>NC_047527.1:76173055-76796101 GCF_012275295.1 Melopsittacus undulatus | reverse complement strand
TATGTTCAGTTAACACATGGCATATCAAGATTTGTGCTTAATGCTTTCTTTTCAAGAAATTGAATATTGAGCAAGTACAGAAATAAATGACCTTCTGATTCACTTCAGTATATATTTGGATTTTGGGTTTGCATTAGGTTGCTATTTGATTCTTTCCAAATGTGTGGCAGTAGGTGTTACAGGATCAACTGTAATTGGAGGAATAGGGGCCTGACAGCAAGGATGGATCAAAGCACAGGCATTACAAAGCCTGCAGAGTGTCTGAAGTCCCAGATGTCTTAGAATTATGTCCAGAATCTGAAATTGCCTCGTAAAAAATGCATGCATCTCTAGACTTCACAACTGCAAAGGCAAAGAGAGTGCAGCCAACTCAGTGTCACTAAGTGAGCCTGCAGACAGTCTGAATGAATCAATCTCTGTGTGGTGACCTACCACCAGCGTCTCCCATCCAAGTCTAGTTGCTCCAGGCGCTCCTGTCAGCAGCAGACTCTGAACGGCTGGGTGGACTCCTCTTGTAAGAGGACAGCACCTAGCCATGCTAATTTGGTCCCAGTGGAGTTTGCCATAGCAGTGACTTTAGAAGTGCCCATATGACCTCCAAACTAATTTGTATTCTTGGCAGGTGCAAGTCATTGCACAATTTTCTATAACTTGATTTGTTTGTCTAAATCGCAGAGAAACCATGTGGCTGATGAAATCTATTTCTTATTAATATGTTTTTTTTCTCATCTAGCAATACGCAACAGACAATATTCACTATTTAATATATGCTGTGCAGAAGTTTTACTTATATCTGTAAAAACTATTCATATTTATATATATAAACTAAGCATTTGCATTTGCTGATTATTGATGTAAAAGGAAAAACCTCTGTCAGTAATGCAGAAGTCAAGGAATGGTTACACCAGTTCTTCCCTGGTTTGAATTCTACTATTCCATTGCTTCTCTGAAGAGCAAGGCAACTACCAAATGCTGTTAAGATTGTCTACAAATCAATCCACAGAACAGAAAAAAGAATAGTCTTAAAGCTCATATCTTTTTTTCAGTTGACTGGGCTTAAACCATGACACTGACCTGTGAATGAAGTGTGGGGGGAGGAATTAGTGTTTTAGATTTTCCACTCTTTCTTCAGCAAGGGTGATTGTCTCCTGGAGTGAAAAGAAATGATTTAGTATCTTTATACCATGAAGAAAATTCACTGAAGCTGTTTGTGAGAAGCAGGAGGAGAAAAGGGGACTGCCTAAATGCAAAGAAAGAGACACTTGCTCTGCCATCTGTTCCCATGCACTGTCACCAGGCTGTTCTGTGGTGTAAGAGGCAGCTGCTCCTTTTCCAAGAGTTAACATGAGATATTGGAAAGAGAACATCCACCTTCCAAAGGCTCACAGCAAGTAAGTTTATGGTACCCATTTATTTGTGATGCAGCCTCTGTTAAAATTCTCCTCAGTGTACTCTCCTTCCTCTTGTGACAGTGGCAAGTTACACTTTTCTCTCAGGAGCACATGCAAGTAGATTAGCACTATAACACTCTACTCTGTAGTCTTTGCTTTGCATACATTACCCTTGCTATTTTTTATGTCAAAGATGATTCAGCAACTTGGTCCTGAGCTCAGGAACAAACAAAGATTGCTGAAGGGGCTGCTTGAAGGAAGGAGACGAACAAAAGCCCCATTTGTTAAGAGGGAAATAAATAACAATCTGTCTGTTGAATGAAAAGACGCGAGACCAATGAGGAGTACAAAACTTAGGATACCAGCTGCTAGAGTATAAATTAGGACTAAAGTTTGCATTTGCCATCTGCAGAGTGCATTTCCTCAGCCTATGAACTGGATCTTTGCTTTGCCAACACCGCATCAAAGCATTGTTTCTTTTTTTTTTAAGACATTTAAAGAGAGTTCTTCTAATTCTATTCATTTAGGAGCCTATCCCTGACACTTTCTACCAGCTTTTTGGTTTCGTTGTTTCTAATAGCTCATGTTAAGTGTCCTCCAGAGTAACCAAGATTTATAGGAATCACAAGACTTTAGACTCCTGTAATTGGGGGATTTCTGTTTTGCTTTGTTTTATTTCTGTTGATAATTATGTTTTGTTTCTTTAAGAAGAATGGATGAGATAACGCTGCTTAAAGAAGAGGGGTAATTCCTTCTTCTGAAGATCAGCTGATCTTGCCCAGAGAAAAGACAGCTTCAGAAACAATGTGCTACATGAGGTAAGAAAATATTGCTAATAGACAGGAACCTTGTATGGGGCCAACATGGCAAGGTTCTGGTAGCCAGGCCAAGGAAGGGAGGGGGCAGGGCTGTAGGGATGACTTCTGTGAGAAGACACCAGAAGCTGCACCCATGTCAGACAGAGCCAATTCCAGCTGGTTCTAAGATGTACCCATTGCTGGCCAGAGCTGATCCAGTCATACCAGAGAAAGTGGATGTGCCCCGAAGGAAGCTGCAGCCAGTGGAGGTCCCATACTGGAGCAGGCTCTTGTGGAGAGAAGCCTAAGCAGGAGACCATGACAGATGAACCTTAATGACCAGAGCACCTAGACCCACCACATCCCTCCAGCTCTGCCACACCAGTTAACTGTGAGCATCATACGATATTCTTGCATGAATCTGCTCATGAATTGGAGCTGTCTTCCCTCCACCCTGTCCCTAAGCCTTTAAAATGAGATGGCTGTGATAGCTAAATATTTGTATTGTGACAATTTACTCTTCTAAACATTTGAGAAAAACTGAAGGTTTGCAGAAACTTACAGCTAATTTAGAACTGCTTCCTCAGCACCTAGCTACACATCAACTTCACTTATTTCACCAACAGGAAAACTGATGCTAAGGCAATCCTCAAATAATCATGCCTGGGATGTAAATCCTCCTGTTTTACCATATTTCATGACCTTACCAAGACTCCCCATAGGAGTCTTCTCTAAAGTAGAAGTCCTTGTCTAAGTGATCTTATCAAAATACTCAAGGCTGAAAACGAGTGCTTTTGAATGGAGCCCAGAACCCCCTTCTCCCTTCATGTGGAATTCCTGTGTCTCCAGCATCAAATCGTAGTGCCTTCCTTTCTTACCCACAAGTATATGATTAAAGAAGCACACAGTCTTGTATGAATGACTAGAGAGGCTTTATTTCTTCAGGAGACAAGTGAAAAATTAATTTATTACATTCACTTAGATTAGGATGCTTTCCATGTAGCCAAGATAGGAAGCATGAAGGCTTTTTCTTTTTTTTAATAAGGAAATGGACATGTTTCATTTGCACAACCCTGATTGCAGAAAACAATACTTGTACCTGTGTTTACCTGAGTATTATGCTGTAGATTGCTGTGAGAAAGGCATATACAGAAAAATGCTCTTTCATTTGTGGATATTCAATTGGATATTCAATTGTGAATGGTGATATATGGGGCAGGAAGTTCTATGGAAATGCAGAAAGGAATCGTTTATACTAACAGACCTATGACATAATTAATGATAACTCTGTTCCCATTTTCAGTCCATAAGAAAACATGTTTTAGTGAATTCAGGATGGTCACATCCCTAAGGCTTGGCTTCTAATGCAAACCTTACAAATATATGTAGATGCAGATAGCTTGTCACCATGTGGAATTTGCCAACCAACGTTCCAAATAGCCCAGTCTATTTTTAATGTATCTGAAATCTGAATTTGTTTTGGTTCCATGTTATTTAAAGTGAATAGGAATTTATTTTGCAATTGCTTCTGGAATGTTGTGTATCCAAAAGCCTGGTCTAATTCAGATAATTACATATAAAGATATGTGTGCATGTGTATACATATGCAATATTTCTCCCTACAAATCTTGTCTTTTCTAATGTCAGATCATTAGTCTACAACACTAATCCACATGTCCTTATCTGGGTTTTTTTTTTTGTATGTTAAAACCTTGTTTGAATAGTTACTTGATTTCAGAAGCATATTGCCTTCCCTTGGCAGTTGTCCTGTACTGCTGCAGTTTCTGGTAGTCTGTGACACACATTGCCAGTAACATTTGATCTGATCTCTTAGAGTGCTTGTCTCAGCAATATCATTAACTTGCACCTGTAAATAAGGTTACTTTTTAGAAATCTGGCCTGCTTTACATCCCTATTTCTGTCAAAGTAAAAGCATAAGGCAGACTGAGCACTTTGGTGCAGAATCACTGATACCTTGTAAGTTATTGACGTATTCTAGGACTGAAAACAATGTAGAAATGTAATGAGATGTTTAAGTAGAGAGTTATTAAAATTGTTCCATTAATTAACAAAGCTGGAGTTTTTCTCCTGCATCTATATTGTAGATATCTAAGTAACTCAAAACCTCATTTTATGATTGTTGTTATCTGAAGATGCTTAAATGTATCTCATGAAAATACTAATTGTACTTCTCCTGAACCCATACAAGTTTTCACATATTCTCATTTACATCAGCATTATGGTACCTGTCCTTTGCATCTGATTTTCATTCTTCTGAAGTTTTCTCTATGAACCATAGCCAACTCCAGCCTCAAATTTTGGTCTTTTGAACAAATGTCATCACTTTATACAGGCTATCATAATAACAACATTTTTTTTCTGTGTGGTTAATTCCTTAAAAAAATTGTCATCTCATGTTTCTTCAATCCAACTGTGTTAGTGTCCTATAGCGGACAATCAGGAATTAGCTTTTTAATTTTCAGTTGTCTGACTCTGCAGAGGCTTTACCCTTACCGAGTAACATTAATACTGCTATATACTTCTGCTCTGCATACAACTTCTGCCTCCCATTTGTACTGTTCCTATTGAATTTGGGTATAATTTGCATCCACTTTATCTTACATTTTTCCTGCTGCTTCTTCCCCATCCCACTTTCTCCCCAACTCTAGTTTCCCATTCACCTGTTTTAGAAACCTCCATCTTCCTTCTTCCCTGAACATGTTTTTCTATCTGTCCATTATCTACCTACCCTGGTCCCCCAGGAAGTTTCCCTTTTAATTCCTCATTCTTTTATAAAGGACATGTTCTTTCTTGTTTCTGACAAAGGGCGGGACCCAGCTTTTTAAAGCAGGAGTTCAGGCTTTTCTAATGAAGCTTAAAAAAACAAAAGGTCAGATTCAGCTGCAATGGAAGACATCTCATTTCAAAGGGAAAAAAATGTTCCCAAATATTTTTAAGGGAAAAAAATTAAAAAGTGATATTACTTTTTTCAGTTACACCTCTCCACTGGAGAGATTCATGCAAGAAGTTTGCATGACTGAGGGATTAAAAGATACTGCTTCAGATACATGGCATCTCCATTGCTGCTTTACAGTCTGTGAGGATCATTACTTTCACTACTTCAATAATGTTTGTTAGTAATCTGTAAGCCAGTATTCAACAGAGACTCCATTTTGTCACTGCCGTCATATTCTGATTAGCCTAGGACAAACATGTATGTAATAAAAATAATGTAAACTCATTTGAAAAAGGCAACCAAATTATTTAATTGTTTTAGACATTTTCTATGGGATAGCACCTAAATAAGTAACAGAAGAATGTGGAGGAAAAAATAAAGAAGAAAAAGTGAAAACCCTTCTTGCAAAACCCGTTGCGGTTTAGCTCTACTTGGGAATTTCAGTTCTGTGTTTTCAGTACAAGGTGGTGGAGCATATGCATTTATTTGATTTTTCACTGTTTCATCTGAGAGGGCTTGTATTGTCCTGTAAAATTATTGAAGGGAAGAAATTACGGCAGGATGATAAAAAGTAACTTTCTCTATATAGTTTGCCTACATAACTGAAAAATGAGACATTGAGGACTGAACACAATACAGCCTTGTCAGACCAATGCCATCTTTAATTTAAAACAATGTATTCCCATCAGATGCTATTAATAAATTAAGACATAACTGTACTGTATAATCCTAGATCAGTGGAAGTCTGAGGAAAGAAAAAACTAACCCTCGGACATCAATGGCATTCAGTCAAACTATTAAACTAACCACTCTCAGCTGGGTAAACTACAAAGTAGGATAATACATAATTGTGTTGATTACGTTATTGTACAGTATTGCACTACTATACAACTGTAGATTGATGATGTAACACTGAGAGACTTTTTGATCTTTAAATATTTCATCAAATATGGATGCAGAAGGTGTTATTTAATTTTATTCCTTTTAAACTCTGCAGTGTAATTAAGGGAACTAAATCTTGATATCCAGTTTTCACTTTAAATTTAACTTAATGCATATGGTGTGCCTGTAATTATCTCCCAGCTGAGGTTCTGGTATGTCCCACATAGCATCTCGCACATTAAATAAGTATTTCCACAATATCAGGAATACATTTTAATAATGATCTTGATCAGCAGTCCAGTGATGTCTAATGTTAACCGCAGTGGTTTCTTAGTTCTGTATAGAGCAAATCCTAAGAGAACACATATTAAATAAATTGATTATACTTTAGATATATTAATTATATCTTAATTAACTATTTTTTCCCTCCACCATCTGTTACATGATATGGCACAGCTAGTCAGGTCACAACTGGTATTATAAAAATAAATGGAATTATAAAAATGGGATTTGTAAGGATTATAAAGTAAATGGATGATTTCAACACTAGTAGCATTTACTGTACAAAACCTTTTTTTCCCCACGCAATTTTGTATCACAACTGCTAATCATAAGGGCAATGTAAGAATTTCCCCTACATATCCAAATAAAGAAATGACAGATTTGACATCCAAGAAGACCGTTCTCCTAGTAGAATGTATACCAGTTTAAGGCAAAGGAGTAGAAACTAAACAAAAAAATGAGGCAGCTAAATGACAGTTCCATCCTTATAAAGTTTGATTTTCTTTAAAATAAATAAATAAATTAAAGACTTCCCATCACAGCCTGCATACTGCCCGAATTTTTCAGCATCCCATGAAGTCAGTAGGTAATTATGAGAATAATGGGATAATGCACTTTTAAAATCAGAAATTCCATCTCAACTGCCTCTGCTATAATTATATACCTAGTAGTGTGGCACAGGCAGAGTAGAGCACGCACAATCTAAGAACAAGTCATCATAGATCTTAAGGACTAGTGGCAAAGGCAGCAGCAGGCAGATGTTGCAGAGGAGTGCCTAGTGCACCTTGCAACTATATAATATTGCTAAGGAAATGTATTGGTGGCCTGCACACAAAGCATGACAACAAAATGTAGCAATTTCACCATATGTGTGTTACTGGCCTTTATGTCCAAACCTCTTCAGGCAGTGTAAGCAGTGCCAGGGTAGAATACTTGTTTATACATATATATAAATATAATATGACACTGGAATGTTAATTTCTTAGCATTCTCCCTAGTATGATCTAGGAACATGATAACTAGCATTGTCTCAAAATTTCAAGTACAGTTTTGAAGACAACACAGACCTGAGACTGTTACACCATTTCTAGTCACTTTTATGTAAGATAAAATTGTTTCATTTTAAGTACACAAATAAGAGGTGTTGTTATAAGTGCAGCCCTTGGCATGCCTTTTCCCCATGTCAATTAGTATTTTCTCAGGCAGTGCTCAGACTCTTGATCTTTGGCCTTTATTTCTATTCATTTACGTGTAACGCATCTATGACAACCTATGATGAGCTTGAAAGAAAGCCCAAGGTCAGCTATGTGAACTTTAATCTTTACCAAATGTATATGGTCTTTATAAACAAAATTTGACAGGCTGGAATGATGAGTTAGCATCATTAAAAAAAACCCTAACCTATTAAAAGACATATATGGCAGTGTTTGACTACTGCAATATGCTGCATTTAAAATTCATGCCTTTTTTATTAATAGGACCAATTCTTCAACTGTTACTTATTCATATTGACACTAGTGTATGCTAAATGGAGCAATATGTGGTTTGTATAAAGAAGTACTATTGATGAGACTAGAGGACAATGGTTTGAATCCAGAGATCTCATTATTCTGCCTTTGATTCCTTAGAATCACCCATGGTTATGAAAATGCTATAGATTTACCTTTGTCTTGTTGTAAAAATTAAAAGTGGTTAATATGATCAAGTAAAATTTTACTCTTGTTTTCATTATCAGTTCAGTTTCAAAGGATAAATGCTTTATCCTAGGCATTGTAATAGAGAGTTTTAAAATCAGAATCAACTTAAAATACCTTTGCCATAAATATTTCTTCAGCTTGAAACTACAAAGAGGATCAAGTGACAATCACGGCTGCAGTGTGGCTATTTAGTTGGAAGCCCCTTTGGGAAAGAATAGTACAATCTAAGGAACATAAATTGTATAACCTATTTTTACTAAATCCTTATATTTCCACCATCTATGCAGCACAAGTTTTTTGCATGTTACCCATGTGCATATACACACATTTGGACAACATTTTTAAACTCAGTTGATAGATGAGCAATCTGAAGAAGAATGACTGCTTCACTAATGCACTTGGAAACATATGAAATTGAAAAAAAAAATCAATAGGGAAAATACTTTTGCTGGAAGAGGCAGTTCTGTCTACTACTAAAGTATCTGGTGGAAAAAACGATATGAATTTTTCTGTGAGAAGAATTTTTTGCTCTTTTAAAGGTAGATATTGAACTGTAGCAATTTTAAGATTAATTAAACATTGACTACTGTACTGTGGTATTCAATTAAATATTATGAAAATGGATGAAATTTAATAATAGAACTTTACTGGGCAGTTTAAATGTTTATTAGACAGCCCTAATTCAAGTGTTATTGTTTCATGAGAAATTTTTAACTTGTATTTTATTTCATATTACAAAAGATATTTTCAAATAATAAGTAAGGCAGAAAATAAATTTTGTATACAAAGGAAGCACGTGTTTATGGATTAATAAAATAAACAACTTGGATTAGCGAAATACAGACTATTAATTCTTTATTACTTGAAACTTTCTGCCTAAAATGCATTTCTTGGTTTTCAGTACAACTGAGACCACCTGAGCTTCAGTCTTCTTAATACTTTAAAAGTCCAGATGCATGCCCTGCTTGTAAATTTATAGTGACTTAATCATTTCTGAAACTGGTAAAGTATAGTTGTAAAATAAAAACATAGAAAACATATAGCATGCAAATTGTGTGTTTTGAATTTGACATCCTCTAGTACTCACAATGTTATTAGAAAGGCTCCACAGAGTATAAGATCATGATCTATCAATCTCTATTGGCTTTTACTAAGTATATATTCAACTGAGAAAAACATTTGAAGATATGCTGTAAATGTTCACCCAAGATCATATTTATTTTCTAATGCATGCTTATTTTATATTGGAACATTTGTCTTTATTTAAAAGGTTGTTTGTCCTCTTGTACTTAAACATTTACATTTGTCATTGTGGTTTGGCTGGGCAGAGAAACTGGGATTACGTACATGTTGCCAATTGTCAAAATGCTGATGTAGTATGAAAAATCTGCATTCACTGCTTCTGCCTGTCAGACTTTTTTCAAGAGCCTCACATCCTGTGTATTTTTAAAGACAGAGTGAAAAAAGCAGAAAACATCAAAATCAGTTTTGAAGAAAACCTAGTTTTGTTTGGATGTGTGATTATAACTTCTACTTGAAACAAAAGCAACTGCTAGGTGAAAGAGACCAGATACACATACACTTACATATATATACATAGCTGTGCCTATGCATGTTTATTTGTGTATATCTATACAACATATACATGATCATAAAATGCTGAGAATAGGAAGGCCTGAAGTGTATCAATCTGTCTGTTTAGTAGCACTCCACTGAAGTCTTGAGGCTTCCTTATTATGAATCAGGCATTCCTCAGCAATTATTTACAGGCTGTCACAAGAGGAACTCTAAAGTCCAAGTGATGAAAGATAATATATTTAAGTCTACTCTTAAAAAAATGTAAATCATTCATTCTCCTTGCAGGTAAATGGTCAGTCTACATATAGATTCTAAAATAATTGTGGATGGCCAGTAGCCACTGACAGGCCATGGAGGAGCATTTTCTTTTAAAATATTCAATTCAGGTCAGGTTTTACTTGGCATGAACAGTTTTTACCAAATTTTAAAGAAACACATATTAACAGCTGTCCAGGTTTTTATAAGTGTGGTGCCTTCACTTGTAAATTGGTGCATTTTCTTGTCAAGTGATGGTAGCAACCTAATTGGAAATACCAGAATTCCTTAGCTCTGGATTCTGAAGTGTTGCTTATAATCAAAAGAGCCACTAAAACCTCCTTTCTAGCTAATCTGCAGTAATTTCTAACACTTTTTCCTCATCAGGATGTATTAACTTCCATTCTTCCTTTAAACTATGCAAGCAGAGGCAGTTTGGATAAATAAAGTAAAATGATAGTTCAGAAATCCCCAAGATGAAAAAATATCTTAAGCTGATATACTTAAAAAAAAAGGTAAAACAAATTGATGAATACAACCTTAGATAAGCAATAACATAGATTAAAGCTAGACTGGATACCATTTTTTTGGTTCCCAGAAAGCTCAACAAAGAGGCTTATACTATTTAATTCTAATGAAGTAAATTTATAGATGCGCTATAAGGAGTAGAATTGCAATGCAAAAATGTGAAAATTTGAACTCTTTTGATGTTCACATAAGGGCAAGGATTATGTCTTAGTTCAAGTGTGGTGAATTCTGTGGGAACCTTTAAACATGAGCATAGCCATCCAAAGTACTAGCTCACTTTTGTGGAAATTCCAGAAACTACAACATGACATTTGTTCTTCTGCTAGTTTCTGTACATTGATTCTATTGCAAAAAGAACATGATATTCATAACCATTTAAGGAAATAATTTCTGCCTCATGGAGGCAAAAATTTGTTAAAATAACTTGTGTGATTTCTACTAGGGGTTATTTTTATATCTGACTGAAAGATGATAACAGTTTTTCCACAGTTCTACCACTTCAGATAAAAAACCCACAGCATTTTCCTGATGAAGAACTGTGAATAATTATGTAGTAATCATAGTTTGGTTACGGTTGGAAACGGTCTAAAGATCATCAAGTTCCAACACAACTGCCATGGGAGGGACACCTCACACTAGACCATGTCACCCAAGGCTCTGTCCAATGCAGATTTACCTTCATTATCCTCGATTATGTTCAGTAGAATTTGTGCCTCCTGTGGAAAGTCCCACTATGCATGGTCAGTCAAGTAAGAAACTGATTATCATAGCTTACAACATTATACAGCTACTTCTTTAAGTCTCATGACAGCTGAAAAAAGAATTAAAAGAAATGGTTTTCCACACCTTACAGGCATTTCAAAAATGTACTTACTCTATTTGACATTATACAAAAATTATTAATTTTCAAACATTTTTAGAACATTTAAGATTATTTTTTACAAAGTTGAAAGATGAAGAGAAAAACTTTTAAAGGTAATTGCTTATTTTAGAACACCTAAAGAATTTTTTTCTCCTTTTTTTTTTTTAATTAACAATGTTTTGTATTCCGCTTAATTCCTAGGTATTTGGACAAAAAGGACAACCTGGTGGTTTTGAACAGAAAATATTACCTTTTTTCCAGACTGGTTTCACAGAATTTGTTAAACAAGCTCTGCTAAAACTACTTCTGAATTATTTTTTCTATATTTATTTTTTCTATAGCTTAGGGGTCAGTAAGAATATAAGGCCAGGCCCCATTCTCAGCCTGATACAAATTGCATAAATTCAAAGTAACTCAATATGAGAGAATGGTTTCTGTTGCTTTCAGTGAAGCTACACTGCCCAGATATTTTTGTAACAATATCTCCAAGTCTATTGTCTCTTCAAGGGATCAGTCCTTTCAAGTGGCTCTGATTCTTCTAAACAATGAGTTAAAACACTCATGACTCTACAGGGGGATAGAATAACATGCCCATAACAGAAAAGTGAAACAGCATAAGAATTACATCTGTCATATGTTTGAAAAGAAATTAAAATAGATGTAATTTTTAGCATGATGTTTTTTATTAACATGGAAAACAAACATGTTATGATCCGTTCTTGAGCTGTGTTAAATTCCAAATTTTGTATGGTAAAATTCTGCTCTGGAAAAATTTGTCATAAGAAAAATTAACGTTCCTACCTGCTCACAGTGCTCACAGAAATCTGTCCAGAATCTATGTAAGTCAAGTAATTTGTGTGGTTTGTTTAACCTTTTGGAGCAAAATTTACTTTTCTGTCTACAGGATTTTAGTCTCTGGAGTACTCCTAGATTTCATTTTGTGGCCTTCAATGACAAACCCCAAATTTCTGCCTCAATGTAGCTTCGCTTTAAATGAAATAAAATAAAACAAAATAAATAATAAAATAAAATAAAACAAAATATTAAAAAGTCAAATAAAATTCTAATACTCACAGCAATAGCAATAAGAAAAAAAAAAGGAAAAGGCTTTTTTGGAGGTTGTGATTCTTTAAGAGTCCTCAGTTGGCACCAGCCCCTAAGAAATGAGGAAATGTCAAACTCAATAACTATAGAACGGATTGAATAAGCTCACAGAGATGCAACATTGGAAGAAGTGCTGACTTTGATTATTTCACAACTGCTAGATGTGTCATTATAAACTGGAAGTTAATCAATTCTGAAAGTAATTGTGGAACACAGTTGGGAAAGAAAATCTGAACTAAGGAGGGGGAAAAGTATGTTCTCAAGTGTTGAAAGAGGGACTCAGCACATTATGTTAAAAAAAAAGAAACAATTTTAATAAAGCAGATGTTGATATAATATCTGGTACAAAATACTTATTCCTGATTTTGAACAATGAACTAGTCTGAGATGCACATCCTGAAGCTGGCAAGAGTAGCAGTAAACCCTAATCCAGATAAAGACAAAAAAAAATCCTGTGACTTCTAAAAGGTGCACTGATCCCATGCAAAAAAACAAACAAACAAAAAAAAAGATAGATTTTTAATATCCCAGAACTATGTCCTTGGAACTGGAAGGACAGAGGTAATTGGTGATTTACTGTGTATCATTTCCCTCAGTTCAGACTGTAGTGGAGTTTCTCTTTAAAAAGGTACCCATGTGACAAAAAAGACCTAAGGAACCACTTATCCACAAAATTTAAGTACTTGTAAGACTCCAATTCTCATTTTGTTATGTATCTTACAATATTCCATCTATCTACATGCATGCATACGCCAATCATCCTCCCAACTGGAAAACAGAGGCATGTGGCAAAAAAAGCATGATATACAAAGTTGCCCATAAGCTCATGGCAAAGAAAAATCTTGTCTTCCGCTGTTTGTTTGCTAGCCTCTGGATTACTCACTACAGTGGAGGAACAAACACAGTTCAATCTCAAAGTTTTTTTAATATTTTTTAATAAGGTGGTTCACTTTTCTTAGTATCTCTGATACTCTCTTATGTTTTATGAGCATCCATTGATGCAGAGTCTGGAATCCAGCAGTGAGAACCATTGTTCTGGTTTCCATAACGCATGGTATTTTCATCAATAGTTTGGTATACATACCAGAAAAATGAAGTACAGGATACTGGTGTTTGGGATACTTCCCTGGCAAGCAAGATTTGAGAGCATAAATTTCTTCAGGCAAAGAAATTTGATCCCCACAGTCTAGGTTAGTTGTCTACCCATTGGCAAATTACTCAGTCTTCTCATATCACTTTACTAAAAGCATTTGCAAACCTCTTGAATTTTGTAAGTTCAGATGCTGAAGGTCTCAAGGGTCTGAATACCAATAACTGAATAACAACAGTTGGCCACTTGAGGTATCCTGCTTTCTGCTACCTCTTACCTTGAGCACCCAACTAAAAAGTGTGTCTCTCCCTTTGTGTCTTACTTGCTGAGTTTTGTGTCTCACCATAGTAAACAAATAGTCAAACAATTATTGTCCTAATTTTGAAGCCTGCATTTTTATTTTTTTTTAGAGTTACAAAACAATGTCTAAAATAGAGCTTTCAGATGAAAATTCTGTAGTAAAATCCATAATTAGGTTACTCAGAATCGATGTCAGGCCTCACAGTAGAACAGACACTGATGAAGTTTTCTTCAGCAAAATTGTGCAGTTATGTCAGTTCAAAGACAACATCAGAGAGAGAAAAAAATTAAACTAATCTAAAATTTGGATTTGCAAAATGCTTTCTTCTAGTGATGTAAATACAAACAGCATTTTTTGGCATTGAACTTTTTGAGGAGATTAACATTTATTGGCAAGTATTCTATGTTCTAAAAACTTCATCTGCTTAAAGTTTAAATCTCATGCATCTGTTTCCTTCTGACATGTTACAAGAATAACCACATGAAATTTTTCATTGCTCAAGTAGCCATTATTTTTAGTTATAATACTCTTTCAGTCTTAACTGGACTATGCTCTGAACAAAACAATATCTTTATTTATAGTTTTCAGTATTAGGCCTAGAGAAACATTCACAGTAAATGAAATAATTACATTCAAACAGCTCTACAGTTACAAGCGTACTGTAGAGATAGATTATGTATGTCACTCATTTGGGGCATTTGTCTAAATTGACAGTTAGTTTACCTAAAAGCACAACTAATCTTTCAATTTCTGCACTGATTTCCAAAGAACTGAAGATTTTTAGTACTGTGAGAAAATTTCATCAATTTCTTGCAGTTATTCTCCTTTTTTAATTTGCATTTTAACAAAATGCTGAGAATTGAACAAATACTTCCCTGTTGCACTTACCCAGTGAATCTGCATAGGCTTCTGATGATATTAATATTTACCTGCATTTTTCTTTAAATATATGTTAGTGTGACTAGTGACAGCATTTAACAGTGAACACACCCCTTTATAGCAATACTCCAAATCTGAAGAAACCTGGATGGAGAGGTCTGTTCTTAAAGGAATTAGAAGGAAGGAAATCAAGCCCAATCCTGCACATACTTGAGCACCTGCAGACTTTAATGATGTGAATACTCAGTTGGAGATCAATAACAAACATTTAGCATAAAGTTAATGCATTTTCCAGTGATTGCAAGGTCAAACTCACGGCTCCCTATTTAGGAAGTAGTGCCACCTTAAAGTTATCATAGAATCATAGAATAGTTTGGGTTGAAAGGACCTTAAGATCATCTAGTTCCAACCTCCCTGCCATGGGCAGGGACACCTCACACTAAACCCAAGGCTCCATCCAGCCTGGCCTTGA
Organism: Melopsittacus undulatus; assembly: GCF_012275295.1. Lineage (NCBI taxonomy): Eukaryota > Metazoa > Chordata > Aves > Psittaciformes > Psittaculidae > Melopsittacus > Melopsittacus undulatus. Next base: position 76,781,027 of record NC_047527.1, on the reverse strand, counting down.
ACACCACCAGGAATGGAGCATTTACCACTTCTTTGGGCAACCTGTTCCAGTACCTCACCACCCTAATAGTAAAGAACTTTCTCCTTATATCTAACCTGAATTTCCCCTGTGTAAGTTTGAACCCATTACCCCTTGTCCTATCACTACAGTCCCTGATGAGGTCTACAGTAATGCAATTGAGGAAAAGATTGGTGTTTCTCTGGCACTTTTTAGTTCAAGATCAAATACCACAATAGTAATCACATTTGCTAACTAGTTAACATCAGTAGAAAAGCATTCTGAAATCCTTTTCTGAGAGGCACTTGTATTTACCTGTATTACTGTAAATTAAGCTCTGACTACGATGAGAAAGAAAACAAAACAAACCAAAACTAGACAAACACAAACACATCCAACAAGCAATCAAACAAAACCCCAATGGGTTTTCTTTTCACCTTCAGAATACTTCTGTAACGCACCCTATAACACATATGTAATAATCACTTTCCCACATTTCACAATTTTCTCGTCCCAAGCCACAAGCCACCCACACAGCCAGCAGCCACACTGGAAGACAATTCATAGAGCAATGAGCATTTTATCTGCTTCTATTATAAGCTTGCATTGTTGCATAAAATCAATGTACTGGAGGGAATATATAGAGAAAAATGTTAATACCTCATTTACTTTTGCTTACATCCCTGCAGGCACCATGAAAGTTCAGAACACAGACCACAGTCCCATTCTGTGCAAAAGATAAGAAAGGAAGTAACTGAAGTTTGTTGCTGGATGATGCAAGCAATCAGATGAAATAGAAAAAATTCCCAGAACCAAGTAGGAAGTTGAGCTGACAATGACATGTTGGTAGAGAAGAAAAATGGCAACATGCAGAGTTTTGTTCTAGGGCAGCTGAGAGTTGGCTAGCTTTTCCTGCACTCAGCAGGATATAATTGCAACACAGAAGAGCAAAACGAACAGCCCATGCAGAAGTGACTTCAAGAACATATCATATTATTTGTTTTAGTGTAAGCATTCTTTCACTTGGCAGTTCTATACTTGAATTAAATATATTCAGCTTTTTCACTCTTCTTTTCCACTGTAGAGCATGAATTAAGATGTCAGCTCCTCCATTTTTTGCCCACATTCAAGGCAGGAATATTGCACTAGAGGCATGATGAAAAAGAGGATTCATTAGCAGGAAACATCAATATACTTTTGTGACTTTAAATTCCAATCATAAAGGAGAAAATGTGCGGTATCAATGGCATAAACAAATATATACTTTGCAGAGGAACATATCTGATTCTGTATATATGTGTCCTGGGTTCAGCAGCAGCAGTAATTTTTTCTCCTTCTTAGTAGCTGATGCAGTGCTGCGTTTTTGACTTTCAGCCTGGGAAAAGCGCTGATAACACCAATGTTTTTAGTTGTTGCTCAGTAGTGGTTACTCTGACCAAGGACTTTCTCAGTCTCATGCTCTGCCAGGGAGGAGGGGAAGCCGGGAGGAAGCAGAGACAGGACACCTGACCCAAACTAATCAAAGACATATTCCATACCACAGCACGTCATGCCCACTATGTAAACTAGGGGCAGTTACCCAGAAGGGTTACATCACTGCTCAGTCAGGCTGGGTATCAGTCGGCAGGTGGTGAGTGGTTGTATTCTCTTCCCTTGTTATTTCCGAGTATTGTGTGCAGTTCTGGTGTCTTCAACATAAAAAGGACATGGAACTGTTGGAACAAGTCCAGAGGAGGGCAATGAGGATGAGCAGGGGACTGGAGCAACTCCCATGTGAGAACAGGCTGAGAAAGTTGGGGCTGTTCAGCCTGGAGAAGAGAAGGCTGCGTGGAGACCTCATAGCAGCCTTCCAGTATCTGAAGGGGGCCTACAGGGATGCTGGGGAGGGACTATTCATTAGGGACTGTAGTGATAGGACAAGGGGTAATGGGTTGAAACTTAAACAGCAGAGTTTTAGACTGGATCTAAGGAAGAAATTCTTTACTGTTAGGGTGGTGAGGTACTGGAATGGGTTGCCCAGGGAGGTGGTAAATGCTCCATCCCTGTCAGTGTCTAAGACCAGGTTGGATGAAGCCTTGGGTGATATGGTTTAGTGCGAGGTGTCCCTGCCCATGGCAGGGGAGTTGGAACTAGATGATCTTAAGGTCCTTTCCAACCCTAACTATTCTATGATTCTATGATTATTGGTGGTAGCAGCAGTGGTTTTGTGTTATACCTTAGTTACTGGACTGTTCTTATCTCAACCCCTGGGTGTTACATTCTTTCTATTCTCCTCTCAATCCCTCTGGGAGCAGGAGGGAGAAAGCATGGGGTGGGGGAGTGAGAAAGCGGCTGTGTGGTTCTGAGTTACTGGCTGGGCTTAAACCACGACAATATGTACTGTATTTCCTATTTTAGAAATCTTCTAAAGATTCACTGTGAAATCACAAAAGAAAAAAAATATCTCAGGGTAGACTAAAGCACAATACAAAGTTTTACAGTGTATGCATGATTTGAATCAAGACTAGACTGATTAATGAAACTGAGGCTGCAAGAATATGTGGAAGACATACAGAACCATGATATGACAAAAAGGCACATGCATTATCAGGGTTGAAACAGGTGTATGTTGATAGAACCTAGTATCGTCCTTGGTATACTCTCAAAGAAAAATGCTCCTATAAGGTTGTGCCATTCAAAAGACAGAAATAATCAGAATTCAGAGAAGTGTTGCACAGCAGAAGTGAATCCTTATTTACCTCCTGATCTGAGAAGCACAGTTTTAAAGACTGTGCAAAGGGCTGCCTTTGGCTGGCTGCCAGACCCAGCTGCTCTCTCATTCCTTTTCTCAACAGTACAGAGGGAGAAAATAAGATGGAAAAGCTTGTGTTGAGATAAAAGCAGCTTAATTGGAAAAACAAAAGCTGCACACAGAAGCAAAGCGAAAAAAAAAATATATTCATTATTTCCCATCAGCAGGCAGATGTCCAGCTATTTCCGGGAAAGCTGGGCCTCACTACATGTATCATGCACACAGTGTACACTTGGTTGGGAAGACAAACGCTATAACCAAGAAAAGAGTTGCATCCTCTTCTTTCAACTTTTATTGATGAGAAAAACATCATATGGTATGGAACAACCCTTGGGTCAGTTTGTGTTATCTGTGCTGGCTGTGTCCCCTCCTAATCTCTGGCCCATCACCAGAGTACTGGCTTTTGGGTGGAAAGGGGTTGGAAAGAAAACTTTGACACTGTGGAATCACCGCTTGGCAGCAACCAAAACACTATGTGTTTCAAATCAACACTTTTCTAGGTACAAATGGAAAGCACAGCACCATGTGGACTTCTATGAGGAAAATTAACTCCTTTGCTGTCAGACAGATAATATTAATCCCTGGAGAAAACTTGCTGACAGAGAGAGAGCATGATCCAAGGGTTTAAACAAGACAGACAGAATTAGAATTGCATAGCATTCTGTTAATAGTTGCTTCAGATACATATGCAAAATAGACAAAGTAATTGTCAAGAAGCAGCCAGCAAAGGTATCTCCCCATTCTCCTTCTTTCTGCCACTTTATCATGAACTTGCTTGGACTGGGGAGAAAGTAGGAGATTAAGAGTTATCTCACTGTTTCTGCTCTTTTCCACAGTCATCATGGCTGTGACAGCCTAGGTCAGGGTGATCAAAATGAAAAGGATCCTTTTTCAGTAAATCATGTCCTATGCAAAGCTAAAACAAACAAAAAAATCAGTGTGTATTCATTTTTTCTAGATGCACCTGCAGTCTAAAGAAATTTAGTAAAGATCAAAAGATATGAGCAAAAAAGATGTCAAAAATGAATATATTATAGAATCACAGAATGGTTTGGGTTGGACCTTAAAGATCCTGTAGTTCCAATACGTTTACCATGGTCAGGGACACCTTCAACTAGAGCAGGTTGCTCAAAGTCCCATCTAAAACAACCTTGAACACTTCCAGGGATGGGGCATCCACACCTTCCCTGGGCAACCTATTCCAGTGTCTCACCATACTCTCAATAAAGAATATCTTTCTTATACCTAATCTAAATATACCTGTTTTCAATTTAAAGCCATTATTATCCCTTTGTCCTGTCACTACATGCCCATGTCAAAAGTTGCTTTCCAGATTTCTTGTAGGCTCCCTTTATGTACTGGAAGGCTGCTCTAACGTCTCCCCAGAGTAATTTTTCTCCAGGTTGAACAAGCCCAATCCTTTCAGCCTGTAAGAAAGGTGCTCCAGCCCTTGGAGCATCTTTGTGGTCCTCCTCTGGACTCACTCAAGCAGGCCCACATCCCTCTTATATTGGGTGCTTCAAAGCTGAGTGCAGTACCCCAGGTGGGGTCTCATGAGAACAGAGTAGAGAAGGAACACATCCCTTAACCTGCTGGTCACGCTCCTTTTGATGCAGCCCAGGGTATGTCGCCTCATGTTGAGCTTCTCATCGACCAACACCCTCAAGCCTTTTTTCTCAAGGCTGCTCCACAAGATACTATTGTAGCTTGAGTATTTTGATTTTTTTTCCCTCTTACTTTCAAATAAAGCTGCCTTTAGGCTTAATCCCTGTGTATCAAAGGGAACAAAGAGAATAGAAAATGGTTTAAAGAGAATTTTCACACTAGGAGATGTTATAAGGTGCTTGTTTCAAGCTCTGACTGAAAGCTTTTTTCAAGCCAAGCTTATTTCAGGTTTGAGGTGAATGTGGAAAAGTTCATCACACTGGTCTATCTCCTTGAGAAAGTTGATATAGCTGTTTCCCATCTTCAGGGCTTTGTGGTCAGGGGACTGTGAGTGAGTCTGCACGGATCTTGCACCTCTGCATCTTAACAGCTCTTCTCGTCTTTGATAATTGCTTTAGTAGATAAATAGAAGAAACCCAACTCACTCTCTACTCTCAGCATTAGCAGTGGACACCTGTGAAGCCAGTTACTCAAGTTTTTCTTATCAACTCCCAGGACCATTCCTACATCTTCTTTGTTCATCTTCTACAAAGAAGCCTTTTCTCCTGTTTTCAGAGTTTCTTTCCCACATCTGTACAAGCAATTGCTTAAAAATCAATTATTTAGGAGCTGCTTTTCAGTAGTTTCACAGACCCTTCATCTCAGCTCCTCCTCTGGAAGTAGACACCTACAATTCAGCTAGCTCAGATCCTGGGTTCCAGCCTCTTCCATAGGCTTCCCACCTTTAGTTCCCCTAAGATGTGCCCTTTTTATGTTCTTAGATCTCCAATCATGGCAAAAATTGGTCTTTTCTGTGTTTGCATAGTAGGGGTAAAAAGAGTTGACCAACATGGCTTAAACTGGAAGAATTCATAGCATCATATTAGTTAGGGTGCAAACATGTAAGGATTGCTGGTGAATGTGCTAGAATAAGGTACTGGAGATTGAAGGAACCTGGGCTGACAAAATCTGACTCTCTTTTTTGCATTTTTCCTCGTGTAAAAGTAAACAGGGAATTATTGGGAATTGAAGTGATGAAGCATCTGTAACATTTCATAAATATGAACTGCATTTATCCTTTTAAACAGGATCCAACAATTTTCTACTGGAAAGGTGACAGTAACATACATCTCCCTTAGAATTAAGCAAATTTTGTGCTATCCTTCTGCATGAGATTTGCGTTAAATGATCAGGTACTGAAACCACAAAAAATGTCTGCTGATAGTTTTAGTGATAGGTCCAAAATACTCATGGCATAAATTACACATACCATGAACACTGAAATTGTGCATATTATTGAGTTAAATCCAAGCAAACAATGAATTTGGCTGGTAGATTTTAAATCTACAAAGCCTTCACACCATTTTCTAACACAGAACATTATACAATTATTTTTTTTCACTTGAATAATAAAAAATATTCAAAAGGTGAAACAATTTTTAGCACACTATGCATGTATTGTATCAAGAGTCTGGTTGGGCATCACAACAAATGTCTATTTTGAAAAGGCCTTAAGGCTAATTTTTACCTCTGAATTTGTAATAATTAATACAGATCATGGTACTGTGTGCAATGTAAAGAACATTAGATTCCTTGCATAATGCTTTGGGAATAAAACAGAAGCATAGTAGAGAACAGCCAGCCTACTATCACCATCTGTCTATATATTTTGATAGGTTTAGTTGTTCTTATGAATAAATGCTATTCCAGATGAATTAGTATTAAATGCTATCACATTTGAAAGTCCAAAACCTATTTTGTTTATTTAAAAAAAAAAATCAGTTTGAGAGGATAATAAAGAAGTAAGTCACAGAATCATCTAGCAACTCATTTAGTGAACCAGTTTTTACTGACTGAATTATAATACAGCCACCAGTTTTCGATCCTTTGCAAGACAGTTTGGCTGGTTGCAGAGTCTCCTTCCCTGGAGATACTCAAAACCTGCCTGGATGAAAGCCTATGCAAGCCACTCTAGGTAAACCTGCTTCAGCAGGGAGGGATGGGCTAGATGATCTTTAGAGGTTTCTTCCAGCCCCAAACATCCTGTGATTCTGTGTTTATTATTAATAATGGAATACTAAGAGAAATTATTGGAAAAGAAAGCAGATTAGTGAAAGGATATATAATAATTCATGGAAGTTCAGATAAAATCTCATACTAGAAGAGACCTAAAAGATCAGTTTATTGAAAAAGCTTAAAACAAGGTGCATAGAATGATTTGGCTACAGTTTTCTAAATAGCATTACAAAACATTATTCCAGGGAGTGATATTATTCCAGTAGCTAAAATTATAACAAAAATCAAAATCTTGAGTTTAAAATTAAAACACAAATTAGAAAAATAAAAGGTATTATTATTATTATGATTATTGCTATTATGACTGATTATTCATTAGTGAAAGAAATGGCATATGTTTTCATAGATTCAGTGCTTTAGGGAAAATAATGCATCAAATACAAATCATTAGGCTCAATACTGAAATAACAGTGCCAAATACAGCATTTAATTTAAATGACTTAATGATTCCTGGCTTTAGGATATAAAAAGATACAAGGATAGCTAATGACCGAATGTTCATGGAGTGTTTTCAACAGAAAAGTCTCTCTATGAAGGGTTTAGAGTAAATGATTCTTGAACAAGATACCAGAGATTTATATTACAAATATAAAGACATCTGAAGTGTTCTAACACAACAAGCTTCCAGCTCTGGATCATTGCCTTAAAAGTTCCTCAGATACTTTAAAAGAAGGTTGCTAGTAGATTTATTTTACGGTCAACGGTGAGTTTATATTTTTAACCTGAATCTAAATGATCCTGTTCCCCTGACATGAACTGAAAGTATAATACAGATCTCAGGTCTAACCTAAAGCCAGGTGGAATTCTCCTTATGCTAGCCAAGATTTTGCAGAAGGATCAATAACTTTTGCAAAACAATATTGAAATCACTCATCAAGTGATATCTGTATAGTCTATGTACAAAACACAAATTTCCATCATTAAGAAAAATCAACTATTTATAGACATTTTGGATGACCTGCAAGATTAATAGATAGTTATGTGAGCAATTAAGCCAGTTTTTGTTCATGCCCATGGAGATTTTACATATACCATACATAATAATATAACCTTAGGTACACACCTATCAATATCTTTCATATTTGGATTCTACTGTTTTGCATTAGCTTTTCCATGTCAACACATGGTCATCTACTTCCAGAAGACTTATTCCAGAACCTTCTGTCATCTCAATCAATAACTTTTGCATTCAAGGCAGAAACTACTACCTTACTTTATATTGACTACCTTTACCCAGCACCAATACGCATAAGGTTTTGTGCCATGGGTGCATGCACTATTGCTACTATAAGTTTTTCTCAGTTTCCTGACATGTCAGCATTCTTATTTTACATTCTGGGGGGGAAAGGAGGTGCAAACAGGATTACTCTTCAGAACACCATTGGCAGCAAAGGTCTTCTTCAGCAGCAGGCTATTCATGTTTAAACCTCTGTCACTTTGGTATAGCAGATAGGTATTAGACCTTATAGATCTATCACACATACTTGCAGACTACCAGATATCCCAGTGCCCTCTGAGGTAGTGGCTCCTTGATACAATTTTAGTCAAAATGGTATTTTCACAAAATATCTCCTGCTGATAAGGAATATTCTACTATCTTGATGTCAGATAAAGACATTTTAACATCATGTGCTTGTTATAAACAATATAGAATAGATGAAAATACAAATAACTTGCCAGCTTCTGATACCTCACTATTAATACATATATCTGCAGCTAATGCCAATTTACACTATGCATTAACTGAAGTCCTTCTATTTGAATATTATGAGGGAGTTATGATGTTCATAAACTCTTCTTAGACACTTCAAATATTTAATCGAAATATTTAATCTAAATATATGGATAGAAAGCCAAGATGTCACATGATGAAATGAGGGATACAGTACTGAGCTTCAGAACTGAAGACAGCCACAAGCTCAGGTAATTAGATTTACTAGGCAACTGAGAGAGTGAAAAAAAAAAATAAAAATAATCTGTAGCCTGGTTTTTTTTCTATTATTTACTCAAAACATGTGGGCTAAAAAGTTCACTTCTATGGTTCTGTGTTCAACACCACTCTTTAAGGTTTTTCTCACAAAAGCACAGAATAGTTGAGATTAGAAGGGACTTCATGAATCATGCAGTCCAATTTCTGCCTGCTCAAAGCAGTGTCAACTAGAGCAGGTTGCCCAGGACTGCACCGAGTCAGATTTTGAATGTCGCTGAGGATGGAGACTTCACAGCCTCCCCAAGAAAACTGTTCCAGCATTTGACCACCTTAATTCTATTTTTTTTTGTCATTTTTGTTAAAGTAAAATTTTTGGTATTTCAGTTTTGCCCATTGCCTCTTGTCCTGTCACTGAACATCATCCAAAAGAATCTGCCTCTGCCTTCTTGATTTCTCCCATCAGGTATTTATACACATTGGTAAAATCCCTCCTGAGCCTTCTCTTCCCCAGGTTGAACAGTCCTGGGGAAGATTTTGGTTCACTACCCAGAGTAGTCATGAAACGGGCTTTTTGACTGTGACAACCAAAACCACCACATCTGGAGGTTTAGGTTTGGGGAGAATCTAAAATGCACTTTTGAACACATTTATATCCCCGCATAAACTCATCCCCTGTCTTTTAATAAATAAACCATTCAGAGTTTTTTTCCCCCTTTTTACTAAGCCAGGTGGCTTTGCTCTGGTCACTGGTTATAAATCTCACATTTCTCAGATGCCCTGACCTTCAGCTCTTCCCACTTGGAAGTGGAGGCTAAAGGAGAGCTTATTTCTCTAATGTACCAGGAGAATCAATACTATTTTATTTCCCTGTAAGGTAGCTTTATTGCCTCATTCTCTTACTAGAACTTTTTGAACTTGCATATTAACACAAGAATATTGAATGACTACACATTCTTATGGGAAGGAAAAAAAATCTGTAATTCAAATGAGTATTTTTAATCGAACAATTTCACCCATGGCAAAAACTGACATATTTTATGTTAAAATTAAGGTATTTTGTACTTCTGGTTTTGATTCATGTATAGATTTTTGCTCTTTCAGAAATCAGAGAAATTGTGATTTCAGTAATATTTCCCTCTGTTTATTATATGATGGGTCAATAAATGATGCTTTGCTGTCAGTTTGATGACAATGAAAAAGAAGAAGCTAAGAGTAATTATTTCTCTAGATCTTCTGAAATGGTAAGATAATAATCACAATCACATAATTTTTCATAGTATGCCTATGCAAATAGTTACAAACAAAGCTTATTAGTTTGAACATCTTGTTCCATTACTGTATTGAAGACTGAAGACTAAAGTTGTTCCTAGTGAGCTCAGTTTGGCTAGACCAATGTGGAATTATCTATACCTACACAGGCTGAGCTCTACACAGGCTGAGCTACCCAGCAGTTAATTTACTCATACACATTCCAGTTAATAAGGGCATTCAGGGCAATTTGTCAGAAGCATTCAATATTTGACACCTGCACTACTTCCTTCACTGTCATAAGACACATTTCAGTTCTTTCAGCAAAAGCTGTTTGGCTGGGGTGCTCACACATGTTCATCACGGTATTACCCCAGAATATCAAAGTAACCATAAGCCTTAAATGTATTTTATTTTCTTATCAGAAATTTTCATGGCACAAGAATTAGTCATAAACAAACAATTACTTCTGGCTATATAAAGATAAATATTTCAGCTTATTGTGCTGATGAACATATTATGACAGATTAAAATACATTGTAATTTTAAAATTACCATTTTAGAATCTTAAGTTTAGAATACTCATTTCATTCTTGCTTAATGACCACTGTAGAAACGGTACTATGACATCCTTTCAGGCATTCTTACCCCTTCTTCCTGGGGCATAAACCTGTGGATTATCTGCCCCGGTTCCCATTTTTTAACACTTTTTTTTCTTTCCAAATTCTCTTTCATGCTAACATGGTTTCTTTCAGGCCACTCACATGGAAACTTCACTCCTAAATATAGTGATTCTTAAATCATAGTGATCTAATCATTGTATATAGTACTGCAAATACAGCACATCTCTTCTTGCTAGCCTTCATTGAGTGTAAAACTCCAACCAGCCTTAACAAACAACATATTTTGAATCCTCTTTAAAAAAAACAGTTCAAAAGTTTAAAGACAAAGTGGAATTACAACCAATAACTTGTTTAAAACCTTTGACTGCCTCTTTTTCCCATTGGTGCAATGAATTAAGAATACCAGCCTCTTCCAGGTCTGGATCGTCATATGTTAAAGCATCTTGAATCTTTCTAGGAATTTATTCCTTTGGGCTTTACTAGCTTTATCAGTTTAACCATTAAACAACTGTTTCTTGCTTTTTTTTATTGGTGAAATATGTGAGAATCAGTCCCCATCATTCCTGTTTCAGAGAGCCAGGCATAAAAGAGATAATGCTCAATACTAATCTTCATCCTAAACTTCAAAATTCTCTGTAGAGCTTGTTCAAAACTGAAAACACTAAATAAATCTGGATTTAAATCAGTTAGCTAGACTTGCCACATAAAATATACCCTTTAAAGTTATTGACTAATTTAAAGTGTTGCTTTTTGTTTGAGAACAGGGTGGAATCAAAAATGCTGGAAAGCAACTATCCATTACATATGTATTCTTATGTCCAAAGACTAATAATCCATATGTTAGCTATAAGAAATTGAAAAACAAAAAGATTACTAGGACTGTCAAAAGCTTGCTTGATTACTATTTGTGTGTAGATATATATATGGTTGCAAAAATCTCAGTCAGAATGAATTTCATATTCAACAGATTTTAACATATCATACATTGCAATTCAAATCTTTTCATGTAATTATAATTATGTATCTGAAATACGTACCCAGATTGGATTTTACTAATTGCAAAATTATTGTCAAGACAGACCACCACAAAAGCTTAATTGAGAAAGGCATTTTTTCATTTCTACAGCATGAGTATTTTGATGAATAAAAAAGGAAGCTCCATCACTTGATTTAAAATGCCTGAACATCTTTGAGAATTTTCTTTCAATTTATATGCCTAACTTTATAGTTAGAAGCTTAACTTCACAATGTGAAAACATTAATAAAAATTTCTCTATGTTTTACCAGAGAAGTGAAGTTTAATTCTTATTGAAGAAAATAGACATTGGATGATTTTTTATAGAATCATAGAATAGTTAGGGTTGGAAAGAACCTTAAGATCATCTAGTTCCACCCCCCCTGCCATGGGCAGGGACACCTCCCACTAAACCATGTCATCCAAGGCTTTGTCCATTTTTGTTACCTTATGTTATGTAATTTATGTTAATCCCATTTTTTTTAAAGTACTTTCCCTAAATTAAAGATAACCTTAGAAGACAGAAAACATTGATAAGTCTAAATAAGTTGTGTTACCAAGGTGTCATTTAACCTTTTTATCAGTTTTAATCCAATAAAGTCAATACAAATTCAAAGCTGTTTGTGGCTTTTCAGCATCCTTCCTGAATACTGCAGCAGCAGCAATATTCCTCACGGCCAGAGCCAATTGTCTGTGAGCACAGCTACTCTATATGCTTGTTCTCTGGCCCCTCTGCAGATCTGAAAATATTTATCTCTCTAGTGCCATGAAATATAGCATCTCAAGCAACACTGACTGATGAGCACTGTCATACATACAGAAATTTACTCTAGTGTCTAACTTGGAGATTAGAATACTATGAACATATGCATCTGCAAATGGCAGTTTATCAATGAGTCTTCATTCTCTTACTATTGGCACATAGAGAACACAATTACTTCTGTATCTCAGTGCTTAATATAAGTTTACCTTTGAGCATTAAACTGGTACTGATACAAATGTTAAGCATTAGGTAACCAGCAAAGATATAGTTGTATGTCTAAGTGTGAACAGTTAAAACCTGGCAGTTTGCTGGGGATTTTTTTAATCAGTTCTTAAATCATGTTAACAGCAAAATGACACACACCAATGTCACATTAAGACTGCTTTGTAATGTATCATACACTACTTAAGACAGCCACAAAAGCAGATAATGCATACCATTTTCTTATTTACACATATGTAGCAGGATAGATGTTCCTCATCCCCACCAATGCCTTGTCTCAAAACAAAGGTCTAAATTAAAATCATTTTAATTGCTCAAGAACAAAGAGCAAAGAAGGAATTTGAAAAGTGTCAGCTGCTGAACAATACTCATTTCAAATGCTTGGCTGGCTCCAAAATGGTGCAATATATTTGTTTCAAGCTTTCCAAGATATTCCACTTGGAACACTGAAGTAATTAGAGACATTTTCACACAGAAGGAAATTTTAGGGAAACCATCTATAATGGAGGCTGTAAAGGAGAGCTGGACCATAAAAGGAGAGCTGGACCATCATCTCAGCTGTAAATTACAGTATTGCTGAAACCATTATACCTGAAAATCTGCTAATCAAATGGTAAAACCAGCACTGCATGGGAACACAGATATTTTAAATGGCATACATTATCATGCTGTTAATTTTCTGCAGTCCCTAGTCCCTTCTGATTGAGACTCAGCAAAGGTTATAATGGATCTCCTCTCAGCTCCTGAATTTTTGTTTGTTCCTGGAAGCAGTCGATAAGCAATTGTGCTGCTGTCAGTACTTAAAATTCTGAAAACTTTGATAGCAAATTCACAAGAAATGTAAGTGTTGTACAGATTTGGTTAGAGAATGAAACTGGAAATGAGAGAAATCTAGGATTCTGAGCAATTACTGGTTATTACTACTCTGAAGTAGAAAAATAGGGATAGTGTATGCTAATTCAGCTGGACATGGTTTAAATTTTAAGGCTCCTAGATATGTTATTTATGGCCCGAGTCAATGTACAGCATGTTTTCTTAAATGCTAAAACAAGATAATGCCTTTAACATTCTTCCAGCTTTCCAGTTCGTGGCATGGATATTTTGGACTGTTTTGGTCCTGTAGGTGGTGCTTCCAGGATGATTCCAATAAATTACATTTGAAATAGTTGGTAACAACTTACAAATAGAATTTAAAATGCTAACAAAATCTCACTGTATAGATGCAGCCACTAAGTTCACAAGGCAGTTTTATGACATGCAGAAGTTGAAGAATATGACACATGGCTTCCTCAAAACATACTGGCATTTACCTTGGAACAGTCAACAGGTGTACTTGCTAACCTTAGGTATATGTAACTTTCCAAGCCATCTTCTACAGAAACAGAATTGATACAATCCATTTTTTAACCCATGCCATTGGCCATCATATTTTCCTGGCAACTAAATTCTCAATAGTATTGTAACCAGATTCCATATTCAGTGATTTAACAACACATAAACAAACAGCAAATGCTCTTTTATGCACCATGTAACCAGTAGTTCTGAATTTTATTTGTAAAAACAATGTTTAGTGAAGTTTTATGATTCCATGCTTTTTAGTATGAAGACATGAGAGGCAGCATGATGGAATGAGAAAAAGAGAATTTTCAAAAGTAGCAGCTCCTTATTAAATACCAACAAACAATTTCTTACTTGCATGTAAACACATAAACAATAATGTAGAAATTCTAAAATAAAAAGGTAGGTTGCACAAGCTTTAGGGTAAAATACGTCGCAAAGTTACTGTTTCTAGCCAATAATGCCTCCCAGTCAGGTTGTCACATGCGTGTCATGAAAACAGCCTGTCAAGGAAGATAAGTGGCCAGGTCACCTCATCTGCTTTCCCATACAGAAGCTAAAAAGTTCATTTTAATTAATTCCCAAGACAATTCCATTTGAGTGCCAAAAGCCTTCTCTGTATGGGCCATAAAAACATGTACACTTCTCTCCTTTCTTTTTTTTTTTTCATTCTTACCCTTTTGGGTTGGTTATGCACAAAGAATCAACCTCTTCCCTCCACATCAATTTCAGTTGAGTAACTTCCTGTCCCAAACTGCTGTGTAAAGCTGCCGTGTGCTGTTAAACAGCTGTTTTTTACCTGACAGAAGTAAAATGACCCTAGGCATTTTCCTTTCACATGTAAGGCTTTGTTTTTACAAAGCCTGCATAATCAAACTTATCTGGACCCCCAGGACTGAAGCAGGGCACTTCTCTGTCAGAACTGAACAGAATAGCTAAAAAGATGTTGTGCTGGTTTTGGTTGGGATAGAGTTCATTTTCTCTATAGTGGATGGTATAGGGCTATGGTTTGGATTTCTGCTGGAAACAGCACTGATAACAGGGATATTTTTGTCAGCACTGAGCAGTGCTTGCACAGAGTCAAGGCCTTTTCTGCTTTTCACACCACCCCACCAGTGTGTAGGCTGGGAGTGAACAAGAAGTTGGAAAGAGACACAACTGGGACAGCTGACCCCAACTCAATAAAGGGATATTCCACACCATATATGTCATGTTCAGCATATAAACTGGAGGGAAAGCTGGCCAAGGGCCACTTTGTTAGCAAGTGGTGAGCAACTGCATTGTGCATCACTTGTTTTGTATATTCTAATTCTTTCATCATCGTTGTTATCATTATTTTCTAACTTTTCTATCCCATGAAACCATCTTTATCTCAAACCATGAGTTTTCTCACTTTTACTCTCTGATTCTCTCCCCCATCCCACTGAGGGGGAGTGAGTCAGCAGCTGTGTGGGGCTTGGTTGCTGGCTGGGATTGAGCCATGACAGATGTATTGGTGTCTGTAGGAATTAATGTCTTACAACTGAAGCAAAATCAAAAATATTTTATCCCAAAATAAGGATCTAAGGACCTCTGTAGAAGCAAAATTTAGACTTCACTGACAAGAGCAAAAGATGATCTGGATGAAGTGTCAGGGCTGCTGGGTGAAATAGTGCCATCAAACCCAGCTAACACTGAAATATCTAGTGCTTGCTTCTGAATATGAACATGTACAATTTTATTTATTTCAGAATTCTGTAGTCTAGATCATGTACTTGGGATATACTTGGATATGGACTTTGGATTTTGAAAGAATAGGATGATTATTGAACTGTATATATGTTCACACTAGAAGTAACATTTGATTAATGATTACTGGAAGAACTGAATCCCAAATCCTGTAGCATTTTTATTTTAATTGTAATTTCCTATATAAGCAAACAGTTGGAAAACTTGGCTACCATCTAATATTCCTCTGGGTAGATCTATAGTGCATTTTTGTCAGCAGGACACATAAGCTATCACAGGTATATGTGCTAGTCTGCTTTTATTTCCCAAGCTAGCAAGAGTACCCAAAGCAGCCACATCCAGGTTCCCCACAAAGGAGCTAAAGCAAAGTTATTCAGTAAAATAATACCAAAGAACTATCTTTGAGACTTTTGCCACAAGAAGCAAGAAGTGAGCAGTCCAGTACAGAACTGTTACCAATGTTTACTGTATTGTATACACTGTGAAGGATGTGAAGAGAAGAGGGCAGTGGAAATCTCAGCAGGACATACCACTCCTCAGACTCTGGCCCTCCTGAAATCCCTTTCAGTGCTTAGAAGTCTGTTGTTTGATCTTGCTGGAGGGAGAGAAGGTGAAGGGGAGGCTGGAAGGAGACAGTTCTGCTTATTAGGATGAAAAAGGAAATAAAATACAGACCCAAATATGAACCTGAAATAGTAATCTATGACAGTAATGAGCACCAACAATCCCTTTCTAACAGGGAGCTGTCAAAGGTAAAAAGCAGCAAACACATGGCATGTCTGTACTTGTATGTAGATTAGAAAGGCTTATCTAGCACAACTCTGCCAAATATTTCTAGTGCAGATATGATTTGTACTATTAAAAAAAAAAAACGATTTTGTGCCACTGTTTGTATCAGTTCACCAAATTAAACTGTATTAGCGAGATGACAAATGTCTTTGTGATATTATTTCAATCAACAAAATACCTGCTTACTTACTTTATCTATATCAAATAAGTTGAAGGGTAGATCAGAACTAGTGAAATTGCCATGGTGGCTTGTCTCTGCTGTTTAACAGCCCACATCATGCACATATCAAAGCACTTTAAGAATACCAAGTTCCACTTCATTCATTTTGCAGATGCTGAAATAGAATCAATGCAATTCTCCTGATGCTGTGAGGCAGTCCACCAGGAGAGAGTGATTATAACCCTGATATTCAATGGATCAGGTCAGTATCAAAGTTCTGGAGTCACAAGAGCTCAAGTTGTGGCATAGCTGCCAAGGTAAAAACTGACATTTGAGTCAGGCATTGAAACAGACAACTTCAAACAGTTGCTTTGTGTTCAGTTCCCCAGAGTTGTGCTATGCAGCAGACTACAACTCACATGCCAGCACATGGATGTGCAGGCTGAGAGGGGTAGTGGAACCGGACAGTGAAGACACTTGGTTTGTGCAATGGCTGAGCAACACACATGTACAGCAGGAGCCAAAGAAGCAGTAAGGCAACAGCTCTCCAGATTAACACACGCCTAGAATGAACAGTGCAACAATAAGCTGGTCTAGTGATTATCTAGCATGAAATAAGCATGACACAAATGTAGTGAGAACATAGGAAGTGGCTAGGGAATAAGGACCAGAACTAGTAAAGATGTTAACACACCAGTATGCTCATTTGCACACAGTCCAGACACCATTTCTGCTTCCCTAAACGCAAAGAAAATGCACTTGAAGCAATGTCTCCCAAACTACCTTAGGTCAACATTGTGTATCACCTACACAGCAACATTTCTGAGGGCAGTTGCTGAAACCAGTGTGATAGTTCATTGATCCACATGCAGATAATTCCTCCAAATCCATCAAAGTTTAGACACTTGTCTGCTTTTCTGCTTAGTGAGTTCCACAGATGATTCTAAGGTCATTTATCACCCTCAGAGTAGATGATTATTCCTGCTCGATGATTCCACTGAAGATGCTTTGGCTAGTCACTTTGTGCATTACTGGTCAACATAGATGCTAGTGCTGACTTTACTGCTGGCACATCAATAAATACAAACTCTAACAGCTTCTGTTACACATGTGCATCAAGTGAAACAACATCTTGACATATCTCACAAGCGACATTTACATATTCATCAAAGTGCAGTGAATGCATAACACTTACTTTGCTGATCCCACCAAAAGGAAGATCCTACCAAGAAGGTTTGATGTGTTACTTATCGGCATCCTGAATTATACTGTACTTAACCTTGTCTTTACTTTCCTGTAGTGTTCTATGTTGTACTTCTCTGGCATGAATTATCACAGGTTGTTAGGCTACAGAGACATTGCAAAGACACATTCAGTATATTAACTCTATATTCAACTCTACTTTGAAAATTAAGCTGCAGCATGCAGTCATACCACTTAAACATCCAACCCATGTATGACCTGCAGATATATCTACATTCTTGTCTAAATCATTGGAGCTTATTGACTAAATTTGAAACTTGACAGAGGGCTACTGGTTTTAGAGATAATAAGCCTATTGATCCAGTTGCAAAAACACCACACACGCACAAATTATTTAGGTTTTAAATTCACCTAGAGGACATGCATTTGCTAGATCTGATGGGGTAGTAATGCACAGCTGAAAGTCAGTAAATAAACCAGGACTACCTCCTTTGGCATGCTCCACAGTTAGAATATTTTAGGCATAATATGAAATTATGTCTCAGTTAGAAAGTCAATCAAGAGACAGAAATCTGTAGGAAATCTGGCTTCATTAGTTCATTAGCTGCTCACAGAACTGCATGTTTACACTGAACACATATTGCAGACATCAGAAGTATTTGCAGCAACTCATCTGTTTCTGAAAGCTGAGGATCTGATGTGATTGCACTACCCTTCCCTTTCTCCATCATATGCCTATAAGTGCCTCTGCACTTTTGTAGCTCCAAGTGATCCCTGTAGAATACACATACACACAACAAACAAGAGAGCACACACAAAAGGGAAAGGTAGAAGGCATTAGGATCACTTGTATTTAGTATAAAGGGAATATATTAAGTTCTGGATGCAAGTTCTATGAATAGCAATATTCAAATGAAATTGATTTTATTACCTATGTTTGTAAATCTCCTACCCATGGGGAATGAAGGAAAGACTTAAGTAAACAGTAACCATGCCTATTCATCTATCTCCTTTCTTGAATCGGATGAAACTATTATGGCTCAATTTTTACATTTGAAAGTGTTAGGAAAGTTCAGAGCAATGTCAGTCCAGCAGTCTACCAGTGTACCTGTCAGCTAGCTGCTCCTTAAACATAAGCCATACAATATACATTAGAACTAGCTGGCATACTAAATACTGCAGATTTTAAATGCAGAAAACAGTAGAATTTAAACATATAATCTGCTTACAGTAATTAAAATTATTTTCTATTTATGCTGAAATGTCAGTCTGAAATACTCATTTTCATGAGAACTACAATTGCACTGTGGCAAAGGCAGATGTCACAGGTGAGATCAGTGACCTATTGTGCTAGTCATTATATGACAACACAAAAGAGTGAATCCCTTTCCCTGAGAGTTGCCATCTAATTAGAGAGGAAGTAGGATAAAAGAGATTTAATGTATATTTATTTTTACTTATGCATATAAGCAGATGCTGTGGGTTTCTCAAGGGGACTGCACGTATGTTAACTGTTAAGAGCTTTGACTTGCTGAGAACTAAGTCCCATTTTGACTATTGCTTATGTACCAGCATGAACATTTACAGGGCTCAGTTTACCTTAAGAATGAAATATTCCTTTCCATTTCACAACTGCAGTAAATCCCAGCATTGTCTATATCTACTTCTTTTGATTAGTGATCCTGAAAGATTTTTTCTTTCTAACTTTCCACATTTATTCAAGAATATAGCAAGCACCATGTGTCTCTGCTTTGTGCTTTTCTGAAATCTGAAACAAAATGAAGATAGAATAATTTGTATTTTAGCCAAACAAATATGAAGAAGAACAGGATTTTTTTTTTTGATTCTACAAAAAACCATTACCAAAACAAGTGTTAAATATCTACATTAATTAGGAGAGATAAATCTTTTGCTGGTCTCCCTGTAAGGTGAGTTAAAAAGCAGAAAGTGCCAGGTCCACAAAGCTACTGAGCATTCACTGAAGTGTGTGAGAGGCTCCACACCTCTATGGGAGCTGGAGTCCAAAAAAATCTGTGGACTTTGTCTCCAAAGTCATATAGTAAGGCAAAGGGAGCTAACTCTGGTATTCATGAGAAGGGTCTTGGATTAGTACACCTTATCTCTAAGCCCAACCTTTGCCTTTACCAGTACCGATAATATTTGTGGCCTGCAGCCCACATTGTTCACCCGCATGGAGCTCATTAAGGCACAGTCTCAGTTCTGCTACGTGATCCCCAGAACTATGTATTGACTAATGCATTAATATTGTTGTTAACTCAGTATCTTCTGGACAGCAGTGTCAGTGTTTCAGGTATTCACAGATGCAAATTTTTTATGTTAAACATTTAACGTTTTTGTTAAGAGGGTACTAAGCTACACATCAGTACATACATCTGTAGTGCTTAAATGATACATTTCACTGGAATTATGAGTGTCTTTTCTGCTCATGTGGGGACAGAAGGATTTTAAATCAATAGCTATGTACAGCAGCAACAGCTATCACTTGAGTCACCCTATTTTGAATCACTGGAGCTTGTAAGTCAGAGACACAATGTGAATGAAGAAACCAGAGATATTTCAAGCTCGTATAAAATCACATTCCTGAACCTGTCAGCTCATCTTATATCGTATATATAACTTCAACAAGGATGAGGATTTTTGTTACATTTACTATCCTAATACCTTTCGTGATTAATATTTTATGCATTTTGCACTACTTTATAGCTTCAGTACCACAGATTTTCCAAGTGGGCTTAAACCAGCATTTTCCCAGTGTCCCATAGGTGGTGGCTTGTATTGCTAACCACTCTTTCAGAGCTGGGGAGGAGGGAACTTTTCCTGGCACTGCCTCTCCGAAGAACTTGTCCTTCAGCAGCTGCCCTTGTGCAGAAACTAATCATATTAATAATGTATCTCTGCTCTCATCAAGGGTTAAGTAAGCTACAGTACAGTTTTCAATTTGCAAGTGGTATCTGGCTGCAGTCCCAGATTCAGGCTCCCAAAAGAGGGGGGGCCTTCACCCAGAAGAGGTGGTTTCCTTAGTAACTATGGCCAATGAAAGAAAATGTGCCTGACAGGTATGCTTGTGCTGGGCTTCCGAGAAAATTAACCACCTCCAATGGCTGAAATATTCTTCCTCTGTGGTCAAGGGAGTGATGGATAGGGATATGCCTATAAACCTGTTTCTTTCTCTTTCAATACACATATTTTGACATCAAACAAATAAGCTCCATATTCTTGCAATACATGAATCTGCTTACTGCAATTACAAACATGGGTTCTCAGGAAGGAGAAGAAACAAAGGTTTTTAAGGAACAATTATTGCAGCACACAGGGATTGAAGGAGCCTCATTTATGTTCAGCTACTTGTTCCTTTTCTGGAGCCACTTGACAGTTAAATGGAAGCCACTTGAATTAAGACATTTTCACCACTGCTTCCTCTTAAGCAAATGCAATCAATCTCTCCATGGCTCCTTAGTTAAAAGAAGTCAGTGTTTGATGCAAATTGCCTTTGTCTTTGCATTTTGTGCATAAATTTCTGGTGAACAAAAAAGGTTAAATACATTTCCATTAGAATTTAGTTAAATCACTCTGCCTAATTCTTATAATGTATCAATAGTAAGTTATGGTCTGTGTTCCTTCTTTTTGTCTCTTGGTGTTTATATTGAAGGGCCGCATTCAAACACCACTCCGTTCCCCCAAAAGCCCCAGTGTAATGTTTAAATACACCAGAAAAATAGGCCAAAAAGGTGACAGAAATTCAAAGAAACCCCAGTCAAAGTCTTTGAGTTTGTTTCTCATTCAAGCTCTAAGTCCATTCATACCTTCTATGGATAAATTTCTGTAGTCAAGGACAAACTTTGGGGAGCAAATGGGACCATTTAGCCTCCTGATGAACAGATCACTGTCTGACTTTGACCCTGGGCTTCCGAAGACTAAGAGAGAGATATTACCTAGTTTGTTAGAAAAGATATTTTTGACTATATCTGAGATGTCAATCTGGACTCTGTTAGATACAATACAGATATACTGCACAGAGAATTTTTCCATTTCTATTTTTGATAACAAGATGAAAATATGAATTTGATATTACCCCAAGTAATGGCTTTGACAAAGCAAGTCCACTTTCCCATGATACATTTATGTTTCATTGAAAAGCATTTTAAAGTGTCTGTAGTCAGTTATATAGGCAATGAAATACTGTGCTTAATCCACTTAAAAATTTGGCTGATGTCACAGTGATGTTGATGTACTAGTGCAGGAAAATTAAGCCATAAAAGGGAATGATTAGAAATATATACATGTCCCGTAAATATGCAGTACTGCAGGGCTGAAAGAGATGTGTAAGAATAACATATGAGACAAGATTCAGACTGATGAAAGCTCCATATATTTCAGGAAAAAAAAATATTAAAAGCAATGACAGTAGAAACAGCATTATGATAATGATACTGTAGGCTAAAGCAGTAAACAGTAACACTATGCATCCATTCCTCTGGAATAGTAGATGAAGTCTGATCTAGAATCTGTGGTCAGATAGAGATAAGAGTAGAGCTGACAATGTAAATAGTATCAAGAACTACATGAGTTTAAGAAACTGGTTTTGCAAAGCTAGAGAAGACAAGTAGCATTGGTGTCATAATAGTAACAAACAACAAACAACGTATTTTAAGTTAAAAAATACACATTTTAAAAGAGCCAGGCATAGAAAAAATTATGGATGCAGTGATCATGAATTGAACTTTCTTCACTTTAAATGGAAACATGGAAAAAATTAATGGTGCCTATAACTCAATTTACTTTACTGAAAAAAAAACAAGCCACACACTGAGAAATTAAGTAGGCTGAAGAGTTTAAGGATTTAAACTGCAGGCGTTACATTCTTCAAATAGAAAGTACAAACATTTTTCCAGAAGCTGCCTACAAAATAAATGTAAAATTATTCAAGGAGGGGATGAATAACTACTATGCAAAAAGTAGGCAAAAATACAGAGAAACAGCAATTAATAATACTTCTCTGGAGGTGAAAAAGTATAGGTGAAAAAGTACAGGATGGATGAGTAGATGTTAGCCTGAACTAAATCATTCTAAATAAATTAAAAAGAATTAGCAAAATGGCCATAATTTAATTAGGAAAGTGGAAGGGAAGACAACTTGTATTTTCATCATATAAAGATACAGTGAAAATTAAGTTAAAAACAATATATGAATGACTTTAAGTAAACTTTTTACCTCAAGCTTCTAAATGAGAGCAATTCTGAACCTGGGACAGAAATAAAATGGCTTTTGGGAACATATATCTCAACATGTGAATTACCAAAACTAATATGGAAACAAGGATAAGAAGTTTTGTGTGCTAAAATTGAGACAGAAGGATATGAAAATCTTTTTTTTCTGGAATTCCTTGAAGACCTAATGCATATTTCTGCAAACCAGAAAATCAGAATTTTTAATGACCCATTAAATGAGAAAAGGAAGTAACACTACAGGACTCAGTTAAAGCAAAGCTTCTTACATTTTGTTAAAGCCTCCCCAAAAGTATCAAAAACTTGCAGTTACAAGACCACTAAAGTAGGTTTTTGAAGAAAACCAGCATTTTATGGCATGGAAAACATGATGGAGCAGGCTAGTGCATGCAAACGTGCCTGAAGAAGTAAGCAATCTTTACATAAAATAAAGGAGGTTAAGGATTCATTCTAATTTTGTTAAGGGTTAAAATCAGTTTTTAACTATGGATTATGGGAAAGATAAGATTTTAAAGGTAGACAATGTGGGTGATGAGAGAAACCACAGCAGCTGCTTCTGAAAGAAAATTTACCAAGTTTACCAAGAAAGACATTCAGTTTTACCAGGAGAAGGTGCTGTAAAGTTAATACAGACAGAATGTCTTTGGATGGCTTTGGCACACAGTTCAGTCCTGCTCACAGAGATCTTCACATTTTTACTGCTTCATTAATAATTTTACTCTTCACCTAAATTTTTTAAGTAAGATTTTGCTACTGAAATTAGTAAATGACAAAATGAAAGGAACTTACCTTGGCAAGGGAGGGATAGGAAATAGGATGCACTTAATTATACCAAATGTCACATCACTCAGTAGTTATAGGAACTTGTCAGCTGGAAGTCATCAGCTAATAAAGCCTGAAGAACACAAATTCAAGGATGACTGTAACATGGCCAGCAGAGAGCAAAATGTCATCTCAGCACCTTAGCACAAATTGGATGAGGTATTTCCCAGTGGACTTAGAATAATATTTATGCAAGTATACTAGACATTACTGAGACCCAGCTGTACTGTGTACACTTCTGATTGATCATGTATCTGACGATGCATTCAGGCTATTTGGGAAATAGGTATGTTTAAGAGAGCAGATAGGCCGTGTTGTAGGCCAGGCTTAAAGTCTGAGAGGGCTTTGACTGGTGTCTCTGTAGTTGCATCAAGTGACTAAACGCAAGGAAAAGAGAAGTTAAAAGGCTGTTGATACAAAAAGAAATGGTGCCAAGCTGACTGGGAATTAGATGGATTCTAGATAACAGAACACCAAAGCTGCATGTACAACAGTTTCCACGTAGGATTGGAGGGGCAAGGAACATGAAAAATACCTTTTCAAGGTAATGTTTGCTCTTGTGGAAATGATATAACAGCAAGAAACTGGGCTCTGAACCGGGGAGTCTGCCCCTGTCTCTATGCTTTTGTGCTGCTAAACAGTAAATGATTCTGTTAAAAAACAGACATTTTACATAAGGGAGGACTATGTGAAACTGCTACATAAAAACAGTATGCAGGAGAAAAAAGGCTTCTGAAATCTGACACATCTTTTTATTCTTTGGGAGACACAGTACTGTGGTAGTTGACCCCGGCTGGGTGCCAGGTTCCCACCAAAGATGCTCTATCACTCCCTTCCTCAGGTGGACAAGGGAGAGAAAATATAAAAGACTTGTGGGTGAGGATAAGAGCAAGGAAAGATCAGTCACCAGTTACCGCCATGGGCAAATAGAATTTATTGCCAATCAACACGGAGTAGGATAATGAGAAATGAAACCAAATCTTAAAAACACTTCCCCGACCTCTCCCTTTTTCTTGGGCTCAACCTCACTACCGGTTTTCTCTACTTCCTCCTTCACAGTGGCACAGAGGTACAGGGAATGGGGTTTGTGATCAGTTCATCTCATGTTCTCTCTGCCGTTCCTTCCTCCTCAGGGGAGGACTCCTCACTCTCTTCCCCTCCCCTACTCCAGTGTGGGGGCCCTCCCACAGGAGACAGTCCTCCTCCAACTTCTTCAATGTGAGTCCTTCCCATGGGCTGCATTTCTTCAGGAACTGCTCCAGTGTGGGTCCTTTCTATGGGTGCATCCTTCAGGACCAGATTGCTCCAACGTGGGTCCCTTCCGTGGGTGCATCCTTCAGGACCAGATTGCTCCAGCGTGGGTCCCTTCTATAGGTGCAGTCCTTCAGGAACAAACTGCTCCAGCCTGGTTCTTTTCCATGGGCCACGGGTCCTACCTCTGCTCCAGGACAGGCTTTCATGGGGTCACAACCTACTCTGGGTAACCTCCTGCTTCAGCATGGAATCCTCCATGGGTTGCAGGTGGATATCTGCTCCACGACGAACCTCCATGGGCTGCAGAGGCACAGCCCGGTCTGCACCATGGGCTGCAGGGCAATCTCTGCTCCTGTGCTTGGAGCACCTTCCCTCTTTCTGCATTGACCTTGATGTCTGTAGAGCTGTTGCTCATAATCTCACTCCTCTCTACAGCTGCAATTGGTCCTGCTCGGTAACTTTCCTTCCTTCTTAAATATGTTATCTTGAAGGCATTACCACCACCAAAGATGAGCTCGGCCTTGGCCAGCAGAGGATCCATCTTGGAGCTGGCTGGCATTGGTTTTATAGGACACAGGGAAAATTTCTGGCAGCTTCTCACAGAAGCCAACCTGTAGCCTTGTTGCTACCAAAACCTTGCCATGCAAAGCCAATACCAGTACTCTCTGAAAAAGAATGATTTCTGCAAGTTGACACATTAATTTTGTGATAAAAATCACAGAATTGATAATGCAAAACTGGAATTCATTTAAGATTCCTGGAAATGGAACTTGCATAATTTGTGTCTTCATTACCACAGAAAATTAAGTTTTTCAGTTTACCTTATGGAAGGGAATTTATATTCATTGAATGGAAAGTCTGAAAGGAATATATATAACTGGCTCTTTTCTATACAGCAGGCCAGCACAGATCACTTTGCTGAGCAACAATTACTACACTGAGCACCATAATATATAAATGACTAAAGCACAGACTTCTACTCAAAGCCATGCCTGAATGAAATTAAGAGATAGAATAGTTGTTTTTAGTGAAAATTAATCAAGCTCTACATAGCTGTCCTCATTCTCAAAATCGTTTAAAGTTTCCAGATACAGATTTCCTATATGACTTTCAGAGCTGATTCTCCAAGTTTAGTTCAAGTGTTTTAACCTAACTCTAAATGCTCACATCCTCTTCTAAGTTAAGATGACTGAGCTCTTTGGTACACTACCTGTGATGTTTAAATTGTCTCAAAGACCTGTCAGGCATTTGATACCTCTTGTAAAATGCGGACAATAAAATTGGACTTTGTGGTTTAGCCACACTGCCTACAGAAGCTAAAGTCTTCTCCCGCCTATTAGTTCCCTGTATGTAACTCCCTGGATCACACAGTTTCACAGTGGGACCTGCTACCTGCTACTGTCTTCCAGCCACAGCTCCCCAGGAGACTTTTTGCCACTGATTCAGGTTGCTTGTCTTAGTTCTCCCCACCTTTGTGGAGCCACAGATACTACACTGAGGTCTTCCACATTATTCTGCTAAATCACCTTCATAAGCCCAGCTGTTAACAGCTCTCCTTCAGACTTGCACTAGCAATGTGCACTTTGCAAAATAATGGGGCTCAAAGTAATGGGGCTGTTTCATCCTTAGTTAAATGTACTTGCAAAAGGATCAGGAAGGAATGAGATTTACAGCCTCTTCTGGCATGGACAGGTTAACAGATGTAACACATGTACATTTCTATAACAAACATCCCTTTTTAAAACTGCATTAGTGTTGTGGATAAATCCTCCTCTGCTGAATATAGGGAAGGAATGCCTAGCAGTCATCATTTACTGCTTTAGTCTCCCAAAATATCTGGCAGTGGCCCACTTTCAATACTTCCTTGAAAGTAGCTGTCAGATTTTTCTCCTAATGAAGAGTTCAGACTAGAAATTATATATATAGATTGTGTTCCTGTTAGGAAAATAGCATCAATCATTACAGTTACCACCACATGACTCTCACTCTTAATCCATAGTGAACTTTGGTCATCTGTAACTTTCTAAAGCTGTTTTTGCTCTTCTTTCAAAGCAGAAGTAGAGTTTAAATTCAGTCTTAAAATGAAAATTCTATGTAGTAGGGGCATTTCTATATTCTTCTGAAGTTGATAGGGCATATTTCTGAGATTCAGTTAATTGGAAGCTCAGCAAACACAGATTTGACATATACTGCCTCATTACGCAAAAAGTACAGTTGTAGTCTCCTACACTTTTCATTAATGCGTATGTAACTAAGCACAAAAATAACCCTAAGATGACCTATGAACTCTATGTCATTTAATGGGAAAAAAATATCATATCACATCAAATTCTACTGACAGTAGAATCTGAAAAGGCAAGCTACATTAGCTACAGGAATGTGAGCATCCTGAATCTCAGAAAGAAGGCATGTAGCACCTGAATACCCCAAGTGTATATATTAACATAGTATGAGTGCTTAATCCTGTGAGAAAGTATAGCATAGCCCTGATGGAAAGCAAATAATGTCTTATTTTCAACCGTCCAAAGCTGCTTAGTGGAAATTTCCAATGGGATTTATTTTCCTCAGACCTATCTTCTTGCTGTTCTTAAAAGTCCATACTTCATTCCAATCCAAAAAAACCTAGATAGTATATCTGATACTGGTGCCTCTTCCTACCACCCCACAGAGGCAGAGGAAATCATGATACTACTCTGTTTTTTTGTTTGTTTTTATCTGTACTCTGCAACTTTTTATTTGTGTTTGTTTGTTTGTTTTTCAGTGGATGTTGGCAATGGATTTTGCTGGAGCAGTTGCTGAGCAAAGTGCATGCACAATTATAGTGCCTGGGAAATGACACTGAAACAACAAACCAGCCACAACGACATCAGATTTATATGAGGGAGGTGGATTGGAAAGTATCTGAAAAACTGTTTGATGGATCTGATGAAGGGTCTAGGGAAGAAGGAGAGGAAGAAGAAAAAAAGAGGCAGCAGCAG
This sequence comes from Melopsittacus undulatus, assembly GCF_012275295.1. Taxonomy (NCBI): domain Eukaryota; kingdom Metazoa; phylum Chordata; class Aves; order Psittaciformes; family Psittaculidae; genus Melopsittacus; species Melopsittacus undulatus. The sequence continues at coordinate 76,753,200 of NC_047527.1, read as the reverse complement.
CTCCAGTCAGTGAGAGGAAGCAGGAAGACAAATTAAAAAGGAAGCAAAGGGTGCCAAGTACCTCTGCAAATCCCTAGGTAGCAGGTATCAGCATGCACATTTTTGGTTCAAGTTCTCATTAAACTACATAGTGAGTAAGGTGTAAGGAGTTGGGTAGGAAGAGAGATGGATAGCAAAAGCTCACTGTCCACCACCAGAATAGTAACAGAGGCAGCAGACACCAGCAAGACCAGAAAAGATGGAGAAAGTACATACATACAAGGTATGAGCCTTTCCTTGAGATAAAAGCATCTAACTCCATTTATAAACAAACCTACCCCCTTGGAAAAGCTTCACTGCAATCCTATCTACACAGATTTTTGAATGTCCAAACAACACTCCACTTGATCCCCTCGGCGTAAAATTACAGAGTCCATTATCTGCAGTTAATATACTGGCCACATGATGAAGAGATAAACATGTAAATCATAGAATATAGCAAAGTGCATATTGCCTGTGCTAATGTAACCAGAAATGCACATTAGAACACAGCTTGTTGAAGGAAAGGTTGGGACATAACGCTTAAAGTTCCATCCCTGCTTCCTATTTGCATATATGATTACCTTAATCAGTTATACATCTCTGAGTATAATCACCTTTATTTTAATTAGCATGTTTCTGGATTCTGTTGTTGAAGTACTAATAAGATTAAGAAGCCCTTCAAAGACAAAATCATGCCTTGTTTCAGCATAAAATGTACACCACATTTGTGGTGTATTTAATCAATACAAATCACCTAAAAGCAGGAAGCAGGAACAAACTAATAATTTTTATCTGAAAAATAAACATAAAATATTATTTGGGCTTTAGCCAGCCTGACATAAGGAGTCCTCCCTACATTTGTGGCTTTTTTGGCATAAAGAGTTTTTGTTGTTGCTCTTAATCAGGGATGACCTTCAAAGGGACAGCTGCTGATACATCCAGTAATGATACCTTTATATTAGCTATGCACAGCATAGCTAATTTCAGGTTCATACAGTGTTTGTACAAGACTTTAATTTGGTCTTTATCATCTCCTTCATACAATACCATTATATTTTATTTTGCTTGCTTCAACACTCTTCTACATTTAGAAAGTGTATTCTTGTCTGAAAAAATAAGCCAGCTAAGAGCATCTATTAAGTACTGGTATCCCCAGGGTCTCTAGCAATGTTGGTTTGGGGTTTTTTTCACTTCCATTTTTTGCCTGGTGAATCTGAGTTATAAACCATATAGCAGAGAGGAGAAGGGTTGCCTTAGTAACAAGGCAGACCCAATCAGCTGCATAGGCTCCCTTGAGAAAAGCTCATTTGTGCAGCGGAAAGAGGCTAGGACAGGTGGCTAAATTAACACGCCAGACAGCTATTGCACACACACACACACAAGAATGCATACACAAAATCTATCCGTGTACTTATATATGAATGCAATTATCTTCAACATTTTGCAAAATAAATAGCATCTGGGTAGCTCAGCCCTGAGAAGCCCCCAAAGCAGCAGAGAGAGACACCGCAACAGCCGAGGAGGCGAAACAGGGTGGGAGGGAGCAGAGCTCCTTCCCTGCAGCCCTGCCAGATCTGCAGCCGCACCAGGGAGGAGGGGAAGGACTCCTCCCAGCAGGCACAGGCTAAGACAGAGGTGTGATGTGTGCTCTTCCATCTTATTGGGGCTTATGAGCCTCCTCCCGCTGATAGCGTGATCTGTTGTGCTGCTCTCCTGATACCACAGGGTGCTGGAGCTTTCTTGCCTGACCCTTTCTGTGCCGGTTCACAAGGCTTTCTCCCCACACTCTCTGATTTAAAGTGCACGTCCACCTTTTCCCCACAATTTCTTCACATACATGAGAAATCTGAACATGTTTTATATTCCCCTCAGTCCCTGCTGTGTGAGGATTCAGCCACAGCACAAGATTCTGGATTAATTTGGATGCAGATCACATACCACCTTCTAGCTCTTACAAACACAATCTCACATTATTTCTTTTTGCAGCACACCCAGGTTGGCTTTAGCCGAACCTGAACAGCAGCAGGAATTCTGAGCTTACTCTGTGTTTGACATCTTCAGGGAGCATGAAACTGTCATATGCCCAGGAAAGTCCTGCTGTGCTTCTATGTGACTTTATATTACTATAGTTCAGAATCACTTTTAATTGCTTTATAATAGGAATAATCTATTCCCATATAACTAATTATAAGAGACACCTGACAAAAAGTATGAGTAAAAATACAGTTAGTGTATTGTTTCTCTACCATATATATTCTTCTCTATTCTATATATATACACACCTCAGCCAGAAAAGCTGTGGGAACTGCCCTCTCACACCAGGTGTATGTGTATCCCAACATGACATTATAACCTCAACACAGTCATGCTTTCTGTCCTTTTTTGCTGCTTCTTGAGCAAATGAGGTTTAATGCTGGCACATAACACAGCATTTTAATCCCTGGTTATAAAACTCCTGTACACAGCAATGTATTTCTTATCCACCTACATTAGGCTAAAAGTGAAAAGCTCTGAATACAAAGATGAAAAGGGCCATAAGGAAAACTGAGGCATGAAAACAAATTGTAAGTTTGATGCCTGTGGAAAACACAGTGAAAATACAAACATACAAACCATAACAGAGAAAACACAAAAAGGCTTGAAAATATCTTGGGCTTTGATTTTTCCTTTTCTGAGTGTGTTTGGTGTCAAGAGGTTGTATCTTACATTATTCTTGCTTTTTTTTAATTATTTTTTTTCTCATTACTTGCAACAATTATAAGAATAGCTGCTTATGCTGTACTGACAAGCTGTCTTATTGAGGTGTGGAGTATCACCTAAGGTTTGGCTAGGAATCAGAAACCAGAACTATGTCAGTCTTGTAACGAAACCCAAACCCTAAGTGAAACTAGGACACATTTTTGCTTATTTTTCTAGGATTTACCAAAGTGAGTTTGAGTGAATCTGGGTCAAAAGGACACATCCAGGTACATACAGAAAATGCATACCAGAGAAAGGAACTTCAACAGGGCCTCCTGAAGTTCATATTAATGCCCTTGTTGCTGCCTCCCACATCTTTCCAATACACATTGTTTATGTTTTTCATCCTTTTTCACTATTAAGAAGACAAAAACATTGAGAACTTTCCTGGCAGGAGCATTAGTCAGTGGAGTTGTAGTGAGTGGAAGTTCTTCCAAGTATAGACTGTAGGAGTTACTCTCACCATTGCTTCTGGAAAATGTGTTAATGGGATGCTCAACTATGTTTAGAAGACTGGGTAGCTAAGTATTTTGTTATCTAAGTTAAGCAAAATCTGCCCCCCCTGGTGACACTGTAAGTGGCTTCCAGGGGTGTTACACCGCATGTCTGATTAGGCAAAATCTTTTTAAAATAAATGGCAGGTACCCACCAAAAATGACATCTGCAGAGCACATCACAATGTAACACCATCTAAGAAGGTAACCGAGTGTAAGTTGAAGACAAAAAAAGCCTGGTAGATAATGTTTATAATGGGTATTTGCAAATGGCACATCTAGAAGGAAAACTTCAGTACCAATTGGTTTTAAAATATGTATAGTTTAAGATACGTACCCATACCCTCTCAAAACCTGTGACCACATACAACGAATCCTTATGACCAAACTCAGCATGATCAACCTACACTTAAAGACATTAAAACAACACTAGAAGGTCCTTCCTAACCATTTAAATGTCTTAGCCTGACATAGAATATTGTGTCTACAGACTTGGTGGGCAAGTTTGGGAATTATTCAGTAGTGCCCCATCACTCTTTAACTGTTAAACATCAATATCTGTGAGTGGCATCAGGTAGAGCTGCAGCTATATTTCCAAAGGAACACCAGTCAATCAACAACCTGAATAGTACCTTATTCATACAAAGAGCAGAAATTATGTTCTTTTGAGTATAAACATTTCTCTGGCAAGGAGGAACACACAAATAACAGAGCCTCAGAGAGCTTTGTGTCATCTAACCTAGACATTTACATCTGAGCTTGCCACTAAATTCCTTTTAGCGTGAAGAAAATAGGCAACTTCAGAGGGATACAGCTACTGTGTAAATGCTTAATATTGGCTTAATATTTCTTTCTCAGGGAAGAAGATCTTAGCAAAGAGTTATAGAGCAGCAACAGATCTACCCTGGCCATATAGTTTCTAGATGTCACAGATTAACATAAGTTTCAAAGGCACTTCCCTCCCCTGCCCTACATCTGATATTTTAGCAGAGTTTGACCAAGCCTAACTTTAAATGCACCCTATGCAAGAAGGGAAGGAAAGATAAAACATATTTAAATAAAAACATAACACATCAGTTTTGTGATGAGTGCCTCTGTGCTGTTATTGTTTTGAGTAAAGCTATTCAAACATCAGACCTAGCACACTCAAAACAAGTACAGTTGACTGATATTATGCACTGATAGGGAAAAAGAAGAACTACTCAATCAGAAAAAAAAAAGAAATATGGAGTATTATTTGAACAGTACCTTTCACTGTTGTGAAGAAAATCACCATAATGAACAAATACATTATGGTCATCTCTGTCTGTTCTTACAGTGCTGATTTAGAGCCCCCAGCTGAGAAGGCAGCTGTGAAGAGCAAGTAACTGGTGAGCACAGCAGGAGTCCTCTACTCTAATGCTGCTCAAAGAAATTAATGCTTTCTTTCTGTTGTCCTTATCACTGCCAGCTATGTGTGTGTTTTCCTTGCTAGGTGCACAAAGACTGGGATGGTTAGGCTTTGAAAACATAAAAGCCAAGATTTCCTTTTTTTTTATGTTTGCAACTAATACTCAGGATGAGACAGTAGCTAGATTTTAGCCAATGCATCTTCTGAAGAGGTTTTATGAGGTCTTGCACTGGCAAGGGTGAACAACAGAATTAAAAAACCTTGTTTGTTTCATTCCTACTGGTACTATTCACTATATTAATGCTGCAAAATATTTTCCACGTTAGATCTATGTTTCCGAATGGCTGGCTTCTGGGAACATGGCTGCTATAAAAATGCAATTTTCAGTACACTAATTAGTCTCTGACTTATGTAAAATACCTTCTGTATTTAAAATGCTGGCATAAAGATATTTCAAGAACATATGATTAATTAGCATATAAGTATGAAACAAGACTCTGCTTTTTAAACCAGGTTCTTACTGAATCCTTTGATGAAATCAATCACTGTAGGAAGCACTAAAATTATATTTAGAAATCATAATGATATTATCAAACTGAATTTGCACTGCCCAAGATTTCAAGGTAAGTATAAACAAGCATGGTATTAGAATACAAGTCCTGATATGTATATAATTCTTCCTGAGAATATACGTTTTATTGAACTTGGAAAATAAACATATGTGGACAGTGGTGATTAAACTGCTCTCTTAAAATAACAACAGCCCTGTACTAGTGTTTTTTCCCTAACTGACCAAAATCTGCAAAAGATGTGGAGAAAGAATAAGGCCCCAATAATACTACCCTATACTGGGGTAGGTGAGAAGGGAGATGGCAAATGGGTACAAAATCCAAAAGAGCAAGGAATTAGTAGGATCCTAAATCCTTACAGTACAAGATGTTACTGCTTTATTAAATTGCACTTTATTAATGTTAAAATTCACTCAGGCTACATAACACCCTAACCTAAGAAGCTGACCCTGTTTAATCATCCACAAAAGCCTAATCCAGCATTTTTAATTCCTCCCTGATCAGATCACTCCTGAGTCAATGTTCAAAAGTCTGCTGCAGCTAACCTCCTTTTATTTCCTTTTTTTCCCAAAAGCTGATTTGTCATTCAATCACCCTCAAAGTTTGGTCTGTTAAGATATAGGGCCCATACTCTGTACCTTAACTTCAGCTATGTCAAATCTTACTGTGTACCCCTATACTGAGTAGTCAGATAAACTACCAACTCAAAACTGTTAATACTAACTCTAATGGCAGCCCAGTAATCTTAAAGGAAAACTGCATATTTATGTGGGAAAATACCTCAATAGGAATAGGAATGCCAGCCACAGGTCAGGATGTGTAATTCAACAGTATTCTCTTTCTTTCCTTCTCAGAAGCTAAAGCTTGATGTTTTCTCGTCTTCTCTGTTCATATTGACACAGTAAGAGGTGGGAACAAAAAACAATTCCACTTCATTTTACTTTCATGCCTGCATTACTGTTCACAAAACAAACCCTCCTTCCCTGTAAGCAAGCAGGTTTTGGTTTGCTCTTCATCTTCAGAGCCTAACCTGGCATCATGGAGCATGTCTTCCAACATTCCTCCCTTTTCTTCTCCTTGCCTAGCATGGAAAGGCTGGAAGGACCAGGATCCTCCTGATTAGTACAGTGCCATGAGCTTCTGCACTCTGCAGAGGTTGCCATTTCTTTCTGGCAAATGAATACTGAGACTAATCCAAAATGTTGAAATAATATTTCCATTTCCTTCCTGCTTAACACTTGTACTTCTTATGGTAGAAAATTCCATCAGTTCTACTAAGATGATGTCTCAGCTACAACCATCATTCATCTTTTCTTATTTTTATCTTCAGTCACACCTTAGCTGAACAGTTTCTACTCTGCTATTTTCTAAATAGAAATGAACTGTAGACACTTGCTATTTTTGATTGCTGTGTAGGACAGATTGACTTTATGCTTCTTGAAAGATGTTAGAAACTTCTGTTCAAGAAGACACCACTTTTACCATAGTCCTGCTCAAATTTAAAATATTACACTCAAATATCAAAGACCACTAAATGATAGCAGAATGAGTAGAACAAGCAATATACGAAGCAGAAGACTTCTTCCTGGGAATTTAAAATCTGTACTCACACAGTGCATACAACTGGTTGCAAAAGGAAGAACAGGTAGAAGGAAAGAGAAAGACTTCTGGCAAAGTGCTAATGATGGAGATAAGTATGCATGCATACTTGTAATCAGCAGCTCCATAGCAGGACAGGTGGTACAATTCAACATCTGATGAACAAAAAGCATAAAATCTTAGACATTGTACTAGTGAATGCATTTGTTTCTCTGTGATTGTGATTTAAAATTTTACAGCTTTTGTGCCTGAAAATGTCCCTGAAAATAATTAGATAGGACAGCACTGGACGAGATAAGTACTCCAGTCACTGGCTGCAAGATTTGATTGATGCTATGAGCCTGACAAAAGACAAATGTGTCGCAAGATATAATTTTGAAAGCTGTTTGGTATATTTTTGTCTAACCTTAATGTTCTTCAGCAGGGCATGGCCACTGCTCAACACCCCAGAGCTCTTCTGCTTAAACATCTCATGAAAGCTTTGGAGGGAAACCAATGTTGAAAAATGTGTTCATAGTTAGGCACACTGAGAATTACCAGACCTTATAGCTCCCAGACCATATAACGTCATGCAAACAAAGTGCAAGTATGAGGAAGTCCTGAAGTTTGAACTTCAGCCACCACTATCAGGCGTACAAACACAAAAGCATACCTTTGTGCCTTGGTGTTAATACTGCAGCGATACAATGCATGCAGTTCCACACTAGAATCCACATGGTTAAAAACCAGGAAAAACAAAGCAAGCAGTGAGTCTTTTAGCTTGAACTACAATTTTTTTTTACACCTCTGAACTTACAGACACAGAATTAGAACTTTAACAGAACATTAAAAACTAACATCCAGAGTTTTTATCCAGGAGATAAAATTATCACCAGCTCAACAGCAAATTTGTAGGAGGACTTTTTTTAAATAAAATGTAAATTATTCTATTATGAAAGCCAAAAAGGCTTCAATAATATACTAGTTTAAAAAAAGTTGGATGAAATTACCCATGCCCTTTATTTCTTTTTAATAATGATGGCATAGTGATAGCAAATTATGCTTCACATATAATACTTAAAAAATATTTTCTTATAATGGAAAATATTTTCTTAGAATGAAAAATAACTCTTTCTGGTGTTCAACTGACACTGTGAAAAAGCTTTAATAAAAAACAAACAAACAACAAAAATTGAACAACAAACCATATAAATACAACCCATTGGAATATTTCTCATATGAGGAAAGGCTGAGAGAGCTATGACTACTCAGCCTGGAGATGAGAAGACTCTGGGGGATCTTACCAATGTGTGTAAATGCCTGAAAGGAGGGTGCAAGGAGGACAGAACCAGGCTGCTGCCCACTGCCAGGACCAGAGGTAATTGGCACAAACTGTAACACAGGAGGTTCCCTCTTAACATCAGAAAACACTTTTTTTATTGTGAAGGTTACCTAGCACTGGCACAGGCAACCCATAGAGGTTGTGGAGTCTCCACCCTTGGGGATACTCAACAGATATCTGGACGTGATTCTGGACAACCAGTCTAGATGGCCCTGCTTGAGCTGAGGGCCTGGGTTAGAAGATGACTTCTGGAGGTCCTTTCCAACATCACCCTTCTGTGATTCTATGAGCATAGTGGAAACAATTGAAAAGAAAAACTGACTTTCAAATAAGTACAAGGAAAGTAAACAATATTCCCTTTCATTGTTGTGGTTATTTTTCACAAATAAAAATAATAATAATTAAAAAAAAAAGAGTGCTAGCTCTCCTGCATTACTTAAAAAATAGTAAGGTGCATTGCAAGAAGAAAGACAAATGTATTCTGATGCTAAAAGTTACAGGAAAGCTTGTGACAAGCATAGGAGCATCAGAGATTTTATTTCTTTTCCAGGCTACAGAATGGTGAGATTATCTGGAAGCAGATGTTGAACGAACAAACAAAAAACCAACCAGACATAGATAATGAATATTGGTGATGCTTAGAGAAGAGAGGGAGAAGAACTTTTTTAAAAAGGCAGAGTTTCAGAGAAGAAGTCATCAGAAGCATTTAAGGATTAACAGAAAATTGCCAGTCTCAGCTATGCATTTCTATTTTATACTGGAAATAATATCTTGGATTTGCTAGGACTGGTACTTTTGACATTTAGTTGTAGGTGATTAGAGGATGATGAAAGAGTGTCCTGAAGAGTAAAATGAGCTAAACCTGAAATTTATGCCTAAAGAAAGGAGAAATCCCGTTGTCTAGGGGCTAGGTTTACAAAAGAACTTCAGTGTCTACTAGGGCTTTCATGAAAACAATTATTTAGTGAGATCAACTGGACTAAAGCTCCCCTTCCTCTCTTTAAACTCCCTTAAGTAGCTGTCTTTTGGGATCTAATAAAACTGATGGCTGATTCCTGTAGAAGCTAAAGGGGACGGGACTGAGTGTAAAAGTCCTGTACACCAAGAATGAGCAGGAAAGTGAAGGAGATAGTAGAGGAAAGAAAAAGCAGGGGGCCTTAGGTTCTAAAAGAGAGGTTGCCACTTTATCTAGAGCTTCCTAATGCTCCCCACAACTACGAGAACAGTGATTTTGTCCCCAGCCCTTCTCCCCTCTGTGACCCACCCCAACCTTCTTAGATATAAGCACCTTATAAACCTTGCAAAGCAAGATCCAGAAGTCAGTTGGGTACCACAGGAGGGTTTTATTGCCATGGGGCACAGTTTATGATCATAAGGAACAGAGAAAGCTGAAGGTATATGAAACAAACCTCAGTTACCAGTGAGCAGAGGCAGAAGCTGGCAGCAAAGGGAATCCTAGACAGGCCCCAGAAGAGGGCCTGCTTTCAAGCAATGTACACAGATTGCAACCACTTTGTCAAGCAGGCATTAGGAGGTGAGCAGCAGCTCAGGCAGCTGTAGTCTGGTGCCTGAGTAGAGCTAACAAGATTTACTCACTCTTGCACTTTACTCACTCTTAGAAATAATCATGTCAGCACAGAGCTAAAACATGTGGACAACTTGCACTGTAGCCATATGAGGGCTGTGCAGTGTGAGTCAGACAGTACAGGTGCTTCATTGCTCTCGTAGAGGGAAGAAGTGAGACTCCCAGTTTCAGTTATCCTCAGCTAACTGCTGAACGGCAAGAGGAAAACATCTCTGGAGAACAGAGTGGGTGTCAAGGAAAGATGGTTCCAGGTTTTTAATTGACAAGCCTGTGACTGGACAGGTTAATGTAAGTGGCTGGAGACTGGCAGTAAGAAAGAAATGGAAAATACTGTTGCCCTCAGAAAATGGAGTGAAGAAGTTATAATTAGTACTCATGAAGGGTTCCAGCAAATACTCTGAGTCCTTGCATTCAAATATTCAAAGATGGGTGATGGCTGGTCTGAACAAAGGGGAAATTGTGCTGGGAAAACTCAAAATGATATTAAACAGCTTCTTAGTTCATCATATAATTTCTCCCATCCAAATGATGGCAATATTATGACAATAATTGCATGTCTGTTTGACAACCATACACTGCCAGTCTTTTTAATGGACCTCTGTGTTTTCAAAATATCCCTAAATGACACAGTTTTTAATGAGCTACACAGCTGCAGGCTGGTTAGTAATTTACGACAGAAACAGTGCTATCACACTCTTCTTGCCTCTTGGTAGTACTGTAACATGACTTTGAGGTGAGCAATTCAAAACAGTGACCATTCGAAAATATTTTTAACTGAGATCTGTTGGGTTTTGTCCCATCAAATCCTGACTTCTACTACTTTTTAGTTTTGCTGGTAAATAAACAATTGCAGTTTTGAATAAGGATTCTATTTTTCATTTTAGGTCTGATGTATACCTTTAGAGATAGCATAAAAAATGTTATTAGTCCAATGTTATTAAAAGCGAGAATCTGTTGTTATTAAAGACATTACTTTCAAAGAGACAGTTATTTATTTTGATACTTGTGGAAAAAAATAATTTCATAAAAACCATGAAAATCCTAAATACTGCTTGCGTTCAGATTACTCATGCAATCAAAATGGTTCTAATTATCCCAGTCAAGTTAAGACCTTTCAAAAAAGGCAAGATGTTGTAAAATATTACTGCTCTTTCACAGCTTCAGATGTCTGACCCATTTCTTTCACTGCTGGCAAACTAATAAAGCAATTGTAGGAAACTAGGGGATAGTAAATGTTCATAAGCCTTCTCCAGCCATTTTTAAGAGGAATGATGACATACTCTATCATAGCACACACCCTGGAAATTCTAATCCTAGGACTGCTGCCTTTTTTAATTTTTAAGAACAAAAAAGAAAACAAATTCCTTCTAGACACATCGTTCTTTCAATACACTGCTAAAAAATCACTGTTAATATGTAGAGCTTATGGCTGCGTTACAACAAAAATCTAAGTCTAGCTCTTGTTACACAGCAGCAACACTTTTAATCCTCATTGATACATGTAGAACTACTGAAGTCCCAGCAGTTTTTTTGTGAAGCCATATTTTTAAACATAGAAGAAAGTAATCTTATTCTCCTAACATTCCAGCAATTAAACATTTGAACAGGCGTAAGAAACAGAATACCACATAACCAGTTTCCACAAATCACATAGTTTCAGCTACAATATATTCCAGTCTATTAAATAGTCTTATGCTGAAGGTGATTGGTGTCTGCCAGCAAGACTGTCCTTGATCTATGAGCAATTGCAAATTTCTCTAAAACTAAATGGCATGTTGGTCAACTGAGTGAAGTAATTAAGCCTTCTTTGAAAAAAAAGGAGAGTTAGAACAAAAGAATCTATTATTCAGTCACTGGACCACATGGGAAGGCCTAAACAAATGCTAATTAGCCCAGAGAAAATAGAGGCTTCCTTGGTTCACAAGTCTATGGAGATGAATTTGAGAGGCTGACAAAACCAGAAAGCTTATGTCTTCCTCAACTACAGGCTGATCTGGATTAGCTGCTTACCTCTCCTCCCCACAGTTCTGGACCATCTTCATGAACTTTGGGGTTCTTGCCCTACATTCCCCTGTATAAGTATTTTCTTGAATGCTCTTTAGCCCAAATATATTCCACTGAGCTGGGTTAAACATGAATCAAACCACTTTTCTGGAGAATGCTTTGATGAAGAGCAGAGGGTAATAATTAATTAACACAGCTTAGCAGCAGCCAAGTAAATCTGACTTCATGCAAGTACTGATGGAAAATCAGAGGTTTACCAGCAAGTGAGAGAAATACAGGCAGAGATCTTGTGACACTGAACAGACTGAAAAACAACTTTGCTTTTCTCACCAAGGAAACTGTTCGAGGCACAAAACTGGGTGTTCCCTATAAAAACAAAAAAGAAAGATATGTATCCAGCTACCAGTCTAAACTTCTCCTCTTACAAAAGCAACCTAGCAGGGTCTTCCCCAGTTCATCTCAATTGCCTAGCTACTCTACCTAATAGGCAACAACAAGGTTAAACTTCAGCTAGAGAAGCTCTCATTTTATCCATTAGTACTACATATTGGCTTCTTGAAGAGCATAGTTCACATTCTTCATGTAGGCTCACCTTTCTTCATGTAGGCTCTCATGAGACCTCACCTTGAGTATTGTGTACAGTTCTAACATCCTCAACATAAAAAGGACATGGAACTGTTAGAACAAGTCCAGAGGAGGGCCACAAGGATGATCAGGGGACTGGAGCACCTCCCACATGAAGACAGGCTGAGAAAGTTGGGGCTGTTCAGCCTGGAGAAGAGAAGGCTGCATGGAGACCTCATAGCAGCCTTCCAGTATCTGAAGGGGGCCTACAGGGATGCTGGTGAGGGACTCTTCATTAGGGACTGTAGTGATAGGACAAGGGGTAACAGGTTAAAACTTCAAAAGGGGAAGTTTAGATTGGATATAAAGAAGAAATTCTTTACTGTGAGGGTGGTGAGGCACTCGAGTGGGTTACCCAGGGAAGTTGTGAATGCTCCATCCCTGGCAGTGTTCAAGGCCAGGCTGGACAGAGCCTTGGGTGATATGGTTTAGTGTGAGGTGTCCCTGCCCACGGCAGGGGGATTGGAACTAGATGATCTGAAGGTCCTTTCCAACCCTAACTATTCTATGATTAAAGATACTTCAAAATACCCGTACTGCGATATTTGTTATGACGTTTGTCTAGTGGTTTCCAAAAAAAGTGTGCTTAGAAGTATTCTAGAAGCTTTTGCTAATAACAGAGATGAAACACCTTGTCCTAATTTGAATTATAGCCATATTTAAAGTAAACATAGCAAATGTTAACAGCCCACAATGGCTTGGAGCAGGAAGTGAAAAAGTATTTACAAAGAATTGAAAAAGAGAGCACACTAGCAGAAATGTTACTAAAACATGTAGGCTATTTTTTTCTGAGGATATTTAATACTGTAGCTTGTAAATCAATAGAAGGGGGAAGGAGGCTAAGATACTCAAAAAAGACACTTACTTGGTATGGATTTCAAAGAAGTAGATCTATACATTTTCTATCTTTGGAAGGGACTTCTGAAGAGAAAAAAAAAAACAAAAAAAAAATAAAAAAGGCTGTGTAAAAAAATCTGGTTAATGAAAAAAGAGACAGTATTGTAATTCTGAGAAATTAATTAGGATTTATTAAACCTCATTGGCCCACTTTTGCAAAATTTAACCAGTATAAAAAAAAATCTTAACATGGGTAACCCTTTAAAAAAATGCCTGAAAATTCTGAAGTTTGCTTATCACTAAAGTTCACTCTTAAAGGGCTGAGCTTGTAAATACTTGCTATTTCATTGCTGATATGCTAAACATTGTTTCAAATTTGATAAAAAAAGAACTGCTTCAACAGGAGAGGAATTTAATTTGTAAGTGATACACATTTGGAAAACATTTTTCACAGTTTTCTTTGCCTCTCATTTACTTCAACAAATGCTAAATTCCAAGATAGATGAAGGCAGAGTACTCCCAAAGAATGGTGTGGATTTATTCTTGTCAATATTTTTAGAATATCTTTCATCACAGAAATATTCCTAGTCATTTTAACTGAGAATTTTTAGTTTAGAAGCAGCCTTTTATGAATGGCCTTGTAATACCATGTATTACAGCACAGGCATTCAGATAAATATAAATGGAAATTCCTTTTAGTTAAACTGATACTGCAATTTTAGCAATTATGTCTTCCCATTTGCCTCTGGGCCTTGTCCATTCCAGTCTAAAGATCTCTGTATTCCTATTTTTGTTTGAACTCCTCTACTCCAAATTAGCATGTGTTCCTTGAGCCTAAGATTATGGTAGCTTTTTATCCGAAATGTGACTATCATCTCAGTAAGGGCTTGAATGATTTATGAAAGGCCAGATCTCTCTTTCACTGAGGTCAATGTCAGAAATCTGACAGACCTCAACAGCAGGTCAGTAGAAAAAAGTCATAGAATTTCAGATCTGACCAGATTGTTCTCATGCAGACAGTCTTGCCTAGCCAAACTTTATTTCATGAACAATTTCCATATAAAGTGCACAGGCATATGGAGATAGTGAATTCTTTAAAATAATGATAACACAAATGCCAATTAAAACATAGCTACATCCTTTAAATGGCACACCTGTTAACAATTGTTAATTATCACCAAATTAGCAGGAAAAGACATTTGAGGATCTAGTGTCCAACACTGTTGAATATATTGCTCTTATGTACCCTTTTTATTTAATGTTTCAACACTAAGTAGGTACAGGTACGCAATCCCATGTAACTGAACAATGAAAAGCAAAAGCTGCCAACTGAATAAAATAAGGAAAAGTCTCAAAGGATATTTCAGGCACCCTTAAGAACACAACTGGTAATCACATATCCTTTGTAAACACAAGCTCACTTACAGGCAGCTAAATGCAGGCACACTTCTGGGTGTGGATGCTTGAGGCTATTTTCCCTTTTATTTAAAATCAATGGGACTTCCACCCCATCAGTAACTATAAGTTTCAAGAAGTTATGGAGCAAGTTGAAGAGCCTAGATCAATGACTCATGACTATTTACAAAACATAAATTTCAGAGCAACTTAAGTTTTGAGATAGTGGCAAGCACTTTATACCAGCTCCTTAAACATGAAGTACCATAAGAAAATACAGCATGATTTTCCTCCATTTTAGTGAGCTCTATCATTCAACAACAGCAATGGTATATGCAGGTATAGATGTGGTACAGGGCAAGAGACAGAAATCGTGTAATACCTAGGTGACTTTTAATTATGCAAAAATACTGACAAAACAAACCAAAGCACTGCTACCATATTAACCAGGGAAGACAAAGGAAAAATTGTTAGTAAAAAGGATTTGCTACTGACAGGCAACTACAACTGTGTTTGCAGCATGACTTTTAAAAACAGCCACTACTTCAGAAACAAAACACGTATTGCTACTGTTGACACTGGCTCATCTTGTGACATTCTTTTTGTTTTATTTGGAGGTTTCAAAGGCTTTTAAAAGATAGACAAATAATACCATGCTCTTCCACATTTCTTTTACAAAAGCAAGGTCAAAATGGTCCTTAACCATTCTCAACTCTCCCTTTTCACTGTAGTAACACTGTATTAAAACCTGTAGTGAGCTGATAGACATGGTGGTGTACTAGATCCACAGGTTATCAGCTGACTAGAGACAAGAAAGATGTAGCTAGTTAGAGTACTACACCTGTTACTTTTGAGGACCCTACAATCCACTCGCCTTGCCCTTGAAATGACCTCTGTAATGCACTAATACCATGACCACTTCACATTGCGTTTCTGCTGCTGAACTACAGCATAATTTACATACAGATTTCATTCAGAGATTCATTTGCACTTACAAATCCCTCACAGCAGTCCTAAATCTCTTTATCTCTTTCTTACAAGTTTGTATGTCTCTAATTTATTCCAACACCCTTTTGCCTTTCATTGGGTTTTTTTTTAAGCTTTTACTTAAATAATAAAGAAAAGTGGTTGTTTTATTTAAAAAATTCAGAGGAAAACTCTCTAGTGAAAGATCATCATGGTGCTACTCTTTCCACACTGAAGGTTGCCTGTGTCATCCTTGCCTCTTCCTTGCTTCCTTCTTTCTTTAGGGTTCAGATCAACTAGCTTTTGGAAAGAAGAGTGAAAGAGAGAGCAAGTCAATTCATTGCTACAAAGCTAGTAGACTAGCCAATTTCAGCAACTGTTTTTTTTTTTTTCCATTTTGCTTTCTATTTTAGGGTTTTATTTGATTTTGTCTTAAGACTTCACAGGGTTGAGGGAAGGCTTGGTGCATCTTGTTAATTTCAGTTAGGAAATGTAAATGGTGTTGGTTTTGAAAGCCTTATCTACAGCTAGCTAGGAAAAAGTTCTGTTTGCTGTTCTGGGGAAAAGAAAAGAGAAAAGAAAACAAAAGAGAAAAGAAAAGGAAAGAAAAGAAAAGGAAAAGAAAAGAAAAGGAAAAGAAAAGGAAAAGAAAAGGAAAAGAAAAGGAAAAGAAAAGAAAAGAAAAGAAAAAGAAAAGAAAAGAAAAGAAAAGAAAAGAAAAGAAAAGAAAAGAAAAGAAAAGAAAAGAAAAGAAAAGAAAAGAAAAGAAAAGAAAAGAAAAGAAAAGAAAAGAAAAGAAAAGAAAAGAAAAGAAAAGAAAAGAAAAGAAAAGAAAAGAAAAGAAAAGAAAAGAAAAGAAAAGAAAAGAAAAGAAAAGAAAAGAAAAGAAAAGAAAAGAAGAGAGAAAAGAGATTAAAAGAAAAGAAAAAAGAAAAAGAAACAGACAAAAAACCTCCAACATTTGATAACAACTACCAAGAGAAAATAAAAACCATTATTTCAATCCAGTATGGAATTCTTCAAAATACAACTCAAAATGTTCATTTCAAGTCAAATAAAATGCTTTCACAAAACCACAGATTTATTTAGGCTTAATTTATTATATAGAAATATGTTTTGAAGTACTTCTATGGGACATATTGTCATTGTGGAACTCCTTCCTAAATTATTAATTCTTTAAATACACATGATCCCATTGAAATCACACTTTCTATCATAGCTTCTTTCCCATTAGCCATTCCTAAGAAAAACAAGAAATCAGTTAAGGGTATATAATACTGCCTTCACTCCTACAAAGAGGTGATTCTAGTTACCTTTCTGTTGTTTTACTGTCAGACCTTTCATTGTTGTGAGCCACCTTGACAGGCCAAGGAATAGACTTGCCTTCAGCAAATGAGCAGTCATCCTTAAATTCTGCCACAGCCAAGAAAAGCAAGGGAAGAATTTTTGCTTTTGTCAGATCTGACCTCAACATGAAGTAAAAGAATGCTTTTCATGTCTATTACTAAAGAATACCAAAAAATAGTTACGCTGAACCTTTTATATATGATCTCTGATACGAAGGGTTAGGAAGTCATTAAAGATCAGCAAGAGACAGTACCCTCCTAACAGCTACCAGTGCAAATGGTAGAACTATTCACCTTACAGATGACATTTCAGTGACAGCTTTCAGAAGATTCTGCTATTACTTTGCTTTCTTTGTCATTTGGCCCATTAGGGTAGTCACCATTCCATGCTAACTTCAACCAGTGGGAGAGGAGGTGATTCTCTTATTTCTTACAAATGGACGTGTGTCTTCAACTTAGCCTGACTAGCTTTGAAAAACCCCTCAACATTTTGCCTGAACAGAATACCCACTGACAAGAGAAAAACTACATAATAAAAGCTAGTCAGAATCCTAAGGGCTTTTAGTTGGTTTATTTTCAGGGAAAAAAAAAAAAAAAGAAAGAAAAAACAGAACAAAACACTCTATAGGAAAAAATACATTAGTCTAGGTAAAATAAGTATTAACTTCCACTGAAGTGAAAAGCAGAGATTTGCTGTATATAAGCCAGTAAATCTGATTTCATTCCTGTACTTTCCATCTCCACCAAAAACAATGTCAAACTGCATAAACAGAATTCCCTCATGAGCCTGTTATACACAAAGTTATTGGTGAGCTATTTTACCAGTATGGTTTATAGGCTTTTTTTTTTCTGAACTGGCTGAGCTTGCAATTTTATCTCAGATTCTGCAAGGGCTGCTGCTTCCTCTAGAATTTCAATATAAATTCAGATTCTCTAGAGAAAATACTGCCTTCTGGTAGGCAAACAAAAAGATTATGCCAAGCATGTTGCAAAGCTAGGCCATGAAGGACAAGGTTTTGATTAAAACCAGTGGCTGAAATGTCCTTTCCAACTTCAGGATTAAAGTCTGAAGACTGACAGCATCTGAACATCTGAACCTTACCTCTTCAAGAGTATGCAGTAGGCTTGCAAGCACTACAGCTGTTTCAGATTCCTTTGTTGAGTCCCAGAGGCCAATAGCAACCACAGACATGACTCCCACCTCTTAGGGAATTTTCAGTATCATCTCCTTACAAAAAAAAAAAAAAAAGAGCATTTATAGAACTAAGAATCTTCTCGGGTTTAGCTGCCCTTTCCTTTCTTTGAGAAACAGAAGTAAAGAAGCTGTGCATGAGTTTAAGATAGTACACTGCAAGCTTTAGGGAATGCTTTAGCCCAAGAATTTGAAACCAACATAACAGAGGAAAAGGCAATTTTGGAAAACAGCTAGGATGATGAGGAAAATAGCAGCTGACACTCTTAGCCTAGCTTGAATCTCTCTCACATATGGCAGTTTGGCATCAGTGATGCCACAGTCAATTGCCAGGTGAAGAGAGCATTAAATGGCTGTAGCAGTCTCTCTCAAGTAACAGTTAAAAAAAGGTAGTAAAGCAAAAGTTGACTGGGAGAAAAAGGAGATCAGTCAGGGAGACTGATAAATCAAGCAAATGGAGAAAAATTAAGAAGATAATAATTGTATAAAGCTGGGGGAAAGGAAGGAAAGAAAATAATATGGAAAGACAGAAAAAGAACAAAGAACTCAAGACACTGGAAAAGACAAAAATATTTAAGGGATAAATCTTAAAAAATGAATGAAAGAAAGGAGAAATAATTTAAAATTTAAAAATGGTGTAGTGTTGAAAAATAAAAATATTGTGTAGACATAAACCAATAACAAACAGTTATGATGATGACCATCTATTTGAATATATCTATCTCCCTGGAGTATGACCAAACCAAAACCAAAGAAATCACTCTTCTGCTTTGCATTTAGGAGTCAGAAATATAAAGATAACCTTAGAAATTAAGCCTTTAAAAGCACTTTCTTTATAAACTCTGATAGCCAACTACAGAGCTACAGTGGATAAATACATTAATAAGAAGAAAAAACAGGCAGGTAAGAAGCTTTTGAATCTGAAAAATCACATGCAGGACTAATTCAAATCAGAAGTTATTTCCATATAGTGACTTTCACAGTCATTAATTATTAAAAAAGACCAATGAGGAAAACATCTCCAATGTAACCCTGTATGTCTTTCTAAGAAAAAAAAATACATCTGATCAGACACAGATCAATGCAGGAGCAACTCAGTACAACTAAATGGCCTGTCTATGCAGAGGTAGTTCCTTTTGGCCATGAACAACAACATATATTAATAAACCTTAATACTTAAATATTTTTTCTTTCTATACATAAAAACATGGGCTGTAAGGCCATGCATAAGGGTAATGGCCAACTACATATAAGAACTATTTTATTGATTCTTTGAAATATGGAAACTCATTGGTCCAATACTCAAAATAAATGCTTCTCTGTCCTTGAAACTTACACAGGAAAGTGCAAGTTTACACATAAGTACTCTAAGTACACTTGTATTGATACAAAATTTCTCAGTCACATTTGTTTTCAATCTTCCAATCCAAACCATGAAGAATTTTGGTTTTTTTTGTTTGTTTTTTTTTTTTTTTTTTTTTAATGCAAGTTAAATGCTAATCTGTCACTTGAGAAAGATTATTCTTTGTATTTTGAATGATGTGGTAAATTGCCACCAGGTTATTCCTTGCGAGCTACAACTTTAAGTCTACAACCTCAAGTCTACGACCTCAGCCTCCTTTTACATATGTGTATTTCTACCAAGGCCTCAATCATCTTTAAAGGAAATCCCTAAAATAAGGAATATAATTGCATGTAACAAAAAGTCAGAGCAGGTCTAGCACTCTGTTTCTACAATACCTTCTAATGTGCACACTTGGGGTCCAAGAATGACTGAAGGTGACCATGAGACCTGACTAACAAAATGAAAGTTACAGATGTTATGCAAAATCTGTGTTTCTGACAGTTTCCTTCTTGGCAAATACCCAGTGGTCTACAAATCAGAAGAGATAGAAAGCCACCGGCTTGTCAGAGATATTAGTAACTTTCTCATCAGAAACAAGATTATGCTTTTATGACATGGCCAAATATTTTACATGCATCTTATTTTTTTCAGGATAAATCCCTGGCTCAATTCTTGCTCCTTCCCCCCAGTCCCTCCCACAGACATAGTAAACACCATCCCCTCCAAGCATCACCAATACCCTCTCTGCAGCCAAACCTTTATAAAAGAAATACTATTAATAAAGGAAATGCAAGGAATTGCAGCCAGATTAGCTATATACGTGGAAGTAGTAGAAAATGTAAAACGTGTTTCACTAGCCCCCAGATACAAATCTTTCTTTTGTCCAAAGGTACACATAGATATCTTTATTTTCTTTCACCATGAGGTGGTTTTTATGGGAGAAGACTTACAACTAGAGGTGAGAATCTGTTTGACAGACAAAAGGAAGGACATCCCAATATACTGATCTATCAGACTTGGGAAGGAATTATTGAGCTTTATTCAAAGAGCATCAATGACATTTTCCTGTGGAAAGAAATAATTGTTTTCATTACAGGTCTCAAAATACTCAAGAATTCAGTGTGCTAGTTTGTAGTGTTGACAACATATACTAGAAACACCGTATATATTTTTTGCAAGAGGAGAAGGAACAGGAGCAGCATACCTCATTTGGTTTCAGACTCTTAAGGTGTTTATGTACACATACATTACTAGGAGGGAGTACATGTGAAAGGTAGAAAGAGTTTTTAGATTTTTGGATTTATGCCCTTTTCTAACCACCGGAAAGGGCCTCCCAAATTATAATGTTGAGGGATTCCTGTTTTCTGAAGCATCTAATGCTGGTAGCTATCTAAAATGCACCATTCATACATATCTAGTCCAGTATAGCAACTCCTAAGCACAGAAATAGAAATCAGTATTTATAGATGTATGCAGTTTTAATGCGAGAAAAGACAAGCAGTTTAGCAGCCTACAGAACTGAGATTATTCATGGGCAGACCGGCTGTATTTGAATGGAGAACAAGGAAAGACTGGGAAAAGAAAGACAAGAAAAAAATGAACTGACTGTGGAGTGATACAGAGACTTGATTATGTGTATAAATAGTCTCCAGAACAGACAACCCTTTCAAATTTTTGTAAAACTAAATTAAATTTTTTCCTAAGTAAAATGAGAGTTACTGCCGAGTTCATACTTTTCATGTGTAGAAACATCCAAAACATGCTCTGGAACACAATGTACCCTAATGAAAATGACAGCAACATAATACTTCATTATAATGTTCTTAAATATTTTACCATATGATTTAAATGCTGGAAAAGGTAAGAGCTAGAACAGGCAAAATTATTGCAATGAAATGACCAAGTATCAGGTCTCAGAGTTGCCTAAAAAGTCCATCATGTGACTAGCAAACTGGATCACAGAGATCTAAAGGAATGCAAAAACAGATTTTAAGTTTCTTCAAGTAAATCTCTATAATATATTTCAAAAGGTTTCAATATAGAAGGAATTATGACTCCTCTTTAATTAAAAGTATTGATTTATTGAAGAGTGCAGATTACAGGTGCAGAAATGAAGTAATCAGGGATTTTGTCATGGCTGAAAAGTAGAACATATATCAGGCAACGTTCCCACTTTGTTGTTACATGGGATGTCCTTGAAAAGGTGTATAACTACTTTAGATTACACAGGCATACCTTTCAGAATCATAGAATCAATTAAGTTGAAAAAGACCTTTAAGATCATCAAGTCCAACCTTTATCCCAGGACTGCCAAGTGCACCTCTAAACCATGTCACTAAGGGCCTCTCTACATGGTTTTTTGGACACCTCCAGGGACAGTGATTCCACCACTGCCCTGGGCAGCCTGTTTCAACACCTTTCTCCATGAAGAAATTTTTCCTAATATCCAGTCTTAACCTCCCCTGGTGCAGCTTGAGGCCATTCCCTCTTCTGCTTCTACTTGTTACTTGGGAGAAGAGACTGACCATAGCTCACTACAACCTCCTTTTAGGTAGCTGTAGAGAGTGATAAGGTCTCCCATGAGCCTTCTCTTCTCCAGACTAAACAGCCTCAGTTCCCTCAGCTGCTCCTCATAAGACTTGTGCTTTAGCCTCTTCATCAGCTTTGTTGCTGGGCTCTTGTATCTGATCTTGTAAAGACTCATCTCACTGATAAACAAGGAGAATGAAAAGGTATAAAGGTTTGTAGAACAGTTAAAACTAGTCATTGGACTATTTTATGGTCCTAAAACTTATAGAAATGTTCATTCAGAGAGCACAGTGCCCATTGCCTTCCCCAGTGGGCCTGATTTGTCATCTGGAAGTGTGGATAAACCAGCAAGCAATATGTCACAGTTTAAAAACCATGATGCACTTGGAGTGTCTCATTCCATAAGTCACTGGCATACATCATATCTACCTCCAGGTACAACACACTAGCAGAGATGGAGCCCAGAGCTTCTAAATCAAAAAAGACAATTAGCTAATATCCATTATCTGTTGGATTTATTTAATGGCGTAGGACATGTCATTATGTCATATTAACCCCATCCATTGGTCAGCTTATATGCTAGCTCATTAACTGCTCTGGAAAAATGATCTCATAAGCGTGGTTGACATTATTTAGAGGTTTTGTTTGGTTTGGGGCTTTTTTTTCACAGATATTTGAGTAAATAACTTGACAAACATGTGCCTATTTGAAATGACTGCAAATTAGTCTCTATATACTTTATTTCCATCTGATGAAATGTTATAGAACCATCAGCTATTTTTACTCCTACATGTATTCACCCAATTAATCTTCTTAATAGACTTATCTCTTTACACAGTTCTTGAAACTGAAAATGATGTGTACATTACATTTAATCACCCATATAGCTCAGGGAGCAAATAATGAAACCAAATTTAGGAAGACTACAGGGAAACATGCACTGAAAACTGTAAAGAAAGAATTCCCCTGACTTAATAAAGATCAGTCAGCCCAGTAACGTGCACATAGGACCTTAGTAAAATTAATGCTTTGCTTCCTTATCTGACATTCTCTTCCTTCTGAAGCAGGAGCCAGCCTGTTGGGATGTCACTAAGAATTGCATAGTTGTGAAGGGACCCCAGGTTTGCCATGACCCTGAGGTACGTCTGTCAGCAGCTATTTCTCAAAGCAAATGCCCCAGAGCCATGCTGTACTTTGCAGGCTCTAGAGCCAGGCCGCATCACAGGCCTGATCTTAGCTCAATAACACAGTTCTTTCTGGATGAGACTGGGATTTGCACAGTACTGAAGTATGCACAGTCCCCTCTGGGTCTCCTGGGGGGAAAAAAATCTCATGGGACTTGTTTTTTTCTGCTTCCTTTTCACAGCTGTCTTCCACTGTCTTCTGTGCTGCAGGATCCTGGTTCTTTGTTGTCTTTCATATGCCCTGCCTGGCCTACTTCACTCTTAACAGAGATGGCCCTCAGCTATGCACACATGCTCCCTTTGGAGGGTCAGTCTCCCTTTTCCTCCAAAAACCTCCATGTGACCCAGGGCAAGAAACCCTCAGCCTCTCTCCCCAGCAATTAACCATGGCCCCTGGTTAGAAACAAGCATTCTCTAACAAAATAAAAAGCAAAGATATAACATGAACAGCTTCCGCCATGAGCCTTACATCACTTGTGTGTCCCCTTTGAATCTGTGCTGAAGTTCTGAGCATGAAGCTTTAACCAGTGACAAAGATGTTTGTCCTGCACTTTGTCCTCTCCATCTCCCTGTCCTCCATTGAGTTTGGCAGATACCACAGCTTTCTTCATGCCCTCCCTCTAGCAGCACTGACCATACATTTAACCTACTGACAGAGAACTCGTTGCCTCTTTGGACAAAAGCAATTCAGCACATAAAATGCAACAAGAATCTGCCTTCTGCAACTGTGAAACAGACCAAGATTATGACCCTAGCTGTTTGCTTTGGCAGCCACTTCTTAATCTCATCTTTGCTACACATTTAAATTATGGATTTGAACTTGGGTGTTATTTTGGTTCAGCAAGAAGCACCAACTATTAAATTCTAATTAACAGTTATCAGAATGGGCATACCTAAGTGCCCTTACTCTGATGATGTTCCCCCTTCAGAACATCTCCAGAACTGCTTTTCATTTGCTGAGTCACTCACTTACAGATCTTACCTGTCAATACCTGCACAGAAATATATCAGGCTTCTGAAAAGCAGATGTTTTAGCCCCATTGACACTCAGGGTACTTTCCAGCCTCATGAATTTGCTATTAGCACATGCTCACATTGTCCTCAGAGGAAGGAGTGTTGCAAATGCCAGAAAGACAAATGCATAGGCTGCATTTTCATAGAATCATTTTCAAGAAGAGTTACAATTTTTCATTCTGATGTATTTGCCCAGCTCTCCAGCAATCTTGAAACAGGTGCACTATTGACAGTGTCTCCTGCAGCAAGCAACAAGAATCCCAAGCAGCCATTTTGGTCTTCTGTCTGAAGCTTTTACAGAAATGCCACACATTTCTAATGGGCAAAAGACCAGTTGCCATGACCAGGAGTTCAGTAATCTGTATTTTGTGCTCTCTTTTCTCCCCACCATTGCTTCATATATTGTTTTATTTTTTAATGTAAAAAATGTTATTGCTGAAATAGCTTGTTTAGAAAACATATATTTGAAAAATGGTTAACCCTGTTTATCTGCATATGTTAGCTACTATCAAGTATGCATCTCATACCACACCTCTGCAAAGTGCAGAATAATTTGCTTTCATAAATAAAAGGCAATGATGTAATAATGTTCAGAAGACTAAAGCACGTGCAGGTTAAAATGTCTGCAATACCAGCCTTTGTTTAAGTACATCCAAGAAGAGAAATCAATATTCCTCAGGAGAGCATTTTGTTGGTACAGCTGCTGTTGCTAAGATTGGCTCAGTGTCGTGTTCTCATTAATACAGACTAATGGCAATGATAAGATTGAGAATGTGCAGACAGACTTAATGAATTTATACTAAAAACACAAAAACGTAGAAATTCTAATTGCTTTGACCTGATTGGGTACTTTATATCTTGAAAGGATCATGCTTATAAATTGGAGTTTAATGATATTTGTGAATCACAAAATTAGGGCCTTCCTTGTAGTAATCATTAGCATGAAAGCAATCACTGCTATAGCTCGTCCTTTAAGAGCTTCAGCACAAAGAATCTGGCATGCTCGAAAACAGTTTTGCGTTTTAGAGCAAATTATTACTACTGCAAAAAAAAAAAGGTGAGGTTTTAGATATACAAGCATTTTTGTTAACATTAAAATAACTGTTTAAAGCCCATTTTTCTAAGAGAAATATTTGTGCATTGTGTCCTACTGCTCTGTGAAAGGAAAAATCCCTTTGTATCAAGCATTATCAGACTTCCTCACTGTCTTTTTAAACATGCACACTGCTCTGGATGTCATTGGTCATTCAGCTGCTAGTTTCTCTGTTAGTGCTCTGGAAGCCTGAGAGATGCAGGCAAGAAACATGAAAAAAAAAAATACTGGAATAAAGTTTTTAAAAAAATGTTATAGGAGCTTGAGCAGAAAAAGGAAAAAAAAAAAGAAAAAGATTGAAGACAGAAATGATTGGAGAGCACAGAACTGACAGGCTCAAAATGATTAGTGATCAAACACAGGTTACATCCCTGAGAGAGAACCCTGGAGGTGAAATTTGACATCTCCCACTGCAAAATGGCTACATCTTGAATTAAAGAAATATTCGTAATGAGGCCACTGGTGCGCTTTCGTTCAAAGCCAAGCTATATTCTTATGTCTAAGATTTCACATTTTACATAGAATTTTGGTAAAGGAGCTTATTTTTTGCCACAATGTATATTTTATCTTAAATAATAGCAATATGAAGTTTAAATTTACTTTAAACTGCTTCAAATGATGTGTTGGAAAAGGCTGTAAGACAATTCCATTATTTTCTTACTTCCACTGAATGGCAGCAAGCCATCCTTAGACCAACATAAGGTCAGGTGTTTGCAATAGCTTCATGAGACTGATACAAGCTGATGATAAAAAACAACCAAAAAACCTACAGTACAGGGTAGTGATGTGTCCTGGCATTTTCTTTTTTTGGTGAAAGTTCAGTTATTCATTACTTATGCACTCCAAGAAAAGACTGGGTAGAAGAACTAGTCTGAACACACAGGTTGTTACCACAAGTTCATCAAACAGTAGGACAAAAGATTTTGATGTAGAAAAATAATGCTTTTGTGACTGGGAGTTTTTGAGTGAGCTCTACTGTGTAGAAAGAGTACTTTGGCCTAGCTGGTTCCCCTTTAAAATGATTGGTGTGCTCAGTTGCTTTCAGCCCCATTCCATTTCATTACAGTGTAGCTGGAATCAGACCACCTGCAGAGACGCTAATTCAATCTAGGCAAATGTTACAAAGGAGAGTGACAGAATTGTGGCTGAATTATGCCTCTTCAGAGACAGAACACTATCAAGAGTGCTGAAGAGATGTACAGACTGAATGAATTATGCTGGCCAGAGACAGTGAGACTATGCAACTCAGGTTGCTGCCAGAAGTGCCTGAGGAATTTGGCTGAAAGGTGGTCCCAACTACAACTGCTGAAAAAGGAAAAGGAATCTTAGCTCACAGAGAGTATGTGTCCTTGAAATGGACTAAAAGATAAGAAAAAAAATAATTAAGAAGAAAAAAGTGTGAATACACTTATTTAAAGGAAGATGTATTTGTTCAGTGATGAAAATGAAATAAGCATGGGTAGAACATCAAACTGGGCCAGAGATGGCCAGGCTACTTCAGAATTGCAACTTACTTTTTCTTTTGAAGTGTGTTGCCATTGGGATAAAAAAAACGAGGAGGTCCTACCTGCTTTTGGGGATTCCACAATGCTGTGCTTACCCACATTCACTTTTCTACCACTGTAGAAAATGCTGCAAAAATGACAGGAAATTAATTAAATACATTAAGGAGAGAACCATAGAATCATAGAATACTTAGATTTGGAAAGCACCTTAAGAACATGTAGTTCCAACCCCCATGCCATGGGCAGGGACACCTCACACTAAACCATATCACCCAAGGCTCTGTGCTGCCTGGCCTTGAACACCACCAGGGATAGAACATTCACAGCTTCACTGGGCAACCCATTCCAGTACCTCACCACCCTAACAGTAAAGAATTTCTTCCTTAGATCCAATCTAAACTTCCCCTTTTGAAGTTTTAATCCGTTACCCCTTGTGCAGTCCCTAATTAAAGGTCCATCCCCAGCATCCCTATAGGCCCTCTTCAGATACTGGAAGGCTGCTATGAGGTCTCCACACAGCCTTCTCTTCTCCAGGCTCAACAGCCCCAAATTTCTCAGCCTGTCTTCATATGGGAGGTGCTCCAGTTCCCTGATCATCCTCGTGGCCCTCCTCTGGATGTGTTCTAACAGTTCCATGTCCTTTTTATGTTGAGGACACCAGAACTGCACACAATACTCCAAGTGAGGTCTGACAAGAGCAGAGTAGAAGGGCAGGATCACCTCCTTTGACCTGCTGGTCACACTCCTTTTGATGCAGCCCAGGATATGGTTGTCTTTCTGGGCTGTGAGTGCACACTGAAGCCAGCTCATGTTCATTTTCTCATCGACTAACACTCCCAAGTTGTTCTTCACAGGACTGCTTTGAATCTCTTCTCTGCCCAGCCTGTAGCTGTGCCTGGCATTGCTCCGACCCAGGTGTAGGACCTTGCACTTGTCATGGTTAAACTTCATGAGGTTGGCATCAGCCCACCTCACAAGTGTGTCAAGGTCCCTCTGGATGGCATTCCTTCCCTCAGGCGTATCAACGGAACCACACAGCTTGGTGTCATCGGCAAACTTGCCGAGGGCACACTCAATTCCATTGTCCATGTCAGCGACAAAGATGTTGAGCAAGACCGGTCCCAACACTGATCCCTGAGGAACACCACTCATAACTGGTCTCCAGCCGCACATTGAACCATTGACCACAACTCTGTGTGTGGCCATCCAGCCAGTTCTTTATCCACCAAGAACCCTATTCATTCTCCGCAAGAAAAACTCCACAAGTGTTTGGGAAATCAGATCTGTTAAACTATGTGATGCAACCCAATAGGTAGAAACACAGATGTGCAAGGCAAAATTGATGGGAGGGATTTTACCTCCGCTGCAAAAGAATCCCTGTAAAATGTAGTTTCAGAAAAGTGCACTGGAGTTTCTACTGGTAAAATAAAGAAAATGACTGTTCAGGTTTTTGAGAAGGCTGCTTGTGAATTGAGCCAGCACAATAAAACAAATTTCTTAGTGAATCCTTCTCTGAGCACTTTAGCCGCAAATGGTGACTTTCGATTAGAAAAGAAAGACATCACCTCACCAGTATCTGAGCAACCAGCAGAAACAGTAAGTGCTAAACAGGAGATACCTGGAAGCTGTTGGCCAGTAACAAAACAAATTCGACCAAAACACAGCTTTTGTGGGAGTTCTCAGTGCAACAATTCTGGAGTCATTAGAGTCTGGGGCCACAGTTTGCTCTCTTAATATGCCTCGCTGCATTGTGCCCAATGTGCTGAAAGTGGGTTTTGAGTATCCCAAATAGGCAAACAATGGTCTCACAAACTAGTCCAGCCATGGTTAAAAGCTATGAAAGTAATCGATGGGATGGGTGTCCACAGATAACCTCCATTAGCTTGACAGAAAGACTTTACAGCTCATCCTAAAGCATTGTCTCTGTTCGCCAAAACATAAAACAGATTTGGAAACCCAGAATACTTACTGATTGCTTGACTGCAATTAGATAATGCAGTATTATTCTGCTGAAGCAACTGACTTGCAATGCAGAACTTGTATGCAGGTAACATGGCCCTTCAGACTCACCCTGCTCCCCAGGAGAGAAGGGGGAACACATGGGCATGTAAAGTGCTAAAGTGAGCCTCTGGATCCAGGCCCGAATTAGGAGAGGCTGCAGGACACCCTGAGGGCTGCAGCTCAGTTTGGAGGTGAGGGAATCCTGGGAGGAGCAGGGATGTACAGCAGAGGACAGCTGCTAGAAGCAGATTTTCAGTGGGCAAGTCTGAAAGAGCTTAAGAGTCCTACAGACATCTTAACCAGAGAAGAATGCATATGCTCCTGAAAAGTCCAACTCACACCTTTACAAGGAAATGACTTGACAAATGAGAGGTCCTGCTTTTGTTTCACTGTTTCCAGGTAATCGGGACTGCACTTGTGTTAGCCAAGATAATTTCACAACTTTTTCCAGAAGGCCTTTCTTCTGCAGGATCTGCCTGTTATTGGCTGTAAGCTCTATTAATTGTAAGCTCTTCATAACAGGGCTGGTTTTGCTTATGCATGTCATACTGTGTGGTTGAGGTCCCTGTATGTTCATGAAAAGTCAAAAATACATATTAACAGCAGACCTCCTTGCTAATTCTTTGTATTGAAATTTTTTTAACATTTTTCACCAGATATTGAGAAAACTATTTCTTCATATGCGTAGTTTTAAAAGAAAAAAAACTACAAAAAAGCCCCCAAAAAATAAAAAAGAATTGATATGTCATGAATAAAAGACATATGAAGGTGAATGAAGCACAGTGAAGGCAGAAGTTTAGAAATTATTAAATATGTGGCTTCATTAAGTAGTTTTGATGTAGATGACACTGCAAACCCCACAGTTTTAATGCATTTTCTGCTCTTTTAAGCCTCTCGCTGAATAACCATCCTTCATTTTTTTATTTCTTAAGGGACAATCAGAAGGAAAAAAAAAAGAAAATGTGTCTGAAATGCCAAGTTATAACACTGATAATTTTTGCATTGGTCAGTGGATTTAATTGGATATAGCTCATCCAGAGTTTTCAAGTGAATATTTTTAAGTTATTTTTATCCTAAAGAATTACATTAAGATTAATTTAAATCACTAAACTTCATATAGTGATACCAGAAACGATCGTGAATTCATATTCAGCTGTCACTCTCCCAGTCTTTTCATAAAAGCTACTATACAAAAGCACCAATTTGCCAGGGTAAAAGTAGACTTTGAAGTAGAGTACATTAGCAATGGAAAAGTTTCCTCTTCTTCCTTTAATGGATTAGATTTTCTTTCTTCAGCTGTATGGCCAGTCTGTGTTAAATACATTATTTTTTCCTACATATAATGTTAGCTCAAGAAGCTGAAAGGATTCTGAAACCAATTTTTTATCTGGGCCTGTTTCTCCAGTTCTTTAAATTGATATCACTTGTATCATATTCTGATACGCAGCATATTACAGTAGTTTGTATTCACTTAATATTTATATATTAATCAACAAGGTTCAAGACACTAGGAAAATTGGATTTATGCTGTGCTATATTCATTTGGCTTTGTGTATCTACCCTATCAGGTTTTAATATCATGTTTGAATGTTGGGTTTCGTATTTTGTTCCAGACAGTATTATCATGAGATGCCAATAAACCACCAAACAACTGATCCACAGTTCACTCTATTTTATAACTTATAAGTGAGATTCTTACAAAGGTTGCTACCAAACAAAAAGAAAGAACAACTTTAAAACTGTGAAATGCTTTGCTGAGACTAGACTAAGAAATTTCAGGTTTACATGTTCCCTGTTGTGCTGTGGCTCTGTGGAAATCCTCCTGAAATCCTGCATGATGTACAGATGAAATGACGCAAAAATTAAACACTGTTATCACAAACAGAATTACATTTTCTTCTTGTAAAACCAAACTTGCCTACCAGCAATACTGTTCAAATAGTATTGCTCAGTGTTCAGCACTGCCACACTATAACTCATTGTTTCCATTTATTCTGTTTTCATGCTATGACAGAGTATGCTAGATTTCTATATATTCAAATGCACCTGAAAATATCTGCTTCCTGCAAGATTTCTCAGTAGCTTGCCGATAAAGTCTTATGCAAATATCGAAATCCACACTGAAGTGTGTACCATCAGCTTGTTACCACAGGGAAAGTCCTTTCCCTGTGGCTCTAACATTCAGCAATGTATTCATGACCTCAAAGAAACCATGCAAAAGGAGCATTATTATTTGTAGAACAAAACTCATAGTGTGATCTCTCCTGCACAATTGCGGCAGTGCCTGCAGCTGGCCTTACCCACTATTGAACTAGAAAATCTATTGCACCTCAAGAAAATATTACACATTTTGGATCCTCCCTTTTGGGAGAAGGGGCTGAATGGTGTGTAGTGCCTGCTGTTCATGTTCTTCTGAGGGACTGAGGCATGTGCATTTAAACTAAGTCATTCTCAAAGACAGAGACATGATCTTAGGTATATTTCATAAACAAAAAATAAGTATAATGTGCTGGTTTTACAGGCCTGAGCACTAGAACAGTACAGGATGACTTACATTAGAGGCTGTTATGCTTTCTTACAAGCAGAATCTGTCCAAGGAGACTTATAAAAAAATACATTTCTAAGAAAAGATTTTTTGAAAACACAAAGCTAATGAGACTACTTGGTATAATGTCAGACATGTAATGTTTCAGTATATTGTTTTTTGGCAGCATTTGTTAGGTTTCCCTGGGCTCAGAGCCCAGTTTCTGTTTAATTTTCTCTAAGGTTTCATAGCAGCCTGAGCATACAGAGAGGACTTGCTTGCAAATAACCATTTATCTCAGTATATATATTGATTAGAATTTAAACACACCCAGCAGCCTGTTGAATGGACAAGCATTGCCTGCTTATGGCATCTTCTTCAAACTAATGGAAGAACAGATAAGGTTATATGTCAAAAAGAAGCTAGATGGAACAAAAAATAAAAAGGTAAACTGCAGATATTAAAACCAGATTGACTCATCACTATGACTTTGAGCTTAGATCCTCTCCCAGTTCTGAACAACTTTATACACCTGCAGTGACCTCCAAGCTTTTCTAGGTCTGAAGCAAGATATCTGTTGCAGTTTAAACCCAACTGGCACTTAGCACCACAAAGCAGCTCAATCACCCTTCCCTTTCCCCACCTCCCCAGGTAGGATGGGGAGGAGAATCGAGAGAATGTAAACTCCAGGGGTTGAGATAAGAACAGTTTAATAACTGCAGTATAATACAACCACTACTACTACTACTAATGACAAGGGAAATAACAAGGGAAGAAAATAGAAAATCAAAAGGGAAAAGGAAAAATAAACAATAAACAGAAGTAATGTACAATACAATTGCTCACCACCCACCAGCCAACAACTAGCCTGACCTGAGCAGCAATCAGTCCCTTCCGGGTAGATCCCACCAGGTTACGTACTGGGCATGACATGCTGTGGTATGGAATACCCTTTTGGCTAGTTTTGGTCAGGTGTCCTGCCTCTGCTTCCTCCCAGCTTCTTGCACTCCTCCTCAATGGCAGAGAATGAGACTGAAACGTTCTTGATCAGAGTAAGTGATATTTATCAACAACTAAAACATTGGTATGTTACTAGCATTATTCTCAGACTAAAGTCAAAATTCAGCACTGCATCAGGTAGTATACTAGGAATAAAAATAACCCAGCACAGTACCAAAATGAATAGAATTTTTTCCCTAGAATGCCAGCAGTCTTCTAGGACCACTCACTTCCAAACATCATTTTTGAGACAAAGGATCTTGAAGAGGACTTTCCTGAGACACCATAGTTCCCAGGAAGTTTGATTCAACTCACAAATGTATTAGCTCAGATCCAAATGAACTCTGCCTGCTGTTATCCAGCGTTATTCCTAAACAAATGAGTCCCACAGAGATAATAAGGTCTTGGCAGAAAAGTTGAACTTTCTGTGGAGTCAGCCTTAGGGCAGCTTCCACTGCCTTCCCCACCTTCAGCATAGTGGCACAAGCTTGAATGCTCTCTGCAGCTGCACAACGCTACAAGTCTGTGCATTTCTTTATATTTAGCTGCAGCTCTGTATGTAGTTTAAGACAGGAAAACTGAAAGCTCTAGACCCAGTTCTACACCGCTTTGAAAACTAGGCTCATAATTCATGTTAAAAGGTAGATATATTTCTCAACAGTACACTTATTTATACACATATTCATCTTGCTCTAGAGGTCTAGAAAAGACTAGAATATGTCATTAAATTTAGGTGAGCAGTGAAGCATAATGACACAAAACAGAAACTGCGTATCACATTTTGGTAAGTGCGAGCAGGTAATGTAACTCCAGTTATAAGACATTAAGATTTTTAATGGATACATGGATACAATTATGACATATGGACTTATAGCTAAGGATTTTCTATCGCATTACTTAGGTAGCCACTAGTAATCACTTCACAGTAATGGCAACTAGTAATCAAACACACCATCCACTTTATTATGCACGAGTACCTTCGTTACAGTTGTTTAGAGCATTCTTATTGCCCTGATCCCTGATTTCCTTTTTCTAATAATGAAACTTACAGTAATTGTATAAGATAGTAACGAAGCAACGTGATGAAAGTCAGAATCAAAATATCCATTCACTTTTTTCTTGCCCAAATAGACCCCTAGGACAATTAGTAGTGTATAGAGATACTGTCCTCTTCTGCACTAGCTTTCATCATGCAAAGTCACCTTTAAATTGCACAGCAGAAAAGAAAAATCCTTAAACTGAAACATTTGAGCATCAGTATCTCTTGTTTTCAAATGTGTTCAGTTAGTTGACTTTGCATATTTGTGTATCAGTAGGAGATCATTATCCTGGAGCTGCAATCTGATCCAGAAGCTCTGTCTTAATCGTACCTTCTTAGACAAAAAGGAGGTGGGGGAAAGAAGCTGAACTATTTAGTCCCTTGAATCAGGTCTTCAGACTATTATTTCTGTAAGGCTATCTTAAAATAAAAGATACTTCTATTAATAACATAAAACCTTCCTAACTGACACAAATGATTGTTTGCCACTTTAAGATCAAAATGGGATCTCTTTCCAGGAGATGTGTTCTCATCCAAAAATTATACATGAGGGAGAAATTATTTGATGAAGATTCTGGCATAGGTTACACCAGAGAAAGAGAAAATGGTTTCAATGGGCTCTTCTCACCCAAAACTGGTAAGCAGATGAAAATTAGAGCTGTGAGTGGCACAAAATATTGGGTCACTAGCAACTAAAGGTCATTAAGCACATCATTCTCTTTGTAATGTATAGGCATCCAGAGAGTTGGACTCACCATTACAATTAGCCCCCTTTATTCCCATTGTTGACTGCCTTGATAATGAAACCAGAGAATGAGCTACATGTTGAGCATACAACAGGTCACTGCAGACATGCATTTGCAAAAATCATACTTTGATGTATTTTCCTTGCTGATGTGGTCCTGTACTTGTACTATTGAGTGGACTTCTATTTCTACTGCACTTCCACCAATCAATTAAAATTCAATTAAAAATAAAAATAGAACTGCAAAACCTCAACATCCTGCTAGCTGGAAGTTTTGTTGGGTTTTTTCTCCCTTCTCATTGCAAAACCTTGCATAAATTCAGTTGGTAAAAAGTCCTATGGGGAAGAATAAGAAAGGGTAAGTTATTTTTGTCAAAAATTATGTACTCTTAAATTAAGCCTCACAAATGGTGCTTAACTTGACAGGCGGGTGAAAAAAATAAATCTATTTTTTACTAATTTATTTGGTGCTTTATCCATAAGCAGTTCCATTTTTAAAAACCTAGAAATGTAAGTCATAGAGACAGGCATAAGAAAACATGTAAAAAACTTGGATCCTTTATTAGGCATTTTCTGGATTTATGACTCACAGAAATTGTAGGGATGGATTTTTCTTTGCTCTATGGAGATTTTATTTGGTTTTGTCCCTTCTAACATAAGAGAAAATCTAACATGGGATATATCTGGTATTTAATGCAAAGAAAAGTTTAGTTCTTGGTTTCAAATTCAGTACATTATCCTACATTGCGTACTCTTCACTGTTTGGTACAAAAACACATTTCAGTAGAAGAAATATCTTTGTCTACTTATTCATAGTCTAATAGTGATATTGAGCCATCTTGGTGACATCTAAATTTCACGACATATAAGACTTATTCCTTCTTCTACCATCTCAAATGAAAATCCATGTGATGCAGTCTGTAATTGTGTGCTCATCATCTGAAGTAGAGCAAATCAGTTGTTTTTTCTTATTGTTCAGCTTGATTATTGACCTTCCTCAGATGACATGCCTAATACCAGTGATTGCAGATGCTGCTTCTTTTGACACAACACAGCATGTGAAAAGGAATTCTTCATTAATATAGCAGTTTGTCAAATTATACAGCATAGCCTTGCAGATAGATACAAATAGCAGCTCTCAAGTCCCCTAGCAATAACAGAATCACAGAAGTTATATTCCTTCTCTATTTCTGTCCTTTACTCACAGTGTAATAATATAAACCAGGTTCACCGTGTGGAGTATTGTTCACATAAGTTATTTTAGTAAGGTGATTCAGATGGTGACACAGCACCTCTACATTAGACAGTAAAGTCAACTGCATGCTGTGCTGTCAGAAAACAAAATTTCCAAATTGACTGTATTTCATTATGTCATATCTGATAGTGGTTCCAGCAGGTACATCCAAAGCTGATTAAAATATCCAAGGAATATTTCCAATCACAGTCTCCAGCTTTCAGGGAACAGAAATGGAGTTATGGCTGGAACACAGGTTCAAGGTCCATCCAGAAGAGGACTGGAAACAGGGCTGGAGACAAATCTGCCTACAGGGAAGTTCCAAGTCCACTCAGCAAATCTAATCCATTACCCAGGAGAGCAGGGGAGACAACTAGGACCATGACTATGATCAGGACCCAGGTCCTCCTAGTGGGTCAGGGACTAATTGACACAGGCTGGGCTGAGGTTGGATCTTGGGACACAATCAAGGTTGAGGAGGTCCCAGGAATGCTAGGCAGGAAAAGTCTGGCTGGTAATACCCTCACAGGTAAGAGATTGTTTCAGTGGCCTAGTGGGAAAGATTCAGGAAAATAAATAGTAAAACACCTTGTAGGCATATAAGGTTGTTAAGATAAACTTAGTTATTTACAAGAGAATATATTTCATTTTATCAAGAGTAACAACTAGCTCTCAGCCAGGATGGCCTACAACTTTTCTGCTTTCCATAAAATATATATTACTTAGTAAACATGCATTCTTAAAAATTATTTAAAGTGCCATATTATAATGAATTAACTCCTTTTTCATTTTAATAAAATGGTATTTCTATTAGTTACACAGGATCTATGAAGAAAACATAATTAGCAAAAAGTTATAACATCATCTTGTTTTTGTAAAGGATTTTAAGTCAGGCTGTTGCAGAGGCTGGTACTGAAGTCCAGAAAACAGGACGATCAACTGGTGCAGTTCACCACAAAACGCCATTGAATGACATACAATAACTAGAGGGTAGACCATCTTCTCATGCAGAACTGGGGTTTTTTTATCATAAAAATGCCACACTAGAATTAACTGAACTTTACTGCTGTGGATTTGGTTTCCCCTTACATACTTTCACACCAGCTATAAAGCATTCAGAAAGTTAATGTTACTAATTTTGCTTCCTCCAGAGCTAAATTCACATAACTAAAGTAAATTATATGTAAAATATGGAGTCAGTAATTTCTGCAATGAAATATAAAAATGTTTCATAAGGATAAAGTGGTAATGCACATGGACAAGAAAGAGAGGACTATGACTGGTTTAGGTACTTAGGATCTTACTTTGTATTTTGATTTATGCTGAGGAGTTTCCTTCAGTGGTGAAGTAGACATATTACTAATGCATGTGGGGAAGTTGTTCCTGTTGCTGCCTGGTTAATTCATCTATATGTTTATAGCATGTCTCTTGTTTCACTGGAGATAGTAAAGAGCCTTTGATGGTTGCACTGTTCCACCTGTGTAAAGAGTAAAGATGACTGAAACGAAGGATGTGCATCAGCAAATCGAATTTTGTCCTTTTCTGGGCTATAGACTAGTTGTCCCAAGCTTTAAAAGCCACTTTTGGGATTTTGACTATTGACGATACAATGGAAGAATCAACTGTCTCTTTCTTCAAAAGAAACCCTCCTAAGCTAAAGGTAGTAAATTACTGTTTTATAAAGAAAACAAATAAAAAAAAACAGAAAAAACCCACCCTCTAAAAAAAAAAAAAAAGGAGCAAATTATATTGTCTCTTGCCATCATTGTTTTCCTGAATTAAAACACCGACTGGATTGTCCCCAGAATTAGGATATATGTCATCTGAGTAGTAACCTCATTCATTTTAAGTCTGAAAAAGGTAGGTAATTAAAGTGACTTCATCAAACAGGAATGCTAATGCAGTCCAAGAACTGGAACAGAGCATTAGAAAAGTGATGCATAAGGTCTTGATCATTTTCAAGGCCTTTTATATGGTCCCCTGTGTTTTTAGTGCTTCCAATTGATTTCAGTGAGATTTATCATGGAGTAAGGATCTATAAAATAGTTACTGCTATCACAGTCTAGATGTTATAGACTAAAGCCTGACTTTGAGTGAACCTGTATATATGCTCATAATGAGAGACTGGTTATAGTGATGCTCTGCTCCCTTGCTTCACCTTTTCCACCTGGGGACACAGTAGCAGTTTTCATTTCCTAGTTTTACAGTTTGAAAGATTTGATCCTAAGACAAGAATCAGTCTCTGTCAGTCAGCTAGTGGGGACAATCTACAGATTTGTGGAGTACCTAAGTAGAACACTTGTCAACAAGGTGATTTTTAAAATATTTATGTTTGGAAAATGCTATTTTCATATGTAGGAAGCTGGAAAAGTTATTTTAAATGTACAAACACGTGCATTAGACCAAGCGAGACCAGTCTTTGTTTTCGTTTCATGTGCAATAATAAACACATCCATTCCTATCTGGTTCTTTCTCTTCAGTCAAGAAAAAGTGAATGCTGATTACAATCTTAAGAAGTGCTTTCTATGCAGAGAAATGATCCATCAGTTTACTTTTCCAGATGATGCTCCAAGAAGATGAGAGCTATGTAAAATTGTTTCCTAACAAAAATTCACCAAAAATACAAGAGACTGTTTCTCCTGAACAAGGGAAGCCACAAGGAAACCACGAAGCTCGGACCCTGCAACCATCCCCCAGTTTCCTTCCCCCTTCCCCCCCCCCCCCATCTACCTGATCTAATTTAAAGTGTAGTTATTGCTTAGTGTAACTTCTAGGGGAAGCAAGGCCAAGGTATCTGAAAAACAGCTTCACACTCCTGGAAGGCAGTGGGACATGTGACATTTAACAGCATTGTGGGGGAGCATAAGGTGGAACATTTTCAGTAGTTGGAACTAAAGATCAGAAATCTATCCCAAGGAGACCTGGAATAAGTCTGCCCAAACAGCCAGTTAGATGCTCCTAAAAGACTTAACCAAAGTGATGCCAAGAAATCAGTACCAGAGAATAAAGAAATGTCAGCCACCTGAAAAAAAAAAAGGAAGAAAACCAAACACTGAGTCAAACTGGAGATGAAGCAGTTTTCTGCAATCCATATCTACAGAAACTGTGGATCTCCAGAAGGAAAAAAGAATAGAAATTCTGATAGAATTATTATTTGCAATAGCACATGGCTTGCCTGGATTGTTGCTTATTTATTTAGGGTTTTAGATAGGCATTATTTTACACAAAAGAAAATAATATGGGATACTTATAAAAATATGTGTATGAATTATTTACCTCGGTCTGTCAGGTTTAGCAGTGTCTGCTTACTTGAAAAATAATAAAGGTAATGAAATATTAAAACTTAATGATTTTACACAGCTTGTTCCGTAATTTGGTCTACTTTTTCTACAGTGTCAAAACAAAATCATACTTGATTCTTGAAAAGAAATTATGAAGTAAATGATTTCCCAAGATTTTTGTTGGGCTTTGGCATATAGATCATGATCTCCAATTTCAATAACAAGTTGCTACATTAAGTGAAATCACAGTACCTGTATTAGCCCATCCAGCATACAACTGATTTATACCTCTCTAGCCAGAAACTGCTGAAATATTTTGCTGAAAATGCAGCCAAGCTGAACATAATTCCACTGTTAAAATCACAGTTAATAAGGATCTTAGTGTCTTCATGTATTTCATGTGCTTAGTGTTACTGCACTCTCCTCTGCCACAGTACACATTGCACTTTCCCTTAAAGAAGGAACTTCTGCACCCTCTCTTTCTCCCCAGCAGTTTGTGTCTGCAGCAGTAACCAGGGAAACAGCAAGAATTTTTCCTCGCACTTTTCTAAATTGTCCACCTTACCATTAGGAATAAACACAAGAGAAATTGTGTGCGCACTAGACAAGGGACTGCATTTTTGTTTTTATTATGATAACGGTTCAAACATAAGTGAAGGTGCCATACAAAGGCAAGATTAGTCCATGCTATACGTTCTACCAAAGGGAACTACAGTCCCAGACAGTCATGATTTTACTATAACCTTGAGCAGGTTAGAGAGATGTGTAAACATGTACATACCTTAAGAACAAATAATAATAATTTGAACTACTTTGATCCACTGATGTCTAAGTGTTATGCAAATATTAATTACATCTTGACCCTCAGATAGGCAGTGAGCATACTTCTATGGGATAGTCCCTCTCTGATTTCAGAGAGATCTTTGCACAAATAAAAAGACCACATTGAAACCCATTTCCATTATCTACCTACCGAAGCTGGGAATCTGGTCTTCAAGAAAATGCATTGCGGTCACTCTCCATGAAAGTCAGGACAACAAATTGTGTTGCCAGATTTAGTAATGTAAACCTAAGACAACTCTAGATGTATCTATTAGCAGAAGCAAATGGACTTTGCATCATGTAAGATCCAGACAACGCTTACACATACTATTATACACTTTATTTTTTGTTGATTTGATTTGGATTTTTTGAAACTTGGGTTTTTAATTTGGAAAGCCTTGTTCTAAACATACAGCCACATCTCACTTTACTGTGTTTTGGAATTGAACTGATTGCAGCAGGATTATAGTGACAGCTAACAGGAGGATGCAATCCAGTACCCATACTTTGCAAATAGCTTGAAACTGGTTATGCAGTTCTGATGATCTGGGGAAGCTGCCCAGTAATTGCTAAGCTTTCTATTACAAGAGATGTCTTTTTAAAAATGATGGAAAGAATATGTGAATTTCATTAATTGCTCCCAATACATAAGGTAAAGACATTTATCTTTCTATATTTAACAAGTAAGATTCAAACCTTTCTTTCTCAATCAGTGTTTGCAAATCCTATTCAAGCTGATAGTAGATTTATAGTTGTCATGTCATATAATCTTGCAAGAATGCACACCAAGGACAAACATCTATATTTTCAGTGATATGATGCACTATTGAACAAGTGTGGCTGGAAATTTGGCAAAACAATCAAAAATTATATTCTATAAATCACAGATGAACAATGAATCTAGTTTAACTTACTGTAGACAAATCAAACTCCTTTGACAAGATTTTTGCTTGTTGAGCCCAACTCTCAACAGCAAAACACATGCATTGAGCAAAATACTGACATATATATACATAAAGAACTATAAGCTCAAATTATGACCCATATTTTTAGATAAAATGAACTTTTAACAACCATTTAGCTACATGCTTTGCAAATATTCAGAATCTCTCAGGCAACAAGAAAAGTGTTCTTATAGTGTGTGCCTTGAATGAGAACTCCTTGCTTCATCCCATACATTTGCCATGCAGCAGAGCATTTAATCTTTTACACAGTTCATCTGTTAGAATAATCCTTCTGATTGACTAGTCAAACATTCTGAAATTACAGATATGATCCATTCCAAGGAACTACTCAGACTTGTTAACCTTGTGAAGTTCAGCAAGGCCAAGTGCAAGGCCCTGCATCTGGGTTGGTATCAATACAGGCTGGGCAGAGAATAGATTGAGATGAGAAGGACTTGGTGTGTTGGTTGACAAAAAGCTCAAACTGAGCAGGCAGTGCACACTTTTAGCCCAGAAAGCCAACCATATGCTGGGCTACATCAAAAAGAAATGTGACCAGCAGATAAAAGGAGGTGATCCTGCCCCTCTACTCTGCTCTCATGAGACCCCACCTGGAGTCCTGTGGTCAGCCCTGGAACCACCAACATAAGAAGGCCATGGACCTGCTTGAACAAGTCCAGAAGAGGGCCACAAAAACGATCAGAGAGCTGAAGCA
Organism: Melopsittacus undulatus; assembly: GCF_012275295.1. NCBI lineage: Eukaryota > Metazoa > Chordata > Aves > Psittaciformes > Psittaculidae > Melopsittacus > Melopsittacus undulatus. The sequence goes on along the minus strand of NC_047527.1, from coordinate 76,712,144 downwards.
CCTCTCCTATGAATACAAGCTGAGAGAGTTGGGCTTGTTCAGCCTGGAGAAGGGGAGGCTCAGGAGAGTTCTTATAGCAGCCTTCCAGTGCCTAAAGGACAAGGGGTAACAGCTTTAAACTGGAAGAGAGTAGATTTAGATTAGATTTAGATTAGATACAAGGAAGAGGTTCTTTGTTGTGAATATGGTGAGACATTGAAAGAGGTTGCCCAGAGAAGTTGTGGCTGCCCCACAGGTGTTCAAGGCCAGACTGGACAGGGCTTTGGGCAACCTGGTCTATGGGAAGGTGTCCCAGCCCATGCAGAGATGCTCTTTAAGGTCCCTTCCAAGCCAGCCAGTTCTATGATTCTGTGATTCTATGATTCCATGATTCTCTGACTCTACAATTTTATGTGGCAATTTGCAGAGATATTTATGTTGCTTGTGCTTGTATCTGCATGCCATTGTTGAGTCTATAGATCTCCTTAATTAAGTAATGCAAAAAACAGGATGGATTTTCAGAACAGGTCAACTTTTAAAAGAAGACCAGAGTTTTAAAGATATCTCAAGTATTCCCACTGATATTTTGAGCCAAATTATGAAAAACCTCACAGTACAGTAGGACATTTGTGATGTTCTAACCACTCACATCAGAACCTATGTAACTAAGATCCTCCTTGAACACTTGGCACAGAAGTGCAGATTGATCACTTCTGAAAATCTGTTCTTTTAAGAACAAGCATTCTTTAATCCAGTGGAGTAAGATGTATTAATATACACTGTGACCTAATACTAGTTCATTTTGAAAAACGTTATCTGGGAAGAAGCATCATGGCAACATCATCTGATATAAAAATTACTTGATATGTGCAATGCAAAAACTCCATAGATCCATTGTGAATCTGGAGCAAACACTCTTTAGAGGCATGCACAAACATTTTGGGGATTATTCAGCAAAAGTATGCAAATGCACTAAATCAGTAAGTGTACTACTGCTTCTACAAGGTGATTTTGATTAATGTTTATTAATTATTTTTTTCATTTGTTTCTTTTCTGGCCTTTCTTCATTTGAAAGAGCTTCCTTACCAGAATGTAAAAAAAAATCAGATGCTGAAATTTCATATCTAGTTTCAGTTTTGGATTATCATTTTATATTTAGGTTGGTTTAGGGAGTACTTTAGAGATTTTTTTGAGCCAAGCACTTGACAATGCTCTCATTTGTGCAACATTTGAAAGCTCCCTCTGCTGCAAGAGAAAAAAAAAAAGGAATTAAACTCTTATTTTCTTTCTAAAAATTCCCATTCTTAAACAACTGCTTTACCTTTCAGTTGCTATTTATGACTTGTCAGGATATACTAGCACATACCACAGATATTATTTGAATTCCAACCTCAAACAAAACACTGTATTTTAAAGACATAAATGTCACCCTAGCTGGTTATGTCCACATTTGTATTTTCTAAAGGAGAGACAAAATATTTTTCTGTCTCAAAAGCAAGAGAAATATGTGTCACAAAAAATTTTTTATTAGTTCTGCACCCACAAACCTCCACTTCAATTGGCTTTTACTCTTCTTATTGTTTTATTTCTTAAACAAGTTAAAAATCTGATGCTAAATTCAATGATGAACAGCTGTAGCCATGTGAAAGTACAGACCAGTCATACAACTATTATTTACTAAAGAGAAATATTATGCAAGGAATGCATTCTTTGATAAAAGCCCTTAACTACAGCTCTGTATGCATTGCCACATACTAGATGGAGTTTTAAATCATAAGTCCTTCTTTGTCTCATGACAGACAGGAAAAAAGCATTTCTTTGATTTATAGGTAGATAGGGATGCAACTCAATTTTTAACACAAAAAGAGATGTTTCTCTTTTTAAAATATGCTTCTTGCCATACAGGATCCACAAGCAGGATACAAAGGCAGAAAGGAATGAAAGTGTTTTAAAGGTCATCCATTCATGAAACAGACCAGCATTGCAGTTACCTGCTCTTCCTCCTTTTTCGTTTAAATATATTTATTGAGGATGAAATGAAGCAGACAGAACAAACACTAGAACTCTGTAGTCAGCCACAGCAGAGGTAATTCAAACAACATGCTTAAACCTTATCTTTAGGAGACTGTCTCTGAGATAAAACAGTAATGGAAAGCTTCTGTTTCAGTCAGTGGCGTTTCTGAGGTTGACAATGACCATAGTAATTTGCTTCCATAAACTTTGCATCATACAGGCTTATAGAATGATGTTCAAGCAATTCAACTTCATACTCTTCAGCCTATTTGACTGTTATGACTGATGTCTCAAAGTACATTTAAACATGCTTTCTAGATCTTGCTATGAGACCCATCTATACCACTGCTTAATGCAAGACAAAGACAGTGGTTACTGTTTTGGATACTTATCAGCACACTGGTTTCCAGCCAGAGGGTGAGACTTTTTGAATGTGTTCTTATGATGATTTTTTAGGGTACCTAAAGCATAGGGATAGGCACCAGGATAATTTGTCTCAACAAGGAGTAAAATGCTGTGAGATTAATCCACTCTTCCATATAGACCAAAGGAATAGGAAAGACAGTACATGAAGTCTATCCCATTTTTTTTGCTCCTTCAGAAAGCCCATGCTGAGGGAACTGCCTTTTAAACTGGAAAAGTTCAGATTACTCAAAAACTGCTTTTTCTTCAGTGGAGATTCTTTCGAAATACCAAGATGCCTTGTATTTTGATTCTGTATCTAGGCTCTTAATTTCTATTTCCTGTCACTTCTCTCTTGCAGGAGCAGTGTTCAGGTAGTTCCCCAGGTCTTAGTACTATCTAAGAAAGTTGCTAACAAAAAGGTACTGCTCAATCATCTCCTCACAAGCTATCATGTAAGTAGTGTTCATCAATCTGCCATTTCTCTTGACCATTGTGTATAATAACATTTTACATTGACTGAGTTTCACACTTAACAGTTTAATCAGCCTAGCATAAGCCCAACTCTGAACCTGTTATAGCAGGATCCTCATGATTGCTTTTCCCTAGCTTGCTAGACAACCCCACCTACAGAAAATACTCTGAGTGCACTTCATTAGGTATAGATGATGTTGGGCACTCAAGTGTACAGATCTGCACAAGAAGCCAAGATACTAATGAAGAATGTTATATTATTGTTTCTAGCCAGGCAGAACAGAGACCTGAATACTTTGGGGTTTCCCAAGTATGACATTCTTCTGAGTTGGATACCTCACAGTTTTTCCTCTGAGAGTTGTATATTTGTACAGCATTTGTCTACTTAAGCATGGATCCCGATTGCCAGCTTTCCTTGTCGTGTTCCTCTCCATTCTTTGTGATAGGGAAATTGAACTGACTTAGCTTCAAAACTGATCTTCTCTCCTGGTAACCTCCTTCCAGTTACACATCGAGACTCACAGTCTCCCCTCAGCAAATGTTTGGCCATCTGGCTGGAATTCCACCTGAAACTGACTTTCCTAGTTGTGAACTGCTGGACTAAGACTTGCTCTTTTTCTTGAATTTCATAACCCATTTAAGCAGACCCCAGTTAGTTTTCCACAGGACTTCCTGACTTTCTGACAAGTGTAAATCCCCTATTCACTGAAGGGCAAAGTGCATCAAATGGGTTCTGGAAAAACAGGACTGCTCAGTGGCACAGTATATGAGTATCACAAACCCAAATTTGGATGACTGATTTTTCTGCAATGCTACCAAAAGTGTACTTTAAAAATAAATTTCTCTGTCATTGGACAACAACGGAAACAGGGAAAATAAATTAAATTGACATTTTGAAGATTATGGACAGAAAGTTCTAGCCTGAGGCATAAAGCCAGGAACATTAACAAGACAGTACTTGCATCAGTTGACTTTCACAAGAGCTAAGTGGCTGTGTGTGTGGTAAAAGTGATTTTATTTTCTGGGGTTATTTTTTTCTCCCAATGAAAAATATTTAACATTCCTTGTTTAAAAGGGATCGGGGAACTACTACAAGTTGAAAAGGTTTTAAGTTTCACAAGACAAAAACATGTAATCTGAAACTCCCCACCTCACTGGATTCCCCATTTCTAAAGTAATTTGAACAGAAATGGCCTCAGAAGTCCAGCAGTTTAAGAAAGGGAAAAAATACTTATTTCATTCTGAGAGAAATCCGTGTTGTATGTATAAAATAAATCAGACTAAAAGTGCCAGGACCTCAAATTTGAAGGCAAGAGAAAAAAACTCTTCCTTTCAAGGGGAGCAAAAGGCTGTATTTTAGGCAGAGAAGAAATTCAAAGTTAGTTACTGCAGACTTATCCTCAGCTGGAGTAAACCAAGTACTAAAACTTATAAAAAAAAACAAACAAGAAGTAAAACTGGGGGGAGGGGGAAAGAAGAAAGATGAAAAGTATATATACTGTGAATATCCTCAGCATGCTAACTAACATGATTAGAACAAATTTCAGCCTTTTTTGTTTGTACATAAAAATGATCTAAGAAAAGTTATATTTCCTATAATCACATTACTGAATAGTAACTTTTTTATTATTATTTTTGCTTCTTTCTAACATTGCAAGTTAAGTCCTAAAGCAAGGATTTTAATATTTTGGAACAGTGACAACTGAAGAGTAAGGGTCTTAGGAAATACACACTTTTGGCCCTTTGAATATAGGACTGTTTATGGTGATAAAACTGCCAGTAGCAGGAAAATGGGTCTAGAGAAATCTGTATATGAGGTTCCGATTTTGCAGTAAAAGTTGTGTGAATATAGGTGGCAGTCATATAAAATTTCCTAAAGAAGTAATCCAAGATGAACCTAAAAAATCATGCTTTGTTTCTTTTCTGCTTAGTACAAAGCCACTATTTGAACAGCACATTCTGTGTGGATGTATAAATACAATGCTGTAAGAAAGTAAAAAAATATTTAGCCTGTCTTAGAAAACAGGCTGGGAAAAATGTTTCACTTTAAAGAATCAAAATTATTAGATTACATGTATTGATGATGAATGAAAATTCAACTGCAGTGATCCGTGCAGGATTGCAAGTGTCCAGCACAATCTGTTATGTGGCCATTTGCCATTTATGCTTTATAGGTCAACATGACATAAGAAATATAGAAGATAATTTTATTAAGTAGCAGCCTTTCTCTTGTGCAAGCAACTGGCTTTGCAGGTAAACTATCAGTCCTTGCAAGACAGATTGTGAGTTTGAGGAGTGCAATAGGAAAATCAGCATGGGATGAGCTAGCCACAAGAGGTCTTAGGTTTCAGCTTAGAAAATATCCACAGCTCTAATACTTGTAACTTAAAACCAGCGGGAGTTCCTTTATTTCTTTATAGCATCAGAAACAGATGTTGACTCCCTTCCTATGTGCTTTCTATGGGCATTTTCTCATGGTGGGGAAAGGCCAGAGTAATCAGAAATTTAAAAGTGGCAGAGGGTTTGTTTTAGCCAAGCAGCCCCACGTAATCAAATAATTATCTTGGGGGAAGGGAGGGTTTAAAAAAATTGAAAATAAAAATTTAAAAAATAAGTTAGAATGAGGTAGGAAAAAATATTGGGAAGGAGTGTAAGAATTTAATCAAACAGATACAAATTAGAAAAGAGGGAAACTAAGAGTCATAAAGATCTGTTGCTTTGTTTTGATCATATATCACATTCAGAACTCACTTTGCATCCAACCTTCACAACTGTGAATATTTCTAAAGCAGCAATTCATTTTGTTGCCTGAAATTATCTATGTTCACAATGCAGGAAGAGATTGAAGTACAAATGAAACTAAGTAAAAAGATCAGGCCTGATGCTTTTTCTTGTCATTTTAGATGGGTTATGCAATGTTTAACGTTAATTGTATTGCATCTAGATGTACTGTAAACAATTTTTTCCTAAACATGTGATTGTTAATTCACACAGACTTGGAAAAGTTGTATTGAGTTGAACTGAATTTCATCTATGTTCCTGTTTCTAGTCAGAGGAGAGAAAAAGACACACCTAAAAAGTGATACAAAGAGTTTAAATAAAGCAGTTAGGAAGATACTTAGAGTCTGCTAAGATAAAATATTAAGCTTGTGATTTTAGGTAGAACCTTGACACTCTGTAAATTGCATAAGACCCTTCAGCACAGGTCACTTTTATAAATTTCTTTATAGTATTTATTATATATATGTAATATAACTTAATAAAAAGTCACAATTTTGTCTATATATTTTTTAATTCATTTATTATTTAAAGGGAAATTTCTCCTGTCATCTAAAATTAAGTTTCTTGAAAGATACAGAAAAATTCTCAGTGCCACAACCAAAAAACACATCCTGTATGCTTCAGAAGATATGATAGATGACTTAATAAACTGGAAAACACTGAAATACAGATCAAATAGTAACTAAAAATGCAGTGTTAACAAAGAGCAATTAGAACCATAATTGAAGGAAGCAGGTAAGATACTTGAGAGTATCAACAAATCAGAAGTAGGAAAAATCTATGTTATTTCTAATCTTATACTAGATGCTGCATGTACCTGTTCCTGGTGTTGGAAGAACACATTGAAATACAGTGAAATAAAGAGAACACATTTTTATTATTTTATGTAACTAGAACTTTAAGAAGACTATAATAGGGAAGAACCTAATGCCCAAGCCCCAACATCATCCTGAATATATCATGCAGAAGAAATAAATCATTAAGATCTCTTCTGTCTTGATATCTGATACTGAGTATGTTCCATTTATGGTAGCTTCCTCTTACATCATAATGTTGAAAGAAAAAACTGTCAAAAACCAAGATCTTCACTAGTGTACAGCACCATGATAAGAAGGGAAAAAACCAAATTGAAAGGATCTTCACACATGTATTAAGGCGTAGATACTAAATATGCTTCTATAGATACATCTGCAGGAACATACAGAGCCATGCATGCTTGCCAGCCTGCATGACACCTGGAGGAGAGTTAATACATCTTCACGGCTTTTGGTGTAGTGATTCTCAGCAAGGCCCAACATGCTTTTCAGGCTAGAGTTGGCAGGAGCTGGGACTGCAGAGCCTGTTCATTTCCATCTGTGCTGAACGCTCTCTCTCTTCATAGGCACTTCTTTCTATCTTCTTTTGAAATCAGTAAGACTAAAGCATCCTTGAGTACCTACTGGATTTCAGCATGCAGTCTGAGGCCTTGGCATCTCAAAAGCAACTTATGAACATAAACCAGGGAAATAGCCATAGGAACCAAGTTTTAAAGAGGTTTTTCCTTTCTATCCAAAGCAACATTGTTCACTCAGCTTTTTTTGGCAACCAATATCCAGCCTTGGCAAGGAGGCTTTAGACTGATAGCTTCAGCTTACATGAACCTCTTGTACCTGCTAAACGCTTTTAGGCAAAGTCCTAGATTTGTATTGCTTTAAATATAATATGTAACTCCAGGATTTTACATCTATTTTCCTAGTGTATGTGAATCTGAAAAAGAGAAAAACAAGATGAAATTATATCAAGGCAAATAAAAAATGGACCAGTAAGACTCCAGTATTTTCTAAGGTCAGGCTGAGACCCCACAAGACTTCAACTTGCCTTTTCTCCTTAAACATAGATTTGTGACACATGCCTAAAAATCTTTCCTGTGCAAACTTTCCCAACCCTTATCAGAAAACTGGATAACATTTCCAGAAAATTTTCAGATCTGCTTCCTTTCTTCTCCAGTGAACTACTGGAAGTGTTTTCTCTCTCAAAGGAGAAGCAGCAAGAGAAGAGAAACAGAGTCTACAGGACCATGACTAATCTGCAGGGAAAAAGGGCAGTCTGAAATGCTGTGAGATTTCACATAGCAACAGGTCAAAGCTAAAAAATCCAACAGCCAAAGAAAAGGTAAGCTTGTTTCACATTACTCATTAGCTGTGAGGTATCCTGTTGTGAATAGAAAGGCTGACTATACCCTGTAGAACCTTGGGTAGATAGACTGACAGTTGCTATATGCACTGTGCAAGATAGGAAGATGGGAATGAACTCCTTCTTCTTGTTCTGTTCAGAAGATGGAAGACTGGCTAACAGTGGTCATGATACCAGCCTGAATACAATTATGCCAGTAACTCCATCAGCTCTTGAGTAGGCAGAGAGAGAAGACTGGAGTAAAGTCTCTACTGCACAGCAAGCATAGTGCCAAAATACAAGCTCACTGCAAAGCCTAAAGCAATATACTTCCCAGGACTCAGGCAGCTGCCTTTTAGAACCTTCCATTACACTCTGAAAAGTATGCAATGAGGACATATATGGATGATGTAATCATTGTGGAGATGATGAAAGCACCTAAGCTAATTAGTTTGAATTACAGCTAGATTATACTGTTTTGCAAGACGTATTCTTACAGCTTTCTTCCAGTCAGTGTATCTCTAGTGCTCTGCCCCTTGAATGTTACCTGTAGAATTTATGTTTGGGGATTTGTGTTTCTAGAGCATGTATGAGTAAAAGGGAGAGGCAGAGAATATATTGCTTTTTCACAGAATAATTCTTCTGTAGGTTTGCAGTGGAAGAAAGGGTATCTCTTGCTGAAAGCTGTAGCATATTGCTATCATCCTTCCTTATAGCATCAGGTTTATGATATTATATGTTATCTATTTCAGGCAATTTTCCCTTTGCTACAGACTGTGGCAAAATGAAAATGTAATCCCTAACCAGGTGTTAGTATCTAAAATGAAAGAGATGTCTAAATTTCATAATTCACAGATTTCAAAGTTCACAATAATAAAGTCTAATTCCTGTTGCTGCAGAAATTGAATGAACTTTTCATATTTTAAGAAAAGTCTTCAGTTCCATGAGGAACTGTCCAAAAGGTGCAACTTCCTTGAAAAACAGTAGAACTGAATGCCTTAAAGTCTAACACTGAAGCAGAAGTCAGCTGATGCTTATCCATCCCACAAGCAGCTCTCATCACATGCTTATATCCACTTCTTTAAATGAAGAGAAATGCAAATTAGTTCTTCTAAGCCATGATTAGAATTTCCCTCCCTCTATACTGTAGCTCTCTTGTATTCGCTTAGTTACCTTAATAGAGGCCAGACTGGATTTTTATTTTCTTTTTTTAAACTAGGAAGAGAATTTATCTGAATTATTTTATTTTATGGTATAGGTTAATTTCTGGACAATGCAAATGTCGGACACAGGCACATTTCTTGTCAGTGCCCTTCCTTTGATAACAAAGACTTCTTCACAATTCACATCTATACCTGCTGTTCATGCTAAGTAAAGACTTGCACCGGCCTCTATCTGATCAACATTCTTTACCAGAACAAAGTTCACTGACCCATGATGGAGAACTTGAACAGAAGACTTCATTTTATATGCTGTTAATTGTCTAAATATTAGAATCCTCTTTTAAAATCCTCATCAAAACTCCTAAGGTTTCTCTGGTCACTGAAAGACAGAGAGAAATTCACACCATCTGGGTCTTCGTTCAGAAGTGCTTTTTTCCTTGACGAGGGAAACCAAGACCAAAATATGCACTGTTTTTTTAAAGTGTATGCTAAAAAACAGGTCCCAGTGAAAACATAACTTTCAGTCTGTTACCTTAGGAAGCCTTTGAATAATCCAGTCACTCTAGCTTTTACTTAGTACAGGATTATATTAATATAATTTGCTATTGTTTTACTGAAGTCTTACAGTGTATGGCTGGCAAACTGTTCAGGAAGAGAGATCTGTCCACCTGAACGCAACAAATGCAAATAACATGCTTCAAACTGTAGTGGAACACTTACATGTTTAACTCCTTTCAGATAAAACAACAGAGACCATGAGGAGGAAAGAGCTCTAATATGTAGTACAACACAAAGAACCACAGGAATCCTCTAAAGCTACTTAAAATTCTTTCAAGATGAAAAAAAAAAAATTGAAGAAATTGCCTCCTGGAATATTTTTAAAGCTCTTCATGTATTTATTATACTCCATACATTCTTACTTAAGTCCAAGAAACCTTTGACAGGAGTCCACAAGTATAAACAAGGATATCTTAGATAAATCCAGGCAGGGAATACTGCCTCTTCATTGGAGTGCAACAAGTACTAGCTGCCTGGAAAAAAGATTTCACTCTGGCCTTGTGCAGGTAACAGCTGCAAACTGTATGAGGCAGCCACACAGATGGGAGTAGTTGCTAGATAAGTGTGTATGTTCGTGTTAAAGAATGTCTAAATTAGAGCTGCTTCTTTGATTTTATTGACAATGCTGTTGTTACAGGGCATGATTCTACTCTGGCAAGTAACAGTGAAGAAATCTTATGTATTAACTCCAAGATTAGTGTTTACTTATACGCTTTTCTTTGCCTTTCACTCTAATACAAAACTAAAAAGTGTGTTTCACATAAAAATAGAAATGTAGGTTGTCAACAGAAGGGAGCTGAAGATTTCTGGTAGGAGAACGTATACTAGACACTCAGCCCCTTTTAAATGTCCTGGAGCACTGCAGTACTTAACACCAACATAAGTAGCGTGATATTAATATAACATTTTAACACAAGATTTTGATCTGACTGGCTGAAGTTATTACTAACATTTCAAAATTCTTCAACCCAACAACATTAATGAAGGGAATAGTCTTAATTCTGAACATGACAAAAATAACTGCTTGATGGGGAGTGATGTGGAGATGACAGGACACAAGACAGCTATATATATAACTATTCTGATTTTAACAAAAGGAACATCTATAGATGTATGACTTTAGGTGTAATAGCTAAACTACAATTTCCAAGCAAAATTTTAATGTGGCCATAATAAAAATTGATTTGTTCTTTTATTCACAAAGCAGAAAGATTACTACTCACTGCTAAAAGATAATGATTTATTACCCTTTGGAAGCCTGTACATAAATTGTACGAATTTCAGTGAAGCTGCCATAATTCACTAGACTACCATTTTACATTTCAAGTGCTTTTCTGCATGATTATCATTGCATTGATTACTTGGTTTCTGAAGGAAGTGAACTTTCAGGAGAAAAAAAAAATTGCATTCACAAATCTTAATATTGCATGACACCAAAAGCTGTATTCTTATTTTGACAATGATGGTATAAATCCAGAATGATTCCCCTGACCAAAGTACAGCTGCACTGGACTTAATGTGTTGTTTCTGAGGAAGGACATTCGTAATAAAAACTTTAGACACAGACTAAAAAGTTTATAGACAGAAAAGAACTTTGAGAAGACTTGACTGATCACAGTTTAAAATTAAATAATACTTAAGGACATATTACACTTGTGACTCTGATTATAGCAAGAATCTATTGGAATTCTGCAAGAATCTCAAGAATATGGTCTCTTTTACAAGGGAACATTTTTCCTTTTTCCTTTACCAATCTAACAAATGGTGTCTCTCAACTACTGCCATCATCATTACATTTCCTCCTGAAACTACATGATCTCATTGTAAAGTGTTTAGATTTGGCACAAGAAGCATACAGACCTCATGGTTCTAGTCCCTGTTCTGTCACTGCTTTTTATTCAATGACTCCTTCACACATACAAGACATCCTTCTATCCAGAAGAATAACCTAGAACTGGATTAGTGGTTGCACATTTAATCAGTGAACTGGCTGTTGTAAATCCTGTTTTGGTCACTTAAGCTTTGCCAGTCACTAACAAGTGAACAGATGTTTTAAAAAGCAGATGTGCCAATAATGAGAATCATTTCAGCTAAGTGTATAAAAACTAGCTATAAACTAAATTATTGTTTAGTAGTCTTGGCCAGAAGGGAAAAGTAAATTCATCAAGGACATAGTGAAAATGTTAATAAAAGTAGAAATGGGCTAGTCCCCTGATGATTCAGTCATCTTTTCTCCCATCAAAAGTGTTGATTTAACTGTCACAAGTCAGAGCAAACAGGAGTTAAAACCCAAATACCTGGAAAAGAAAAACCAGTCTGGAGTCATCATTTACTATTTCACAAAAGGTCTGCTTGCTAACTCTTGCATGATCTACTAATGACCATTTCTGTGAAAAGATCAAGCAAGAGAAAAGCCTGAAAACCACTGCCTTGTAGAATTTTTGCTTTAAGCACCTATTTCCCTTACAGAATAGAAGAACTTGTTTAGAACATATCAAAGAAATTAACATCTTTGCTAAAATCTCCTGGGGTTTTTTGATGCTATGTCCAAAACAGAACCTGTCCCACTTTCATGTTGTCCTAATAAGCTTGCTGCAGACTTGTAAAATATTCTTGGGTACAAAAGCAAGAAGACCAAGCAGACCAGTCAGGATGTTCTGGACTTACCACAAATGCCTATTTTTTTGGTTCATACATAGCAAAGCAGCTGATTATATCTAAGGCACTAAGAGGAATCTAGACCCAGAACTTGTGTGTGCTCATACAAACCTACCATTGTAGTCCCATCAAGTTGGCAGAAAAATAAAAGGCAATAACATCTGCTTGGCAATAGATGATTGCAGACGACATAGCCTCACAGAGCCAGAAGTTTGGACAAAAACATCAGAAGTATTATAGATGTACTTTATACAGCAAAAACATTAAACATGTCCTAGTCTGATTACTTCTGAGTACTCCTACTCCTTGTAGTCTTTGGAATTGTCTGTTAAAAAAGCAAATTAGTCATAGATTTTTATTTAGATAGTATTGTTCAATCCTCATAGTGCAGAGCAGATGGTTTGGGAAGTACCTATTCATAGCAAAGATAATTATTTAGATTAATGGTTCCTCTCATTTTTTATTGTGAGGTTTTGAGATTATGAATGTATTGAAAACATATTTTTGGCCAACAATTTATAGCACTTTTTGGAATTCCACCACTGAGTTGTGTGTGTTACTTTTTTACAACAGTGATTGTAAGAGAAAAAAAGGTACATGATTGATTTCTATTCAAACTGCTGCCTCTGTATCATTTTCAGTGCAGCATCAAGAAAACAAATCCAGCCACAGCTTTCTGTCAGGAGTCTGTCAGCCTGTCTCTCAGGATTCAGCTACTGACATTATAAATTGTTCTGACGATCCTGTTTGATCATCTGGTCATGTAACGGGTGAGTACCTTAGAGGCCTTACACAGATACAGAGCTGGCTGTGGGAGGGATCTTCTGTGGGTCAAGAATGTCTCATGCTAATGACACAGCAGAAGAACAGCTACCTCGAAACTTTTCATTAGCCGCTTGAGGTTTCTATGTATTTATATTATCTTGGGAAAAGTAGGAGGCCTTATTGCTCAATATGTAGCACAGTGTACCACTCAGAAATGAAAGAAAACTTCAAATAAAGTCAGTGGTCATATTGCTGCTGTTCTCTCCAAGCAATAATGTTTTCATGGTGCAAACCCACAAAGAATAAACTCCAACAGTCTTCTCAAATGGAACAACCTAGAACACTGTCTGTCAGAGGAGTCTCTGAACAGGCATATGTGTCACAAAAAAAAGCATCATTTTGTATGTTTCACTTTGACTTGGCTGTCAAAAAGCAAATTCCTCAAAATTAAGACTAGGGGTTGGGTTGCTGGTTTTTTGGGGTTTTTTTTTCAGTAAATACACTTGGAAAAAACAAAAACAATAAACAAAAAACTAGTTAAGTTGCAATGTACTTAGGGCTCTTAAAATTGAGTTAAATTATACAAACTGGTATTTACAAATGCCTCATGCTTACAAAAAAAAAAAAAACCCAAAGATATAGTTCTTTTTAGTGCAAGATCCTTCAAGACTGAAATCTGCCAAATGTGCTTCTGTGTTAATTTAGCATTTAGCATTTGTTTACATACTAGCCATCAAGAAAGAAAGATTCCTGAGCAGTAGTGTACTCCAACATTGGGGTTTTTATTGTTTTCTTAACATTTCCATGTTCTTAATGATGACTGCAATGTAGGATGATGAGTGCAATGGTTAAACATAGCTGCAAAACTTTGCAGAGGCTCTCTCTTATTCCCCTCAAAAAAGAATGACCTCCATACGTACTGTTCATTTCTACAGATGTTCTGCTGGAATCATGTTTGACAACCTGTCTTCTATGATACAAGTTTTGTAAACTGTGTAAATGCGCTATTGAAAACCGCATAAGTCAGTAATTTTAGTTGAAAAAGTGAGCCAGATTCTATCAACTTTCCTTCAGACAGCAAGCTTTCAAATCTAGTGAAGAGCTAATTAAAACACTATCTTTTCTAATATTGGAAAAGGATTCTAAATAATAATTAAAGAGATAATAATTAAAGACACATTTTATTGCACAGATTTAACAATGAAGCACATACAAACCTGTAATGCTAACAGTGTAGGAGCTAATGAAATTCAGTCACAGAGAAAGATGAAAGAGCACATAAAAAGACCCCATTCTTCTATCTGCTCCCTCATAGGAAGCAGAAAAGAATGAGAAGCTTACTCTATTGAGTGAGAGAAGGTTGTTAGAGAGCAAAAGCTTCCTGGAATTTCACCAGAGACAGTGAATCAGAAAAGGAGCTGCTAGGAGCTTTCTGTAGCGATAGTGAGCATATAAGAAAAACATCTATGAAGACAAAGATAAGTTTCAACCAGCTATTTCAGTCCAAATTTTCTAAACAAAAGCTTTGTGCCATGAGCAATGTTGATATTGAAAAAAACACGCCTTCATTAAAAAAAATTTTTCATTCATTAATGTTTTTCACATGAGAGCTTGCAGAATTATTCTCAAAAAGGATTTGCACTCATACAAGTGGAATTTCTCTTTCTTCTTCAGTCAAGCAACAATCATAACATATAAAGTCACGATGGGTACTTCTATTTCCAACACCTCTAATCATTTTAGTAGGCCAGACCAGGTCTAAATAAGCACTTTTCAAATGTCTCTTTAGTGATAGATTACAAGTAGAATCCATCACTTCTTTATGAGTTCCTTTTCAGAGGTGGTTGGTGACAGCCAGCATGGCTTCACTAAGGGGAACTCCTACCTCACCGATTTGGTGGCCTTCTATGATGAGGCTACAGAATTGATGGACAGGTGCAGAGCAGTTGATGTCATCTACCTGGACTTGTGCAAAGTGTTAAACACTGTCCCATGTAACATCCTTGTCTCTAAATTGTAGAGACATCAGTTTGATAGGTGGACCACTCAGTGGATAAAGAACTGGCTGGATGACATACAAAGAGTTGTGGTCAATGGCTCAATGTCAGGCTGGAGACCAGTAACGAGTGGTGCCCCTCAGGGATCAGTGTTTGTTGGTGACATGGTGGGATTGAGTGCACCCTCAGCACCTTTGCCAATGACACCAAGTTGTGTGGTTCTGTTGATACACTGGAGGGAAGGAATGCCATCCAGACGGACCTTGACACACTTGTGAGGTGGGCTGATGCCAACCTCATGAAGTTTAACCATGACAAATAGAAGGTGCTACATCTGCGTCAGAGCAATCCCAGGCACAGCTACAGGTTGGGCAGAGAAGAGATTCAGAGCAGCCCTGTGGAGAAGGACTTGGGGGTGTTGGTCAATGAGAAAATGAACATGAGCCGACTGTGTGCACTCTCAGCCTAGAAAGCCAACCGTATTCTGGGCTGCATCAAAAGAAGCGTGACCAGCAGGTCAAAGGAGGTGATCCTGCCTCTCTACTCTGCTCTTGTGAGACCTCACTTGGAGTATTGTGTGCAGTTCTGGTGTCCTCAACATAAAAAGGACATGGTACTGTTAGAACAAGTCCAGAGGAGGGCCACGAGGATGATCAGGGGACTGGAGCACCTCCCATATGAAGACAGGCTGAGAAAGTTGGGGCTGTTCAGCCTGGAGAAGAGAAGGCTGCGTGGAGACCTCATAGCAGCCTTCCAGTATCTGAAGGGGGCCTGCAGGGATGCTGGGGAGGGACTATTCATTAGGACTGTAGTGACAGGAAAAGGAGTAACGGATTAAAACTTCAAAAGGGGAAGTTTAGATTGGATATAAGGAAGAAGTTCTTTACTGTTAGGGTGGTGAGGCACTGGAATGTGTTGCCCAAGGAAGTTGTGAATGCTCCATCCCAGGCAGTGCTCAAGGTCAGGTTCGACAGAGCCTTGGGTGACATGGCTTAGTGTGAGGTGTCCCTGCCCATGGCAGGGGTGTTGGAACTAGATGATCTTGAGGTCCTTTCCAACCCAAACTATTCTATGATTCTATAATTCCATGATTGTATATTTGAATTCTTTGCTAAATCTGCTGGTACCTGTTTTTATGTTAGCTGAATGATACATTTAATCACTGTAGATCAACTTTCTTTCAAGACATCCCTCTCCAACTTTGCTCCAAGATAAAATGTGTCTCAGAGCCTGAAACATACTGTAACAAATCTCTCAAAAATTATTAAATCAGCTGGCCAGAACTTCTCGCACACTTAAAATATATTTACCAATTTTTTCACTTTTCTATGGCAATTCACTCCTTTCTTTCATTTCCATATTCAATGTGGCCCACTTCCAGATGTATTACCTAAGCATTTTGCAGTGCCTGGAGATATACTTGTTTCTTGTTTAGAACTGTGACTGGAACACTAACATACCAGGCTTCCTTCTATCACCTGCTCCATGAAATGAGGCAAAGATATCCATTCACATTGCTGAGAAGACTTACATACACGCTTACCTTCACAAACTGTAATCCTTTTGCTTACAAAATAAAGCCTTTGGTTTTTCTAGTGCTCTCATACATCAAATCAAGCATGTGTTTAAAATCTTACAGGGTCAGAATTTAAAAGATGAGTTTGGGCAGATTGCAAATACTATGACCTCCAGTTGTAATAGGGGTGGCAGCACAGATGTGCATCCACTCTGCAGCTGCCCCAGTTCTTGAATCAGTGTCATAAAACTCACGTCTGTAAAGTGTAAGTCTAAGCTAAAAGAAAAATATAGTGAGAATTATCCTAGGTTCATTGAATGCAATATTTAGATTTGACATAAAACTTCTTTGCTCAGAAAAGTATGAATTTTTATGATTGTGCGAAATGGCCAACCATATATTTTACCATATACATATAAATAGCAATATTGAATATTTTTAGCATTCCGTGTGCAGAAAGGTAACATAGATAAATGATTGAAAGCAATTAAAAAATGTCTGCATTTTTCTACCTTCTAAGGCATTCCATTTCCTTGGGTCATTTCAAGACTACTGAATCAGTTGCTGCTCTCTTTCAACTAGGTCGTTTTAATTTCAAACACTTTTAATATCCCTCAATTGTGTGAATTCAGCACCTCTAGAAAAAATAGAATAAAATATTCTTTTGCTTTAAGCTTTTAGTGTTTTGCTACATGTACATACATACACATACACAAGAATGAAGCAGTTTAGCTGGTTGTGCATTTGTGTACTACAACGTACAAAAGCTCTCACTTAACTGTCGCATAAATCCAATGGTTGCCACTTCAGTGCCATGATAAATCACATTGTCATTTCAAAGCTATTCAGACAGTTTGTGATCAAAAGTCCACAAGAAATTGATTCTGTAAGAAATCTGCTATTTCTGTGGTTCAGAGGGATGGTTACTACAGGAAGAAGGAAGAATTGAATTAAAAATGAGAATCTGAAACTGAGGGCTAGCAGAACAAGAAAAGGATGAACCAAATTCTCTGGCTGAATTTATGGCAATATAAGCTCTTTAAAACATAGTTATCCTTGTGCCCTTTTCTCAGAGGCCCAGTGGAAGAATGCACACAGTCCACTATTTTGCTTTGCAAATAAAGGTATGTGCTAGGTATTATATAAGAAATAGATCTAGAAGTCCTTAAATATAGCTGCAATAGAGGAAAATAGATTATAATTAGGAAGAGAGGTAGACCATTCAGCTTTCTACAGCTTATTTTTGTACATGCCTCCTAATTAAAAAAAAAAAAAAAAAAAAAAAATGAGCTTCAAAAGCTTTGATGGGAATTCCTTATTTATCAGGGTTTGGGTCCCAGATTAGACAAATCTCTGGGCCAGATGCCCAGCTGCTGCAAAACTATGGAATTACACTGATTTAAACCAGTCAATGAGATAGCCAATTCTTTTGAATGCACAGTTCAATTACTTTTATCCAGAGCTTTTTCTTTCTTTCTTTCTTTCTTTCTTTCTTAAGAAAGGCTTTTTGTAAAACAAGCTGTGTGTAAATATTAGGGTGAAATATGATTTAATAGCACAAAAGTATATATAACTTATAACAAAGTAGTGTTATAAACCCCCCAGCCAGATGCAAAAGCTCAACTCTGCTATGCAGTTCATAGTTTATACTCAGGATAATGGTGTTAGGTTACTCTCATATATGGAGATATTTATGTTTCCACAAGTCAGAGATGGAAAATATTATTTGGTCATTTAGCCCTGTCAGCCAAAATGCTTTTTAGTTCTCCATTAGCCTATCTTTCAACATTTAAAGCAATGGTTTTGTTCACGTCTTTTTATATAGAGTCGCACTTTAGTGGGATAATATGCATTGCATATTTTGAATGGCATATTATATTTCTATTTCAATCATCAGAACAGCTTTAGGAGTTCAATTTGAAATTGAAGCTTGATACTTTGACACTGTCTGGGAAACCACAGCAGAGTAATCAAAGAAAACCTACAAAACAGTTCCATCCAAGTGGAGGTGGTAGCCCTCCTACAGAAGTTTTACTCCCTACTGGTAAAACTATTAATTTTGACTGCCAAGACACTAAAGAGAAAAAGATTGCCCCACCCTGGAACTTCTTATCTGGAAGTGTATGGAAAGGTAACAGAAAAAAAATCTTTAACTAAAAGCTTTAGATTTAGGCTAAAAAGAAAAAAAAGACAGAGCCACCTCAGGTCTAAAACTGAGTCAAGATTTTCTAAAGAGAAGACAGTAAACACAGTAAAGAGTTTGTTCAGGAAGGCTGTGGTACTAGTTCTGCAGTTTGCATAATGACTTTATAAGGTCCTACTGCTGCAACACACATGTCACAAAGTGGTTTTTCATTTAAAGGAGATGCTTCCAAAGCCAAGCCACCATAGGAAAATTGCTTGATCACTTCTTTGAATCAAAAGGAATTAAAATATCTGAGACTCAGCAACTGGAAGTGCAGCACAATATGGACAGTTATTCAAGATCTGGAAAGTCTGATACATGCAAAATTCATGTATGCTATCAGACATGGGAAATCCTCAAGCTCTAGATCTGTGTACTTCCCAGCTTCACACCATTAAAAGTGACTGGCTTCCTCTATTCCTTACAGGAACATAGCCCTGCCAGTTGGACTGAAACAAGAGACTGCAAATTTTCTCAATGTTGCCAACTGGATCCCAGGGCATATTACAGAGTACCCAAATATTGCAAGCAAACACAAAGTTCAGTTCACTTTTTCAACAGCTTGCCAATGCAACATTTTAGAGCTATTTTTGAGCTCTCATTTCCCTAAAATAACTAATCTTTAGAACTGAAACTGTGGGCAGCAATTTCATAGCAACTGAAAGAGAAACTTAAACTTTCTCCACATACACAAGTGTGATTAGAAATACCACCTTTAGAATGCACTGAAGCAAAGATTGGTGACTTATCATAAGAAGTAGCAAGAGTCAGGCATCAGATTACCCACAAAGTTTTCACAGTTTCGGCAAAGAGAGACTTTCCAGAGGATTATCTCTTACTAGAACTTTGTGTGTGTGTGTCACTACACTTGATAAAGTGAACATATAGGCACAAAAATGTCTCTTAAAGGCATAAGTCGAAGTTCTGCCGATGGCACCATTAAGTTTAATATCCCACCTGGAAAACAGATCAGATTCTAGCACAATTACAATGATGTAGTGGCTAAACAGTTGTTAATACTCCCTCAGTCCCTCAGATTTACTTAAGTGGTACTACATATATTCTGTCTATTGTTCTAGTCCCCTATGGAATGAAAGTCAAAAGTAAAATTCACACTGATATTGGAGGACAGGGTGTGGGGTGAGGGGAATCCAAACAATTTAGCAACAGTGGAGACCTAAAAGCTTGAATGTAATGTGCCCAAATTTTTTTTTTAGTCAATCTGCAGAAATTTTAATTCAAGGATGTTTTTAATTGGTGTCATGGAAAACTTTTTATTTGACATAGCTGTGAAGATGTGCGGACTCCAATAACTCCTTCTAACAGCATCTGCAAGGAACAAACCGAAACAGAAATTAACTGAGTTCTGACATCAGCATCAGCATTTAGTGCTAAGAGTGAGGAGTATAACACTGCTGTTTGTGAAACAAAGGATTGGAGATATTTTGAAGGCTATATTGAAAATTTCTTTTATGTTGTATTTATATCCTTTTACATAGGATGTTTCTTATTAAAACAGAAAAAAACAATAAGAATAAAGGATATGAAGTTCTATTATTATATGAAAAGCCTCAGTTTTGCCTAATCCTTGGCCTGTTTGTAGAATTACATCTTGCTGGCGTATTATAATCTTGGATTTTTTTCTCTTTTTTTTTTTCCTCTTTTTGTGTTTCTAGTTTTGGAAGGCAAAAGCAAATGCTGAGATTCTCATGAAATACCCAACTGTGAATTCATATCATAGTTTTGCAGACTAAAAGGATCAAATTAAGATCAGATGTGGAAGGAAGCAACTCCGTGGAAGTGAATGGTGATGCATCCTGCTACACCTGGTTTGCATTTTGTTGCGCTCAGCTAATTCAGATACATTACCAAAAGCATTTCTCCCTGATGCCCTTGAAGAAGACTGAAATTTGCTTAAGAAAAACTACTTTTTAAAAAACAAACTCACTTTGTTTTATTACAAAACTAGAAAGAAGCAGGACTTGAGGTGGCATGCTAAAATAATTTTATAATAAAAACAGAAGGAGAGATCCGAGCTATCATTAACTGTGATTTTAAATAAGATATTCAAACAAATATTTATGTCTGTTATTATTATTTGTTTCAGTAACACCTGTAAGCTCTAGCCCTGGACAACTTCTGACAGATGCAACACAAGCAGAAGGAAAAAAAATTAAAAAAATAGTTCCTGCTCCCAGAGCTGGAAAAGTCTTTACAAATTCTTTTAAATTCTTTGAAAAGAAAGCAGAGAAGAAGAAAAAGGAAGGAATCTGTGTGACTTAGTTCAGTAACCTACAAAAATATTGCATGTCTGTTTTCCTGCTTTCATGACTTTAAAATGGTTTGTATAAATTTCCCAAATTGGACCTTATTACCTGCTGTTAATGGCAATTTCCTGTATATATGTTTTAGATGCCAGGCTTTTTTAACACTACAAAATGGTGTGCCTACAAAACCAGACTTGAACAAAGCTCAATAAAAACACTTAAAAGTGCTGATGAATTAGAATACCCTCTGATCAGCAGAAAATATGTTTATTTGATATGTCATTGATTCTGCCTCTCTACAGTCAAATCAGATTACTTTTAACCATTTTAAATAAAAGATAGATATTTAGCTAGGAAGAAAAGATTTCTCCTTGAATACCAAAACAGAAATAATATTGCATTTTGCCAGGATATACATTTCAAATTCAAAGTTGCAATGTAAGGTGACATGACACAAGGGCATTTATTTCAAATAAGCAAACAACAAACCCAATTCTATTCTCTTTTTAACAAAACAAACTGCCCACTTTACAGTAGAGATCATTCCAGTGTAAGTGCTTTGTGTGCTTTTATCCTTCTTCACATTGTGAAATTAAACAGGCAACTAGAAACACTGGTTGTATGGCTATTGCAAACTGGTGATGAAATCTGAGCACAAGTTTCTCTAGTTGGCAGGCTTGTAATTATTGTCTACCAAGGTCTGCCCTGTGAATGGGAATTACTTTTCAAAGAATCTTTTAATCCAAGCTTCAAAGTTATCATGGGGTCAGGTAGAAGATAAACATAGCTCAATTTAAGAGAATAGTTAGGAAGTAACATGTCATTTATTATTAGAAGCAGGTGTGGTATCTCTTGAAAGCTTAGGGTTTTTTTTTCTGGGTGCTAGGCGTCAGCATGCTGACATGTCTAGTTTGTAGCGATGAAAGTGCTTCTTCATCTCAGCTCACCAACTTTCAGGCTGTTATGGAATCCTGCCAAAGTTTAGTGCACACTGACAGATTCAATCTATCTCAGAACTAACCTCATTTTAGCCTTACTGCTGTCTGCAATACTAGATTGATGAAATGAAAAAGAGGAAGTCTATAGATTTGCAGACAGAGGAAGATGTCATTTATCACCTCTGCTGCTGATTTTTCCACCCTATTCTTACATAAATGTGTAAAAAATTTTCAAGTGCATTGCACATTAAAAAAAAAAAAACAATACTGCTGAAGCTGTATTCTGCCTTTTACTTACATTTTGACTAGAAAAAAAAATAAAAAATCATAATAATTTTCTTTGCATTTATAGAAAAGAGCAAATTCTCCAGATACTAGGGAAAACTCTGGAGATAAATGTAGCTAGAGTTGTTTCCCACCTCTGTGACTAAAAGGTTACAAACTGCTGACGGTACAACCCTTTAGCAAACTGCATCCCTTACCAACCTGTATGCAACATGATGTCTAGGATGATATTCAGAAAAGGAAAACGTTCCTTCTGCAACCATTTTTCAGATATTCATGTCTACATGTCTTGCACTACAAGGTGTGTTCTCCCTTTCAGTTGTAACATCAAGAGGCAGAAACAGATATCACAAACACTTGAATTATGTACCTGCAATATAAATCTAATTTTGCTTTAAGATATTCAAATATTTAGAGAATAATATTTAGAGGAAAATATTCCCTCTGCTGGAGGGAAGAGATAACATCCTTGACAGGCTTGAGAGGTGGGCCCATGAAAACCTTATGAATTTAGCAAGACCAAGTGTGAGGTCCTACACCTGGGTCAGGGCAATTCCAAGCACAGATATAGGCTGGGCCTAGACTGGATTGAGAGCAGCCCTGAGGAGAAGGACTTGGGGGTGTTGGTCCATGAGAAGCTCAACATGACCTGGCAGCAAGCACTCGCAGCCCAGAAATCCAACCACATACTGAACTGCATCAAAAACATTGTGACCAGAAGATCAAAGGAGGGGACTCTGCCTCACCTCTTGTGAGACTCCATCTGGAGTACTGCATTCAACTCTCAAGCCTCCAAATAAAAAGGGCATAGAACTGTTGGAATGAGTCCAGACAAGAGCCACAAAGATGATCAGAGGGCTGGAGTACCTCTGCTATGAACACAGGCTGAGAAAGTTGGGCTTATTCAGGCTAGAGAAAAGAAGGTTCCAGAGAGATATTTTATCAGCCTTCCAGTACCTTAAGGAGACCTAGACGAAAGCTGGAGACAGACTTTTTACAAGGACATGTAGTGACCAGACAAGTGGGAATGGCTCTAAGCTGAAATAAGGTAAATTTATATTAGATATTAGGAAGAAGTTCTTTACTATGAGGGTGATGAGGCACTGTCACATTTTGCCCAGAGAAGCTGTGGCTGCGCCATCCCTAGCAGTGTTCATGGCCAGGTTGATTTGGGTTTTGAGCAACCTGGTCTGGTGGAAGGTGTTCCTGTCCATGGCAGGAGGGTTGGAATTGGATGATCTTTAAAGCCACTTCCAATCCAAACAATTATATGATTCAATGAATCTATGAAAAAAACTGGAAGTCTGAGAAAAAAGCACAGAATGCAACCAGCTATTCCATTCATCTCCTACAACATATATAGACAAGTCTTAAATTGTGTCAGAGAAACAATTTCTGGTTATATAAAAAAAATATCCATCCATTGAAGAAAAAAATCAACCAAGTTTGACTCTTACTTATTTGCAGATACCTCTTCATCCTAATAGGACTGTAACTCACCTTAGCATTGGATGTGTTTAGGTAGCAGATGTTCAGTAAATAACCTTGTAAGCATTGCAAGAAAAAAGGAAGTGCTCATGTTTTTCAAATGTGAGGAGTGTGATCATTTTTTTAGCAAGAGAAGATACACAGTAGATTGCAGTGATTAAATAAATAGGTTGTGAAGAAACAATAATGATAATTTCAAATATATTCGATTACATCTTTAAGCTTCATGCTTTTTTCTTTAATAGCTGAACTGGCTAAAGTAAGAAAAATTAAATCAAAAATACTTCACTTAGTTAACCATCGTGTATCTACCCATATCTTGAGTAAAGTGTTCCTTGTGGCAAAGAAATTGGATGAAAACAACAAAACCAATATCCGTTAGATAAATTAATCTAGATTATATTGCTTTTTTTAATTCTGTATTTTTCCTCTGCTCTGATGAGAAATCTGTCAGAAGAATGGATGTCCACAGTTAATGAGAATTAAGTAAAAGACAATCCTCAATGACAATAATAATATTCCTACACTGTCCAATATGTTCCTTGTACAGCCCTGAAGAGAGTAGTAGGTGCAGGGAAGAGAAGCTAATACCCACTTTGCTGAATAGCATAGCCAAACTGGACATTTGAATCCTCTGGATATTGCCTTATTCACAAAGGAATCACAACCCATGGCAGGGGCGGGGTTGGAACTAGATGATCTTAAGTTCTTAAGTTCCTTTCCAACCTAACTATTCCATGATTCTACGATTCTATGGTAAAGGTGTGTGCAAAATATCATTAAACTCAGATGTACATAGAAGCTTCCATAGAAGTTGAGATTAATTTAGAATCTTTTAACACAGTGGAATGAAAAATTTCAAATTGTGACAGCATCAAGCTCAAGTGGTGTGCTTCAGAAAAAAAAATTTAGAGAAAGCTATATAATGACATCTTTAGATTCACTGAAATCAATGAAACTGATCAAGATACATTTGATAAGTGTAAGGATACCCTAATGTTGTCCACAAATATTTATTTTACATTACATTAGCATGTGTCAGCAAAGTTTAAAAAAAACAAAAATCACTAATCAAGCAGAAAAAGGTAGTAAATTAATGTATTCAAGCAATCTGCAAGAAAAAGTATAATTTTTTTAAAGCTTATTAGACTAATATTTTAACAGTACTACTATTGCTCCACCCTCGTAATGACTCAGCTATAAAATGTAAAGAAAAAAAAATGTGCTCCAAATTTTCTGGACAATAAAATAATTTCAAATCACCAGTTACTGAAAACACAGAATATTTTCCAGACTGACATTCTTGCATAGCCCTGCGATGTTTTAGGCAATAGTTTTTCATCGAGCTACTTTTCTTGCAGCTGTGAACTTCAGGTAGACCTACCACAACCAACAGCATAGAAGAAGTAGAACAAGATATTGAGTATGTGAGAAGTGGAAAAATACAAAATTATGTAAATATATATATATATATATGAGAGGGTGGTAAGAAGCTACAAAAGCCAATTAAATAAAAAAACACTGGTCAGTGTTCAGATGTCTGAATACTAAGCTTGTCAGGTGGTGCAAATTGGTAAATTGGACAGCCAGGATTTTGGGAAGGGCTCAGTGTTATACTTTGCCTGTTAACTGAAGGTCCTGGAAGAGCTGATATGCACATCTGTACTAGACACCTACTATATTTGAATTTCTGGGCATATGGAGGGCTTTGTTTTCAACAGATCAAGAGATACGAAGATGCCTAGACCTATACGTCAGCAGGTGACAAAAGAAGGAGTGAGCACAGGCTATTCTTGACTGAGCTCTACTACAGAAGACAGTAAGATGAAAAGGAGAGACTACTTAATTGACTGTTTGACAAGCATCTCAATGTCCCTGTCTTAAAGTCATGCGTAATCTGAGGTGCATAGAGTAAAGAAGCCAGCCTTCATTGTCATCCATTAACATATTTTGGATCAGCACTTGAATTCTTCAGCCTCTAATAGGCTTTATACATCAATTACATCAATATGAGAGAGTAGAATTACATATTCTGATGCTAAAGATTAAAAGTAATTTTTTACAGTGTATGTTTAATTTTCCAGTCTAATTCATGGCAGAGTAAGGGTTGAGCACTCAGGCACAGGAAACACTGGACTGTGCTTTGAAAGTCTGTTTTCACTCTTCTTGTCTGTGTTTTTAGCTTAAACTGTGAGTTCTGTGGATTTTGGTCACTTATGCATTTCAGAACTCCATATGACCTGGAATTTTTGCCAGAACTGTATGCACCATGAACACATTATACATTCTCAACACTCTGAAATGAGATAAATCACACAGAGTCAAGGTCTGCGTATTTGTCCACTACGAAGAGCTCCTTTGCTCTGCCAAAGCAAAGCACATAAAATATTCATAGAGCCTTGCAGAAAGGGACAGACATCATGATCTTCAGTTCAGCAGACATTTAAATGGACATTGTAGAAGGAGATCAAGACTATCAATCACAACCCCCCTCCCCCAGAAAAAACTTAAGAGGAAAGAATAATAATATTTGAGGTTTATTTCAGTGAGAAGCCGTGTGTTTAAATAACTGTAAGGATGTAGGCCTGACTGATCATTGAAAGAAAGAGGAAGTGAGGCAGATGAGAATTAGAAGGTGTTTTCCCCAGACAAAGTTGAGGTCCAGAAAAACTAATATTATTACAAAACTGGCCCCAGTCCAAGCTAAAACTCCCAGAGACTTGCAAAAAAAATGTTATAAGCTGGAGTTGCTAAGAAGCAGGATGCAATCACCCATGCAATTAAAGACAAGTCCCAGAGCAATAATTCAAAAAAATATTGTTTCACCTCCCTGTGTTTCAGATAGCAAATCACCAGCCCCAAAAGTCTTTTTCTGTGCCTTCTGCAAAATTTCCTAGTATTTGTGAATACTCATATTTGAGAGAAGTCTTTGCAGCCTCAGGTTCTCAGCACCAGGTTCAGGTCACTCACATGTAACCCAACATTTTTCCCAAAAGAAGAGGGTCATTAAATTGTCATTCAATTATCTCCCTCTGGAGAACTCAAGCCTGAAAGAAATCTTTAGTAGAAAAAGAAATCAATTCATTCAGCTGAGTTTCCATGCAAATAAATAACCATTAAGAGTTAAAACTATTTTCCTGACAGTGTTGTTACTTTTCTGAGAATTGTATTGAAAGTTGGAAGTTAAGGCAAGAGAGAAGACAGATAAACTCTTGTATGTATTTATAATAGAGAAATTGTAATACTAAGTGTATTTCATGTTAGGTATGTACATATATACATTTCCTCAGCTGTCACAATACTCAGAACTCATTGGTACTGTGTATAAAACACTGGACAGCACTAACAAGTAATATATAGGAAACTTTTCACTAGAATTTAATTTGAAAATTGGTGTTATCCACCAGGAAAGGATATCATTATGACAATACAAAGGTTACAAGTAAAAAAATATGCACAGATGAGACCCCTTTATGTTACATTGGCCATGCGTAAGACCTTTAGTGTACACATTTTAAGCAACAGGTTCCTCAACATTGCATACACTATAGTATAAATGAAGTTTAGACACTGTATTTTCTTCATTAGAGGCCAGGATCCCATGAAAAACTAATTACTAGAAGCAGTAACTCTTCTGAGAAAGGAGATAGATTCTGCTCAACTTGGATCAATAGTCTTCCCTTGACTTCAATAGGAGAAGACCAAAAATATTTTGTGCAGCAGATTATCTTCTTGATCAGCCCTAATACATTCTTCTGCCTGGTTTTGACTTTCATCAAATTAATGGCAAAAACTCAGCTGGGAGGAAATGCAAAACTTCAGATCAATGGTCAGTTCAGCAGGAACTTAGGAAAAAAAAATGGTCACTATTTGAAAGCAGTAAGCTATTGCTTTTTAAATGTCTCTCACCAGAAGATATTCTATCCTCTTGGATACTGCTTTCTGTGTCTTGCACCCTTTTCATTTAAGTTCTTTAGCACACATCCACATAAACCTCCATTTGGTAAATTTGAAAAGATCAATTAAGAGTTTATTTTTTTTTCTGCAGTGCTTTATTTAATAAAACTATCAGAATCCCCACCCCCCAAAAATACTTAGTATTGTTTATATTTTTGACATAGGTCAACCTGTTGCCATGGTGATGGAGAGTCTGTTTTTTGCCATAAACATTACTGCTCTCTTCAGGGAAAGAAGGTAAATGCATAATATATATATATACTTCTAATTCCACCTCTCATCTAAACTATCTACTTCTTTATATGAGATTTCACTGCTTCAATAAGACAGACCCACTACTGAGCAAGCAAATTGGACTCCAAGCCCTAGCTCATCTTCTTCCTCTTACCTCAAATATAGCAAATCTACAAAGACAGAAGTCACAAGCAGTTATTTTTAGCACAGTCACATGACTGGAATTTGGAGAAAAAATAGCAATAACTATTGAACATCCTTACTGTGAATGCATCATGGGAGAGAACCCTATAAAAGTTCTCTTTCTGTGGCACAGCTGGGAAAATGCACAAACCAAATTTAATACATGACATAACCAAGCTTGAGAGACTTGTTGTAAACATCCTGAAATTCTATTACTTTTCTTCTTTTAAACAACACTAATATAAAACAAAGGGGGGGAAATACATCTACTTTTAAATGTAATCATCAGATTTCCAATTGGCACTTGATTATTTTAACACAGTCTTTTAGGTCACAGAGGAATAAAAGCTGAGAACACTAGACTGACAGTATCTCTGGAAAAGGATAAAAATTGCAGTAGACTGATCACTCTAATGTAAGCGATGATGAGACAACCCCACACTCTTTTGCTTTGTAGACAGAGTAAGATCAACACATATCAAACTCCACAAATCAAAACTACAGAGGCTTGCTCCATGCTGTTTTGTGCTATATTTTTTCTTCATCACACAGAATATTAAAAGCATAATTGTTAGGTTTATAAACCCAAGCATAAGTCTCAATTCTTAAATATGGATGTGGAAAGTTTCTTCCAATTCATGAGATTTTCAACCCTGCAAAAATCAATGGTGCATAAGAGTCAAATAAAATCACTGCTGGAAACTAACGTGCAGTTTTGTCCTAGAGAGTCTACAGATTTGTATCGCAACGGTTATATGCAAATTGGTTACAGGAGGAAAAGGGAGAAACCAAAACAGACTAATGTAGGAATCAATTGTTCTGTCCATTCTGGCTCCATGCCTATCAAGCTTTCAGATACACAGATACTTACCGCTTCTTAAAGAATCAAAATCTCTAAAGATCCCCTTTTTTTCCTCTACTCCCTTGGCTGTTCTAAGCACAGAAAGATGGAAGTAATTCAAACTGGCAGCTGCAGGCAAATTTGGTGGTAAAAATAGGAACTGAGAGCTTGGAGCTGTTTCACAAGATCATTTCTCTAGCAGTGAGGTTTCTGTTTAGACAGAGAAAACTAGAACTCTTAATTCTCTAGATGAGTTCTGGAAGTAATAATTCTAACAAGTGAGGTTGTTCATAAAGGCTATACTATGTCCAACAGTATTACAACATCTCTTTGTCTTGCAACACCCAGTACTTGGAAAGCTTAAAAATTAATCCATTGGCTCTCAGTCCAAAGGCTGGCCTTTTGGTTTTCTCTTGCCCAGGAGGAGAAATTACAACAGATGAAAACTCAGTAGTGGAGCCAGTTGAAACATTCCAGAAACTTTTAACATATTAATGAAAAAAAGCTCTGTTTGGCGGACATTTTTTGATCATCTCTGCTAAGCAGAAGGGGCAGAACATTAGGGATAATTCCATGACACTCATCTAACTCTGCAAAAACCACTAGGGCCCAGAAGACATTCACTGAAATGGGCCTTTTGTACATGCCACACTCAGCAACAGACTCAGGCAGCCCAAGTATGAATGCATTCCTGAGTGCACACAAAAGAGCCCCAAGGCAAGGGTAACTGCAAAGCATAAGCAGAAGGGCACATACAGGCACAGACACATATACATCATCATTACACACAGAGTGGTTTGTAAACAGCTGGATGCTTTTGTTCTGCATATGGGGAGCAGAGGAAATAGGGAGCCTCTGCCCCCCCGACCCTCAGGGACAAGGCTGAGCAACCAGGGCCTCTGCCAGCTCCCTGGTTACTGCTGCTGGGCAGAGTCATCAAGAAGAAAAGAGCATCTATTTAGCGAGCAAGTAGAGGGAAGAGTTGACCCTTGCTTTTCCCTGCCTTATGACAGCCAGACAGCATGGGATGGCTGTGCTTCTTGCAGCAGGTGAAAGCTGACCACCTGCCTTGTCACTTAATGGGGCACAGCCCTTTCTCAGCACTCCCTGTGCTCCAGGTTCAGTTGCTGCTGCTGGTGCTTGAGGTACAGAGGGAGATTTTAGGTACCTCCAGTGCCCTGAAATCTTCAGGCAGTGCAGTGAACATGCTGAGAAGAAGAATATTGTGATGCCTAATATTGTAATGGAGCATATTTATGCTTCTGTGCAACTGTTCTCTCTTTGCCCACAATGCCCAAGGGAAACACTCTCACCTTTAAACGATTGCATGCCTACTGCATTTTATTATAATAAAGGTATTGTTGTGCTGGTAGAACTGTTGTTAGGGAAGCCCAGTAGTACGAAACCTGTTTTTAGTGCTGAGGAATAAAAAGTTAAAGCCAATTATATTTCTGTCACAAAGCAGATAGAGAAAATAAATCTCAGTAGACAGAGCAGATGAAGACAGGGTAGATGGGCATAAACAACCCACAGATCCGAGGAATTTTGAGTATTGTCTGTTGATATTAATAAGGATGAAACTGGAAAAAAAAAAAAAGGTGTGTATAAATAATGGAATTAATTCAGCCACAGGGTTTGGGGATTCACTAATGAAAACATGTGATTAGTTGTACTTGAATCCCTGACCTATTTTATGTCAGTAAACCACAAATACTTATGATCATGCTAAGCCTAGAAGTAATGCTGTGTCAGCTTTCAGGATGAAAACTGCTACATTTTTATTACCTCCACAAAAGTGTGTCTAATTGCCTCCTGAGGCTGAAGCCAACAGGAAGGTTAAACTGTGACCTGTTATTATTATTCATTATTCAGATTTCTCTGAATTAGAAATATGTAAGGTTTACACCAAAATATCTGTCTCCATGCATATTTACAAAGTAATTCAGGGCTTCCTCCAGTACTGCCTAGAGATCTCCCTGGTGCAGAGGCCTGAAAGGAGGAACTGCTGCTGCACAATCTGACTTAAGACCAAAGAAATGTCACTTCAGGTATTAATCCTGAAGTCACAAAGCAGTACACCACAAAATAGTTTAATAAGTCTTCGAGCAAGTCTGCTACCTAATGGATGTACCCAAATAACTAAAAGGCTGAGTGACACTCCAGGCCAGGTGTGTATTAGAACAAGACACAGTGTGCCTCCTTTTTCTCTCTTCTGTCTCATCTTGATCTAAATTTTGCTAAGAGTGTTCCCCCTGCCCCAGTGAAATCATAAACTTCATTAATAATTTGTGGCTTATTTTGATTATCAACCAGCTCCACTAAAGAAATCACACTAGCCACTCAGACAAGTGTCAGAAACTGTAAGGTATTCTGTGTCTTACGAACAGAGGACAGAGCACAGTCAGCCCAGCACAAGCCCGCCTGCAAAAGAAACTGGGGGAGTAATATTTGACATCAATTCTCCGATAAAACTGCATACAGTTGGGGATAGCAGAGATCCTTATCTTGTCCCTGATTTGCTACTGTCTAACATCTATAACTTTCTGTAATTTATGACCTATCTTATTTTAAAATTGCTGCAATGTAATTATCACAAGGAAAATTTGGACTCACTGTTACTTCTTTTTTGCCATCTTGAAACCAAGAGAAGACTATTAATAACAAATATCTAATCATGGCATGCTGATGGAATTTGGAGATATTGAGAAATGTATCATGAGAGAAAAGACAATTGAAACGTAAACTTTTTTCAGATTCAGTTGTCCTTATCTACCCTAAGAAGTAAGACCAGGTTAAGTCAAATATAGCAATTAACACCTCTTCTAATGTAAGCTTTTAGCTATTTGGACATCCTACTAGCACTAAGTCTTCTAACATTATCTTTTAATATTTTGCCAGACAAATTAAATATTTATATTTTGATGATTTTTTTTTTCCCTGTCATTTCTGCAGTATTGTACCTCTACATACCCATATCCAGCATAAAGCCATAAACCTAAAAATGATCACACTGATAAGGGCAGGAAAAAAACATTTTGCAGACACTTAGTGAATGTCAAGAATAAGCTCTTGGTGCATTTCATATTTTAAAACTCTTTCAGAAACAGTTCTTTGCTAAAAAAAATATTTTCATTTTTTTTATTTTAGTAAAGTTTTGTTCGTATTGTACAGTTCAAAAAGACATTTTCATTATGTTGGTTGCAGAACTCACACTGAATTTAGCAGGAGTCCTCAATGTACACAGTACATTACTTCCTGGTAATGTGGAAAAGGTCAATAACGTTGGAATATAAAATGCAGATGTTTGTAAATAAAATAACAGTGCATTTTAGGTAAAAAAAATCTATACTCTTGTACTCACTATATTTCTCTGACTACTATAAAGTTTATAATTCACAAGAAATTTTAAATAGATATAAAACAATAACCAAAGTCTTCTTTTTTTTTTTTTTTTCAATGATTCAAAGCCACAATTTTATTTTAACACATATGTTTCCTACTCATTTCTTGGTACACATTTCATATACACACATTTGTAGTAAACAAACTACAAATGATGCCTAAAGCAGGAATATTGCATCTGTCACCTTAGCTAACTCTTACACATTTAACAAAAATGTTATTTTAGTTCCTGCTTTGACAGTTTTTACATCAGCCTTCAAAGCAAAAGGAGAGTGAGAGACAGACATCACAGGGTAGAAAGAAGACAGGAGACAGCAAATATTTTACTTACTTTTTTTTTTTTTTATGAGGAAAGTGCATACAGGAAATAAGGCAGCCAGAGTCCCCCTCTGGTGTATGGGGGAGGGTATCCCCAGGACTAGGATCTCAAAGCCAAGAACAGAAATCATGAGTCCTGGCAACAGCACTTCTTGTGACTGCTGCTAATATCTCTGATGTCCAAAACTTTCGTTACAAGCTAATATGTAGCCTCCTTGTCACATGCATTTGATTTCCAGAGAAAATTAACTAAGGTTGTAACACATGCAATTTTAAAAACAGGTCTGGAAACAGAAGTTGGTTGCTTTTCCATGTAACAGCTATCTCACAAGGGATTTTTTTGTGGCTTTTCAGGCAAGAACAAGTGGAACTACAAATAAGATAACTGGTACACCACAACCTTACTGTGCATCCCTGTAACCTTGACCATGCACAGGAGTTTATGGGCTGGATACTGCATCCTTTTGAAGGGATCTGGGCCTTAAATTGAAATAAAAATTCATATTCTCAAATGCTGAAATCTGAGTATCATCTCCCACAGGAAACTCAAATTACTAAAATCTCTCCTCGAAGTCTGTCTTCTTATCATTTATCAAAATAGGATGTACAACCCAGATTTTGAAGGTCAGGTGTTGGATTTAAAAATGGGAATGCATGGCCTTCAATTTATCTAAGAAAGGAGGAGCTTCTAAGACAGAACTGGAACTGTGAGGCATCCCATAGACTGGATCAAGGACAGGTAGTGCATTTAATGGTGGCATTTAAGTATTGTTGTTCCCAGCTGTTTATGCCATTCCCGAAGGCAAAAAACAACAGCAGAAATTGATCTTGTCCATCATTTTGTCACTCCTTAATATTTGTTTCAAACACCTGTGAAGGTGAGGTGCTCCAAAATGATAACTGCATACTGAAGCATGGAAAGTATAAATATAGATTGTTTTCTGCTGAGTGTGTGTTGGGAACAGTAATTCTCAACACGGGGGCAGAGTGCCAGTTCCAAGCAGTAATGCCTGAAATGGACACTTCTGATTTTACCTGTGGGTATAAGTCAGAACCTGGTGTTTTTCTAAAGGACTGGCTCAATTCTTTGAAGAAAACCTAGTTCAGGCTTTGGTAAAATCTAAGGTTAAACAAATGTGACCAGACTGGTTTCAGTAATATTTTCTCCACATTTTGCTCTATCTACCCAAGAAAACCCACCACTTAGGGACAAGAATTTAACATTGATCCTTAGAGAAATTACCTTCCCTGGGATGTTCCTCATGATCTATTGACTCCTTTACCAATACACCAGGAAGCTGAAAATAATCCAGTTTGATGGTGATTAAATGAAATTTCTGCTGCCCAACAGGGACTTCAGCATCAGCTGAGTCCTTATTCATATATTCACCTTGAATCTTATAATTGCAAACTGCTTCAAGGCAGGGTCTTCTGGGTTTTGGTTTGCATTGGATTTTGGGTAGTTTGTTTTTTTTTCAGGGGGGGGGAGTTGGAGCTGGGGAGGAGCATGTTGTGGGGGGAGGTGATCACAGTTTGTTTTCTTTAGCTTCTGAGGACTGGAATTGTGAAGCAGGGAGTAAAACTAGAAGAGAAAGTCAGCAGAGGAACTTGGTGGAGGTGGTGGTGGCCATAATAAAGACAGCAGAATGAAGGAAGAGAAAGTCAGGAAGAAAGTCATGCTACACAGATTGTGAGGAAAAAGCTAAAAGAAAATTTCTCCATGTTGGATTATTTGACTGCTCTAGCTAAAGATTTTCAGAGAATGACAACCCTAACTGTTCTATGATTCTATGGTAAATACCTTGTTGCAGAGATGCACAAAATCTGAATCAGTGCTGGGAATAATTTTATCAACCACTCTGCAGTGATTAAAACAGTACTTACAGTTAGATCTCAGGTCCACAATGTAGAAGAGATGACATAAATCGATTTCACAGAAGCACTTCATCTGAGGCCTAGAAACATCATAATATAACTGAAAATGTGCAACATATTTCTAACCAAATTTCCAGTTCAAACAAAATTACACGGCACTGGAAGGCTCTAAAATCTATTTACACAAAAGGAGCAACACTAACAGTAGTGAGTAATTGGCTAATCATGATGAAGGTGATGTCATTGGGACTAAAGAAAAGGTTTAGGCATGTATTATTTATTCCACTTACAAACAGTTTATCAATAGCTACGAGATTCTTAATAGCAGTCCTAAGCATGTCACAGATATTGATAGTGTGTTTTATAGTTTATATAAGCAACGCATTGTTTTAAATTATGCATGGGTTTCTAGGGCTCTCTAATGGCACTTCATTAAGGTTCTGCCAAGTCTATTATTGACCTATTCCACATAATTTATAAAAGCTTAATGCAAAGTTTGAAAAATGTTTATTTTGATTTTTCAAGTACTGTTTTAATTCACCATTTGATGGTTAAATCAATGGGTGAAAAAAATGAACAGAAATTATTACTGTAAAAAAGCACATTTCTAGTAATTATATTTTTTCAAGGAAAATACCTGTGTTATGTAAAAGTGTTCACTTTTTATAAAAGCTGGAAATCAAGATTAAAGTTACTTTACATTCAAAGTGCCTTATGCTACCAATATATTTATCAGTTTATTTATATGCCAAATTCTCTGACTGGCCTCCTTCTTTGTTCATGCACTACAATCAGAGATAGCTATAAAATGTAATGTACCACCCCTTTGTGACAGGAAAAATACTGAATCTGAAATGGTGCCACAGGAAACGAAGTTCTGGTGCCTTTATGCATCATCTTCCCTTACAGGCTCAGATCTGTTCCCAGACTGATCATTTACAATACATATTTCCTACCTTTGTAGTTTTACTAGATCTCTGACAACTGTGCATGAACTAAAACCTGATCCTTTGCCTGCATATATATTGAAAAGAGATGATTTAGAACATCCAGAAATTTCATCTCTCTTTCCCACAGGCCCTTATTATACATGTGTTTTACTCCCATGCACTGTCTCCTGCACTGAATATTTAATGTTATTGTGCCCTTTAAACAATGAATTGGTGACCTACTGTGAAGAAAATAAGAATCACTGTTTAAACATTTACCCAGAACTTCACTTGAAATAAAAGCTTTAAATTTGCTTTTCAATATCCTGAAAAACTTCAACAAAGAAAATATAGAAAACTTCCAGTCACTGTTTAGGACTGAGACTTAATTTCTTTCCCTGTCACCTTTCATCCCACAGGATATTTGCAGGGCCATACTGACCTCATACTTGCACTGATTGTACCCTGCTAAACTCCACTATGGTGCAAATCAACCACCTTTACCTTGGGTAAAGGTCACACACCTTTACCAAAATCTAATAAACGGTATTGTCTCCCAGGATCAAACCAACCAGTTTCATTCAGGGTAACATAAAAACCAGCAACAATTTCTGAATTTCTTAGCCATTTCTTTCCTTTCTAGAGATTAGACAGCTTCATTCCTCCCATACACCAGCACCAAACATCTGTCCTACAGGCCACCAATATATTTCTCTTCTTTGGAAAAAATAGGCAGGACCAGTATAGCACTTTCAAGTGAAAGGCTTTTGATGTTCCCTAATCCAACTATTTCAGATTCAAAAGTACGTAGAAAAGCTCAAATCCTTCCCAGCTGTCCTTAAAACGGCCAGCCAAGTCATTGTGTAGCTGTGCAATCACCCTTTCAGTCTAAACAAACCACATCCAAAGTGCTAGATCAGTAATTCTTTTCCAAAGGTACAGTCTAATAAATGTGTCGGGCAAGTCTGGTACAATCAGTTACCTGCAGTCAACTATTTGGCAACTCACTGTTTACACAATATGGTCTGGTATCTACTTGGAGACAATACCTACTGAAGTCAGCCTAGGTACTCTGTAAATAGTAACAAAATTCCCCAAGGAAACTGAAGCAGTGCCAACATTTTGCTTTTAATTATTTGACTAAATTAACCATTTCCTACTGTCTATGATTTGATTTGTTTTATACTAATCACCTTAATAATTCAGTCTTCCTTTCACAGATAGCTCACAATGACAATGAACTAACCTGTTGTATAAAGTGAAACAATGACTCAAGACTAATGACTGATAAGGTATCATGCTGGCAGTTTCATTAATCTACATATAGCTCACAGATTTTTATTACCTTCACTTTTTGCAGTTTCTATCTAAAAACTCATTAGACATGTGAGCACAGCTTACCTGAGAGTCTAAACCACTTACAGCTGATGAAATTGTATTCCCTGCTTTCTATGTTTCTTTGTGAGGAAAAAACTGACTTAAGCCTATCCTACTGACTAACTCCATAAACACATTCCTGCTTTTGTACTAAGGCCCACATATCTGAAGATAATCCAGCCTCTCCTCTACTGAAAATAGCTCATGAGTTTTATGTGAAAAAATGTTATCTTTCAAAGTGGCTCAACTATACCTCAGTATATTTTGCTATGAATCAGGGGAAAAGTAGGCCAAAATTGGTAGCACTGTTAACTGCCCGAGTAACTGTGAAAAAGAACTCAACTGTCTAGTTCATTCAAGCCAAGGAAATGACATATAAGGGAGTTTTCAAATTTTCCTTGGAGTCAACTTCGGTTTATTTCAATGGGGTATTAAAGAGCCTACTTGCATCTTTCTGCTTCTAAGTGTTCTTCAAATCTGGCCACTAAGCCATGCAGCCTAAAATCCTTAACATTTTTGTCCCAGAGCCATAATTCCTCTCTAAAACTTGGACTGGTTGATCTCTATTCCCATGAGCTTCCCACCAAATAATCATAGAATCATAGAATAGTTAGGGTTGGAAAGGACCTGAAGATCATGTAGTTCCAACCCCCCCTGCCATGGGCAGGGGCATCTCACACTAAACCATATCACCCAAGGCTCTGTCCAACCTGGCCTTGAAATGACATACAGAACATCATTAAAAATATCAGCTCACTTAGAGCTCACTTAGAGCAACATGATGTTCTCATAGCTGTACCTCAACCCTTACTTGCAACAACTTACTACTGATGACACAGGAGAACCTTCTTTTATCTGGAAAAAAACAGAGAGGGCTTAGTTTTATTTTCAAGAGATAAATAAAAATATGCAAAAACAAAGTTAAGAACACTCACATACATACCACCTCCATGGTTTTATTTATACGTTTACAAAGAATACAGTGAGCTTTCTAATCTTATGAAGTGACCATGAGACACTGCAGGAGAGTAAAGTGATTACTTGAAGAGAAAAATTATTTTATTTTGCTATGTTTTCATATGTTTTGTTTATGGTGTGCACTTAGTCACTTGAATACTGAAGAAATAACAACACAGCATAGAGTCAAGAGCCAGAATGAATTTCTGGAGTTTATTTCTAGCATATGGTGAAAGCTAAAAGTTTAGCTCAAAAAAGACCTTTAGGTATTTGTAATTTTTTAGGTTATGCCCTGCAGTGATTGAACAAAGTCGCTCTCCATACTTCCACTGTTTTATTGCAGGAGATCATGAGAAGCCCCCTTTTTAAAAAATAGAAAAAATCTTCCTGTAACTAAAAATATCTTAAAGCAAAATAATAGTTGCAGACACCTATTTAAACCTATCTCAAAAATGAGTCTTTTCTTGGTCAGTTACTATTATTTGATGTTATCTGCTTAGCAGAGTATTTTCACCTTTTCCTCCACTTGTTAGAACTAAATTACATTAAAATGTCTTTATTACAACCAAATCATCAGAAACATTTATTTACTCTTAAACTCACTCTGAAACTTTTTAAAGTTAATGTATATCTTCCAATTAAGCTCAGACTTGACATCACTTCCCACTTTGTAAGCATGTGCTTTTAAAAGTCAGTACATGAAACTGTCTATCCAGAGAAATCCTTTGGGCCCAAAAAGATGTCATACAGTGTGTTATTCTTCCCACCTGCAAGCTTCTCCACTCAGTTGGTATTATCATTGCATTACAAAGACCTGGTATTCAGCTTTGAATAAATCATAAGCTCTCCAGCAAGGCCCTAAACCTCTTGTTTAACACTTATTTTAGTAAATTATTCTCCACACAGAAGATTCAGTGAGCATTCCTTATGATTTCTGCCACTGATGGGACATCCCTCTCAGGAGTATATTGATACAGTTACACAGAAGTAAGTTGAATTGAATCTCTAGAAACAAACAAATCATTGGTCTTTATTTCACTTTCCTCTAGTTTGAAATTGTCTGTCATGTAAAAGAAAAACTGTTAACCAGGTCCCCCTTTAGAAGACATTGGACATGGCAGAGACATATTTAAGACATTCAGGAAAGAATTGGGGCAGTTTAGAGTTATGGGATCAAAAGTAATTAAAGGGATTTTAGCTCAAATGGCCTTCAGTGAAAGCTAACTATGTTCATATTGCCAAATCCTCAGTTTATTCAGTCTCTGGATGGGCACTGGGCACTTGAGACATATCTTAACCATTATTCAGCTGTATGGTGCAGATTAAACCATTAGTAAAAATCAGTCTTCCAATGATTCGTGGCTGGAGCTTTTATGCCATATGAGGAAGAAAAGTCTGCAGAACTGTAGACATTTGCATCTGGGATCACAGTTCTATGGAAAGGATAATGGATGCAAGGTACTCCACAGACATGGTACCGAAGAATGTAAATGCCTTGAGCTTACTGCGACCAGCACCATCACATGCCGCAACACTGTTTCTGTATAACACACAATAATGCTCAGTTCCAGGAGCATAATCTGAACACAGACCAGCACACATTACTGCATTACACCAGCAGGGAATCTCTCTTTATTTGCTCCCTGCTGCTTTTCCCTATTAGCCTTGCTGCTCTGCTCTGTTAGGTCTGCATTCCTGTCAAGTTCCTATCTCTGCTAACTCTGTTAGTAAGTACAACACTGTGAGATTTTCCTGATTCCCAGCCTTTGAAACACAACATGTAGGAGGTGTGAGGAGAAGAAACAGTAGAGAGCAAAATTAGCTCAAAATGAGGAAAATTGTGACAAAAGGCTAGGAAACAAACAAACAAACAAAAACTGTGTATGACCACATTTCCTTTTCATTTAGAAGCTCAGCGTATTTTTCCAGATAATGGGTTACTCCATTTTAAGAGATGAACAAACTCAACCCACTGACCTTCAGCAATGTGTTCAAGGTCCTTTAAGCAGTCCTGGAATCCTACTCTTCCATTCATAGTGCATTTGATTGAAATCTAGACTACATCTTAACAGAACAGGTAGATAAAGAAAGATTTAACTACCTTATGTATTTTATACAATGTTAAGAAAAATGCTAGACCACATTGATAGGCATAATCCCAAACCCAGGTTACAGGTATTAAACATTCAGAGGAGTTGAACTTAGGATTTTGTGTCTTCCTACTATAGCAAAAGCCTCAGCTTTGAAAAACACTTTTGAAGAATTCAAAATAGACTTAATTCATGGTTATGTAGCTAAAGTTTTTACTTTTAATTATGTAGCAATTTTTTTTGTAAAGAACTCTAATTTTTGTTAGGAAGTTTTGCAATTTAACAGCTGGTTTCATCTGATTAGCACAGAAGAAGAAGGGGAAGCAAGCTAACTAGTCTGGTTTTGCTGAAAAGCTAAGCAGCTAAATAGTTAATGTTTTGATTTTTATGTTATATTTATCCAGTTCTATTGCCAACTTATTCATGTCACTAATGTCCCTAACAGGCATAATTTAGTTACTTGGTCATGATTCATTTGCAATTCAAAAAAGAAAAAAGAAACTTTTCATCTTTCAAATTAGAACCATAAACATTAAAAGTGAAGTTGAAAAAATATTTGTCAGATGAAAGCCAAGACTCTAAAGATCAATAATCAGGGAAGAAATGGGCAAGTCAAGAATTACGCCAAAATCTGAGCAGAAGTTAGAGCCCATACTGCATAGAAAGCCACCCAAACCTGTTTTCAACACCTCCTCAGGAGTCAACAGGTTGAAACAGTCGTTAAAGTCACACCAAAAAAAAATTACAAGACACCTGGGAATCAGAGGGGGAAGTCATGATATGATCCAAAGCCATAGTGACAGTCAGTATTTAACAGTGGTTACTTTCCCTCACAAAGTACAGACTGAAAAATTGTGAGCAAAATCTCTCTGTCAAGAATGAAACACTGATTATTGTCAATAAATTAGAATGTTGCCCAAGCACTGCCTACATTGCCTACACAACCTGTGTATAACACATGGCCATTTATTTTCTGCCCATGTGCATACTTTGGCCTACAGACTTCTTTTATTAACTGTGCTTAACAGTGATCTTCAAAGGACTTCTGTTTCTCAACAACATTTATAAAGGGATTTGACCTCCTGGGACAAGTCACAGAAAAATAAATAAAAAAGCAAAAGATTAGTTTTGAAATTATCAACATTCAAGCACAAATATGAAGTCAAACACTGTTAAACCTCAATAATGTCCATAAAGGACTAGAGACAGTTACACCCAGGAAGGAATGAAATTAAGGTAATGGTTTGCTAACTCTGATAAAAAAGTGGCCCATCAATTAAGAAAAGTGCAGGACATGTTGTTCAAAACTAGCAAGCGTAGTTTCAGAGGCCACAGACAGAATTTCTTTAGGTATAGAGTGACACAGTACTTTAGAGTCATTGAAAGGTTTGGGTTATGATTTTGTACTCACTTGCTCTTTTGAAATGTCATTTACAATGCTGACTGTCTATCAGATAAATGTGCAAGCCTCTCTTGTATTTTCTCTTGCTGTTTCATTAAAGCAATTTTGTATAGGGTTTCCTAGCTTCCATGACAATTTTAAAAAATGTTTTTATAAACAAGCTTTCTGTATAAGGAGTGAGTTTTCAATTTTGCCCCGAAGTTACCACACCTGTAATCTCATCTAGTACAGACAAGGAACATGATGTGATTTATTCAATAAATCTACCTTTGACAGTACAATTCAATTTGAATTTGACTTCCAAACCCTGCTTTTGGACAGGCCACAGGCAGTAAAAGCTACTGTTCTCCTCAGGAATGGAATATTTTTCAAGTGACGACTCAGCGTCTAATCATGGGATAACTAAGAAACCAAAAATTGCATCAAGAAAAATAAACTATTTTCAGTAAACTTTAGCGACCAAATTCATCTTAAAAGGATCCATCTGACACAGCAACAGAGTCATGTATGAACATCATATATGTCCAGCTATAGATGGAGACAGTTTACAGAAAATATGGGAAGCTATGTAGCTATTAGATCTAATTTAAACTACTGTATAATATCAAACAGTAAAACCAAAACAAAACAGTTTTCATCCTATAGGCAAGACTTAAAGAAGATAAGGACACTATTAAATTCTCTGTGCTCAGCACAGACTTGATTTCCTCCCACTATATGTTGTCGTCATGAAATCTAAAAATTAAGGCAAAGCTAGAACAGGTTTGATAAAACAGAATCCTCAAAGACATTTCAGTCTAACACAGACAAGGTCTGAATAAGTCAAACCAAACTTCTGTTGTCAAAGCTTGGGTTCAAAGCATATTGATCCTAAAAATATAAGACATATACAAGCTGTTCATGTGAATTCAGGCAGTAATGGCTGTACACCTCCTTGGAAGCCTTCTTTTGAAGACTACAGTTGGTTCTGTGCTTCTGCTCATTAGCTGGGGACAGGGGAAAACATGTGCTGAATGGCAATTATGTTACACAAAAGATCGGGCTAGGAGAATGGAAAAAGACTAATGCTTCTATGTCCACTGAAGAACGACAAAATGTGCTAAAGGGTTTTGTCAGAAGACAGAGGCAGGTGCTCTCTTCAGGACTTTAACAAAGACCTAAAGGCTTTTTGGCTGATTTGTGGTATGATCTACACTGGCAACAAATGATCAGGCTACGCAGGGGCCTGCAAAAGAAATACCCAGTCCTCATTGTTATATGCAGAAAATAGATAAGCATACTCTAAATAGTAAATTATTGGGTTCATTGTGGATTTTTTTATGGTATTGTTCACTACAGTATCTGAATGCTTGAGAAAAGTCGAATTTGTCTTCACATTTCTACTGCCAGAAAAAGGAAGAAGAGCTGAAATCTGAAAGGCATCAGGGCTTAACCCAGTTTAGAGATTGACAAGCAAAACATTTACAGGAGTGTTACCTAAAGATGAGTGGCATCATTCTTTTCAGAGTCTCTCTTTAAGTTGTATATAATGCAGTTCATGCTATGTTAGCAGCTATTAGGGAATTCAATATTGCAGAAAAAGGCTATTAAACTGGAGAAAGCTGCTTCTGAGCACGTGAAGCTTGCACAGCACAGCTTAGTCAACTTTGGGAAATACAGAAGAAATACAAGAAACACCCAAGAAATTCAAAATTTTACAACAAAATTGTTTAAAAGATGTATGGATACAAGGCCCATTAACTGCCCTCCTCAGTTGTGCTGCCATCTCAACTACAGAGTTAGGGAAAGCACGTATTTAATGAATAACAAGGAGTCATCCAAATTCTTACAAATAGGAAACAGCATGACAGTGAATGAGTTTCCTTTCATTATGGATATATTTTAATATAATCTGTGACTACTGGACTAGATCTCTACCAAAAGTTCATTTGTCACAAGTTTCTTTCATTGTCTACTGATGTATCCCTTTATTCTTATCTTTTCATGCATTTAAAGTAGGCTATCTACATAAGACACATGAGAGACGCATGTTTGTTAGGAAACATATTAAAGTCACCATCATTCTCTGTCCAGCAGTCAACCTTTTGAGACGTTACAATTTTTACCTCATTCTGGTTGTAGAACTGCATTGCAGGACAGAAAATGCTTTCACTATGTTTCTTGGGATCAGCGATTTCCACAAATGTTTTGTGTTAACAAATAAAATTGGACGCTTTCCTTATTCAGTTACATTATAGTTCTTATTCAAGTCCCAGAAGAATCCTTGCTTCCCAGTGATTTTGATGGCAGCCACAGAAAATGAAGATGAGAATTCAATGTATATTTTCTCACAATTCAGAAACTGGAGAGCGTCCAATGAAATTTCCATGTGCCAAAATTAAAACCATATTACATAATAAACTGTCCAACTCATTGGCACATTAGGCTGTTGAGGCCAAAAATCTGAATGAGTTCAAAGAAGGACTGGACAAAAATCACGGAAGACAGGTCCACTAGAGGCTTTTAAATACAATAGACAAATAACAGCCTCTGGCTCAGAAAGTCTGCCCTGTTTAATGCCTTAAACTGGGAAATTTCAAAAGAGTATTGTTCTGCGCCTGCCCTGATTCTTGTTCTTCCTCTAAGCACCATTTATGAGTTACGATCAAAATAGGAGAAAGCAAGCTAAGCAGACCTTTTATTCTCAACCTCTACAACATGCTGCTTTGGAAGAAAAAAAACCTTTGAAAATGAGTGTATTTTTCCCCATTTAGTAGCATATTTTAGTGATGTAGAAGTGTTTAGGGTCATGATTAGGAATAACGAAAGAAGGTAAACATCAAAAGAAATAATAAACTTAATAACTTATTTATTTTTTTATTTCAGAAAAAAATAATATATTACTATTTCCAGGAGAAAGCAGCAAAATTAAATGGCAAACATAGGATTGCTAAGAGAGATCATGTTAATGTTAGATATTCATAAACCTGTCAGTTATCATTACACCTGTAACACAGATGGTGAGACTGTTAATCATTTTACAGCAATAGCAAATTTACTGCCCACAGCAAAATTTAATGTTCCAATTATCCTTGTCCTCTTGTAATAATACTAATAATCTCAATGCACTTTGTTTTGAGGATCCCAAAGCTCTTTGAAGATGTTTTTTTCTCAAGTCCTCCCTTACAGATATTTGAATAAGTTTTTATTAGTTTTAGAACTAGAAACAGAAATGTTAAGGGTTGTAATCACAATTACAGAAGTTTATTCCTCATAAAGTGAAGACCACATTCACGAGACAGAGCTTATTTCCAGGCCTTATTCCACTGAAAACACTGGAACTGTTTGAAAGAA
The DNA here is from genome assembly GCF_012275295.1 of Melopsittacus undulatus. Lineage (NCBI taxonomy): Eukaryota > Metazoa > Chordata > Aves > Psittaciformes > Psittaculidae > Melopsittacus > Melopsittacus undulatus. Next base: position 76,667,626 of record NC_047527.1, on the reverse strand, counting down.
GATTACCTGATCATACATGTCAAAAATTGTCTCACATCTTCTAAAAGCATTGCAACTCATAAAGTGCAGGCCAGATCATCAGATGGTACAGATTTGTATAAAGCCATTAAAATTGCTTGTAACAAACACAAAAGTGAAGGATATCCAAATATACTTACGATGGATTTAAAGAAAATGTTCAAGTTACACTGCCATTTTCTGTTTCTGTCTTTCATCAATATGTTCACTGTCATGGGCATTTGGGGGTCTAAGTTATGGCAGTTTTTCTTTCAGTACGTATTAAAATATATCAATAGTGAGGTTTCTATGTATATCTGGCACACTTCTGCCTGGGTAAAATAATAAATTAAACAAAAGTAAAGCTAATGTTAACAATAAATTAAGTTACCTTATGTACTTTAAAACCCATGTAGGATTCTGAGCCCCTGACTTTTTGCATCTCTTAACCAAAAGTCCCAGCTTTCAATAACAGCTCTTAAACTTCTTGATCTGTAACACCGCAAAGTTCTACCTGCAGGAATAAGTGCACGGTCATACTCGTTTGAAGGCAGCAGAAGTGCCAGGAGTTTCTTGGACTCCCCAGGGTCAGTCATAGCAGACCATGACAGCCAGGGCTCATCCCATCTTCCCATCCAGGGACAGGAGGCACCTGGACAGCCTCATTCTTGGGCATCTGAGCACCATTCTGAGCATGTGGATGGAATGTGGGTCCACAGGTGGGCCTTGCTCAGCAGGGCCTACAGCCAGGCAGGACAAGGCTCTGGGGAGGTGGATACCAGCCCTGTTGTGGAGTCACTGGGGCAGGGACTAGCAGTGCTAGGGGGCTGACATGGGGTCCTGGATCTTGGGGTGTGTGGAGGGGAAGAGCCTCAGTAGGACTAGACAGGAATGGTCTGGTCTAACAGTGCCCTGGGGCCATGACACAAGAAGAAAAAGTTATATACAAAGTGTTATGAGATCCCCAGTCTAACATGAATCCCTGTTTAGAAGTGCCTGGGGCAAGCAGTATCCCTTATCCCACACAGGACATCTGTGAGTGTAGACTCTACATTTCCCACAGAGCAGACTGGCCTTAAAAATTACCATCTTAGTAGCAAGAACATTGACCTCATCAGGGACTGAGTATTTTAGTGCAGTACGATCCTTTCACAGTAAACTATTATTCCACTTACTGCCTATTATTGAGAGCAATACTGCATACAGTATTCATGTAAATTCAGTTGCAGGGATTTCTAAAAATTAAGTACTTTTGAAGAAATCACTCTCAGTCTTCCCCTGCAGTTTCACTAGTTAAAGTCACAGTAGTCAGGTGACAAGTTTCAGGTCCTGACTGAGCAATGTAGTGTAATGTTTGTATAAAATGCTAGTATAATTCCAGACAGCCATTTCATGTCATGATAGGTCCTAGATCATTGAAGTAGACTTGAGGACTTATTTTCCCATCTGCTTGTCTTGAGTCTTTGAGATTCATATCCTTGTTCAGGGCTTTTTTGGAGACTGCAAACCCATGGTTGTGCTCTGTGGTCTCTGCTTCTCTTTTAGTCCCCCACTGCTGTCTCTAGCAGTCTTCTACTCACCAGGAGATTGTCACAAATGCTAGTTTCTGACCCCCTTCAGCTTGAGTGCCTCTGTCCTCTGCCTCCTTGTCTACAGTTCCCACAAAGGACAGCTTGTGCTTATCCACCTGTACAAAAATGCCATCCAGCATGCTGTCTTGTTACACTTATCCCAAGAGTAGTTATATGTGGGTGCCTGAAAAAAAGGGAAGAAACGGGAAAGTACGCAGTAATGCCCTGAATATTTACCAAGTCACTGTCAGTCTTCAGACTTGAGACTTCCTCAGTTAGAGTTACCTTTGTGTGTAAGAGCCCACAATGGACTTCTCTTCCACAAGATGAGTTTCCAGCTTTTGATCCTATGTGTGGTTTTAGTGTGCACATGGTCTCATAGCACAGGTTTCTATAGGGTTATGCTTTAAAATGCATTGTCTCCTTAGGCTTTTTTTTTGTTTTTTTTTGAGGGGAAGGGGTTGATCTTGCCACCTGACAGCTAAATCTAGTGCCACTTGGTTTGTGTACTAAAAAAGGAAGTGAATAGTTTTTCCATGCTTACCCTCTGCTCTGGGTTATCACGCGTAATCATATACTAGTTCTTCTTCATGTTGGCTGAGTTACGCATACACCTTTCTGCAGCAGCATCCACACTGGTAACATAGCTGTAGCAAAGTGGCCTGCAACTTCTAGAGTAGCTGTACTGCCTGAAAGCAGAGACCTGGAATGTATTAAAATTTTTGGAAGCTCTCTTTGAAAGGCTTGTACTTTTCTTGAGCTGATGTCCGTAATAGAAGGCAGGAGCAGTTTAATCTATTTTGTTCTACAGTGTTTAATCTTATCTGCTTTTCCCTTTTCTCTTCCTTGGGGAATAGGTAGCAGGAAATTATCCCAAGCCAGTGTCAATAGGATGTTAGAGGTTAATGAGATAGGTATGGATCCATAAAGCCTAGAATGCAGTGAATAAGATAACAAATATGAAGCAACAGTGTTTGCCTTCCCCATGCCAACAGTATTCATGAGAGGGCTGGTGAAGGATATCTGAATGACTGTTACACTATACCCCTTGATCGCTACTCAACAACCCAGTTAGATGTTCTTACATGAGGTCAATTCTTTTCTTAGTAACCAATGAGCCTGACGATTACATAGAGGTGCATCCTACAACAGAAGGGGACAGCATAGTGCAATGAAGACAGAAAGGGGGGAAATGGATGCATTAAAGATATCAGGCTAAAATAACTGCTGCAAACAGCCACTTAAATAGATAGGTTACTCACCTGCAGAGATCCAGCAGTAGACAAAATTTCTGGATGGCAATTCTATTTTCACTTTCCTGCAGAAGAGGCTGCATTTTCTCATCTCCTTCCTCTCCTTAATAACACATAATATAACCCCTGCAAGGCTTCTCTCTCACCCACAATTTTGCTGATTTTTTTTTACCTTATTCTTCAATTTTGCTTTTTTACAGCACAGAATAGTATCAAAGTTTTTTAGGACCATCCATCTGTCAATCTGTCAATCACTGTTTTAACAGACATGACAAATTACAGGGGATCATTTCAGAAGTAGTGCAGTGCTGAATTAGACCTTCCCACTAGAACTAAGGCTCCCAATACAGCACTACACTTTCATTCTGTCCTCAGAGAACCATGGCAGCTAACTAAAATAAAGATATGCGATCTGCAAGCTTCTCATAAATAGTATCCAATTGCTTTATTTAAAATGGGTTTAAATTTAAACAGGGGAAGTTCAGGTTAGATATAAGGAAGAAGTTCTTTACCGTGAGGGTGGTGAGGCACTTGGGCAACTGAGGGTTGCCCAAGGAAGTTATGAATGCTCCATCCCTGGAGGTGTTCAAGGCCAGGTTGGACAGAGCCTTGGGTAACATGGTTGAGTGTGAGGTGTCCCTGTGCATGGCAGGAGGGGTGGAACTAGATGATCTTAAGGTCCTTGACAACCCTAACCATTCTATGATTCTATGAATATAGAATTATTTGAAATCTAGTTAAAACCTTATATAGAATCATATAATAGTTAGGGTTGAAAAGGACCTTAAAATCACCTAGTTCCAACCCCCCCTGCCATGAACTGTGGTGTTACTGGTGTTTTCAGTATAAAGAATTATATCTCTGTCGGTGCCAATGATGTGACAGTGCAGAACAGAAAATGGATTCCCTGATATCAGCTTGTTTTGTCTTCTGGAGTCACAGAACTTTTGGATAGAGGTTGGAGGAAAATTAAATTTTCAGAGGTAGTGGAAACTTTTGAGTCTGACTAGAAGTCACACTTCATGCACTGTCCTATCTTGCTGTTGTCCTGTCCTTTGCTACCTAAAATTATTTAAGAGCAGATTAATTTTTCTGAAATACAATGGCAGGATGGTAACTAGGAGATCTCTCAGGGCATGCAGCTTTCTGGGAATTACGTACATTTAGATAATACTCATTTTTGCTTCAAAGACAAAGGGATCTCCATCTGCTCAAATCTTTCCTTACCTAGCCTGTGAATGAATTTTCAGTAAATTCTTAATCTTAGGGGAAATATTAATTTTGCCCCAAAAGCAAAGCAGCCTCCTTCTGCTCAAATCTTTCATTACTTAGTCTATGGAATTCTGTACATGGATTTTCAGTGAATTCTTAATATCCATAGGAATGGTTACTACCCTGCCATTGTAAGCCAGTGCCACCATATAAAATTCAAATTATCACTGATTTCCTTATGAATCTGTTTGCTTATGCTTAATTTCTGACACATCCCTACTCATGTTGTATATTGAGATACACTTCAATTAGGTTTAGTCAGCTTAGAAATGAATTGTGAGATTATTGGAGCACTGCCAACATGCAGCATGACTTTGTACTGTTTGATCTATTTACATGTCTTATGTATGTTGATTCATAAAGGCTGGAAGATCTAGCCATATTAAAGTCAAGTCAACAGTAGCAGCAAGAAATTGCATTTCGTACGTCATGGCTTCTGTGTTGGCTTTGTCTGGGATACAGTTAATTTTTTTCACAGTAACTAATATGGAGCTATGTTTTGTATTTGTGCTGAAAACAGTGTTGATAACACAGGGATGTTTTCATTACTGCTGAGCAGTGCTTACACAGGGTCAAGGCGTTTTCTGTTTCTCACACTGTCCCACCAGCAAGTAGGCTAGGGTGCACAAGAAGCTGAGGGAAGTTGAGAGGGGACACAGCCAGGACAGTCAACCCCAACTGACCAAAGGGCTATAGAATGATTGAATCAACTCAGTTGGAAAAGACTCTTAAAATTCATAAGTACAGCTAGAGGTGATCTTAATATCTCATAGCATATGGTGTCATACTCAGCAAGGAAAAAGAAGGGCACTTGGTGTGATGGCATTTGTCTTCCCCAGTAACAAATGATGGAGCCCTGCTTTCCTGGAGATGGCTGAACACTTGCCTGTATATAGGGGTAGTGAATGAATTCCTTGTTTTGTTTTGCTTGTGCTTGCAGCTTTTGCCTTGCCTGTTAAGCTGTCTTTATCTGAAACATGAGATTTCTCACTTTTGCCCTTCTCATTCTCTCCCCCTGTTTCACCAAGGTGGAGTGAGCAAGCACCTGTGTGGTACTTTGTTGCTGGTTGGGATTAAACCGTAACAGCTTCATATGAAGAAATCCAGGGAACTGAAAAGTCTCTTATTTAGTAAACATAAATGTGGGAAGAGGGCATTCAGAGGCTGTCATCCAACATCTTCTACATATCCAAAGGGAAAGAAGATTCATTGGCTTGCTAGAAGCAATAGCGACATGAGCATCAGCTAAAAACCCAGCTCACGGATAATAGAAATTGCTATAGGAATTCTAAAGAAACTCTTTTCTGTCCTAAGAGATGGTGATTTCTCAAGCATTAAGCCATGTTTTGTTATTTCAAGCTACCTTACACCCAACCACTAGTTTAGGAATTGAGCTCTCCAAAGTATTTCATGATGGCTGGTAACAAGCTCATCCGTATAAGACACTTTTTTACTGTTCTTTATTTTGAGTGGTAGATTTATGTCCCCTAAATCTCAGGGAAGTGTATTATCTCTTTTGTGAGTTAGATAGCTGTAGAAACCCTAAGCTATTTGAAAGATTATATTAGACAAATATTTCATGTTTATATTTAAATTGTTCAATACTTGCTAGTTGTGCCTAAATACCCAAGATCAGTTTCATGTATAATAGTAAGAATGTATATTTGCATTACATAAGGACCTTAAAAAGGCTAGGAGGGTTGGCCAGGTTAATAAATGGTTAGAAGGGTGGTGCATAGTCAGGGGTTTGCATGTCTTGAACACAGGACCCAAGTTAGTAGGCCAGGTCTACTGGGGGCTGGTGGAGTTGATCTGATAAAGAAGAGGAAGAGCTGTTTTGGTAGGAGGCTTGCCAGACTCATCCAGGATGCTTTAAACTAGTTGTGTTGGGGGAGGGGGACATCATTCCATCCCAACACACCCAGTCAGTTGCCAGAACCTATAATAAATACTTAGAACAATGTAGACCAATGAGCTAGCTTCATTTGGAGCTCTGCTCAGATGCCTCTATATAAAAGGCTGTAGCATGAGGAACAAACAAGAAGAATTAGAGATGTGTGCAAGTCTACAGGGGTATGATATAATAGGCATCACAGAAACATGGTGGGATGGCTCCTATGACTGGAGTGTCGGAATGGAAGGTTACAGGTGCTTTAGAAAAAACAAGCCCAGCAGATGGGTGGCGAGAGTTGCTATTTATGTTAGGGATAGGCTGGAGAGTATTGAACTCTGTCTGGGGACAGGTGAGCAGTCAACAGACAGTTTGTGGGTCAGGGTTAAAGGGAGAACAGTGCTGAGAGACATTAACGTGGGGATCTGTTACAGATCGCCTGATCAAGAGGAACCTGTGGGTGAAGAACTCTACAGACAGGTAGGAAAAGCCTCACACTCACAGGCCCTTGTCCTCATGGGGGACTTCAACCACCCTGACATCTGTTGGAATGACGGTACGGCCTGGCACAAGCAATCCAGGAGGTTTCTCGATTGTGTGGAAGACAATTTCCTTCTGCAAGTAGTAGAGGAGACAACAAGGAGAGGTGCCATACTTGACCTCGTGCTCATCAACAGGGAAAGGCTCATTGGAAATGTGATGCTCCAGGGCAGCCTTAGTTGTAGTATCATGAGATGGTTGAATTCAAGATCCTCAGGACAGTGAGAAGAGCATGCAGTAAGCTCACTGCCCTGGACTTCAAGAGAGCAGACTTTGGCCTCTTCAGGAACCTGCTTAGTAAGGTTCCATGTGATATAGCCCTAGAGGGCAGGGTGATCCAAGATTGATGGTTGATATTTAAGGATCACCTGCTACAAGCTCAGGAGTGTTGTGTCTCAACCAGAAGGAAGTACAGCAGTAAGGCCAGGAGACCTCCTTGGATGGATAAGGAGCTGCTGAGGAAATGTCACAGAAAAAATGGGCTTATAAAAGGTGGAAGCAAGGACAGGCGGCCTGGGAGTTACACAGGGATGTTGTCCAGGAATCTAGGGACCAGATTAGGAAAGCTAAGGCCCAGTTAGAATTAAACTCAGCTAAGGATGTTAAGGATAACAGGAAGGGATTCTGTACGTACGTAGTGAATAAAAGAGAGATAAGGGACAACATAGGCCCCCTCCAGAAGCTATCAGGAGAAATGGCTACCCTGGATTTGGAGAAGGCTGAAGTTCTGAATGGCTTCTTTGCCTCGGTCTTCACTGGCAAAGGCTCTGACCACAACACCCAAGTCTTGGAAGGCAGACACAGGGACTGTGAGAATGAAGACCTTGGGCCCACTGTAGGAGAGGATCTGGCTCAAGACCATCTTAAGAGCCTGAATGTACACAAGTCCATGGGACCTGATGAAATCCATCCGTCGGTGCTGAAGGAGCTGGTGAGTGAAGTTGCTGAGCCACTGTCCATCATATTTGAAAAATCATGGCAGTCAGGTGAAGTTCCTGACGACTGGAAAAAGGGAAATATAAGCCCCATTTTCAAGAAGAGGAAAATGGATGACCCGGGGAATTACAGACCAGTCAGTCTCATCTCTGTGCCTGGCAAAATCTGGGAGCAGATTCTCCTGCAAGGCTGCTAAGGCACATGAAAAAAAAACAAGGTGCTTGGTGACAGCCAGCATGGCTTCACTAGGGAGGACTGCCTGGCCAATATGGTGGCCTTCTATGATGTGGCTATGGAACTAATGGACAGAGGTAGAGCAGTTGATGTCATCTACCTGGACTTGTGCAGAGCATTCGACACAGTCCCACATGACATCCTTGTCTCTAAATTGGAGAGACACCAATTTGATAGGTGGATCACTCAGTGGATAAGGAACTGGCTGGATGGCTACATGCAAAGAGTTGTGGTCAATGGCTCAATGTCAGACTGGAGACCAGTAACGAGTGGTGTCCCTCAGGGACTGGTGTTGGGACCAATCTTACTCAACATCTTTGTCGCTGACATGGACAGTGGGACTGAGTGCACCCTCAGCAAGTTTGCCGATGACACCAAGCTGTGTGGTTTAGTTGATACGCCTGAGGGAAGGAATGCCATCCAGAGGGACCTTGACATGCTTGTGAGGTGGGCTGATGCCAGCCTCATGAAGTTTAACCATGACAAGTGTAAGGTCCTACACCTGGGTCAGAGCAATCCCAGGCACAGCTATAGGTTGGGCAGAGAAGAGATTCAGAGAAGCCCTGTAGAGAAGGACTTGGGGGTGTTGATTGATGAGAAAATGAACAAGAGCCAGCTTCAGTGTGCGCTTACAGCCCAGAAAGCCAACTGTATCCTGGGCTGCATCAAAAGGAGCGTGACCAGCAGGTCGAAGGAGGTGATCCTGCCCCTCTACTCTGCTCTCATGAGACCTCACTTGGAGTATTGTGTGCAGTTCTGGTGTCCTCAACATAAAAAAAAAAAAGACATGGAACTGTTGGAACAAGTCCAGAGGAGGGCCACGAGGATGATCAGGGGACTGGAGCACCTCCCGTATGAAGAGAGGCTGAGAAAGTTGAGGTTGTCTAGACTGGAGAAGAGAAGGCTGCGTGGAGACCTCATAGTAGCCCTGCAGTATCTGAAGGGGGCCTACAGGAATTCTGGGGATGGACTCTTCATAAGGGACTGTAGTGACAGGACAAGGGGTAACGGGTTGAAACTTCAAAAAGGGGAAGTTTAGGTTGGATAAGGAGGAAATTCTTTACTGTTAGGGTGGTGAGGTACTGGAATGGGTTGCCCAAGGAAGTTGTGAATGCTCCATCCCTGGCAGTGTTCAAGGCCAGGTTGGATGAAGCCTTGGGTGACATGGTTTAGTGTGAGGTGTCCCTGCCCATGGCAGGGGGGTTGGAATTTGATGATCTTGAGGTCCTTTCTAACCCTAACTATTCTATGATTCTATGCTTTTAATAGCTGACATTTAAAAATTCTTTCACCATAGACACAAACTTCTTATAACCCTTTATCTTGTTACATCATCAAAGTACATCTTTTACAGCTAACAGAGGTGAGAGAAACTGCTGAAATTTTTTGACCTCAATCAAGCAGTACCACTTTAAATCAGAAAGGAAATGACCCTCTGAAAGCCAGTGTTTTCAGGCTCCACAGTGACTTTGTTTCTTTTATAAACATGAGTGAGTGGATATTTTGTAACTATGTTAGATACTATGTAACAAGTAGTTATCAGGTTACATAACTGCCTGGAACAGAACTGTTTGGTAGGTTGGGTAGTTAGGTAGGTTTTAGTGCACTTCATGCACGAGATGGAGCACAAGTTTCAAGAAACCTGCCTTATTTAGAGTTTAAAAACACAACAAAACAAATCAAAAATCATACCCACAAAAAAACCCAAACCAACAAATCAACCACAACACAACCCAAAACAAACAAACAAACAAAAAAAAAACAACAAAAAAACGGGGGAAGCAAATAAGCTAACAAAACCCCAACAACAAAACTCCCAGCAATAAAATAAATAATAAAACCTAAAACCAGAGCAAAACAACAACAAAAAGAAATAAAACCAACTAACCAACCAAACAAACTAAACACCCGAACAAAACCAACAAACTCTTTTATTTTCTGCAGATCAGGAGTAAAACTAAATTCCAAGATGTGCCACTTTCTGGGATGAACAGCAGTTACTGTGTAAAGCTCTCGTTAATTCAGCTTCCTGTGTCAAGCTATGCCAGATAAATAGAGTGTATAAGTGTGCATTAACTCTCATTAAATAAGCTGTATATAAGGGGTTTTCTGGAGCAGTCTATATTAGCATGTACTGCAGCTAATAGGATTCTTCCTATCATGTTCAAAGACATGTTAAACACATCTCAGCAGACAAATATATATATATATATATATTGTGTGTATATATATAGTGTGTGTGTATATATATATGCACACAAAGAAATTACCCGGTCATGTCTTAAATTTTCCTTTCCCAAAAAAACAAACAACACATAACTCTATTTGTTTAATATTAAAGCCTTATATACAATTCTGATATACAACTAAATAACAGACCAAAACACATACTGAAGCTCCATTTTGCTGTGGCAGAAGGCTTCTATCCTGTCCACCAGATAAAACATTTAATTCTGGCCCTATGAGAGTTGGAGGGAGATCTGTTACCAAAATGGAAGGTCAGAATGTGAACTATGGGTGTATGTTCCATGAATTATTGACTGTGATTTTTTTTTTCCAGTAACAGGATAAATGCTTTCAGAAATAGAACTAGCACAGCAAGAGGTCTGAAGTGTTACTTTCCCTCAACGTGCTAGAAGAAGCAGGGGAAGACTGGCGTAATTTCATTGTTTATTTTAAGGAATGAGCCTTTTATACAAATATTTAGATCCATTATCACTGTGGGCACTGACCATACCAAAGTAAGAGCAGATAGGAAATGTATTCCTTTGCCACTTCAGATTACAAATCAATAACTTCAATAATGTATTTAATCTGTGTACATGGTCAGAGCTCTACAACAACTGACTTCTGTATCTATTATTAAGTGCATCTTCTGTTCCATCTTTCTTGTATCCTGTCGTCCCCTTTGCACTGAAGAAAACAGTGTCAATCAGTGCACATTACCAAGTACATCTCATGACTCACTGCAGTGAGTCAACCACAGCATTCATCGTGAACCTAGGGCACCTATTCCTGACAATCACTTTCAGTATCAGACAACAGACTTCTTTGTTAATCACCTTTTCCACATTTATGTTTCTTTTATGCACAGCCAGTGCCTGAAGAAAGTTAAATAGGAGAGTATATGGTTTGGGTTTGGTTTCTTTGTTGTTGGGGTTTGGGAGGTGTGGGGAGTGTCAGCTCAATATATGTTCTGTTCTTGGTTTAAAACAAAAGCATGGGGAAAAAGGCTTAGTGCTCTGGTCACTCGATAAATGTAATCCCCATGAGCAGAGTTTTCCCATCTGGATTAGAAAGATAAGAGCAGCCAAAGCTTGCCCTTTAACAGTCTATAGCAAAATCATAGAGTACATTAGTTTTTACTTGGATAGTACATAAAGATAATTTACAACCTTACTAATAGCTGATAATTGCTGATGAATTTCTGTGATGTGGAAGCTAAAAACATTTTTCTGAAGCAGAAAGTTTAGGTTCTAAAGTTATTAGAGCGAATTATTTGATATATTTATTTATTTATTATGTAAAATATTGATTAATTTTTTTAATTGTTTTTGCATTAAAATAGTATAAAATTGGATGGATCTCAGTCCATAGAAAAGTATTCATACCAGCTTATGAAATGGATTAACATTTCAGCATGAAATCAGAATATATGATATTTTTACAAATATTTTTTGTTCTGCAAGTGAACCTAATTTAGTTAAACAACATTTTTAAGTACAAATGTTCCTTCATAGAGGAAAATATTGGCTAGTTCTACCTATTGACAGATAAATCAAGCTAAATAGATTGTTTTCTAGATTGGATGCTGAATCCATTGACCTTCAAATCTGTCATGTTTTGCAACATATATTCAATTGTCTCACAGCAATACACTTTTCTTTATTCTCTACTGATATAATGTTTGCACTATTGTCAAATAAGGTAATGGCTCTTTCACCAAAGTATGACATGCAGGTGGGAGGAGAAGAGAGAGGTAAAGGTTATTTTAATTAAGTTCCCAGTTCTCTCTCAGACAAGTTGCTTATCTCACCATAAATTCATCACCACTGAGCTCAACTGTTCCTAGTATGTTGTCTTCAGAAATGTATTATTTATGAATGCAGTCATGGAGTAACTCAAATATCTTGAACAATGACAGAAATTCAAAAGGAATATTACAGCTCCTCTACATTTTCTAGTAGTCCTTTTGTGAGGTGAGAAAATGATTAAAGTTAAATGCACCATGATCCCTGTTGCTGCAGAAGATATTGCTTAAATAAGCCCATCCAAATCAGAGCGCACTGTTGCTGCAGTCAGAGCATATAAGGAAAGAAACACAGCTATTGAAGAAAGAAAAGGCAATTAGCATCATGAACAGGAAAAAGTTAATAACTAAAACAGAACTGGTCTGCTACATCCCATTCAACAGCTCCCTAATACAAAGTACTATTGGATTACATTTTCTCAGTCAGGGTATTTGTCTGAAATTCTAGAGCCACCTAGATGGGATTAAACAGGATAAGAGTGTTCCCCATGACAATAAACATAAAATCCAGTGACTCAATGAAAGATGGTATGTGTGTGTGTGTTTGTGTGTGTGTGTGTGTGTGTATGTGTGTGTTAGGGGGTATGATCCTGTTTGTGGGTGCATATGTGTGCATGTACATGCAGGCATGTTCCCCTGTGTGTGATGGCCTCTACAGGCTTGAGGGATTCAACTGCATTTCTGTCACAGCATTTTATTCTGTATGCACACAGTCAAAAACATTAAATACTTATCATTGTGAGGCAGAGTGGTGCGATGAGTTTGAAACATTGGTAACAATTGTGTCTAAGTAACTCCCTAGTAAAGTTCAGATGTGGTTTCAGAATGGAACAGAAGTAAAGGATGTACACATGCACATGCACAAAATATGCTGTGGGTTATTTACGTTATGCCTGGTATTGATTATTACCAGATGGGAGGGAAAAGCAATAGCTGACAGATCAACCATATGGATCTGCTTTAATTTACTCTGAGTTATAGGTTTGTAATTCTTCCCCCTCCCTTTTTGGCTCAGAAACCGATGATATGCTAAGGGGAAAAGAAAAACCACAAAAAAAAATGTAAAGTTATTGTAAGAAGTACATTTCCATCAAAAGCCTCCTAATGCTACACTCGGGGATTGAGCTATCTTTCTTTACAGGAACTGTAGTTCCGGCACCACTTCCTAAAGCCACAGCCAGTACCATGAGCAGATTTTGTTACAGACCAATGAACAAAAAGTGCTTCAATACTGATGAGCCCTGCAGACAATAGATCCTAACTGAAGAAGCTTTGTTTAAGATTCTGCTTTTCACAAAGCTGTTTCAGCAAGCCTCATATAACATACCAACAAAAAATCCAGAGACAGCAGTTGTCAAGGCATCATTCTATTCTGAAAATTGGGAGCCCTCAGCAGTGCTTTGAGCTTCAAAGCTTCACTCTGGAGACTTTCTAAATAGCTGCTCTTCCTACAACAGTCAGATATAGCAGGAGCTACAAACTCTTTCAAAGAAACAAAGGAAAATAGTCTCCCCACCCAGCTGTGACCTTCTGAGAGTTGTGCATTATGCATTAGAAGGCCAAAGTGTAAATGGATACTTCAGAAAGGCTTAAAGGAAAAAAAAAAAAAAATAAATCTAATTGACAAAAAAAGCTTTTTGGTCTTTCTGCAAAAAGTGGGTTTAAAACAATGTATTTTCTGTAGAGTTTAACCTCTAATTTCTATCATTTTGATTTGCAGCCACCTACATCCCGCTTCTAAGGGCAAAGGACAAACAACCCTCTATTGCTGATCAGTTTTATTTATATATAGAGACCATTATAGTTATCTAACCTTTCTGGTTTTCAAATCCATCACTTATGCCTACTGCCAAATAAATTGTAGATTTTTCAGTAATCTCTAAATCCATAAAAGAGCTCTAAAAGGAGTAGCACAGCCAAGGAAACAACATGTAGACCTGAGACAGAAAAAATAGGGATGATGCAAGCTAAGAAATCAGCACTAGAAAGAGATGTACATCATGTTTCAATGTGTTATTCATATCTCCTGAGGGTTACAGGCAGATTCCAGTGTCTCTGGCACTAAAAGGCATGAATTCTTCCTTTCAGTTCTTGAGTCAAGAAGAACTGTGATAGCTGGAGCTTGTGACTGATACGAGTTTTGTCCCTTGTTTTTGTGACTCTTTCTGTGCAATCTTGGACAACCAGGGGATTTTATTCAATTTTCTTACCCCTATATGGGAATAAATGCTAATTCATGCACAACACTGCTACGGGAATTAGTAAATCATTTTAAAACTCCTAGTTAAAAGCCATGCTCCATCTAGTCTAGCTCTGCTTGGACATAACTCTAAAACCACAAAGAAACTGAGAAGGTTGCACCCAATCTGGTAAACTATTCTCAGCTGAAAATTTAATAGCCTGCTGGAACAAATGGCAAAAGCCTTGCTGATTTTAACACAGTTAGGATTTCATCCACGAAACAAATTCTTAATGGAAGTCATACACTTCAAACATTTGCACACTGTAGCCCTGTACTTTCAGTTTCAGAAAGGTTTTTGTAATTCATGCATGACTCCTGTTATACAAAAGAATATTAAATAAAATGTCAGTGTTCAGTGAAACCTGTATAAAATTCAGTAGTTGGCCTTAAAATCATGCTTTCTGTAAACAAAACCGTATTTAAATTCAGTGGCTGCTTGAGCAAGAAATTTGTTTTCTATTATCATTTTTGGCAAAAGCTTACTCTCTCTGCAACACATATAAGCAATGTCAAGAGACATGTTTTAGAAAACATGAAGCCATTTGTAGTATTTCCCCTTTCTCAGACATAAGAATACACTTTAAAAGAAGGAAAGTTACAGATGCCTTCCTGAAGGTGAGTAACAAAGACTAACATGTGAGTTCTCTTGAGAGTGGAAACCCTAGCTGAGATTATATGTGTGCCCAGGACTAATGTTTATACCTCTGTGGAGAAACAGGATGACATCCTAGTGATACAGCCTTAGTAATCTTCTGAGAGTGACACTATTGCTCATTATTGGAGAGTGTTGGCCCTTATTTCTAAGTGGTCCCCCTGGAGCCATGCTGACAGAAGCTCGGAAAGAGGCAGAGCTGTACAGAGGCCTTTTAGCTTCAGTCTGAGGATAATGCATTCATGCATTACCTCTGGGCTTGCAGGGTGGAACAGCTACTAGGATGCAAGGAGGGGTGGTTTAGATTCAATCAGTGTTGTGATGAATAGGAGGAGAAACAGACTTAGGATGTTATATAAAATATACACAAAAAGGTACATTGGGAACCAGGGTTAAAGTCTTTAAACTTCAGCCATAAAGCATATGCACAAGTCAAATGAATTTCCCTAACAGAAGACAGAAAATACACTTTGTTGGGAAAAGCAGCTTGGAGAGCAAACTCAATACAGAGCAGGTCAAGGTAGATTTCTTTCAGCTCCATGGATTTGAAAATCTAAACATTTACTCTGAGCAGTCAAATTCAGTAATGCTAGGTTTCACACTGCTTTCATCAAACCAGAAAATGTAAACAACCCTTGATAAACAGCTTTGTTCCTAAGTTTCCCCTCTGCTTTTAACTCTAAGTTTCAGGCATATCTAGCCAATGGTAGGCAAATAATCAGAATACCTGAGTGGGATCTAAATGGCAGTGTAGATGCAGTCCTTCCATGTAGAGTATAGGCAAAGTTCATATAATTCACTTACTTGAGATGCTATATATGATGTACTACACAAATGTTCAGATTATAATTGGATAGAGCCTCTGAGTACAGTTCGAATGTATTCAGTAGCTCTTCTGAGTTTCTTATCTCCTTCTTTATGAGGAAGAAGTAATACGACTTCTGACATCAAGCAAACATGCTACTTACATGATCATATGCTAGTATAATACGCAAACTTGAGGATGCTTCTATAAATAAAGCTGTATAAGAAATTTTAGCTAGATTAGTTATACTGTTTTAATCCAAAGGTGTGTGATTAGTGAAAAACATTCTTATGCTGCCTGAAGCCCTACCTTGGTGCTCTGACATACCTGTAAGAGCAGATTAAAATTAGTCAACCCAGGTGTCACTCTGCACCTTCCTCACAGATGCTGCTACGTAGTGAAATAGACCTAAATTGAAGTTGTGGGCAATAACCCCTTCAACCATCTAGTTTTAATCCATTGCACAAATCTGCTGGATACCATAGAAGCAGTTTTATTGTCCAAAAGTGCTTTTGTCAGTATAGCTTATTTCACACATTGAATCACCGCAAACTATGCTAAGCCTAGCACTTTTTTTGCTAGTATAACTGTGATTTCATTAGTAGGGTTTTATCACAAAAGTTATCCAGTAAAGCTATCTGTAAAGCCAGGTCTTTCATTAGGAATGAAACTGCTAACAAGTCTAACATTTAAATTACCATTACCAGTCAGCTGAGTTATCCTGCTGAAATGAATGGACCATTTGGACCTCTCAGAACTACTGTACTGCTGCAAACTCTTTGCTCTGCCCCCTATGATTAGGCTTCTGAGGCTTTTTTTTTTTTTTTCAACCAGAACCCATAAAAACATCATATTTTCCAAAATTTAGAGGACCAAGCTATTGCCACAAAATGGTATCGCTCTCAGACCTATTCCAGGCACATACCTGCAATAACCTGGAAAATCCTCTAACTTACCTGGAAAGTTCCCAAGCTCCCACTCAGCACAAGAAACCATATTAAGAGAAAGAACAATCTAATGGTTAATGTTCTTGTTCTCCTACATGACTTTGGGCAAATATATTTATTTTCTTTGCTGCAGCTTTCCCACTGGTGAAAGGGGATAGTCCTCTTCCTCTTACGAGCCTGCTGTGATGGACCTTGCAGCTCACTGCATGAGTAGGGAGAGTAAAACTCAAGGCCCCCTTTTTCAAGTGCTTTGAGAAAAAAATAGCAAAATAATGTTGATCAAGAGGCTGCTAACAAAAACACTGTAAAATACACCAATTGTGCTTTTTCTGGATGCTGCTGTACTGGTTTCAATCTTTTCAGCTGAAAGCTGCAGAAGTCCTGCCAAAGTGGTCATAGGGACTCTTAGATGAGGCTATGGCTACATGATCAAAGATGCTACACTGCAGGTATACACTTGGACCAGAAAAAAATGTACTATGCCAGTTCCTGAGAAAGCAGCAGACTGCGTTTGAAAGCCTGTGAAAGCAGCAAAATGCATGCTGAAAGAAAGACATTTGATCATGTCAGAAGCATAGCCCTGACTCATCCAAGGATGCTTTGGGACTGCTCCAAGCTGTACTCAAATCACATGAAGGCTTTGCTGCCTGTTGAAAATCAGGACAGCTCTATTTGCCTTGTGTTAACAGGTCCACATGTCCCTTGCCTACATGTGGTCTCATGCAGCTGTTTACTAGGATGTCCATTTTGCAGGGAGAAAAAAAAAAAAAAAAAGGCAAAAATATTACACAAAGTAAATCCATAGAATTGGGTTTAAAAAGACAAAACAAAACTAAAACTAAAACCAACAAACACGGGCTTCCAGGGTAGTCAACCCCCTGATTTCTTCACACTTACTTCATGTGGTAGACAGTGGATTACAGTAGATAGGTATTTCCAGATTCCAAAAAGACCTTAAAAAATCAGAGGTTTGTAAATCAATGTAGGCAGCAGGAGTGGGCTCTTGCTTTCCCACAAGAAACAAAAAATAAAATGCACAAGGAGGAGGCCTGACCTTCCCCTTCCATGGACACTAACCCAGCACAGAATTACAGTCCTGTCTCACTTGCTTCATGCAAACAAAGAGTAATGCCCATGAATGGAGACATCCTGGCCTAAACTCTTCTCTGCTTGCTTTCATCAGCCACAGCCTGCTCACCCAGGGTCTGAGTAATGCTGTGTAACTGATGGCTATTCACACGCTGGAGTATCACAGCTTGGTAAGTAACAGCATTGAAGGCCGCTGGGAAAAAAAGAAAAGTTATTCTCATTAAATAAATAGGACCAGAATTAGAAGACAAGGATTTTAACTATAGCTAGGTATTTCTAATGCATTTTTCTGACAGCTCATTCACATGCACTAGATGCTCCGAGATGTGCAAAAATGTACATGTGTTTAAGACAGCTGGATATCTGTGCCATCAAGTGTTTCTGAGTCTGCATTTTTCCTTACTGTCTTTTGTTTTCCAGGACAATGCAAGGATTTTTGAAGGTTACAGAAAAAGACGGCAGGAGCATTTTCTCAGGGACATTCACATAAACCTATTTTTTGATTTATGAGAGCTGGAGACTAGAAAAAGGCACAAGAAGGCATATGGCAGACTAAGGTAAAAGTGCAGAAAACAGATCAGGCTTACCGCAAGATCTCAAGGATAAATGAACACTGTTAAACTTTACTTTTTTGGTTCAATACAGCTGTCACAGATTAGCTACTTGCTGGGTTTCACCCACACATGACCAGCAGTGTGGGTGAAACATTTGGAAGTTTCACTTTGAGATGGTTTTAAGACGAATTCAGAGTCAAATATAGTGACATTCTCAGACCTGATTCAAGAGCTTATTACTCAGGCCCCGTTCAGATAGCAAAGAATTTGGCTAAACAGCGCAAGCTCTCAGGTACCAAATCAAAGAAAGCAAAAAATTCTGTGCCCTTTTATTCTTCTCTTTTTCCTTTTTTTTTTTTTCTTTCTTTCAAACTCACTCTGATGGCTTTATACAATGCACAGATCAGACTGATTTAAGAATTTTACAGAAATGGTTCTTGACATAAACCCAAGATATTTGTGCTTATCTCTCTGGGCACTCTTCTGCACTCCCTCCACTGATTGCATTCCAGCAACTCTCTGCTTTCAGAGCTCTCCATACAGCATGTATGGCTTTTGGTCAGCAATAAGTTACTTTGGTCACAAAGGTTTTCAAACATATGGGAGGAAAATGTCTTGATACATTTGATTATTTGTATCACAGGGCTAACCCAAAAGATAAAACCATTCAGGTAACTCCGATAATCAGGCCAGGTTTAACCTTTTTGTCTTCTTTCTCTGGTTGTGCTTTCTTTTCACTGAACCAATACATGAACTATGTCTCCATAGGTGACTGGGTGAGGGGAGGCACAGAAAAAGTGTTAGCTCAGCTGCTAATGACTTGAGTTGCTCAAATTGATGACAGATTTTGGCAGGTGCTGAAAATTATGTTAGTAGTAACTGGCCTATGTTACCCATCTAAGCTTCATAGCATACATTAAAGTAACCTGGTTTTTAAAATAACATAATTTCTTCATGTAGAACTTGGAACAAAAGGGAAAACAAACAAAACTGTTCTTTCACTTTCTACCAGGCCAATAATACTGAACAGCTTACTCAGATATGCTAAGGGTATAAATCACATATTGGTTTTGTCTACTTTGTTTTCACAGACTTATAGAAAGTTGGGTGTTGAATGTTTGTAAATATTTCTTTGTTTATCAAATAACAGTCGTCTGTAAATAATCTCTTGTGAACATCTTTTGATGGTAAAAATGACACTAATAGCAGTGCAAATAAATGAGAAACAGATTGTTTAAATTCTCATTGAAAATAAGAGACTGTATTAATGCAGACATTGAAAACAATTGTGAGTGAATCTCTGTTTAATTACATAGATGATATTTAAGCCTAGAAGAAATTTATTGTGAAGTATTTGTAAGGTACATATTGTTCTTCAAAGTGCTTTATGAATCTTAGAATTCAGACACTAAAATGCTCTGAGGTCCTTCATTTCCTATTCCAAATGATTTATATTAGGAAGCCTCATTAGGAGCAAATTGTGCAGACTTCTAAGAAAATAACTTGTTTTTTTCATGGATAAAGAAGAAGCAAACATAAAAGGTAACACTGGATGCCCAAAGCTCCAGCCTTCTACTTGCTCAGGTTTATATCAGACTAAACTACCTTTTTCACTTGTTCTGCAGTGTTTTCCGTGATGATGGTTCTTACAGTAGAGCTATTGCTGTGAGTTTCCAACAGTCACTCTGTCTGGTTGTTAAGAAACTATGTCTTCAGCACACAGAAGTGACACACGCAGTCTTTACCACGACCAGTGCCATTTTAATTCGTTATTAAGTGTTTCAACCATACCTAGATACCCATAGGCTCACAGAATCATAGAATCACAGAATGGCTTGGGTTGGAAGGGACCTTTAAATATTACCTAGTCTAACCCCACCTGCAAAGAGCAGGGACATGTTCAACTAGATCATGTTGGTCAGAACCCCATCCAACCTGACCTTGAATGTTTCCAGGGATGGAACACCTCTTTGGACAGCTTGTTCCAGTGTTTCACCATCCTCATTGTAAAAAATTTCTTCCTTATATCTAATCTATCTTCACCATGACCTGCATTGGTGCCCCATATACTAAGGATCAACCAAAGACAATTGTCCAGTATTGGAATTTGTTCCTAATGAATAAGTCTGCTGGAAACAAGTAAAGTCACAAAGAATAGATGTGCCATTTTTGGCTGAGAGATGGTCTCAGCCATTTTACTGAGAACTTGTAACTTGCTCACATTTTAAAGAAACCTGGGAATAAAGCAGAATGAATGGCTGCAACATCTTCTGTTGAGCCTAGAGGCAATTTTGAGCAACTGAGACTATGAGCTCTAATTCAGAAAACGTTTACACCCCAGTGCCTGCTGTCCAGAAAAACACTTCAGAAACAGCTTCAAAGTATTCAGATCAGAGGCTGCAAGCAGGAAGTAGCCACACTGTAAGTCTCAAAGGGTACTAAGTAGCTCAAATGTTTACTTAGATTCTCAGGTGGGATTCGTAAGCTGTCCTGAGAGTCACAAATACAAGCAGAGCATTACTTGAGTTAGCTAGCTTTAAATGTATCTTGGAAAGGCCTTTGTTAGCTACAATGACTACAGTATTGGCACATCCTTAGGTTGCACGATTTTTCAGGAGAGAAAATGCACATTTGACAATACACTAACTCCAGAGTATCTGTGCTGGAAAGGGCAGTGTCAGTCCAATGACCAGCTGGGATTTTACTCACAAATACCAAGTTGGAAATAAGATTTACTAAAAAAAAGGCTGTCAAGAACTGTACCAAACAGATGGTTTTTGAGTGTGCCCAGTAAAAACTAGAGTTACTTGGTTTTGACCAAGTTTAACTTTCAGTCATTTCAACATTAAAGCAAGCAGTTCTCAAGAAATGTAAAAGCACACATTTGAAACAAACCCCTCACAAACTGAGGGGCAAGGTCTCATAGAAATCTCTCTATATGCTGTACTTAGTTTGCCATTTTTGTTCTTATTTCTTCTTTCCTTTATTATTTTTTTTCAATTTTTGCTTTCAAAGCAACTTTCCTCTCCCACACATTTTTTGCCCATCATTCACCACCTACCTTCCTATAACAATAATTAAGAGGAGATTTATGTCTAATTTGCTGAAATCACTGTACTCATAGAATTAATTTATTTCCAGTACAGAGTATAAAAACTAAATAAAAAGAAGAAGGAAAGTGATTTTCTTTTTTCTTTTTTTTTTTTTAATACTAAAAGAATGTTGGTGGGTTTTTGATTCCTCAAGTCACATATAACTTTGTTTTCACAGACTCTGGGACTCTGACAGCACTTTAAAAAAACAGCTTCTAAATGAGTTAAAGTATTGCTATACAGCAAACTGAAATGAAGCAAGGAGTCATATCTTCCATAGGTATAAGCCTGCAAAATTCCTTTCAGGTCAGTTGTCTTACACTGATCTGATGAGAAAGTGGTAGTGGGGAGAGCTTAATCCCTTTCTGCAACATTCTTTCCCTCTTCTGCTATACTCCTGTCCTTTCATCACCTCTTTTTGACTTCTAAGAGTCAAAGTCAGAAATATTTTCAGGAAGTTTTCATAATGCTGATGACACTTCAAATAGGTTACAGGGGGCAGAGAGAGAGAGAGATTAACTAGGTAACTACATTTTCATGCCTTACCTCAAAAAGCAATTAACTGCTGTAACAGGAGACCTAACAGATTGGTGCCTTGCAAGAGTATATATGACTAATGCTGTGTGACTGTACCAAGAAGAGCAGTTTGCCCACTAGAGAAGCTTCCATATTATTGTGTAAGAAATAATTAATTTTGAACTCATCTTTTTAAGTTTGCAGCTGCTCTTGAAATTTTTTTTTTTGAGTTTCTGCTTCCTTTTTTTCATGATTATTTTTGACAACTCTGTCCCTCCTACAACCCAGTCCAAAGCAATGCAGTGGAAAAAGCATTGCAATTACACCAAGAAAATGGGTAGTAGTATATCCTGTATATCTGTCTGACTCTTCTCCCCTTCCTCCTGTCCAGAAAGCCCTAGACCTGAGGACATAATAGGGGACAAAAGTAGAATATCCACTGTTTTAGAACAACAGAACCCCGTATCCACTCCAGTGACAGTGGTGCCTGGCTTGATATTAGAGCATTTCTCGCCTTCTCCCCACACCCACAGAGTTTCTTTTCAATGTAAAATGATCATCCCAGACAGATCCATTTGACAGTTACTCCTCAGCAGTTACTTTGGACTGTAAGACTGGCTGAAAACTAAAAGCAAGTGGTCCAACACAGTCCACATCCATGTCTAGTTCACAACAGTACTCTTTTTGATGTGATTGCTTCTATCTGTAGTTGTATCTGATACTGTGGTTACACTCAGAAATCACTGGAGGCCTTGGGAGTCTGTCCTTGTAGGTTTTCTGAAGGCTGGACCTCTGGTACTTAGGGAGGAGGGAGATGGATAGTGGGTGAACCCCTGCAGGGCTTCAGGTTAAACAGCTCAGAGGCAACCCAAATACAGCAGCTGTAAAATTCAACATCTTCCCTCTTCTCAGAGGACTCCCTTACCTGTGTCTGAAGTCACATGTTTTATATAACTCCACATTCCCTTCATGGAAAGCAGATCAATGCCTTCCTACCTAGCTGAGGCTCAAGGAAATTATACAACGCTTCTTCCTCCATTTTGCTTTTGGTAATACTATCAAATGTTCTGAAGTCTCCAGTTCCAGCAGATGAAAGACACTGGGGCAAAGCGTTAGCTACTGATTATTAGGTTTCCCTGTAACAGAGCCAATAGGTTTCTCACATACTCAGTTGTATTTAAATAAAAAAGTAGTACAGGAAAACTGCTGCAGAAACCTGACACATATTAAGGGAGTGCAGGAACTGATAGACAATACAAAGGCTAAAGATCAATTGCTTTGAGAACAACTGATGAGATCATTCACTTATGAAATAGCAGGCTTGGCAGCAAGGATCAGGTGTCCCTGAACTGGCTCCTGAAGGGTAACTATACCAGGTAATTAATATCAGCCCGCAGAGAGGCTAACATTTCTGTTCAAGTCGCATTTCCTTCTGCTATCAGTGAGTTTTCCTGCAGGCTCAAGGCACAGCAGAGCAGAACAAGAGGGAGTGTAGTGCCGTTTCTATACAGGCTGCATTGTCTGCAAAAGCACATTGCTAGCTAGCTGGTAGTGGAAAAGGCAACAAAGAGACTGCTGGAGGGTCACTTGGAAACAGAAAAAATAATAAAAAAGAAAATGCCAGAGCTGTAGCACTGGATATGCTAGCTATTACAGCTTGGCTCAGGGAAGAGAGAACTTTCCAGGGACAGTTCCAGCCTTTGCAGGACACTGTGCTCTCTGAAACACAGAACAGTGTTTGCCATGCCCTGTCACATTGTTCATGGCAATCTTGCCTGTTTTATCCTCTGCTTTTCTGAAGGGAAGGGTAAAAAGAAGCATCCCAAACAGCTCTTCCAAAATATAGAAAATGCCAACTAAAAACAGCAAAAGTAATTAAAACCTAAGGCCAGCTTAAAAAAACATATTGGAAGTCATACAGCTGCAGTCTTCAAAGGCTTGTTTTTTTTCTGGAGAGGGGTGGAGAAGAGAGCTTTGATTTAAACACCACCACCACCACAATGGATCATTTGATCTTTTGGTTCCTCCTGTTTTATTTTAATTAATGTTTCTAAGTACTGACTTAAAGTCAATCCAGCTTTATTAAAGGTTCGTTGCAGGATTAAGAGAGATTTGAAACAAAGCCCGATACAGTCAGCAGAGACAAGTTCAAAATGGCCACTCAGCAAATAAAAAGCTTATCATGCTGGTTGCGCTTTGAGTGAGTGACCAGCCAATAAAATTAGGCAGCATTTCTAAACACTGTGTTGGGGAGAGTGTTCCCCCTGGCAGTGAAAATATTTTAAACTCCTAGTTAATAGGCTCTGGTGCCACTTGTGAAATATCCCTTTCCATTTTTTTTTTTTTAGGAGAACATTAATTCTTTTAAGGTTAGAGTTAAATAGGTCTCGCATGTGTTTCCATCAAGTATTCAGTCATTACCCAAGTTGAATGCAACATACATTAACAACCTTGTACCATTTCATTCCACGCTTTTGCCAGATTTGCAGGCTCAGAAACAGCAAGATTTCCTAGTTGAACGGGGTGCCAAGGCTCTAATGTAATATAGACTGTACATTATTCTCTACATGCAGCATGTACAGGACACAGAAGGAGCACGGCTTGTGAAGACAATGGGCTTATTTTAAATTGTGCAGAATCAGTAGCTTTTTTAATCCTTCCAGATAGGTTGCATCCAGCTGATAGCCTGCTTCAGTGGTACTAAGGCAGTGTCTAGGAACTTAGTAGTAGTTAATACGGATTAGGATCCAACCCATTTATTTCACACTCCATTAGAAATACAAGAATCTGAGATCCTTTATGAAAAGCCCTGTAGTTTGTTTGCCTTATTCCCATCTGAGACAAGACAGCATGTCACAGATATCAAAATTGTGCCTTCCTCCCTTCCAGAGGGAGTGTTATCAATGCCATACATGCTGAATTGCTCAGACCATTTCTATAGTACTGCCTCAGAAGTTCAGTGCTTCCAGTTTCTGCAGGTTTTGCAGATGAGAGACACAGTGAAACTTCACATGATTTCACACCTTGGAAAGCACCATTCTTCCTTGGGGAAGCTTTTTCACACTTCTGGAGTGGTCAGGTGGGAACAGAGGAGCCGTCCTGTGAAAGATCTGGATCCATTCATGAGGGAGTGATGGTGTTAGCAGGAAAGAGTATGCAGCAGAACAGCATGGGCATGGGTGCTGGTGTATGGCAGATCCAGGATCAGCTGGTACGGTTCATTGTTCCTCCGCTTCATTCAGCACAGCTAGTTCCCTCTTGTTCAAATGGGCAACAGTTCACAGCTGTGTATATATTACCCTAATTCACTCTTTCCCCTCGGAGTGTGTCTACAGAGGGTATCAGGGGGCCTCCATTGCATTAGTGCTGCTACTAAAGCAAGACAGTACTTCCAGATATGCACTTCAGTTCTGAATCCTGCAGGCATGCTTTGGTTACTTTTCTCCACTTAATGAGAAAATAATCTAAGGCTCAGCTGGTGTAAGTCAGCACAGAAGCAATGAGCCTAAGGAAACAGTGCCAGTTTACCTCAGTGAGAATCTGGCCCAAGGGATTCATAATGGATGGAGATTCCTACTCAAGAAGAGGTTAGAACAGCTCAAAATGCCAGCATTTATCCCCCACTTTCACAGTTCAGACACCTTCTGCCAAATGGTATGAGCAGCTGGACTGCTCTTTTGAATCCATATTTAATTCCCTAAAGCTGCATTGAAATGAAGCCCACAAGACAGATCAATATCTTGCACTGCTAATACTTCAGATTGTAATGAACAAGGATCTTTCTTAGGAAGAAATCAAATAACCAAAGTTACAGAATATCTAGGCTGAGAAAACCAAGGAAATAAACATTTTAAAACATTTTCTCTTTACTGGCTATGATATAAACAAATTTATCCCTGATTGTGACACTTTTTTTTTTTTTAATTCAGGGCAGGGGTGGGTAATAATTACATAATAATTACAGTCTGACACTTGTATGACCTGTGCAAACTAAATGAGAAAATTAAGAGTTATTGTCATTCATGATACTGCCATCAATAGACAGAGATATTATGACTAAGTCAAAATATTTGAATCTGGATCAGATTATTATTAGTATTAATCTCTCTACTCAAGTTTTCTCTTTCCCTACAAAAGTACACAAATTTCACAAACTTCACAAATGTACACAAATCAGTGAATAACCACAGTTATGGGTGGAAGATGTAGGGCATTTAAATTCTGAACTTCTAATGTTTGAAAGTGGTATCTCTCCTCCTAAAACAAACAAATGAACAAACACCACAGAAGTACCTCATCCCTAGAAACAGACATGGGAAAACACCTTTCCAGAGAAAGAGGCTGTTTCTCAAACAGATGCACCTACAATGATACTTTTTACAATGAACTATCATTTTGATACCCCACCAGTAAATAAAAGTATTTCTGCTAAGAAACAACTCTTACTGAAAAATACTGTATAATGTACACACACATTATCTAGAGTACTCATTAAAATGGACCTGGTTGCGTCTTTCAGAACTTGTGTTTGCTATACCAGAGATTTCTAAGACTGTCAGAGTCAGTGGGATTTGTAAAGGTAAAACTGCCTAACCATCAGGGAATGAGAAACCAGATTACCTGCTTGACACAACTTCAAAGACAATGTGCATGCTCTGTTGTAAATTAAACTTCAAAAGAATCCCGTAATCAAACAAACTGAACGTAAGAAGTATCCAAGGACAGCACAACAAAAGGCTGTTTGCAGGGACAGAGAGAAAGAAAGGAATGGGGAATAATATAGTCAGCCCTCACAGGCAAAAGAATGCAAACAGAGAAAGGAAGTGGAAAGTAAAGAATCCAAGTGTATTACAAGGTAAAGAAGAGTGGGGTGTTTTTTTTAATTAATTGAATAAGCAAAAATGTTACACACCTCCTGCCCCAGAGAGACCAACCAGCTGTCCCTCTAAAGGCTTCCTTCACAATTTAGAAAATCCTTGCCTTAGAAATTGTAGATCCTACTTATCAAAGTCCAAACAATATATATAGTCAGATTTCCACAGTTTTACTGTTAGGAAAGTTTTTTTACTGAGTTCTTGTTTTATTTATTCAGCCTGACTATGCAATTAACAGTAGTCCAGACCCTAGTTCTGCTTTGTACAGTAGCAATAATTTCACAGGATGCAAACTCCACTGATACATTAATACTGAATAAAAGCATTGTGTTTTCTAATCAATACAAGCTTAACGTTGAAAGTTGGGTCTTGCTAATTTTGAGGGAAGATGCAAAGCTGATAATTTCAGCAGAGAGGAACTACAATATATGCTGTAATAGGGAGAACAGGACAAGGAGTTAGTAAATGTGTGACACAGCAGAAAAAGAAGGGCAGACTACTAGATGGGAATGGGATAATTCTTTGGATTATCTCTGGCCTAAACCTGTTGACTAATTCAAGTTGGTGCAGGAGGCGCTTGGAGAACATCTGCCATATTAATGTCCTCCAGAAGGATTCTAGCCTACATATTCCAAACACATCAGCAGTGCAAACAAACCATGGTAAGAGGAGATACATGGGAAAGTGACTTGAGAAGTACTTTCCTGATACAAATTTAAACCTTAGTGTGAGTACACCCCTCATTGTCCTGAATGAAAAGCAGAACCAGAGCAGGGAAGAAGCAAACTGGTTTAGCCTGGGAAATGAGGAAGCTGGAAGAAATGAGGCATAGCTGAGCACCACCTGGGCACAGACTTCTGCTGAGCTCCGAGTGACCTGTGTAGCAACCCAGTAACTGCAAATTGTGCAGCTCCCCTATCTCTGGTGGCTGTTCAAACCAATAGGAAGAAACCTTTTTCTGTTACCTTGAGTGAGAAAAGGTCTGTGCTGTCTCTCTAGAGGATCCGGCCTTGCCAGCTAAGGATGATTCTCTATCAGGGAATCTTTTGGGGAAAAAAAAGCCCAATAATCCAGAAAGCACTATCAGAGCAACTGCATCCAAAAACTATTTTGGATGCTACTTGAGGCCATCAAAATTCAGTTTGGAGGAGTGATGAGTATTCCCTGTGCACATCTGAGGCTGGTGGGAGCATGGCTTAACATGTTAGTCTTTCAAACCCAAGCATCTCTGCCAAACTAGATAAAACAAACTCAAGGGTCTGAAAAGTGCCCCTTCAAAGGAAGGTGGGTGGGTGGGGGTCAGGTGTCTTTGATGCAGGCCAGATACAGCACAGGAATGTGCAATATCCTGCTTCCTTTAACACCAGGAAAATCAAAGAGTTAGATATTGTCTCCCTGCTCACAGCTCCAAACCTTCCAACCAATGAACATTTTACTGAGGCGACCTCTCTCAGGCAACTGCTCCAGATCCTTGGCTGTGCCTGGCCATCTGTGTGGTTCTGGGTTTTTTTCTCTTCATTTTATCTTGTTTGTTGTTGTTGTTGCTATTTTCTCCCTCTGATTCCAGTTTCCACCACTCAGATATTCCTATGCCTTTGTCCACATTTTACAAAGTCCTGAAAGACCTTGGCATATCTTTAGTTTGAAGATCAGTGGCACTCCATAAAGCAATTTAAGTTTTTACACTCAGATTGATATTTATACTTACCCACTTCTATGCATCTAGGCCTTGATGCTGATGGGGGTTGGCATGCAGAGGGTGCTTTTAGCAAGTACTTTCACAGCCTTTTCCTATGCCATGGTTCTCGGCTGCAGGGTACTAAGGAAGCTTCGCAGTTCCCTCAGACCTCCAGTGAGCTGCCTCTGCAACTGACATGGAGCTTTCTGAAGAGCTCTAACTGCATTTAAAGCAGTTACCAAGATTGCCTGGATATATGTACACACACATACAAACTTCAGCGTTCTGCAGTTTAATACTCTACCTGTACAATGGCAGTCATATATCTCAACCTCCCAAGGATTGTGGGACAGTAACTTCAATAATATTTGTGAAGTACACAGAAATGTTTTTATTAGCAGCAAAGGCCAGACAGAAATTACTAATTATTTGCTTAATACAGGCTTGGCTTGGAATGTACAGCAAACAAAGGGCATTGAACACTGAAGGCTAGTGGTAAAGAAGAAAAAATACAGTCATTTTCCCACCATCTCATGCACTGAGTCAGTAATCAGAGGATGAAAAAAAAAATACTTGGCTATTAATTCAAGTTTATGTTACATTTTATATGTGCAGCAATCAATTCTGGACTGAATAGAGAGTTTATTCTTAAATTTCCTTACTCCCAAGTTATTTTTATTTTGCAAAGATGGCTTCACATTCAGTACAAATGATACTTACAAAATATATTTTACAAATTCAATTAATTACTAATGAGATGTGAAGTATTTCACAACCTTGGCTGTCAACTAGAAGTCCAAAACTTGCAGACACGCTTTTGCAGGAAAGCCCTACAAGTGCCCCATAGTCATATTGTTTTCAGCAATCCTATACCTTCACAATTAAGACTGAACACAACTAACCATTTGATGATCTCAGGAACAATACAAGACCTTAATGAATATTAGAAACAGCAAGAAAATGTCAGTATGTGAGGGATAAATTAGGGTAGATCACTGGGTGAGGGTGTAAAAAGCAAATAAGCAAACCAGAAAGTCAATTATTTTCCATTTGTCTTTGCCAGTTGCATGCTAGCTCTAATGAGAACAGCAGCTACATAGCCCTGCCAGCCCTCCAGGTTGGAGATGGATATGATGACAAGGAATGTAAAGACCTGAGCATTGCTGCTGCTGTTACATCTGTTTTAAAAAGTGACATCAACCTCCCTTCAGAGCTAACTAACCAAGCAATTTTTGCAACTGTTAATGGGACATACTTGCTATTCATGAACTCCAGGTGGTGGGAAGATGCAGACCCAGATCAATCCAGCCTAGCAGCCTGATTGCTATTATTTTATCCCTTCAGCTTTTATTGTCTGTACCTCTCGAGAGAGTTTGTTTTTTTTGTAGATTAAGTCCAGGACATTAAAAGGGGTGGAAAACCACAACTTTGAGCTCAGTCTTATTATATGCTAAAATTATTAAAAGTTGTAATATCTTCGACCTTTATGAAAGATATCAAAAAATAAAAAATAATGAGGACAGAAAGTGGGAAACAAATGCCTGCAACTGGGAGTCCCCAGCTCATTATGCCTGTCACTAGTAGTGCATTATGCCATAACAAAGAAATCAGCAAACTGGAAATTCCTCCTACTGTGCACAGATGAAGCCAGAAATGACTGTCACTGCTGCCTGTACAGACAACATCAACATCTATGTGATGCTTCACAAGCTAGGTATGTTTGGTAGCCCTGGACTACAGAGCCTACGCAGCATAGAATATGCTGCTACAGAGTCAGCGTATTCAGACAATTCAGCAGCATGCTTAGTCACAAGCTAGTTTCACTTCCATTCTGATGTTAAAAGATTTTTTGTAACTATTGGAGGTTTAGAAATAGCCAAGGGGGAAAATAATAATTTCTTTGAATTTCCAGACAGAAAAGGACTGAATGCTACTTACTGATTCAGTGCAAACACAGTAAGGAAGTGACCATTTTTATAATCTCTTTTTTCTCACCAGTTGTTTGCATTCTGCCCAGTGCTTTTTAGAGGGAGAATGATGCCTTTCTGGACAACAATTCTGCAACATCCTAATCTGTATATTTGTGTGAACAACCATTACTGATATAACTGCAAAGCATAACAGTCTCCTTTTATGATGTAATTAGGCATCAGGCATTATAAGATTAACCAAATTTAATTAACCAAAAATTTATTGCCTTCCAGCATGGCTACTGCAAGTAAAACCATTCAGTTCTCATTTTATCTGATTGTGCAAAGTGCCATAGCAAGCTTTATGTTTTGTACAAGATGCACAAAAGGTTAAGCACAAAATTTAGACTATTGAGTAGAAACTTCTATTGCAATGTCAGCTACTGTGTGATTTAGTGTTAGGCCATAATCTGGATGAGAAATTTTAAAGGTTTTTCCCTTGACCTAATTACAAAGGAGACAGTATTCACCAGCTGACAAGATTTTTACACAAATAAATCTCAAACAGAGCTAAAGGAAAGGCTGATTGTGGATACAAATGGAAAGACCATCACTTTCTGAGTAAGTAATTAGGAGGGTGTGTTTTGAATAAGGGACAATACAAGAAGCTACAAACCAACAAAATGGTCAGCAAGAAATTACCAGGATTAAGATGATATTCACTCCAAAATGATAGAGGACCTCAAGCACACAGCTCCAAAAAAAACACGTATTTTGTAATCTCTCTTTTATTAGCCCTTTATCTGAGGAACTGAGGAACACAGCTTTTAAAAGAAAATTTACAAGGGAACGACAGGCTTCTAACTCTGGCCATACCTGTGCTGGGAAAACGAATAGAAACTATAATAAAGACTAGAATTAGTGGACATGTGGAAAAAGATTATGTATTTGGAAAAAAAATAACAGGAGTTTTTACATGGTCCTGCCTGGCAAAGGCGTAGAAGTTCTTCACAGTGTCAGCAAGTATATCCAGCTGATAAAAACTACGTGGCTTTCCAAAGGGAGGGTGTTTTTTAAAAGCCCCCCTTCCAGTACATTTCAGGAAACTAATTAGTCATGGCATTGAATGGTGAATACCTGGTTAAAAGTCCAGAAACAGAAAGCAGGGTGAAAATAGAACAGAACAAGATCATTAGGATCAAGAATAATCTGTGTTGGGACAATGTGTTCCTCAGTACAGAGAAGATCAACCTGGAAAGGACATGAGCAGCAAGTTGCATCTTGTTATTTGTTATCAACAGATGCATAACAAGATGCATCTTCATATTATCATGCATCTACTGACAATATGAACTGATATTGAGTAGGAACAGGAAAGAATGGTGGTGAGAAATTGCAGTTTCTTTGCACACTGTAATGAAAAGACAAATGAAGTTCAGTAGAGATTAATGTAAATGAATACACCAGGAGAAGAACAATCCTAATGTCATATACAAATCATTAGCTCTGAGCTAACCACTAGCACTCAGGAGAAAGACCATGGGGCTGCAACAGATGAAGTGTTAACGATTATTAGGAACAAAACTGAGAACAAACCAGAGAATATCCGTGTGCCACCATAAGGAATCATGGTTCCCTACATACCAACCTGTGTAATTGTGTCTCCCCATTTTAAAAGGGACACAACAGAACTGGAATAAATGCATAAAAACATAACTAGAAGTGTGAAACAATTTTAATAGAGGTGATGACTAAGTGGAGCCTCATCTGGCCCAGAGGGAATCCTGGGGAACTAAGATAAGCGTCCTTAAAACCATAGGTAGCAGGGAGAAGGCACATAGAGATCAACCATTCATCTTCCCTTTTAACTTAAGAACTAAATGTCATTGAAAAGCCGTGAAGGAGCAGGCTTCAAAACAGAAGTAATGCTTCACTTAGGTGTTGTTAACTAGTGGAATTCCTTGGCAGAGAAATTCATGGACCCAAAGTTTACCTGGTTTGAAGAGAATATTACTCAAGTTCATGCAAGGGAAATTCCTCAAGAACTGCTATCTATTTGGAAACCACATCTAGCTCATGTCTTTTCCAGGATATTCAAGGAGTAATAGTCCCTCTCCCCCATCTCTGTCAGACAACCTTGAAGCTGATAATAGATTTGTCGGAGAGATCCCTCTGGAGTCCAACAACAGCCAAAAGTCTTTGGTGAGCAGCAGGAGTAGAGAGATTTTGATGTATAATGCTCAAAGACTGAGGCAAGGGTGCTAGAAATCTGGCTTTATGATAAAACAAGTTGGAAAAAAAAAAAGAATTCTAGCAATACTAGAATTTTCTATGAGGTCAAGGGTAGATCAGACAAGCCCCTAGGGAAGTACTGCTCTATACTTGTCCTTTTCCTATAATCTTTGCAGTAGACAACTATTACTGGCTATAGCAAACTGAGCTAGAGGCAACTTTGATCTGACCTGATACTGGTATTTAGCTTGATCTGAACTTTGGTTTTATGGCATCATGCAAACAGGAGTGCCAGGGCTTAAAACACATCCCCTTCTCCTGCTGCGTTGACTGCCTGAGCTCAGGGCCAGCTTAGAGAGTTTGAAAGCTGTTTTGAAATCTGCTGTGAAGAAAACTGGAAGAAGTCTCAGCAGACACTGCCTCTTTTTCCCTAAGAGCTACATTTAGCTGAGACTAAACCTTGGCCTCTGCCTGAGCTGTGTTGCAGTTGTGTTATAGTTATGTCTCACCTGGCCATGTACCCCCTTGATCAGGACTCCCTAGGACCTTTCTTGCCACTGTGACCACCTGGTAATCACTAGCCCCAGTTTTCCCTTGTTCTCAGCCCCAGCTCTGCTCTGCTTAGCTTGTTTGGGCATGGTACGACTGTGCCCACTCAGCGATAGTACAACCCTGCCAAGCTACCCTTGGCACCTACCCTTGCTGGGAGCAGTAATGCACCTACCATGCCCTGCCCATAGCCTATGCTTACCATAACAGAGCAGCAGTACAGAAGTTTGATCAGCATCTTCTGCTAATACCCACCCTGGATGGGAATGACACATGAATAAAACATGAGGAATCTGAACAGCTAGGATGCCTGCAACAGCATCTTTTGTCTTTAAAAGAAAAAGTATCCCACACCATACTGTCATAATTCAGAAGAGCTTCATTTATATAGTGATGTACACTGTGAAATTCTATTGATTGCGCAATACAACATTTCTTTTTGGAATTGGCAGCTAAAATAGATAAAGATCCTTATCTAGACTTCTACCCAAACTTGGTATACAGCAAAAGTGGAAAAGAAGGCTAAATACAGGCTGTCCTCTTCTTCACCATGTTTTTAGAACAATATTCCCCATTCCTGTCTCTTCAAGAAGAAAACTCAAACTATCTGCTCTAGTAGGATAGCAAAATTGCAAAGCTGACTCTGAACACAAATGTAAAAGTATATTATAAGCCAAGAAAAAAGAGGAAAAGGGAAAAAAGCACCCTCAATTGATATTTCCTTTACTGATGCGTTCATTGCAGTAGATATTCTCGTAAATAATATATTGCATTAAATTTTAAAGTGCTGCAGGTTTCAAAATGTTTGATCCATCATTCTGGCTAGTAAACCTGTGGAGCTCATTTATTTGATTCTTTCCATTGTCATGAAGATTAGAATTTTCCTTTTTAGTTTTAACATGGGAACCTTAAGTCCTTTAGTCAGCTGATTCCAGGCACTGAATAGAACATAAAGCATTGAAAAATTAGAAATAAAGTTCTAAGAGTTGGTAACAGTCACCACTGCAAGGACTCTTCTTTTTAACTCTTAAAGTTTTACAGTTCTGAATCAATAGAATTCAGTGATGGAAAGAGTAAAAGTCTTTAGATACTGCCTTCGAAAAGCTCTTCTCTGAAAACTAGAATTCCCATAAAAGAAGTCTAAGCAGCAAAAAGAACAGCAGCTCTTATACAGGATACCAGTTACGTATGAATGTGCTTTACTCCTGACCAGACACTTCACATTTCTTACTTTCCCAACCCCTGTTGCTCATTCATATAATTGCATGTTACCATGCATAATGAATATTGCTTTATCCAGAGTGTAATGATATTTCTAATGATCTAGAGCAACAGGCTCACTGCTACAGCCAGTTTAAAATATTGATTCTGTGAAGTCAGGTCTACATATATTGTAAAACTTAAATGCTAAAATTAAAACCAGAGCATGAAGAGTTTTCACTTCAGTCAAAAATGTCTTTTGCACTCAAGAAAAGAAGAATGACTATTAGGAATAGACTTGGAGAAAAAGGCGAAGTTTGAGATAGGTTTAATTTTAATATCTGGTACTTTACATTAGAATGAATTTTACTTGGATTCTATCAAAACCAGAATGAGACTTCAGGTAGAGCTTTCTGAGATAAATGCATGTATGTAATTATGATAGATTACACAACAGGAAAAACTAAGGTTTGCATTAGTAGACCTTGCTTTCCTTCAGGCATTATTGCAGACCAGAACTGACATGTTTCATGGACTCAGGAAAAGCTGCTGCTGATAACCCACGTGAAGAACACAGCTTTCTTTCCAGATACATTTAGATATGAGTTAGGGTTAGCAATGTTTTGGGGGAAGGTAGGCTTTATGTCTCATGTTACTAGCTGATATTTGGCTCTTTCCTTCATCCTGCCTCTTGAGTTGGAATGAGAATGATAGGCTCAGCTTCTCATAAGCTTTCTTGTGAAAGGTATTTAGCAAATAAGCTTACCTTGTCATCTCTCTGCAAGGAGAAATTCACATGCCTGACTTCCCATTTACATTGCCAAAACCTAAACATTATGCCCTCCTATAGTCTCTCTCACTCTCTCTGCTAAACCACATATTAACAAGACTGAAGGTTTCTTTCCAAAGAAGCCCTGGAGCATTTTGGCTGATTTACATAGGGGCTGACTTCTTCACATGTAGCAGAAATACCATAGTAATCAATCCACTAAGGGAGAAAAATTAAATATTCCCCCAACCTCTCAACTTCTAAAGGATTCCAGCAGTTTCTGAATTTAATTACTGACAAGTTTAGATATGCTGGGAGATTCCAGGGCTGGTTTTATCCACTTTCCCTTGAACCTCTCTTGTCAGACTTTCTCACAGTTCTTCATAAATGAAGGTCCTGATTGTTTAGATTAAATTGGAACATTGTGTTTATGTCTATACAGCATAACACTAAACATAAAAAAGTCACATGAAAATTCTTAGTATGAGAAAAGAAGACAGATCTCCAATGTATCTCTTGTTGCATCACAAAGCACATAATTTCTTATAAAATTAAGAAATAATATTACTCTTTAAATGCAAACAAATTACCGTAATATTAAAGAACATAAAATTTTATCCCCAGTAAAGTAAGTGGGCCCTGATGATTTTAACTGAGTATTCAGACAACTCGCTGTGGTCAAACAGAATCAACGTTAGCCAAAAAGTCAAGGTCCCTACTCAGGCTCAGCTGAACACAGCAAAGAACACGAAACAAACTTGCAAATATCAGATCAGCTATATCAGTTCACACACTTTCCACTCCTTCAGCTAGGGAATGTTAGTGGGTACATAAGACCTTTGAATTTGAAATCAGGGTTCCCAGCTACACAGAGTGTGTGGACAAGCTGTTGCCCTTTCAGTTGCAACCTTTCTCAGGAACTCCTGGCTTTTAAGCACTGCAGCTTGAAGTCAAATAAATTGTTCAAAGACAATGTGGCTGCGCATTCATGTTCAGCTACAAAGGTCACATGCTTGGGATGCAAAGATCCGAGGAAAAGGCTGAACAAGAAGTTGGTGGTAGGAAGCAAAGTTCTTGAAAATATTTTGCCTTTAAATTCTTGTCAGAATAGTTCCAATAGAGCCACTTGCCTTTTTGTTGTTGTTGTTGTTGTTATTAAAAACACTTCTTAGTGAAACAACTGACATTTTTTAAATTAAAATGTGAGATTAAAAAAAATCTCTTTCACACACAAAACTGAACATTTCTCTCAGCTCTTCCCAATGTCATTATAGAGGAGTCATCTTTTTTCTTTTCCTTCTATTTAAGTAAAAATTCTCAGCAGAGGAAGTTAACAACTAAACAGATTGTCAACTGCAAATATCTGAGAATGACTTCCGGAACCCTCCTCCATCAGTCCTTCTATTCTTACTACAACTGTGGTCTATGCACCAACAGTAATGAAATTTGTGATCACAATTTGGCATCATATTTTATAATTGTAAATTCCAAGAAGTTGCAATGACACTTGGCAAAGTCAAGCGTTTATCTTAGACACTTGTTAACTTGACCTGACTGGTTAAAAAACTGTGTCAGCAATTACATTATTACCTGGGAGATACTGAAAACACTAGGAATAAATGTAAACCTTTATGTAGGTTAAATATAGAAAGGTTTAAAGGTGTTACCCTTTGCTAATAACTGCAGTGACTTTTTCACTGTAACAGACAAGAGGCCTAATGTCACTTAATAGAGTGAATCAAACTTTAATTAAACATGCACTGTCAACTTTGAAGAACCAATGAGGCATTTAGACCCACAGCCCAGAAGAAACCAAAACACCTGGCAGTGTTTTGGGGTATTTTCACAAGGTGCTTGACATACCTACTATGGGGTTATTAGAAGGAAACAAACAACAGCTGAACACAAAAGGATTTGTTTGTTGCAGGAGTAAAACTTGAATTCTTTGCACTACTTACATTCCCATGAAGTCATGAGAACTCATAAGTCATTGTTATACCTCCCAAAACTTACATTTCCAGTCTACAACACTGTGTTTTAGCCTTAAGCCACAAATAAGCCCCTTGAATATATTTGGAAGAATTTTCATTCATGTGTAAGCATGTTTTGGATTTAATGAGCAGTGAAGAATTAAGTGACAATGATGACACTTCAACACAGTTTATAAACTGATATTTGGGAATGTGCATGTGCTGTAGACAGTGCATCTACAGACATGTAAGCAGTTCTATGCTATTGTTTTAAACAAAAGTAAACAGCTATTCGTACTTGCTTCCCCATACAGAAATACCTCGTTTGACAGCCTTACTTAATATTGTGTAAACCCACCATATTTAGAAAATAACACACAGCAGAGAAATATTCTGCAGAGGTGGCTACTCTTAGGGCCTAACTTTACATCCTGAAAGCAAATCATGCAGCTAGAGCTTACCTTCACAGGAAATCGTTCTCTGGTGACTGGAAATTAAGATTTTTTTTAGGTTCCTTTTTTTTTTTTTTTTTCCTGTGAAGCTGAATTGCCTTCTGCATAAAGACTTGAGCAGAAGAGTAGAATCAAATTGTGTGTAAAACCCCCATTCCACCAGTCACTGCTGGCTAGCTAGGTCCTCAGATACCACCTAAGATACTATGTTTAATTTTTTAACACCATTAAAATTCAACCAGTCTATGGCGTGACCTACCTTCACTGTGTTGTGCTGATGATGCAAAAAAAGTAGCAGCTTCTTCCCAGAGACCCTCATCATATAGGTTCCTTGATTTGGCTTGATGCCACCTGGCACCCTCTTAAAAAAGAGACATTAGACAGCTATTATCATCATAAGGATAGAACAAGACCAGAAGATGTATCTTAGCTTGAAATACATTAATTTTGTATAGGGGAGATGTAAAATTAGGGAAGCAGAGTTGATACATGTCACTGAGGTGGAAATGGATAATACTAAAGGAGAAAAAAAGCCATCTGTTAAAGTTAAGAACTGGAGAATAGGAGAGAAAAATACTGTACAGATGGCAAAACACAGAGTCAAATGAAGAAGTTAACAAAATTATTGGAATAATGGAACTGGGAAAGTATTT
This sequence comes from Melopsittacus undulatus, assembly GCF_012275295.1. Classification (NCBI taxonomy): domain Eukaryota; kingdom Metazoa; phylum Chordata; class Aves; order Psittaciformes; family Psittaculidae; genus Melopsittacus; species Melopsittacus undulatus. The sequence continues at coordinate 76,629,718 of NC_047527.1, read as the reverse complement.
CCTACTGGAGATAGGTAGGGAGAATACTATTCTAATTCAGAGAAACAAATTCATGTCCTTTTTCCCAACCTAGCAATAAAAGGAACCACTGGATATTTGCACTGTTCTCATATGTAAACAGAGAAAACCCAAATAAAAAATAGGGGAGCCAACAAGTATATGCAATAGAGGAAACCCAATAACCATGGCTAGGTAGATCAGCATAAATAGAAAGGAATAAGTATGGCAGAATCATTTCCTTAAACAAGTTTGGAACTCAGCATGATGCCAGTGTTGAAGCTATAACTAGGAGACCTGATCCTTGCATTATAATCTACACTCACCACTGATTTTCTTTAGAAGAGTTCTTCTCATGGACTGCTATAGAGGGAGAACTAGACAAAACCTGAGCAGAATTCAGCTGAGAAAATAGTGCAATGGGACTTTATTCTAAAATCTCCATACCCGAGGATACATAAATACAGACAAATAAAGTGTCGAATGAAAGTGAGGTAGAACTCATCAGTAGGCACATGCTATGCGAGAAGTTAAAAAAATAGGAGTGAGTATTTGAAAGACTGCAAAAAGAAAGGTTTCTACACACACTAACAGAATGCTTCCTTGTACAAAACAAAAGCAAGAAATGGAGACAGGAAGGAAATCATGGGGAATAGCTTGAATAATAGCCAAAATGAGGTTTCAGATCTGTGTAAATGTCAAGGTAGGGGACAGAAAAGGGTGAGAGTTCACATGTAATGTTAAAAAGCAATTCTCCAATCGAACAAAATAATGTGAGAAGGAAGACATAAGAGGAAGGGGCAAGTACTTCAACCAAGAGCATTACTTCCAGAATATATACTTTCCACCTGTAAAAATAAAAGCCAGAGTCCTAGCAGTGCCAGTAGAACGAATAAAAAACTGCAGACATTAGCTGAAAGAGGAAAAGTGTAATATGATAAACAAACCGTGAGGCACAGGAAGAAGAATGTTTAGAATAAAAAGTGGTCAGGTGAACAACATATTCCCAAATGAAAATTTAGTAATGTTTTCATCTTTTGATTCCCAGATGAAAATGGATGACCAAAATGCTAAAACAGAGGAGGAAGAAGAGACGGTAGGAAATACTCTTTCTGCTATTTTCACTTAATGTAATGAAGACTGAAAGAAATTAAATGACTGCCAAAGGCAGCAATTAATGCAATCAAAATAACTCTTTTTAAAGGAAAATAAATAATGTTAGAAGCAGACTGTGTGGAGTTTCTCAGGTGTCAGAATGCAACAGATTCATTCATTTCCTGGCTTCCTTTTTATCAGTGCTTACACAGTCCTATCTTAAAGCTTTGCTGGCTAAGTGTCACAGTCCTACAATTCTTTTGAATACAGAAATTTTCAGATATCAAGAAAAAAAAGCCCCCCCCCAAAAAAAAAACCAAAAAAAAAACCTAAGCTCAAAAATTATAACATCAACTCTCATAAAAAATTGTTTTGTTTCCATGATCATAACAATGAAGCCTTACTGCAATTTGAGAGAAGGATAAACCAGTAACTATAAAGTGAACATCTATCATCTGACCATGGTAGTTATGGTGCTGCCCTCTGTAATAAATGACACATAGAAACAGCCATTTCTACAAGATCAGGCTCTATGCCATGTTGCACAGAAAAACCATGCAGAACAATTCCGATGGAGTACTTGCATGGGCGTGCTATACTCTGTGTATGTGTCTGATTCCTCATCCTTGTCCAATATGTAGCTGCTGGCATGGTGGAGCAAATTCTAAATATGGAAAAGAAGTGTTAAAAGGGATGTGCTAGTATACAACAATTAAACTGGAGGCAAAAGACCTCTTGAAACAGATCTGCTTTTTAGACTTTCTTTCAGCCCTGCTCAGAAAGGGAAGCCAATTGAAAAGTCCTTCTTCGGCTCATTCATACCATGATTAGCAAATATCTTAACAAAGAATAAGAGACCAATTTAAGTTGCTCATCAGTAAACACGGTTGATACCAGAATCAGACTATGCAACTCTATTTTAAAGCCTAACTAATGCAAGGCAAGGATTTTTGAAAATGAACTCTTTGAATTGACTAGGAATGTAGGCCATTGACTCAGTATGGCTAAGGCGGGTTTCACCCTTTCTATGTAGGAATACATATGGTACAGCATTTTTCTTTTCCCTAGTTCTCGTTTCACTAGGTGATCCTAATAGTTTCCTTGTGGTGATCCTCTGGGTGATCCACTAGCCTTCCAAATGGTAAAGAAAGGTAAAAAAACAGAGTGTGATATTTTTCACATTACCTTCAGAACCAATGAAGGAGGTTGCCAACCTGAGGTGCAAATTTGGACCTACCCATCTGCCCCAAATTAGTAGCTCTTTCTCACACCTGATATTAGGTCCATCAAGAAACTGAAATCTGTCCTTTCCAAAAACATTTGGGACTTAAGTGGAACGAAATCTATGTTTTCTTGACTAGGAATTTACATATATGCTCTTTACAAGTGTCGGCATATAAATTGCCCAAGAACTGAGAACCCAGTAGATAATTAAACCAAGTTTTGAGACTTCCAAGAAAAAAATAATAATCAGAATAATCTTAAATATTTTTAATCCCTGTAGGTAGACTTTTGAATCTTTTTAAACTTTATTTTTTTAAAGACACTCTGCATTTATGCACATTTCTGAAAACTCAGATCAAGACCTGTGAAGAAGACAGTACAGACTGTTACCTTCATCTTTTGAAAGAATAAAAGGGAGTTGAAAAGACATTGCTCACGAAAATCCTGTGAAGCTCAGATGGCATGTGGGCATGTTCACAAGCTTGGTTGCTTCACAGATTTCCTCAGTGAAGAAATGAGATTGAGCCCCACCATAGGTTTTCTAGCATGATTCATTTCTGTATTTTGAGAAGATTGACTCTGGCACCACTGGAATGGCTGTATTGCAGACATAAGCCATGCCCCATTAAAGGTCCAGGTCTGGCCATTTTTAATGCAAAAGCTAAAAGGATGCAATCCTTTCCTAGAAAAAGCCATACAAGTTCTATTGTCAATTACCATGAAGAATAATTGACCTTAAAAGCCTACAAGTGAGTTATAGAACCACTTACTGCCAAGTTTAAATACAGGTGGAAATAACTATATGTTATGGAAAAGGGGAGTATAATTTTCTGCTGCTTTTCTCTTCATACAGCACCAACAGATGAAATCAGAATATGATGCGGTAGATTTCTACACTTGTTTTTATACCAGTAAGACACAACATGTATTTATACAAAGTGGAAAGCAAACATGGGGTAGAGATAGGGTGAAATCAAGATTTTTCCCCTCTAAACAAAAAAACAAAACCAAAACCAAACAAGCAAACAAAAAAGAAATCTCAAATCCTCTGCAAGCACATACCAAAGTAAGATAAAGACACTCTGGAAAGTCCTTTTCCCAGAAAGGGCACACAGTACTTGCTGCTATGACCACCCATGGAAAGGCTGAACTGTGTCTCCTCATGAAACTGCTCCATGCACACCACCTTCCTCCCCTGCTCCTCAACAATAGGAAAAATGTGCTAAACTTCCTCTAACACCTCTGATGAAGTATGACCATTTATCTGCAAGTGTCTCATTCTGATTTGTCTGAGCTTGAGGTCCCAGTAAGGGCTTGTCCAATGCCTAATAACTGTATTACTAGGAAAATCTGTTGATGGCTGAAAAAGGATAAATGGTCTTTCCTAAACTTCACATAAAACCAAAAAATATTGTCAATAATTCATCTTTATTTGAGCAAAACTCGATATTATACAGAACTGAAAATGAACATTTAGAGTATTATTTTGTCTTTAATAGCAATTGAGCATCCCCAGGAAAAGACAATCTACTATGGGAAAGTAAGGATCACAGGACTTCAGTCTCTTTTTCATCTCCAGCTGACATGTTCCAAGTCATATGGCTTTATAAATTCTTACTGATCTCCATCAACATGTCTCTTTGATGTTTAAAGTCTCAGCTGGAGTCACATTTGTAAGCCAACAACTCCTTTCAAAATATTTATGTCCTTTGACTCAAAGTTCAAAACCAGGCAAGATTCTTTTTGTATAATCGCTTAGAGCAAGTACAGCATTTCTGTTACACCAGTTTGAGGAACAGGCATGACGTGCAATTTAAGACACTATATCTCATGTAATTTTCGACACTGGCATCAAAGAACTATAACCTTTTAGTAAAGGAGAAAAATGTGATCAGTTCTTTTCACATTAAGCCCATTTTGACTGTACTGAAATCAGCTTCAGTGGTCTATAAGTTTTGCATGAGGAGACTAAAGCTCTAACAGTGCTCTGAAAATGGAAATCATGCACATAGTTTACTGTAGCTCCAATATACACATAAACTACCTATGAAAAATTACCAATAGAATGCAGTCCATTAAGTCAGTAGGGATCACTAGACATTTATCTTGAAGATTTTAATAACTAATGGCCTCCTTGCTCCATAATTTTTAAAGCAGTATGTACTTTCTCTAGCAGAAGACAAAATGATGAATTTCAGTTTAAAGAGCTGTGTGTGGAGTATCGTTTTTATGTATATCATCACAGACTTTGTTTTGCAAGACTTTTAGATTTATGATTCTAGTGCCCTTCTGCTCCTAGGTATTCTTGGCAAGATGCTGAAGCCCCCATCAGGATGTCAGTTCTTTGGCTAGCTGATCCAGAGAGACTGTGTGAGACAGATAGAGAGGAGGAGCAGTTCCTTCACTTTTCACCAGTTTATGTAGCTCATTCTGTCTGGGCTGCAGGGCTCGAGCCAGCTGCTTCAGAAGAGATGTCAATTGCCACATAGAAAGATACACCCCAAATCATTCCATAACCCATACTCCAGATACCCTGTTCTCAAAGAAAGAGTCAAGTAGAGGATTATATTAAACATAGGTGGCAGTTTCAACCTCTCTGCAGCTGAGCCTGCTGGCTGCTGCTGCCTTCTCTTTCTCATTTGCATCCCCCCATCTGTTCTTGCTTCATTTCCTGCCACCCCACACAAATTATTATATTCCTTTCTCAGTCCTCCTCCTCCACTTCTTTCCTTCTCCTGTTACAGCTACTGTCACTGCCTTCTCACTTGGCCCTGCCTTTCCCAGGCTGTCACATTCCTTCCTCCTTACCCAGCTTCAGCCATCACAAGTCCTTCCTTTCCTTGCTCTGCCCTGCTTCTCCCCACCAGCAGCTGTGGCAGTACCAGAACAGAGAGCACGACCACAGAGCTTCCTGAACCAGCTGACTTTATTACAAATCTTCCTCCTGCACAAATAGAGCAAAATCATGGAAGTCTATATGCCTTATGTGACATTACATTACACTTTAATCTCTCATCAAGCATATACCTTGGAAGCAGTGGTATAGATAAAAGATGTCGTACTTAACAGAGGGTTTGGTTTGGTTTATTTTATATTTCAGTTGATTATTCTTTCATGCATAGCACAGTGAAAGAAATCTTTTTGCATTGTCTCAGCCACAGAATTTTGCAGAAAATTCTGGTGTCTTTCTGGGTGTACTATTTGAGGAACATGGGAAACTTAGAAGGGAACTCCCATGGAAATTATCTTTCAGCATTTTCAACTTTGCATATTTGAGAACAGTGCATCGCACACCATAAAATTAATGAAATATGTCTGCTTCAGAAAACAGATACCTCCATAATCTTTTCTCTATATTAAATTCATTAAACAGCAAGGCAAAAACGTTTATGCAGTTTATGGTGAACCAGTAGAGATCACCATGATCACTGACATTCCAGAGAAGCTTCAGATACACTACAAAGACCACTTTACATGGAAAACATCTACTACTATTGTTGCCTTAGAAGACTGTCCAGGTGATTAAGTAATTACCCTGCCAAACTAGGAGACAGAGCTTTTAACCACAGACAAAACTGAAAACTACAATGCTGTGGTTTACTTTAAAGCTTTAGTTTACTCTTATTTTCTGCACTTAAAAAAAATAAAAATCACGTCACAAATGTAAACTCTGTACTGCAAAGCTAGGAAACCATATTCCTATCATCAGGTTTTCCCTATAGCCATGCTTGACCAACTGGGAGCCACTTCTCTCTCAACTCAAACTTTGTCCTTTATATACCTTCATCCAACTGCAATAATTCACATACAAATTCCCTTTTCAGACCCTGCTTATGCTTCCCTCCTGTTACATCCAAGTTATTCATACTTAAAAAGGAATGGCATGACATTTTTACAAACACCCTCTTAAGATGGTAGGGAATTGTAAGAAAGATTTTGTGACAGAAGGGAATTTTTGGGAGGATGGTCAAGATCTGCCTGACTTACATGTCTCTGTGTCTTTCTCTAGAAAACATGAAGATATGTGTGAAATTTCTGAGGAAAATTATCTTTAAGAAAAAATTGTTGTGATGCAAATTGACCCTGCTTAATTTCAGGCAGGCTTGTTATTATCTTATGAGTGATCAGATGAGAAGGTCCAGTGAATTGATGCTCTAAGGAACAGGTTACAAAAATCCAGAGAAAAAATGGCTTTATTAAGGAGTGTCTCCCCTCTGTGATCTGCAGCATTACATCTGCTCTGCAGCAGCCTAAAGATGATTAGGGAAAGCTAATCAGCTTACAGTCCAGGGGTCCATTCTATACCAGGAGTTTTTACTGCTCACTGAAAAGGTTGAAAATGACTGCTCTAGACCACTTACAATCAGAGTTTCTCTGTGTGATTGCATTTTGCCAGAAAAGCTATATACGAGGATTTTGCTATATTTTCACAAAAGAGCTGCAACTTGAAGTGGCAGAGAAATCTTGCTTCTCTGTACTGATCTATACCTATGTGTAGCTATTCTTACCCACCTTTACTAATTACAAGCCCTGGCTTTAGATAGGGTCTGATGAGAGTAGACTGATTCCACCTACACAGATCTCCAGTGAGTTTGCTGGGATTTCCCACACTGAATCAGGAACTGAAAATGTATGTGATGTGTACAGCTGGTTGTATTTATAGGTTATGACTCCTCCGACTGAGCAACCAAGTATTTGGGGATTTTGCAGTTATGGAAGATATGCAGCTCTCTTTGCTTAATATGAGACGTCAAGGAGGAAATTGTACTTGTATAGCATAAGAACCTAGACTGAAAGCACAAAAACAGTTCTATTGTCATAGGGTAGCCTTGAGTCAGGCCCATAAAAACTAGTTCTTCTATTTTGGCCTTTTGCAATTTTACTTTGGTTTCAAGTAGGGAAGAGGGTACTTACGTGCATGATATTATTTGACTACATATGCTCAAAAAAAAGAATTTACTATGGCTATTTACTGTGCAGGCAGTCTTGCACAGGTAGGTTTATTTTTATATCTGTGACATCTTTATTTGCTCTTGGCCCTTTCTAAAAACAATAAGCCCTTCCTGTGTTTTGCAGACTATTGTAAGTAAACAACTCTACTTTTGGATTTAAAATTACCTTTTAGACAAGGAACATTTGCCCTACATAGCAGCCAGTAAATTAAAGAGGACACTGACCAGAAGATACATGCATGTATAATATATTACAGCAAGTTTGCTGAGTTCCTACATAGTAACCTCTCTACTATTTTACAAGTATGGGCCACAAGACATTCTGGGGTGAACAAGTAGTCAGAAACTCCTCAAATGCCAGATTTTCCATGAAGATTGCAACAGGCAGCTGAAGTTTTATATAAATCTGGACCTTCTCCACCTCTTCTTCCATACCGATTTATGGAAGATTTTCAGAAGAGCTCAATCACATTAGTAAACCATTTTGAAGACCTGATCCAAAGCACTTAAAAATCTTGGAAGTTAAAAAAAAAACAAACCCAAAAACCCAGCACCCAGAAACCTGCAAATCCAGTCTCTATTCAGTATGTGACCTATTGTTCCAGGCTATATTTTCTTTCTTTTTTTTCTTTTTTTTTTTTTCAGTATTCAAAATCTGGGAGAGTTCAGAATATATGGGAGATATTAAGAAACCTGTTTAATAAGCTTTTGCACAAGTCCTAGCCCACTCAAATATGTTCCTTAGAATAATTGGAGCATGTCACAGAGGGTTTTTTTAGTCCAGTAGCTATTAATGAGAGATTATTCTTCAAAATATTCCTGTTTCCGACTAGTTCCAGTAAGTACATGTCTTGTATTCTCCTAGGTTTTTACAGCTGACATTACAGTCTTTAATTTCCACCTATTTGTGGAAAGTGTTGAAAAGAACAATTCTGCTCAGTTGAATATGGTAAGAAAGGAGTGTGTGTTCTTCATCTTCCATTCTCCTTCCTGCCCAAGTGGAAGTGAATAGATGTCTCCATGCTTTGTGCTTGTTACAAATACCCTCCCAGTTCTTTTATTTTTAAAACCTGAAGGTTTTTCTATCAGGAAGAGACAAGAAGGCAACCCTATACTTAGGGTTGTATACTTGGACAGGCAGAGGGTTATGCAACCTCTGGAGATCAGTTTTATTGCTGGATGAGGGAATTCTGAAACAGCCTATGAGCAAAGACAAGGCAGGTAGGCAACAAGCTGAGAGAGCACAGCAGGCTGTTGATCTCCAGAAGCAATTATCAGATTGACTTTGTGAAGCACACAGAGCAAACAGAATGTGCAAGACTGGTGTCACAGGTAATTAATAGAGAAATCAGGCAGTGAGTCCAAATGAGAAGACAAGGTGCTCTCTGACAAATTTCACAGGCTTGTGCTCAGTGTCAGCGTAGATACAGACCAGAAGTGACAATGCAGATACTAGCCATGGAAACCTAGTGGCCTAGTGCTGCTATCAAAATCACAGTGTTTTTTTTTTTGCTGACTACTAGAAAGTAGCTTCTGAAAGGTCTGTGCTCTCTCATCTCAGGCTGAGAAAAGAGGGTGAGCCCAGGCAACATACCAGGAAGTAGAACCTACTGCTTTATACCTGTCTGTGACCGTTAGGCACAAAACCCCAGGTTAAAATATCTGTCACAGCTTGTCAATGTAGTGTGTGATACCTTACAAGCAGTGTAACAATAGTCTGTCAGCAGTGGTATTTTATCAAGAACGTATTTTAAACCTAGCTAGTTAAGTGGGAAGGGGAGAGTGGGGATGCAAGCAAATAACACCTTTTTGATAATAATTAATAATAATAATAATACTTCTTGCTTTTGCAAGTTTTGCCTTTCCTGAAGTGCAGCCTGGTACAGGTTTTCAGACCCTGCGCTGTAGAGCCTAAAGGCGTTTGTAGAGATAAAAGTCACAAATACATGCAAACCCAGAACACTCCAGTGAAAAGAGAGTCTTATATGGGAAAAGCAAATGAAACCTGAAGACATTAGTAAGAATGACACATAGTGTTCGAACAGTTCTTGGTCCTTTTCTGTTGATAGTTTTTGAAGATCTAGCTAACTGAATGTGGTTTAATAAGAGAAACGTGGAATGCTTGTATCCATGTCACAGCTTAAAGAAAATAATGGTCCAGTCTCATTTCTAGTGAAGCAAACTTTGCTGCATTTCCCCATAGAAGCCAACAGAATGATCAGAGGAATACTCTTGTGCCAAGGTCAGTCATGTAGACCATACCTATATGAGTAACTCAAATAGACCAGAGCTTGGCACTGAGATGGTAAGTGGCACAGTGTGACTCACCTTCAAACGGATAACCTTTCTCTTCCTCACACACAGCTGGACAGCCTCATCCATTCTGCTTGCCAGGAAACATCCTCAGCACTTGGTCCTCCCCAAACCATGCCTAGAAGTATGTAAACAACCATGGGTCAAACAGGAACATGGTCACAGTTATGTACTACCAAGTACCAGTGCCTGAGTCCCAGCCCTGTGTAGGTGATGAGAATGCATGTAGCCTTGTATTTCTTTTACAGAAGAGCACCAGAAGCCCAGCTGAACTGTGACCCAAGGAGAAGGAAACAAAAATCAGTAGAAATCAATTCTGTTCAAGCTGTGGAGAGATGAGCTGTGAAACACAGGGATGTTATTTCCATTATTTGTTCTTGTGATGGGCTTGCTGTCAGCATTCTACCATATACACCAAGTTCAAAAAATCAAAACATACCAAAACACAAATGAGTTTTGGCAATCTGTCACATACCTCACAATGAGTACATTTTTCCTATGAAAAATATTCTGCCTGATGCAACAAACCTCTTTCCTCAAAGGGTTTTTCTTCCTTTGCCCCTGTCAAATACTTTCAGTGAAAGTAAGATGAGGCCAAAGGGAGGAAGGAACAAACAAAAATAAGAATAATAGAAAAATTGCTCAGGCCATTTATCTCTTAAGACTTCTATAAAATTATTTGTCATTGAATTCCTGCAAGCAGCTTAGGCCACTTCATAATGCCCCCCCAAAAATATGTGGGGTTTAAATGCTGAAAGTTTCAATTCTCAAAACAATTCCCCATTGATTTCATCTGATGGGAAGGAGTTTGATTATATCAAATGGAACCTACATCAAGGAGAGCAAGCATCCTAGGGTAAGTCTCAAATGAACTTGTAAAACCTGCAAAACTAAAGTAAAACCTGGATACTCTGTATAATTGTGGATCACTTATCTAAGAGGTGAACTGCTTTGAATAGCTGCATATTTCAAGGCTAACAGGACAGAGTAAATAGTGCAGGGGAGACTATTTCGAGGTTGTATCCAGTTTAGGTAGAATCTTTCTATGTAAGAGTTCTCAATCACAGTCAATGTTTAGAAAATGTTCGCACACCATTTCACATGCAGTGAACTTGGTCTTGATTTGTACCCTCTCTTTGGTTTGTGCAGTACTGTTACCAAAGTAAAGAGACGTCTCAGGAACAAAGAGCTAATTGCTTTTGAGAAACAGTGTCTGAACCTGGTTTGTAATTACAATGAAGGCACGCAAATAAACTCAGAGGACTCAGGAGTGGCAGAGGCTGTGAAACAAAAGTAATCTGACAAGGTCAACAGAACTGGTGCTAGGAATGCACTGAAGACATTACTATGCTAGAAGTTATACACTGAGCTTTTCATTTAGTGGTTATCCCATTAGTGCATGGATTGGAAGTAAGAGCTATTAAAGTGACATTATATTTAGAACCTTTGATTTACCCAAAAGTGCACTGTCGGGTATCATAAAATTCCCCTTCCTCTTGAGGCTTTTTGGCTTTCAAATCAGATCCAGACTGCTGTAGTATTACTGCACCCAAATACATTTTGAACTCATAAGAAAGATTTGCACCTATGACTTAGTTTGGTCTCATCTGGAACAAAATTATCTATTCTGAGTGAAAAGATGCACAATAAAATACTCCTGAGACATGGAACATTTTTATTCACTCCATCAATTTAACAACTTATGCTTAGCTATGGCAGGTGCGAACACTATTTCTTTTCTTTCTTCATGTGCGCAACCACCTCAAATAGTTTTCTTCTGTAATGGGGAAAGATGGTCTCCTTAAGTAATAACTTCTTTCTTATTGATGTAACTTTATTTTTTTTTTTGAATATTGATTCAGTGGATTTAGATGAAATTATTCCCCTCTACAACTCTTGTCCTCATTTCAACCCTAGCTAAATCCATGATCTCTATGTACTTTAATGTACATAAAGTTACTTTAATGTGCATAAAGTTTTCTTTTATGAAGTTTTCTTTTAATGAACTTATTATCATCAGTTGTAATTGTAATTATCTTATTCATTCCTCTGTAAGATTCTGATCTTTTTTACTTGTGACCTTAACCCATCATGTTTCAGAGACAAAGTTTTCTCTCTCACTACTGGGTCAGCATGTTTTTTATGAACAGTGTGCCACTTAGCATAGATCAGACACTTTTGATAGACTAGAGAAAGAAAAGCATGGGTTTTTTTTCAGTATTAAAGCTGGGGATCTTTTCTTTGAAGGTTGCATGTTTTGGAGCAGAAACTACAAGGGGATAAGGTAATGAATGGCCTTTGTATCAGCAAAATTTGCTTTGCAAATTTGCATTCAAAATGGATTGTGCTGCAGGCCTTCTGGTGCTAGGGGAATCATCCAGTTTTGCATATGTACAGCAGAGGTTAACTAGGGCTTGACAGTTAAAACTGCTGTTCTACTCACATTTTCCAGGAATAAAGGAACACCTTCTTTGCCACATCAGCTTTCCATCATGTGTGACAGATCCGAAGTAAGGAACAGGAATCTACCTGGCTCCTACACAAAGGAAAATAGGGTAAGCAAGTATATGTGGCAAGAAGAGGAGTCAATAGGAGAAACAAAAAGGTGGCTAAATGCAGCAAAACTGCAAAACAGTGAAAAGATGCCCAGAGGGATAGGTGAGACAGATTTGATGAAGCATGTGGGCATGGAGCTGACTGGGCAAAGATACGACACAAAACTGTGAGAGAGATTCAGAATGGAGCCAGGGGCATAAGGAACAAGTGACTAGAGGCCAGAGAGAGTGAAGAGATGGAGGGGACAGAAAGATGAAAGTAACATTGGCAGAACAATGCTGTAGAGCTCTTCCCAAACATGAAATGCTCAAGTTTGTGAGTGGTGAAGACCTTACATGTGAAGGGAGGAACAAAACATGAATGTGGTCCTATTTTAACTACTTTTGCTTATGTTTATGGACCATCACAGGATCAAAATTCAATGTGACCTTACAGTGAATGAAAATCATTAGCTAAGGGGAAAGAGAGGCCAGTGTCTGAGCAGATGAGCATTTAAAAAGACAACATATAGAACTACACAGACATAGAAAGAAAACAAACAATTGTAATATGACTCTAGAAAACGGGAAGCAAAGAGAAGCAGACTGTTACAGTTTTTGTGGGCAGTGTCTTATACTTCAGTGACTTTGCTGTACACTAGTAGCAGACAGGGAGAAATCTTAGTGGTCCTGAGCATTTTAAGTCATTAAAAATCCTGTACACGAAAGGCTCATTTTTCCATTAAGAACCTGCAGAACAATGGGTCAGAGCTTTGGCAAACTACACAAAGATGGCTGATTCATGCAATTACCAAACTCTACCGGCTGAACTAATTTGCAGTAGAATAATGACAGGATGAAAATCCAGGCATTCAAATGAGAATGCTCAGAGATTTCTTTAACTCTATGGGGAAGTAAAGACAAGTGTATGGCAAGTGAACAATCTTACATCCAAACAGAGAATATAGCAAAGTAGTCACAAAGGTATTTCAGAAGGCAGAGCAAGGAAGGAATGAAAATTTACTGAATATTTGACAAGGGCAGCAGGCAAACACAAAGCAGAAGAAATTAACAAATTCCAAAGATCTATGGCTATTTCTCTGTGTGTGTGTAAGATAATGAAATGCCCTTTACATGAGATCACATGCAAATATTCTGACAAGTCATTATGCAAAGGGTTGCAGACAAGAAAAAAAATGCCCCCATGTTGAGAAAATACTCAGTGACTTGGAGATCCTTGCATGTATGTGACATCAGTGCAGGGCAAACCAGCAAAATATAAATGGGCTGTGATGTTCAGACTAGCATCAGATACAAGACAAGGCAGCAGAGCACAATAAGAAATGGAGTGTAAATGAACAGTGGGCATCAATGTGCGTGAAAGGCACAAAGACCCCTTCAGAAGTGTACACAAAGGAAAATAGCTAAACGAAATTTTAAATTCTTTGATAATAAAATCAATCCAAATTCTAAATTCCCTGATAATATAATCACAGTACCATGAAGCTGAGTAAATTAAGAGCAGAATATCAAGCAAGAGGTAGATAGAGTAAAAGTTCAGGTAGTAGAAATCTCAGACAGACATTTAGCGTCAGTATGTTATGCATGGGCACAAGACAGATATACACTTCCCCAGTTATGCAAAGCAGCCTCACACTGCAAAATAAATAGCAATTAAGTCAGCTAAAAAGATGTCTATCTTCCTGTAAGAGAGAAATACAAAACATAAGGCTAAAGAACTGCTCTGCCCAGGTTTCAAGCAAGGGAGTGGACTCGAGTAACAAATACTCCAGAGCAAAGATGAGTTCATGTATGTTGTTTTGTTGGGCACTTGCAGACAAATGTGTAGTCTTTTGCCTCCTATATTCTCATAATAACCACACCAATGAAAACAGAAAATATCCGAAAAGTTCAAAGCCACTGAAAAAAAGTCAACAGAGAAGGACCATACAGAAACATATAGATGAATTGATTTTCTCTAACTGCAGGCAGACAGAAGTTACACATGTTCTCTTAACTACTTGCTTAATCTGCCCTGAAAGTTAAAAGACAGCTACATGTGGATGAGGTAACCGTCCTGCAGGCACCTATTTCTTCCTACTGAGTTTGGGAGGAACCTTAGAGCTAGCTTAGACTACACGTCTACCTTTTTGCTAACTAAAGCCAGGAAGATGAGTCCCAAGCAGAGAAGGAAATGTCTTATATAGGACAATGCAGAAGGGAATTAAGAAAACCAAGGAAGAAAATATACACATGAAATTCAGTCCTTGAATAAAAAAGGAAGTGAATCTTTCACTGCAAACTACTTCATTGTCATAGGCCACTAGAAATTAAATGAACCACCCTAGTAGTCTTCTCAGACAAGACAATAAGACATTTTAGCAGCTATGATACCCAAAAAATATCACTTCAACCAATGGACATCTACTTACATAACTCAAAATAGCAAAATAACAAAATCCATCTTTTACAATGCCAGTCCAATAAACAAGCCAAATAAATTGTTAAAATTGGCTATATACTACCAAAAGAAAGGTGAAGAAATAAAAAAGAAAAAAAAAGTCACAGGATCACATTATGATTGATGTTAGAAGGGACCTCTGGAGGTCATCTGATCCAGCACCCTGCTCAAGCAGGTTACTCAGGACTATGTCCAGATGGCTTTGGAATACCTCCAAGGATGGAGAGTCCTTGGGCAACCTATGCTGTTGCTTGGGCACACTCATAGTCAAAAAGTGTTTCCTGATGTTAGAAGGGATGGAAACATCCCAAGGCACCATTCTTGAATTCTAAGAGATGGTCTTTAAAAAGCACAGCCAAACACTTTTGTGGCAAACCCCCTATAGTAAAAAAAGTCATTGAGGAAAAGTGTTAGTATTTGATCAAGCACCAGTTTTTTCTTCACTGCCTACTGTACCAATGTGATGCAGCTGATCTGTAAGAAATGGTGGACACAAGCTGTGGGGTTCACAAGGATTTCATGCAATAGTAATTTTTAAGACTGATTATGGCAGAAATTTTATGCCAAGGAAGAAGAGGTTGTGTAAAACAGGACAAATGACCTGGTTGAAGACAACTAAAACCCAAAGCAAACCCTCAGGGTGAAGAAAAATATTACTGCAACAGGAAAATAGTAGATTTATAGTCACAAATTCTCCTATATGAGGCAACCTAGCATTAAATTTGTATTTCACTGACAAGCAAGACTGCTACATCACTGAGACAAATAGCAGGAAAAGTGGATACTGGTAATTAAGGTGTTTTTCTGAATTTCACCTGCATTTAATTTTTTGTTAACAAGAAAGACAGTCTCTAGAAAGTCATGATGATGAAAAGGATTCAGATTTGTGAAATAATTTAAAAAATCATAATACCTCTGGAAGTGGTCTCTCAATAGGACTACTGGTAAGTAACTCTTTAGAACATATATTTCCAAACATGTTGCCAAGTTCCAAAGACAATTTTTTGCTAAAATAATGTTGATGGAATTCCTTCATTTAATCTTGTCTAGTAAGAAGGCACAGTTATACTCCTGAAATACTTCCCCATTACAGGTGCATTTTAACAATCTACAAATGTTTACGATGCGGTTGCAGTGGTCAACTTCAGTAGTACATATCAGATCAGTAGGGAGAAAGCTCTTCTTCTACAGCTTATAAAGCACTGTGGCAAAAAGCAGCTGGCAGCTGTTAGCTACCTCACAACTAAATCAAAAAACTGGTTATCAAATTGCTTTAACAACATAAAATGTTAAACCCAGACAATTTAAGGGGGATGTTGAGGTACTTGAGTGCATCCAGGGGAGAGCAACAAAGCTGGTGAAAGGGCTGAAAGAAATGGCCTTTGAGGAGCAAATAAGGGTCTTTTGGTTGTTTAATTTGGAGAAAAGGAGGCTGAGGAGAGATCTCATTGCTCTCTGCAGCTTCTTGAGGAGGAAAAGGGGAGAGGGAGGTGTTGAGCAATTTTCCCTGGGATGCAGTGACATGACAACTGGATATGGTTCAAAGATGTGTCAGGGCAGGTTTAGACTGCACATTAGGAAGCATTTCTTTACTGAGAGAGTGGTCAAACACTGGAACAGGCTTTCTAGATAGATGGTCAATGCCCAAGCCTGTCAGTGTTTAAAAGGTATTTGGACAATGACCTTGATAGCATGCTTTAACTTTTAGTTACAAACATGCATGAGCTTAAATATATAGTTGGAAGAGAGACATTTTTAACAGAATTCTAATACAAGGAAACGGTGCCTTTTAGTTCAACACTTCCTGAAACTTTCCCAAATGCAGAAGCAAAACCAAAATAAAACAAAAAAAATTACACAGTAGGACTGAAGAAATCAGTGGGAAAATCTAGTTCTCAATTCAGTGATCAAAGTTGAACTAACCCGTGGAGGTACTGAAGATTTAGACAAGTGTTTTGAAAAAACAGTATTTACTGGAGATAAAAGTGTCAATTAAAATGTTTACAGTCACCGCCTTTTGTTTTTCATTGTCGCATGAAAGCCCAGTATTTGTTCAAATAGCAGGGATAAGCCAATTCCACAGCTTTAGAGAAGCACAAGTAAGCAAATTCAAATAACAATACCACAGCAACAACCCTATGATCACTTCAGTGGAAGAAAATTGGATCCTTCTGGATTACTATATAGACACTCAAGATGCTGACACAGAAATCATGAAACATTATAGAACTGTTCTTAAAGCATTTCTTTCACTCTTCTTCTATCATCATTATCTAATCAGAGATGGGATAAATGAGTTCTCCCAGCATTCTATGCTGTGCTTTCCCTTCATGCCACAATTCACAGTAGTTGATACTAACTTATTTCAGCACTGAACTGTTATCAGCTACAGCCCAGTGTAATTCTGGTTTAAGTCTGCAAGAATCTAATTTAATTTTGCAACACCAACATCACTATTAGATGTGAAGGGGAAAAAGAAAAAGTCAAGGTTGTTATTTCTGGAAACAAAAAAAAAAAAAAAAAAAGGCACCTAAATATCTTCTCACAGGATTAAATAAGCTCATATGTGCTGGAGAAGATGCTGCAGCATCAGAAACCCAGTGGTCCAAAACTGGAGGTAATCTGTAGGGATCAGTGAAGAACAAGTGGAAGAGTCACATATAAACAGGAGGAGAGGACATTCAACTTCTGCATCATTTATAGAATTTGCCTTTCACCTGCATACCTCAAGGATCACAGCACCTTCCCTTGACACCCGCAGAAACCATGATAAAATCAGGCAGGCCACTCCATCCTAACTGAAGAGTCTTCAAAAAAAAGAGGACCTGACCAGAACAACCACGTGTCATCAATGTAGCATCTCAGAGTGCTGACTCTTCATGAACAGATGATACTCATGACTGATCTGGTGCTTCACATACTGAAGTCAACAAAAAGCAAGATCAGTGACAAAATAAAACAAAACCTGAGATTAACTAAAAGCTGTGCTTCATGACAAAAAAAAAACCTTAGCTTGTGCATCCTGTCTGGAAAGGTAACCATATACTCATTCTGCTTGACCACTTAATTTTGAAATAGGCTTACTTTGATTGTATGTATCAACATCATAGTCCATAAATTTCCTGTCTTTACAAAAGTTTCTCTTTACTTCATAAGTGTCACTATAAAGAGTTAAACCATTGTCTCCGCACCATTGTCAAAGCCTCATATTTACAGTGATGTGTTAAAAGCTTTGACTTCTGAAACCCATGTCTTTCACCAGAATTAGTGATTCTCTTTGTTTAGTAGGTCAAAAAAAAAATTCTTACTCCACAGAAAATTCAAATAACTGAAGTGGGAGGCAGGGGTTCTCTAAATCAAACAACACAGATTTTACTCTTGTCATGACTACAGGGGTTTAAACTATTCTTAGAAGCAGAATATTAAGATTAATCTCCTTTGCATAAATTTGTCTGGATATACTGCATAGCTGTAGCTGTGAGTACAGAAATATTATTTCACCAATAATATTTTAACTTGTAAGCAAGTCAAGAATTAACAATCTAAGTGTTTTGACGAAACACAGGTAGAGCAATTTGGCAGCCTGCTTGCACAACTGAAGACCAATACAAATATTATTTTTTAATTAAAAAGATTCTTAAAAGCAAACGAAACAAATTCCTAAATAAATTTGGAATGAAATTATGGGTGTACATCACCCATTAGTTTCAAGGCATTAGTCTTGTGTTCAGCCAAGTGGCAGAAAGTCTTTTTAGTCAGCATCACTGATAAAATTTCATTCTAAATAAAAGCTTTGCTTTGAACAACCTTGCATACATGTTGTAGCTAGAAGCATACTGTTCATGCTGACAGGTGAATGAATGAAAACCACTAACTTTCCCCTGAGTTTCCCTGAGAAAACTTGTTCATTTGAGAAGGAATTATTTATATTACACATTGAGCCAGTAATTTCTTTCCCTTTTTTTTTCCAGAAGCCTATTCAAATACCTTAAAAAACTTGGTAGGTTGCTCTATCATTTCTGCATTATATTCCTTCAAAAGTTTGGTGTGTGTCATGTCCCTTCCTCTCTTTCCCCCTTTTATCACAAACAGCATAACAACATGAGGGGCTGTGGGTTATCAGAATTCACTTCTGCTCAGATCCTGTGCTATCAAGTCAGTGATTTGCAGTGACCGCTCTCTTCAGGCCTTATTATAGGAAGATAAATGAATATGTTACAGTCCTGCATATCCCTATGGAGATTTCTGAGGGTTCATTGGAGAAGGCAGACATACCTGCCAGTTGTTCTAATGGGATTCTGCTGAAACAGCAGAACTGAAGAGGTGCTGACCCACACACACCCTTGGAACAACTATGTTTTGGTCAGCATTGATATACAAAGGGGGGATTAACTCATTTAAATCACAATTGGCATTGAAGAATGTGTTCTTCATCCTAGAGCATTGTACATAGCACCAGGTGAAGTTTTCTGGCTCAGGCTGAATACGAGATCAGTAGAGATAGTCCTAACAGTCGATTGAAATTTTGAAAAATTTTTTAGCAAATCAAGCACAATTCTTTTCTTATAAAACATAGATAATCATGAAATTGAGACCTACTTTGAATTTGCTGCCAAATACTTCATCACAGAAAGACTAGAAAATATAATTATGTCAAACAGCAGCAAAAACTATAAAACAGTAAAATCTATTGTTCTGTTTGTTAATATCCTGTAAGAAAACAACAACAACAGAACTGTAGGAACTGGTGAAGAAAGCTGGAAAAGAATAACATAAGTATCTGGATATTTTGGGTTTCTCTTCCCTTTGTCCAAAGCAAAGTTGTAAGCATTTTTCAGGCTGATGCAGTATTTTAGTTTTGCCAGCATTTTTTGTCAGAAAGTAAATATATTGATGAGAAAATTTAAAACACAAAGCATTCCTAATGCTGTAATGTCCAATTAGCGCTTAAACATTAGCTAACTTCAAAGGAAGAGTTTACTGTATACGCCAGTGTTATGAATATTGCTTCACACTGGAATGCTTAACTGTTAGCAAAGAATGAGACTCTTCAGTATCATATTTTACTTTAATCTGTTGTAAGACATACATTTACTACATTGAAAAAGACAGCTCTTTGTAGACACAGCTAATACAAATGAGGCTATTTAATGCAGAACGCTATCCCAAAAAATTATGCCTTGCTATGGCAATTGCTTTTAATATATAGTTAAGTATACCTATGTACATCTGCACAGGTCTATTTATCTTTATATGAAATGCATGTGTTCATATATGTATCTGTGAACTCAGTGGCAGGTAGAACTCGCATTCTGTTTTTCTTAATGCGAAACTCATATTAAAAGTAAAAAGAGAGACAAAACTAGAACTTATGGAAATCTGAAAAGGTAGTAGTCTGGAGATTTTGCTCTCTAAAAAGGAAAGACTAAAGCATTTTGTCTATCCTTTCAATTATAAGTCTTTCCTACAATTCATGACATTTCTTCCAAACTTTACTTGTTTAGACTGAAGTATTTCACATCCTTATTTCTCAGAAGTAAATGAGCAACTTCTTCAGCAATAAAACAATATAGAGGGATCACTATGTTAGAGCACTTTAAGGGTATTTGCTAGGGCTCAACTGTGCTTTTGAGCAGGAAGTTCAGATTTGGCAGATGGATCATCCCAGAACTGTTTTGTTTTTTTTTTTTTTCCTCAGGAATGTCCACTCAAACTAGTTTATAGGCCCCTGCGTATTTCAGTCTGTATATGCTCAGTAGTTTGAAAGCAAAACTCTTAGAAAACTCTATATCCTCTGCTCAGGTCTTCACAGATCCTGAGGGATAAACGGGACTTTCCTTGGAATTGCATCTGCCATGAGGTAATGCCTGCTGTAGTGACAGCACGACTCAGTGGCTGCCCTAACAAGACCCAGGTGACAAAGCAAAGGTAAAAGAAGCAGACTGTTTAGGAGTCAGCAGGAATAGCAGGAACTGAGGTGCAAAATCAGTGCAGATGCTGGATGTGTGGGACGCTGCCATAGAGCAGTAAATGAGTGGCAAGGAGTTGCAGAGATGAGAGATAAAAGCCGTATTCTCCCTCTGTCCTAGGTGTTTTCTGTGACACTGAATATACTACTGAGTGAACCCTTGTTTCCACCACAGATGAACAGTGCACAAAGTCTTTTGAATATCAGTTCCCCAACTGATTTGAGTGCTCACTCCTAGGCTCTGATCTGCAAGAGCGCTTAGCACTTGATGCTGACTGAGGGCTGTGAGCTATGCTTTGAGCAGAGAAGCTGCTTTCAAGGTTGTATCTAAAGACAGCCACAGATCCCAGGTTGCACATCTTCAGACAAACAGCACAGTCCCTCTGTCCTACAGTTTTACAGGAATTTAGGTGCCTAATTTCCACTGATCTGATTTTGATGGGTACTGAGAATATAAATATATATAAATATATACTTTTTTTTTTCACCTAAAAAAGTAAGAAATGGGCCTCAGCTCCATCTGCCAAATGGTCCAGACTTTACTCAGGACTGCTCTCTGGGTCTGCCAAATATTCTTCTGATTTTGTTTCACCAGTCTTGTAACCATGTAATTTGCTCGTAGAAAACATTAAATTACAGCTGGAAGAGAGAAAGGAGGATTCTGATCATATGGAATTTTCTGAATCAGCAGCAAGCTCCTTTGAATACATTGTATATGCTGCTACCCTGAAAGTCATTAGCTTTATCTTGAAGTTGGAATGTGTTGCTCTGCTATTCCACAGCATGGAGGGGACTCTGTATGAAATTCACTAGCTGTTTTTTCTTTGAGAAATGTAATGTTATAATCACATTATCAGTCTACTAATTTCTATTACAATTCTCTATTTCACATCCTTTACAATCTGGTGTGACTGGATATGCTGACAGAAAACATTCTTTCTCCACTTGGCAGCTTCATTGTAACACTTCAGGAAAGAAAAAAAGGGAGGAACCTTGCTTTAACTTGGCACATCTGAAGACCATGTTATATATGCTATATATATTAAAAACAAACAAACAAACAAACAAAAAACCCAAAACCCAAAAACAAATAAAAACAAACAAAACAAAAACAAACCAAAATAAACAAAACATTCTAAAACCCCCCACCTAAGCCTTTATTCTGCAACAATGAATTAATTGGAAAGTATCCCTTGACATCATTAGGTGCAAAAAGAGGCCACAGAAGAAGGGTGAATATAAAGCTATAGGTATATACATAACTATCACATCATCAGCTGAGACTGCAGTCCTGGCAGAAAGGAAAGGGAAAAGAATAAATCACTGCATACACATGCTGAAGTTAGCAGCCTTTGGCTACAGGAATTACACAGGGAGCCCTAGCTTTCACCATAGGACCTTTGCCCAAAACCTAAGCTATCATTGTCCTACACCATTCTCATTCTCTGGAGTTTAAGAGTCAGTTTAGCTGCAAACAACTATCAGACAGGTAATTAATAAACAGATGACAAACCAGGCACTGACTAACAAAAGACTTTATTTAGTCAAATTAGCATTTTACTCTTCTCTCTGGATAACAAAGATATAATAATATCACTGCAATCAGAAGTATACAGTAAATCTAATCTCAGAAAACACTACAGCAAAAGCCTCTCAAGGCTTTCTCAAGCCTCTCCTGAAATACCATTCTATCAACCAAAGCATTACTGTCACTTACTCTTCAAAGTAAAAACACTTCCTCTTTTCCTCTCAGTAAGAAGAAAATATGTAAGCTTCATAATAAGAATAACAATTACCATGTGAGTTAAAGATGGAAACTGCTAGCTGAAAGCAATACAAGGATTGCAATTGGCTTTCTGAATAAGATACCACCCTTTGAGTGATGGTGTGAGTTTACAGGAGAATCTAAACCTATATATTGGGTTTTGTGTTAACCTACCACAGCCTGATACTGCACTTGATGGTACCTATTTCATAAAGAACAGCTTGAAATTCACCTCACACTTCACTACAGCTACTCCTAATTTAAATCTGAGCAGATACATATGCTGCTTAACTTTCTCCTTATTCTGAGATATTTGCCTCTAGCAAGATGTTTCCATCTTTAAAATAGGAGTGTTCCTCCTTCTCAGGCAGGCCTACATATTCCTATTCCTATATGCCTATTCTCAGACATCTAAATATTCCTCTGTTGCAAATCAATCACTTAGCAGAAAGGAGTCAAAGAGGTCTGATAAATCCAGAAACCCAAATATGTCATATCAGAGAGACACATCATAGTGTCATAGAACTATTTCATATGATAGTCCCTGAAGTTAATTTGTTTTGAAGAGTATGGTCTTATACAGAGATTTCTTTCTATTCCTAAAGTAATGGTGTACATATAAAACAGATATAGCTCCAGCTCCACTTTTGTATGTTTTCATTATTATTGTAATAGTGTTGATACATATTTCCATGTGCTTGAGAGGTTAGCTTAGATTATTCAAAGGCTTCACTTAATTGATTTTCTGATACATAGCTAAATTTTCTGCTGGCTCAAGCTAGCACAGCAAAACTGCATTTGATCAGTAAAGGTACAGGCATTTAGAGGATCAGTAGAGTATATTGGTCAAATTCAGCTTTCAGTTGCTAGAAATTTATACTTAATTGATTTCACCTAATGTATTTGCAGAGCTGCACTTATACATTTGGGAACCAAATTTGGGTCAAGGACAGTAAGGACTGCAGTCACAAAATGATTGTGACATCATTTAGTAGCATTTAAATTTAGGGGTTGAGAGGCACGCAATAAGCAGACTATGGCAACACTGGGCTGGGTAAATGACTTGTCAAAAAAACAGCTACAATTAGCCCATGGTTGGATTACAGCTAGATTTATCCCAGCTCTGAATTTCTATCACTAGCATTATCCAACTAACTGTTGGATAGCAGTTGGTGTCGTGACTGCAGCACAGGTATATTCCAAGTTATACAACTCTGTAAAAACCTCCACTGATTAACCAGTTGCCCACTGCTGATAACATTTTTCCAGACTAATTGCAAATAGTTCTTTACCACAGCTCCCCTTTTAGAAGATAGCTTAGCACTTTTCCATGGTGTCATTTGCAAAACAGCATGAAAACAACAGCATCCAGGTGCTGTGAATTTCAAACTGTTCCTTCTGAGATAAGTACCATCAAGACTCCTTCATTTAGTTTTTGGCAGTCCCATATTTAACCATGTTGCTAAGTGTGCTGAAACAAAAATCTGAAAAGGCTCTTCTCAGTTTTCATGTAAGTGTTGCTATAGAACTTGCAGGTTGATTTTTTCAAATTTCCTGTGAACTATAGTTGTTCTTTGGTCTCTTTTCTTGATCATGGGCTGGTTTTTGGTTGCATTATAACTTCCGTTGAGAGAACGGAAGTGCCTTTCAAAGTTGCACGTTAAGTGTGTGCAAAACTTCAAAGACTGAGATATTTTGAACCTGGGTTCAGATTTTGAAGGGATACTATATGATCATAGTGAGGAAAGACAACCCTATGCTTGGAAAACATGATTAAATATAATTCTGTAGATACAGATTCTATGTTCAATATGAAATGACACATTCTATACTCACATTCAAGTTTTGAGATCACACTCTGAGCTAGTTTCTGTTGTCTTTTTGAGCTAAAAAGATACAAATATCAGTAAAACATATAGAGTTGGTTTTTTTTAATAATCTATGCCTTTCTGCTCATAAAGACATTCTTGAAATTTCAATGTGAGGCCCTCTCAGTTTTGTGGACACAGATAGAAAATATCACTGATCACAGGAAACTGTGAAACCGTCTGGCTTTGGGTCAGTAAAAAGCGAGACCTTCTGGAAGCAGAAAGAAGGAAAGATGGGAGCTGCAGGTAACCCCAACAATGGCCATGACCTTAATGTGGAGGAACCATCCTGTGGCACGTGAGCAAGTCTGGGTTAGTGACAGAAAGACATCCCATCAACAGTCTAGTGATCATCTGATGAAGGCAGGGGATGAGACAAATCAGGTCAGGGATCATGCTGTGAACCCAAGCCCAAACAAAATGGTCATCTGCAACATAGCTCAGGAAGGAGCTGAAATGGGGTTATGGGCCACAGCAGCATGGGGAAAGCTGTAGGGCAGGAACAGTCAGAGCTAACATTGCCCTCAGAGCCCATACAGAATGTCTTGGACACTTTAACAATTTGGGACTACGATTTTTGTGACTGGTTTAGTGTTACCTAAACTAAATCCATACTTTAGTCCTCCATTTCAGGTCCAAATGTTATTGTCACCTACAAAGCCTAAGCCTTAAAAGATACTACCTACATATATGTGACATATATTGTTGTTTTAAACTACAGATGGACCAAAGAAGAGCAGACA
Source organism: Melopsittacus undulatus (assembly GCF_012275295.1). Lineage (NCBI taxonomy): Eukaryota > Metazoa > Chordata > Aves > Psittaciformes > Psittaculidae > Melopsittacus > Melopsittacus undulatus. The sequence goes on along the minus strand of NC_047527.1, from coordinate 76,604,798 downwards.
CAGGTTTAGTTCCTAAATTAAGATACATTACAGGTACTCCTTGTAAATACACAACTGTCTGTAATAGTGGTATCTTTTACATCTTAAAATTAGCGTGTGAAAGAAAAATGTCTTAATCACAAAAAGTCTGCTTCTAGTAGATGAAAAGCTTTCTTGTACTTCATGTCTCAGAGCCAATGAAATTGGTAAAATCCAGTAAAAGCTTTCTTGAGAAGAGTTGTCATTGAGAGCTTCTTTCCATGCCCAGTTGAAGCATTATTTCCCAAAAATGCACCAATTAGGAGGTCTGGTAACGCTTCCAAGAAACATTTCTGTGGGATGATGAAGTCTAGCATAATGACTATCTGAAAGACACAGCTCATCAGTTGAGCTACAAAAAAACTCCTGCTTTTCTTTGACCATTATTCATTTACTCATTAAAGAAAGCACTAATAACTAGTACTAGTAACTGCTGTGCTTTCAAAATTTGCCACTCCATGGTCCAGACAGAAAAATCCCTTCTTCTTTCAGACATGATAGGAAATCTTCTGGTGTTTCCCTCTTGGTGCTCCAGGGCTGTTCTGGAAAGCCCAGCTATAACTGAGAGGTTAGTTCAGTGACCTCAGCCACTGCGCCCTGAGATTGTGACAGACATGCTCTCTTTAATGTGAAGGACAGAGAGTAGTTGCCCTAATTAAGCCCGAATCACCCTGTGTCACCAACAGACATCTGCAAATTAATTTATTTTCAGTACAAAAGTCCACATGTCACTCACCCTTGATCTGCTACAGAACTTCCACTAGCAGTGTATGGATTTATGTGTACGACCTAAGGAGAGGAACAGATATCAGTTATTCATTATTGCTTATAGTTTTACTCCTGGGAGAACTATTCATATACTTAGTTGTATTCAGCCTCTTTGAATAAATATAACTCAAAGGATTCTGAGCGTCAAGCGGTGGTGATTCATCTGCAGCACTGTAAATCACTGTGTTCCCCCAGGAAAGGAACAGCGGGGGAATTACACATCCATGCTTGAGCTTCCCGAGCCTCATACTGTACACATAACTTCCTCAAGAATTTAAACACACAGGACTGTGATCAGGAGTCTTAAAGTCACCATCTAACACACAACCGGTAGTGTTTCCCTTTGTACCAAAGCAGAAGAATATAAAAGATAGATCAGAAAGAAAGCATGGACAGATGAAGCCAGCTTGTCTGGCATCTTAAGCTGCCATGATTAAATTCAGGAGTCAGAAATAAGATCCAGTGTTCTTCCTAAATGAAATCTGATATAATCAGCATGATTAACATTCCTGATTTGGAATCCCTGAGGTAAATAGCTCATCTCATGCTTTAGAGCTAAACCTTTCAACAAGAACGTTCAAGTTTAGGAAATGGTTTGAAGTAAAAGAAAGCAACGCAGAAACCCAGCCTGGAAGAATGTCTCCATCCCCACAGCGGTCTGGCAGGTTGTTTCCTGAGGGTAAAAGATACATGCCAAAACTGCAGTATGGGCTTGTGAAATGGAAAATGAAAGGGAGAAACTAGCTAACTTCATAGAAAGTTTTAATCTTAAAATAGAGTTAAGTGATCAGTATGCTACAGAGAGCAGAGACTGTATACCCTCATTTCTGCTCCTAAGACTTCTACTGCCTGCCACTTGGAGATCTGTATGAACACAATCGCTAAGGGCTGTAGTTTAACACTCAGAACAATGCACTAATAAATCTCATGTATAACACAATGAGCACAAGCCAGGCTTGGGAGCTGCAGTCAGTGCTGGAAAGCTGATGTGGCTACAAAAACTTTGTCTCATGACCAGCCTGGATTGTTCTGACATGAGTCACTGGACCTCAGAACACAGGCTTGTGAGGGTTGGGCCTTCCGGTTACCCCCATTAAGGGCTTATTATTTCTCAGGTTTCACACTGCTGGACTGTCATTCCAGAAAATGACAGTGCAACTGATGGAAGCATCCCCCAGGGGTGGCCAGTGATTCATTTTGAGTGCAGTGATAAAATGGCATAAACGTATTTGTTGCTGGATAAGCAGCATGCTAACATGATGACCACACTTACAGGCCTCCCTAATGTGGTGTTAAGAGAACCTGGCACATATTTCTGATTAAATTTTCACTGTGTGGCAAACATGTCTGTGAAGAGTAAGTCAGGTCCACGTAACTGAATCACTCAAAATGGCTAAAACAACAGAAGTGCAATATACCAACTTAGGGGTCCCAATTCACTGAAAGACATGACTTGCTAAAAGCTAATGAAAAAATGTCCTTTTCATTCAGATTACCACTTCTAGTGGTAAATGGAAATACAAGCTTACTCAAATGCTGTATGTTCAGGCCTCAGATTTCAGTATATAAACTGAAAGGTCTGAGTAAGTTTTGGATTCTTACATTTGGGATTTAGATTCTAATCCATTCTAACTTATTGCCAACTTCATATATACTTTCCTCTTCCCCCCCATCCCCTACCCCCTGGAATATATTTTCTTTAATGTAAAAAAGGAAATATTCTTCTTGAAAATTTCAGTCTTATTTCAATGGCTCCTAGATGGTGAAACCTGCAGGGCTGCATTTTAATTTCTATAGGTATTTAAGCAGTTCTTCTACTCCTATTTTTAAAATAAAAACCCATAATCCATTTCTCACTTGCAAATAGCTCTTACTGTAGGTGAAGAGGACACTGGCACAGGAGTGACAAGAATCCAGAAACAAAAACTTTTATTAAATGTTGTTTCATATTTCTTTTCCCTTCTGAAGCAGGAACACTATGACCCAAACCTTTAATCTGAGTGATTGATATACCAATTTATACAACCTTTGGCTTTGAACCTTTGGTCCTACCAGAGTGCAAATTTGGGCTCATATTTAAAACTTGGAAAATCCCCTGGTTATAATGTCTGTTTTTTCTCACTTCCTATTCTGAAATAGTTGTCTTTTTTGTGGTTCCTTTCAGAAATGTAGCCCAGCACCTCCCCTCGAACTTTCCTTTCTTTGTGTATTTAGACAGCTACAGACCACTGCTTCAAGGCTTTTTCTTATTATTACATTGCAACAATTCACATGGTAGAGATCTTAATGAATTCAAGAAATTCGAATGTGCTTTCAAAAAAAAGCAAGCGTGCATGACTTTTAAATACCTGCCGAAGTCCCATTAACCTCATGCCTGAAGTAAAATCCATCTCAGTGTTTTGCTGAATAGAGCCCTTTTGGGTTTGATCCAATACATATTGAAGCCAGTCAAAAATCCCCATTGACTTCAGTGGGCTCCCAGCCGATTCCTGGGAGGTATTGTGTGAAGTTCAGCACTTCTCCTGCCAAACTTCAGTTCTTGCTCTGACATGTGTTCTTTAGGTTTTTTACACTTTCCCCTCTCAACAGAGAAATATAAAATTTTTAAGGCCGCTCTGAAAGGACAGAAGAATTTTTACCGCTGCTTTAAATGCACTCTTGCCAAAACTGAAACATTTCAAAACCATTAATTTCCTCCTAAGAGAAACATAAAAACAAGTAGTTTCAGGTCTAATACATAACTTTAGGGCTGATAAACGTCATTTCAGTTTTATAATCTTGAAGTTATGTTAACAGTTTTATACAAATATTCAGAACATTCATTGCAAGTTCTATATACATCTATAAACACAGAATGCAAACCCACTATTGTATGTATTTGCAATCTTCTAATGGTTCAAATAGTTTTAAAATATTTTTCTTTTTCAGAATTACAACTTTCATAAATTTGGGTTCAGCTAGAAATTTTAAAATAGAAACAGTTTTGAAATTTCTAAATGTTCAGTTTTCCATAAAAGAAAAATTCAATTTTTCTGTTGACATCTAATAGAATACTTCAGCTTAGCTTCAGCTTTATAAACTTACTTTTCCCTCCAGCCTTTTACTAGCAAACATGGAAATCCACTTCTCAACATCCACCTTCATTATAAATACTTCTACATTCTGTATATGACCAGTATAAGAACACAGTACTCAAGCCGCATAAATGAATCTTCCAAGTTACAGTGCATCAGATATCCATCTTAAATAAGAGCTCACAGCTAATCATAGTTTATCTCAGACTTGGAGATTTATACTATGAACATTCTGTTGATTAGTAAGTACAACACTTTCCCCTTGGTTTGCCTTTTTGAAGCAACTTCAAAATAGTAATGAATTCCTCCTTAAATAATCCAGCAGTTAAATAAATGGAATACATATACACTGTGGCAAGCTAAGCTAAATCCTGCAGGGGACAGCTCTGGTTTCCAGGCACTCTTTTAATTTTTTGGCAGCTTCATTATATATAAAAATCTTAAGAAGTTTTAGGACTACTGAAGCTCTGAAGTCTAATGAGCTATACTGGTTCAGTGCAACTGGAGATGCATTCAGTTCAATATGAACTCAAATAATAGGAATTTAATAAAAATAAAGAAGTTACTCTTTTATTAAGATAATATATTCAATTGATTTTTTAATGGTCCCTGAATTTTCAGTCTCTTTACTTTCTTGCTGTTTTCCCATTGAAGCTGTTAAGAGGGTTCTTGATGTTTAGATGATGGAGATGGGACTATAGCATCCAAGAAGGTGTAGGAGGAAGTCTGAGCTTCTCAAGAGTTTGGGTCATAGGGTATACAGACTAGAGGGATCAGGATGAAATTTAACCACAATTTAAATTTATCACCTGGAGACTTCACAGTTACTAGACCATTAGAGTACACACAGAATGTCATATCTTTCAGATCCAGGCACAGATTGACCGTAGGAACTAAGAGGCCTATTGCTCACATGTTCAGAAGCCACTGAGGGAGAATCAAGGCACCATGAAACCCACTGCCCATAGCTGCTTTAGCCTTGCTGTTTCCAAGGCTACACCGAAATGGCAAGTGCCTGGGGACAAGGACATTGCTCTTGCTGGATCCATGGCTGTGGCACCCAGTATTAGCTGCTAGGGCAGTCATACTCTGGTATGGAGTTTGGCTTTCAAACACTACTTCCCCTGAAATACCTTGGCTTTCCACAGTGCATCACATTCTTACCCCACGATGCTTACAAAAGAAGGACTCAAATATTTTTCACCAGTTACTTGTATAAGAAGCCTTCTCCACATGTTTACAAATGCAGATGTGAAGCAACGTTTATTTCAAGTGACAGCTGAGTTATGAAATTTTTTCCACACCTGGAATATTACATAGTCTAGTGGCAGAAAGAAAATAGAAAGGAAAGTGAGACAGAGAGAAGGGTAGCAATGAAAAAGAAAGGCCATATTTATAGAGTGAGCTGTATGTGAAAAATGAAAATATGTCCAACACATGATGATTCATGTTGCTGAACTAAGGAAAAAAATAATATACTGAGAGCATTTATAGGTGCAGAAACAATTTTTCCTCATTTGGGTGTAAAAATACCTCTTTCTCATTATCCATTACCTATAGAGAATCCCCAAGGAAAATCAAGCAGAAATTTGGAATGGAATTATTTGTCTATCTCTTCTGTTATTTGCCAACATATTATTATCTCTAGGGGATGCATGTTTAGGGTTGACTTGTTTGATCTATTTTCTTTTTCCAAACAAGTAAAGGATTCAGAAGCATCTAGCAAATGTTTATAAACCTGGAGGAACTGATGAGGGATCTGAACTTTCTTCATGGGGATTTAAGACTCTTTCTGTGCTTGGGTGGCCATTCTACTGGCTTTAGATTGGTTTTTCACAATAACAAGGATCCAAAGTGTGTCCTGTGAAGAGGAAAATCAAAATGATTGTTCAAGCACTTTTTCCTCCTCCATCTTCTCTGCCTGCCTGTTTGTCCACAGCAGTACCTCTTCCTAGTCAAAAAGAAAATCAGAGAAAATGGTGATTTGAAAAAACACCTCTTGATGCTATTTTGAACTTATCCTCTCCCACACTAACATCAGTGGTGAGGTAATTAGCTCCTTCAGTGTGGTGCACAACCTGATCCTTTCTTTGCAAGGACCTTGTTCTTCAACTATTACCAGTCAAACCAAAACTTCCCTCGATTTCATTCAGAACAGGATTAAGTTACATATTCTTTTTTCTTACTATATGAAGCAGTACTTGGATAAACACAAACTAGAGAGATTATTGGAGCATGTGAATTCAATGATTTCTTTTACTCCATTAAGAAAATAAGAGATTAGTGAGAATCTTTGTTCCCCAAAGCGGACACAGTCAGGTTCTATCCATTGAGGTTTTGAAGAAATAAAAAAAAGAGTGAGGCAGAGAGAGAAAGAAGAAAACCTTAAAAACAAACAAAGAAAAGCCCAGAGACATTTACCTCTGAGATAGTAGTACCTGCAGAAGGAGGGAAAGTGGGAGTTTGGTAAGTAAGAAAAATGTGGATAATTTTGCTAGAGTACACTGAATAGATTCTTAAAAGGAATGACTGGTCAGGAATGCTGCCGAGTACAGTGCATGTGCAGAGCAGAGGCTCTGTACTTACAATATGACAGCGGTGTCAACCTGCAGAGGTTCCTAGTAATATTACAAAGGGAGAAGTGCCAAAAACTGCTAAGTCTACAAACAGAGAGAGAAAATTAATAGGAGAAAACAGAAAGACTCCACCATTCATGTTTCCCTGATCTCTTAAGTTTAGCTAGCACTTATAAATCCTTTCACTGACTGTCTCTCTGGTGCTTCTCTGGCAACCTACTCCATCTCCCTCCGTAGACTAATTAATCCAATAGTCAGTAAATTACACTACTGTAATTCACATGATGCCTCTTCACCATTCCAGGATAATCCCAAACATTTTCTTTCTTAGTGAAGCATTAAGTTATTTTGTACAGATATCTACAAAAAGGCAGCTTACCAAAATACCCAGCTGGAACAGCACTGTACACAGAGGTTAAAAAAAAATCCTTATAATTTCAGATAATTTAATAGAGTTGGTATTATTACAAATACATGAAAACAGAAGTTTTTAAGGTTTGCATCTCAGCAACATTATTTCTTTCCCTTTTTTATCAGCAGCTATACTAATGGTTACACCAGGGCAACCACATCACATTTTTCTCTCTTAGATGACGCTGCCTGACCAGATTATGATGCTTGGCTGCAAGACAAGAACTCCCATAGACTCTCACAGACAGGGAAGGTATTGGGAAGAGTGGGCTATACGAGTAACTAGCACATGCCTGAATTCAGAACAGCAGTTAACAATGAGCAGCATAGATATCTTGTCCAAGATGAGGCTGCTGTTTCCAGCTTGGCTTTCCAAAACCAAAATGAATTAGACTGTCACTCTGTAATGCATACTAGTTCTTTACCTGCTGCACTAGTGCTCATGGGCTTGAAACCCAAACTAGATGCTGCAGTTTCAGGCTAATTTGAAGCTTATTTTTAGACTGAAGGCATTTTTTTTAATCTTCTATGTTATTTTCCCCTTCATTAAGAGTAGATCATGCATTTATGAACATCTACAGAAAGCTTCAGGTTCTAAAAACTTGAAAATAAAAGTCATTGCCTAAAAAGAATATGTGTGAGTAAAGAAACTGCCAAATGTTGCATAATAGAAAATAAAAATATTTTTTCTTCCTAACTTTTCACTCCCTGCCCTCAAGCCTGCAGCATCTCTTGGGAGCTGCTGTAATTATCCTCATAGACAATTGTTTTAAAATTAAGCAAATCCAGAGGAGCAAGTTCTAAAAAATTGTTTTGTCCAAACATAAACTCATGACTGAGTAGTGTTATTAGTGATGGTCTGGGTTATCACTCATATCAAGAGTGGTATCTCTTACGATGTGGCACAACTGTATTGCAGCTGCACACACTATATAAAATAACTGAGCTCACTGTAAGAACTATATGTGGTGGGAGTATATGTATATACTGCCATTTATCTTCCATAGTGAAATGAGCTATTCAAATATACCTTGTAGTCCATAAGTGAAAGTATGTATTATATAGTTCAGTTCATTTAATGATTTAAAATAGCATCATTTCTGCACAACGAGTTCAGTTAACGAGTGTTATGGGCATTTGCAATCATTGTCATACCAAATACTTTACACGTAGGAGAACTTTGGAATATTTCCCTAAAAGAAAATTATGGGAACTGAAAATATTGTAACTTTCCAGAGGGAAAAAAAAATTAAATCACACTGCTATTTCATCTCTCTTAGATCTTTGCATCAATGAAGAGAAAAAGCAGCTTTCTTTGTACTGCATTTAGTTTTGATACAACGGCATAAGGAACGTAGTCTCCCCATAGTTATTCAGTAACTTCATATGACAAGTCCAATTGTACACTCTGTAAGAAACTCATGTTTCCTATTTGAAAAAGATAAAGCCGTTCAATAAAGACGAGGGACTTTGTGGGAGTATTACAAATAGAGACAAGCAAGTACTAAAACACTACACACCCATCTGTATCAGCATAGTGATAAAACAATGGAGAAAAGCTACACAGTAACAGGGTAAGAAAGACACCCATTGCTTTCACAGACCAGGTGAGCTGAATCTTTGGAAACCGCCCATGAAAAACACTCCAGATTTCGTGGAAGGGTATGGCTGATTACTCAGGAGATCCAGTTTTTATTATGGAAAAGATGTTCAAGCATCTTGCCCACATGCAGTTGTTCCAGTTGAACAAACTAATTTTCTTTTTTCTTTCATTTTAATAACTTTAATTATTATTTTGACAGCATAATTGTCCTGGCTACAGTCACGGGAAGCTGTACGTGCAGTCTGGTCCTTAAGTTCACTGTGATGTGGATTAATTTAGCCAAAGTAAGATGGGAGGAGTGGGGTAAGCATGGAAATTGTGGTGGTTTCCAAGATTTTGATATAAAACCCAGCAGGTTTTGCAGATATTTTGCTCTGAGGTTTGGGTATTAAAAGATGCCAGGAGTCAAGACAGAGTACAGAGGGAGATGAACACATGGAGTTTTCAATTGGAAAGATTTTGAAAGAACCCTCAAAATTGTTAGTTCCTGAGTTTCAAATGAATCTAATTATTCTTATGCACATGGCTGAGTCACTGCAGAGCAGCTTCAAGAGCCCAAACATGGCTGTGTGGAGATGAACAAGGACTTGAGAAAGTCTGACTTAGGTTCAGTTTCTAACCTTGTTTCTTCCTCCTCACAATAAAAATGAATGGCCTCGAAGACTGTCTGCTGGGTAAAAGAAAAAAAAAGGGGGGAGTTTAAAATGTTGTGGTTTCCCCTATGCCTATCCCAGCTCTGAATTAACTCAGTACTAGCATATCTGTCACAGGCCAGCACAAAGGAAAAAGCAGAGAACAGCAATCATTGTTCAGCAGTCAGCACTGTATATGAAACAGGGATTTTCCAGGTTGTTTTTGTCCAGTTCATCACTACAATTTGCTGGTCCAATTCTGCCAAATCATCACAAGTACTTCTTAAAAGAAAGCCTTGCCCAGTTTTGTGCAGGCAGCAGTCTGAGTTTGCAGGGTTACTAGCACTTTTCATCAGAGATCTATTGTGAATTTCAATTTTAAATAAAGTACACACAGATAGAAAATTCTCACCACTGCTGGACATCTGCATATCCCCAAGTCAATTTATATCAGCTGATGATTTTGCCAAGTTGAAATAGCAATATTGTCCTTGCCAATAGCAGGCTGAGACATGAAGTGCTACAAAAATATATCCAAGGGAAGACTGTGACCAAAACACATGTCATTATTTCTCATTTGTGGATTGATTGATTGCACAGGAAAAAGCAGTTTTGCCTATTAATGGCCTGGTGGCCAGAAGAATGGCTGGAATGAAATTGCGTAAGAGAGTGGGGAAAAGTAAAGTTGAGAAATATTTCATTCTGGGCACTTAGACAACACTTCAAAAATCCATTTAAAAAGGAGATACTCAGTATCCCAGAGTAACAGTCTACAGCTATCGAAGTACAGCACTATGGCTTTCATTTAACACCGAATGGTACCTTGTACTTCCCTTAGTCTTGCAAAACGTAATGTAGAGTGAATTATTATGCCATGAAAGTCGACATAATCTAGCTCTTACTCAGGTGAAGAAAAAACAGCTCTCACTGAGACAATCATTAGTTATCACAGAACCACAGAAAACTTGAAAGTCTATGACTTTCAAAGTCTTTTAGGGCTCCCCATTAGCCTGCTCTGAGGGAGATGTTATCATATCCACTCAGTTCCTGACAAATAGTTCTCCTCATTCTTAAGCTGCCTCAAGCCAGTTCCATGTCCTCCCCAGGTGATTTACTGTCTTCCAAGCCAAGTGTCTTCAGCAGGAGACTGGTGCAGGTATGTCCCAGGCAGAAGTTGCAGCTGGTAGGTAGGTGCAAGCAGGAGCTAAAGGTGGGCAGCTCTCCTCACCTGCACCATCAGTCTGGGTCAGGCCAGGCCTGGCAGCACACAGGGCAGCCAGAGAAGTTGCTCATAAAATGATCTCTCTAGGTTAACAGGAGTATTGTTATTTCAGGGAAGTACTAAAACACTACACACCCACCTGTACCTGCATGGTGATAAAACACTGGAGAAAATCTATGTGGTAACAAGGAAAGGCACACGATGGTTTCAGATATCAGCTAAGTTGGTATGTCTTTGTTTCGTACAAGATGCTTTGAAGGGCAAGGCTACACACAAAGCCCTTCCAGAAGCACAGGAGCTCTACGGAAAATACGTGATGTGTGTCACGTTTCTTTTAAATAGGTGCTTTGGCCACTTTAGAAAAACTTACTTGTTGACTAAAGCATACCTTGGGAACAAGAAAGAGATCTTTGAGGGAAAGATTAGGCCTTCAGGAGGAAGTAAATACCAGTATGGGAGTGCTGGACTGAAAGGGAATAGAATAGTACTGTGTGATTGTCTCTGTGCCTTTTCTTTTCCATCCTCTGCTTGTCTTGACCAAGGAACTGTATAGCTTTTTTTCAAGTTTTCAGTTTTTCCAGAGATCCAGAGAAGCACTCTCCGGATCTCCAGATGCTAGAATGCATCATCCACCCTTACTTCTTGAGCACAGGAGCAGGAAGGTGTCACTGAGATGTGGATCACCCAAGGCACATTAAAGTCCACTGATAGCTTTTCCCAGTCCCTATTATTGGTACAGACAATCAAAGCCAAAAGTAAAGAGCTCAGTTACAATGCAGAAGCACAGAGCTCTTCCTGGGAGTTTGGGTCACTGCCTGTTCAGATCCCCACTAATGTAGCCATGTTGCTCCTGGCAGATTAAACTAGGAAAACTGGTATAAAATTAGGTCAGGTATGGCTACAAAAACAGTGGCAGTGTAATGAAAAGAGAACTACTCTTTAGATCTCATCCAAAGTCTAGTCCAGCATGTGTGTGATACAGCTAAGGTGGAACACCAAAACATGGTGCAAGGCAAAATTCAACCCCAAGGTATTTAAGCACACCATGATGCACCACCAGTTTAAATTTAACACCTATTAGAAAGTGTATATCACTCCTTCCTGCTATCATTAACTTTTCTTCTCCATTTCATTTTTACATGCAAATGTAGAAATGTACTATTCCTTATATTGTCCCTCTTGTTTTCACAGAAACTGTGAAACATTCATACAGACTATCTAAAGTCTTGAATAAAGCCTTTAAATTTCCTGTTTCAGAACTTATATTACATTCCTAATTATAATTCCATTTACAACTCCTTAATTGCTTCAACTCATATCCAGATCTGTCTGTTATTAGTTTATCACTAAAGTTAATAGCTTAATTCTCTCATATCCAATCATTCAATGCAACCTACTATAATGTAACTTATTATCACTAAGGTTTTTTTCAGATCTATATGGAATAACTGCAAATAAAATTCATTTTCATACAGCTCAGAGGACCTGAATCAATATTTTTGTTAGCTGGTGAACTGGCCTCCCATGTTCCAGGTTTTCTTTCTTTAGGCTGTAATGTGTGACCAGACTCCATTAGATTGTCCATTTAGTTATCAACAACAGTTATGCTATAAAACTATGCTTTTATTAATAGGTCCTTGAAAAACTGTCTATCAGGAAACTTTTCCTTTTAAACACAATATCAGAAAAGATTCATAAGTGGTGTTAGAGTTTCTTCTACTGGGAAAGGTTATGCAAGTTTTAATGGGATTGAAATATTCCTTTGAAACATGCTCATTATGAGCTTCTGGTTTTCGCCTTTTGAAACAAAAATGCTAGCTTGGAAATGCTGCCTTTATTTAAAAAAAAAAAAAATTAAGTGCAGCTGACAAAGTTCAGATAATTCAACAGAGCAGCAGAGCTCAAACCAACAATGTACTCAGAATACTAACATGATATCTTTTGAAACTTTCATAGGACCTTTCAGCTTGCAGTGAGCCATTTCAGAATCCTGAAACATTGCAGAATAGAGTTTGCTTTTTCAGGATTGCACCAATTTTCAATTATATGATTATTTTTTCAGCTGCTCTTTGCTACCAGATCAATTCATATTCTACTTGATAAACACATTTTTACAGGCCCAGTTCAGAATCCTGCAAGTAATGCCAAAACTCTACAAAAAATATTAAAAACCAGAAAAATGCTATTAATGGAGCATCAGTATGGTCTCATTAACACATAATAAAACTAAAACTGGTAGAAAGCCAATATGACAGGGATAGGGAAAAGGAGTGCGAAAACTGAGAGCCACTGGAACAGCTAGAACAGAAGCTCAGCATCTTCCTGCCACACTTGGTATGAATAGTAACCCAGTTACTCAGTGAGGCTGTATAGCCTGTGATTAAAACACCTATTATTCAGGTTTGAGTTTCAAAGTACTGTTAAGTTTTAAAGACCATTTTTTGCAGCTAGTATGACTTACAGTCTGGCTGCTATGAGCTTTGCCCCATTCCCAAAGTGAAAAGACTATCTAGGGACAGTCTCCTGTTTGACACTGATTTTCTTGAAATATATAGAACAAAATGGATGGGAGGAAATGGAATTTGATTACTTTTCCAAATCCTAAAGTGAATAGTTCTGTTCTGTCCTTGTGCTGAGCTCAGTACAATTTGTTTAATTTTCAAGTCTGAATGTCAAACTTCACTGAGTGTTAATCTAAAATTACTGGCCAGCTGAACCAGTAGTGATATTTAGCAAGTTACTCATTTTGCAGCAACCTGGTGGGGTTCCAAATACCAGACTTGTGGGGCTTGTACAAATACATCAGCTTAGCCTCAGCTTTAAATGATCTAGGAACATCATGCAAACACTTTGAATTTTTACTTGGTAAATGAAACAGTTATAATTCCTGATGTTAACGTGGAACCTCCTATGCTCCAGTTAACACCCATTGCCCCTTGTCCTACCACTGGACAGCACTGTAAAAAGCCTAGCTCCATCATCCTGACACCCACCCTTTACATATTTGTAAACACTGATGAGGTCACCCCTCAGTCTTCTCTTCTCCAATCTAAAGAGACCAAGCTCCCTCAGCCTCTCCTCATAAGGGAGATGTTCCACTCCCTTCATTATCTTTGTAGCTCTGCGCTGGACTCTTTCAAGCAATTCCCTGTCCTTCTTGAACTGGGGGGCCCAGAACTGGATGCAATATTCCAGATGCAGCCTCACCAAGGCAGAGTAGAGGGGGAGGAGAACCTCTCTTGCCCTACTAACCACACCCCTTCTAATGCACCCTAGGATGCCATTTGCCTTCTTGGCCACAAGGGCACATTGCTGGCTCATGGTCATCCTCCTGTCCACCAGGACCCCCAGGTCCCTTTCCCCTTCACTCCTTTCCAGCAGGTCAACCCCCAACCTGTACTGGTACATGGGGTTGTTCTTCCCCACATGCAAGACTCTACACTTGCCCTTGTTGAATTTCATCAAGTTTCTCCCTGCCCAACTCTCCAGCCTGTCCAGGTCTCGCTGAATGGCAACACAGCCTTCTGGTGTGTCAGCCACTCCTCCCAATTTAGTGTCATCAGTGAACTTGCTTGACTTAACAACCCCCAAAAAATCATCTTGATCAAGCCAAGCCATCAAGAAGAGCAGTCAACCTTCTGATGTAACAGGAGACTCTCAGAGATGTAAGACATTGTGGAAGGAAGACAAGCTAAGGATGGAGGCAATACATTTGAACAGCTATGAGGATAAGAGCTGGAATTAACGTTTGCTGCTCACACAACTATGCTAAAAGACAGATAAATATCTTTACAAGACTTGGTAACCCTACGGTGGCCAGTTGACATACAATAGTCTTGTATCCAAGAAACTAAGATTGTGTCATGTACCCCATGTTCCAACCCCTGTTTCAACATCCACTCCTTCCCCCTCTCACTCAACCAGAAAGCACCAAAAAACTCAAAACAAATGAACAGAAAATAACAAAACCCACCAACCCTAAAAATACCTCCTTCTGCTTACCCGACTCTGTGGCTAAGTCTTGCTCCTGTCATGATAAATGCAGCAAGCAAAGCTCTGCCAGTCCTGGAGACAACTCTTTTTTTCACAATAGTGAAGGAAAAAACGTGTTGCTGTTCCTTGTGCTGTGTTTCTCCCATGACTAGAGGGCCATGATTTCCAAATCCAACTGCCCTATCAGCTGATATGCATTCATATTGCATGAAATGTGGTGAGGAGATTAAACAGGATGTAAAAAAAATAAAATAAATAAATGAAAGGCAGAAAGTCAACCAAAGCAGACACAGGATAAATGTGGGGAGTTTGGTGCAGTGAGAATTATGTGGCCCCAGAAAAGAAAGAGCAGACTAAGCAACTAGCATTTTAAAAGGTGCCTTAAAGAATATGAATTTAGTGCAAGGAGACAACAATTAAAGTAGATGAGGAAATGAAAGGTACTGTGAGAAAATGCTTTCTGCAGCACTGGCAACAAATCTGAGGTATTTCTTTGACACACTCCTCAGTTTGGCTAAATAAGCATAAATTCACAGAAATGCAATCTAGTGATGAGAAGCTCCTGAAGCAAGGCTGAGGGCTTGATTCACCCACTGTGTCAAGTTCAACTCAGTACACTGGCATCAAGCTGGAGTTCAACCTGATCCAGTGAAGGCAATTGTTAGGTGAGACAGAGAACGGCTAGGCCTGCTAGCTATGTGCTGGGACAACAGAAACGGCAGAAATTTGGGAATCACTGACTGT
The DNA here is from genome assembly GCF_012275295.1 of Melopsittacus undulatus. Classification (NCBI taxonomy): domain Eukaryota; kingdom Metazoa; phylum Chordata; class Aves; order Psittaciformes; family Psittaculidae; genus Melopsittacus; species Melopsittacus undulatus. Next base: position 76,589,757 of record NC_047527.1, on the reverse strand, counting down.
TTAGGTACTGGCAGCCACACAGTTACACAGTCACGTGCCTAGAAGAGCAGTCACGTAAGACACCAATACATCCTATGTTTTATTTTAGTTTCATGGAAGTGTCTATCCTGTACAGACTCATAAGTAAGTGTACAGAAACCAGCTGCAGGGCAAGTGGTAAGCATTGCTCCTAGGAATATTTTAATGTAACTTTATATGTCTCAAAGTGTTGTTATAAGAATACCATCAGGTACATTTCAAATGTAGTAAAATACATAAATAAATAAATAAAATGAATGGTTAAGTTGCTGTATGTTTAACAGCAGCTGTATTTCTCATTGCTGTGAAAGTGCAAGCAGTGTGAGCAAAGCCAATGGCACTGACTTTCCTATTGTCAAGGGAGAGCGATGGATTCTTGACAGTGTCCAAGGCAAATCAAGGGAGACCTTGCAAACATCTCTCTGTAGGGGCTCTAAACAATAGCAAAGGTTCTTTCCCAGGGTGGAATTTCTCTATTCCTTTGGCAAGCTTTCACAAAAGGGCTGGGTCCTTTGAGGTTATCTGCAATGTGCTTACGAACAAAGCATTAACATGCCTTTTAGCTCAGTACGTACTTTAACTGTTATTAAGGAGTGATTATAACACAGAAAAAGAGGATCTTGGAGATGAGATACTGGACTGAGGTGAAGAAAAGCAGGGCTCCAGGCTCTAACCTGTTCTCATGCGACTTCAGGCAAGCAACATGTTTCATATTTCTATTAACCATATATGCTTAGTTCATAAGTTCTTTGAACAGAGATGATTTCTTTACTTGCATATGTAGACATAGAATAGCAGCACTCCTGAGCAATGGCCTAAGCCAAGATGCCTTGGCACTACCAGTTACACACTAAGCACTTTAACTATTGCTACAAGGCTGTTTTTGCAGGCCTGTCAATAAAAGAATTAAAAGTGTTATATGGCAACTTCCCCTTTTATGTTTTGAGAATACTGAGCACTTAGAGTGAATTGATCTTTGACTGCACTGCTTTCCAAACACAAGTGCATCTTTCCTCGACCATATGCTAGTGAGTTCCATAATACTCCCTTGCACGATCAACACTGTTGGGAAGAAACTGCTGTCAGCAAGTGAGTTGTGAGAACCACAGTATGTGTGTTTGCTGTCAACTGCTGCAAAGGCAGTTTGGATACAGCTGTGGAACACAGGGGTATTTTTAATTGCCTCAAAGAATTGAAGTAAGACTGCATTCAAGATCTTCTCGCCATCTTTAAGTATGACAATGGAAGAAAGCTCAAGGGGAAACAAGGCATATGTTGATTGTTGAAATATTTCAGTAATGGAAATTAAGTGCTATTTTGAATATTTTATTTAAAGTGAATGGGTATGATACCAGCCAAGGTGTGATGTTTTTAGCAGGTACGTTCATGTACCATTCCAGTAAACAAGTTACATACCTTTTGTCCATTGGCAGCCCCTTCCAGCCCAAAGGCAGAGCATGGATTTAGTCCCACCAGCTTCAGGTCAATACACTACTATGTCACCACCAAGTACTGCATAATACCTGCACTCCTCCTCTCAGTCCTAGACTCGTCTCAAGAAAATTCATGGGGGAGCTGTGGAGAGAAGTTCTCCCCTTCAGGACACATCTATTCTGGGAAACAATGACAGAGGGCTCTTACAGATTTTCAGGAAAGCCACAAACCTGGCCACACAAAGATGTTGCAGATTGTGAGAGCTTTATATGCACAAAGCCTAGTGAACTACTGCAAATCTGCGCTTTCTGTCTAGCCCTTTGCTGTGCTTCAGCTATTTAATCTAAAAAAGTCTACCGTCTTTTTAAGCCAGAGTACTTAGCTGACCTTTCTCTGTGCAAAGAAATCCACTTTATTTTGATATGTTATGCATGAAATTGACTCTTCGCATTAAGGATGTAAAAGCTTGGTGACGGTGCAAGATTCATGAAAGTGAATGACCTGATCTAAACCCAACAGAACTTTACTCCTGCCTGCTCCAGTAAGGTGCCTGTCTGCACATCAGTATCTGCAGCATGGTACAGGAACCTTGTATTCCTGAACAAAATAAAGAATAAGAATTATGGAAAGCTGTAGTGTAAATCATCTTCACTGGAGAGTGTATGTGAAATAATGCCATTTTAAACCACCAGTTTCTTTTTTTACTAAATACAAGTCCACTCATCCTTTGGTATTTGTATTAAGCTATGCTTCTATTTACCGTTGCCCACTTCTCTCAGAATTTCTGCTCAGACTAAGAGTTTATTAATGGGCAAACCAAATATGTTTTTTTAACTATTTTTGTGAATCCAGGGATCAGCACTGAAATAATTGTCTGTATCCACTAAAGACATCACTCAGCAGAAACTGCAGTTATTCAGCAGTTCTGCTGTACATAAATGGGGCAAGCAAGCAAAACTATTGAAAAATGTTGCTCGTGCTAGCCTAAACTCATAACAAAGAGTATCAGCTCTAAAAATATTTTAATAGGACTAGGATAAAATTCAATTGCCTCATTTTAAAAGATCAGCTTGTCAAATACACTGTCTTACTCCCAGTTAAAATTCAGTCAGCATGCCCTTTGGAATCACAGGAGATCACTTTTTACACATGTTAAGGTAGGCAAAATCTACTTTGCCTAGGATGAAACATATATAAGATGTGCTGCTCATTCACAACTTCTTCTAACCTCACCTGTGAATGCTTGTGGGTGTTGAAGTAGCAGTTTATGGTAGTATGTTCCTAGGATCTTGAGACTGATGATTCTTTCTTTGCCTCTACTTCACTAAAAATTGGAGAGTGAACAGCCCCAGGTTTAACACTTCTTCTCTGAGCTTAAGAATCTCATTCATCTAGCTCCCAAGGGTAAAAGTGAAGATTTAATCAGTCTTTACACTTTTATATTTTTTAAATTATTTAACTTTTATTACTGTTGCACCATTTATACAATTACATATAATTTCAATGCATCCATTGTACATTTTGTTTTTTCATTTGTTTTCCAATGAGTGTGTGTTGGTGTCTGTGACACAGAATGGAAGAGAAACTGGAACTGCAATGAACGCAGACTTTTTCATTTCCACTGACCAATAAACAGAACTACAGGTGCACCCAACCACGGACATGCATTAACTCGTCATGAGAAATCTAGGTAGGCTAAGTAGGATGAGAATGTTTTTTACTCCCAAAAAATATTTGGAGAGGAAGAATTGGAGGATTGGCATTGAGAAATATGTGGACAGCTAAGTGGGTTTTGTCTGAAAGTTGGCATTCATCCACTGCATAAAAAAAATATCAAAATAAGAAAGGCTGTAAATAAAAAAAACACAGAAAATACTGCTTTCATAAAGATCTGATTGCCTTGGCACAAACCTAGTGGGCAGAATCAAACGCATCACTCCCAAACCCCATTACAGAACAAAAAGAAGATTTTGATACATTGGTGGAATGCATTTACAGCAGTTCAGATACAAAAGATGTGCTGTACTTTCAGACATCCATTTATTCTACTTTTATTTTTTTAAATCCAGGACTTGTGTCAAGTTGGCAGAAAGTATATTAGATATTTCCCCACAAAAATACTATTTGGATTCTCCCCCCTCCCTCCCTCCCAACTTGATGGGACATCCTTTGCATTTTTCTTTTGTTTTTTTTTTCTCCTTTTCTTTCTGGGCAATACATATTTGTTATTTCAGATCTGAAACGAGTTAGTATAGCTGAAAAAATAAAAAAAAGACACAGGTTGTTTTAAGTGGTTGTTTCAACAGGCTGTCCAATTTATTCTTGCACTGCTATGGTTTGATCCGAATTAGTCGCTGGAACTTCAGAAGGTTTCGCTTCCTCTGGTGGGGCTGCAGGGTCCGAGGCTTTAGCAGTGGAACTAGGTGCTGCTGTTGCCGCGGTCTCCTTGGAAGAAGGCGCAGCCTCGCTGCTGCTAGGTTTTGAGTCTGAAGCTGGGGCCACTTCGCTTTTAGTTTCTTGGGTTGCAGGTGTTGCGGGAGCCTCAGTCTTTTTGGCTTCCCCTTCCTCTTTGCTCTTGTCATCTGCTTTACTGGGAGCTGTGGCTTCTGAAGGCTGGGAAGCTTTTGCATCATTGCTAGGCTCAGAAGTTTTGGGTGCTTCGCTACTGGCAGCAGGAGCAGAGGCTGCAGTCGGCTCCTCTTGCTTGGTTGCCTGTTCGTTGTTCTTCTGTGGCTCTACTTTCGCATCAACAACAGCCTCTGACTTCTCTGGTTCTGGTTTCTGGGTTTCTTCCTGGGTCACTGGTTTCTCCTTCTCCCCTTCTTTTTCTTCTGTCTTATTGGCAGTGACCTGAGTATCTTTTTCGCCCTTTTCCTCCTTGTTGTTCTCCTTCACTTCTGTTGTCTCTGTAGTTTGCTGTGCATCTGCAGCCTCCTTTGGAGTCTCCTCTTCTTCAGTTGCTGCTCCTTCAGCCTTCTTGTCTTTGTCTTTAGCTTTTTCATCATTGACACTGTACCCCTTCTTCTTCTTGCTCAGTTTGCCTCCCATGTTGGAGCTCTGTAACAGAAAAGAGAAGAGGTGGTTACTGAATGCCCAGTATTTATTACCAAGAGAATCAAAATCAGATCAACTGAGGTGCAATATTAAAACGGATGCTGGCTTCTGAAAAAGAGACCATATCAGGTTTGGTCAGACATTATCAGTTTATGTCCCTCTCAGCCCTGCAGCATTTCAGCCAGCAAACTCCCTTCTGCTACATCCCCCTATGTACATTCCTTCCCTGAACCCCCTTAGCCCTGATTACCTTTCAGGGAGGGAGGTAGAGAGGGAGTAACAAGATGATGGAGGACTGAGAAATGGATATAAGGTCTGGAAGAAGGGAAAAAGAGGTATTTATATTCAGGTTGGGCACAAATAAATTTGACTGATCGTTCTTGGCATTTGTTTCTGGTTAACACAAAGTCCACTATCACTCTAGCAAGGGCTATGAACAAGTTTTTTATGAAGATCTGGGAAAATCAAAGCAAGCCTAGAGTCAGTGAGATGCAGAAGACTGCATCTATTCACTCCACTCTCACTGCCTGTTACCCACACAGCCAGCTCCCACTGCATATACAGCCTATGTGCAGGGCCAATAGTACCTGGAGGCCAGGAACATGTATCTTCCATACCACCCTCCAGCAGCCCCAAAAGCAGAAGCAGCTCCCAGCAGGGACGTCTCTATGCACAGACTCCCATGCAGCCCCTTGCCACCCACAGCTCCCATGGGGATCTCTCACCAGGAGCCCCACTTTCCTGCACACATCAGTGCCCCACAACCCTCCCCAGCAGGACAGGAAACACGGAGCATGAAACACAGCAAGGCTGAGACCACTGCATAAGACAACAGAAGCAAATACGGGCACTGCTGACTGCAAACTTAGATGTGGCATGTGACAGGACACAATAAAAAACTGTGGGGGGGGAGAGACAAGAGGGATGTATGCTTTGTAGCTTCTGGTCACTGTTTTCAAGCATGACAAGCAATCAGGTACACTGTTCAGATGCTTAAAAGAAGTTGAGCATGTGTATAACCATATCAGTATTTATATACCCTTCATGTGGGAGTTTTAACTAAGAAGGTAAAAAATCTTTCACAGTACTTCAAAGCAAATTTCGTCTATTAAAACAGGAGACACAGACACACTGTGTCGTTAACGAACAGGAAAACCTCTATGGCTAAAGAATTATACTGCTGGTATTAAAACAAATACTCATAGTCACTAAAGCCTAAGGAAAAAAAAAAGATCATAGTTTTATACTGTCTGAAAATAGGAGAAGATTAAAGTCCTGTCAAAGAAATGTTTAATTTAAGAGCTTCTCCAGGGGAGAGGAATCATTCTGATTTTCTGGTTTGCAAAAGCAGATAGATACATAGGCCCTGTATTTTTCAAACACTTGACAAAATTGTGGCTACAAACCGGTACAAATTCATAAGAGCACTCATAGGAGACTGACTATTAAACAATTTTAAGTATCATTAAGAACCAGCTGCTTCTCAGTAGATTTTCTGCTAACACAGATACAAGGCCAAGCAAGACACAGGCCAACAGCAGACTTCCACATGTCTTGGGCAAAACCGTGATATTAGTCAGCAGAGACTTTTCTGATTTCAGCTTTCAAAAACAATAGCAATTTGCAAATACTGCTGAAGGGTTAGCACACAGTCCTGCAAAATGGCAGTGTAATGTTACTGGAACACTACTTTGCCGTCTGGAATTTTATGGCAAACAGCAATAAAAGGATTAACTTCCACAGAGCCGCAGCTGAGCAATCTAATCTTTACCTTCATGGCAGAGATACCAGCTTTTTAGGTATTTAGGGCAGGCTATAGACATTAGTTTATTATCTGAGAAATTTACAGGCTTCTTCATGCTCCATAAATATTGCTCCACCTTATTGTTTATGTACAGTTACAACCAAATACTTTGAAAAGGCTTTTGCAAGTCAGCGGGATCACAGATTTGTACTGAAGTAATGTGTGTATCACAGTTTCCAATCCTTAGTTAAGCCTGTATTTGTTTCCCAGCAAAGCCCAGGTACTGTGAGCATAATTGTATTTGCTGTGTGTTTTGTATTTTTCCAGGCTTTGCTATTTCATGGATAGTAGTAACTCACCACAATTTATATTTTCTTCCACAAAAAGCTTTTAACCTCAGGTAGAGCTACAGAATGCTTATGGCAAAAGGACCTTTAATAAGCAGAGAAGCATGCATATGAGAAATGTGCTCCCAAACTATGAAAAGAGACATGCGCTGTCTTTGCTTGGACGTATACTGTGAAATCACTGTGTCTCAATTTGCCTCACAGCCAGCTGGCTCAAGATACTGAAGCAGAAGATGGAAGAGGCTCGACTATCATTATGACCTGTTAGTAAATATTTGCAGTTACAAATGGACTGCCACCTTTCATCATAGTTTCAACTACTTTATAGTAGAATAGATTCGCTCTTTGTGACCCTGCATCTCACATCTCCCTATTTCAAAGACACCTAAATCGTCATCATAATAGTGATGGCAGGTTATCATGCAAAAGCACAGATATCATCATGGTCATCGCCCAGCACTGCAGGTAGCAATGCTACAATGCTCCTTTCACCTTATGTTTGAATTACAAAATACTCCTCTTTGTCTCCCTGGCCTCCCGATAACGTATCTGGGCTCCTCCATCACAATCTCCAGAAATAGCCCCCACATGCTCCACTGCCCCAAAGAGATGCTGATCTGGTCCCTGTCCCACCTCAGCTGTGCCTGAAGCACAGCTCTGAACCATTAGTGCATGGAGTCTCAGGGTGCGGCAGACACACAGCAGACCTTAAAAAGTATTTAAAAATTACAACCAGCTCTACCTGGAAGAAAAGTGTCATGTAGATCAAGCCACTCAGACAATTCCATCCATGTTATGAATGACAGATCCAGGAAAAAAAAAGAATTGCCTACAGATATTTACCATACGGGCTAAAACTCAGTATGGCTTTAGTTATTTTCACTACAATTGACATGCAGTGATTTTGAACTAGCTCTAGCAGGCTACCAGCTGAGTGCAAAGTACTTTGTAGCAAGCATGTCCAAAAGGAAGATTCTTTAAAATATTGTTGCTGAGCACCACTCCTGTAAAATGGCACAGCACTTAATGTTCTTTTTCTTTACTGGATAAAGAATGATCAACAGCAAGACTGCCTAGAAGCAGATTTCATATGAGAAGTTGCAATCTATCAGCTATTTTCAGGGAACCTTGATGAACCATTTGGCAGACCAGTGCTTCAGAAGAGCAGGGTTAAATACAACACTTCTCAGCATGCTCAGTATTCTTTGACTATACTGCTCTTCTCATGGAAGAAGAAACAGATCCAGAGACCGCTGAGGTAGACTTCTTCAACACAAGCAAGGATTTCTCCAGTTTCAAAGTGCTGCTGTTCATTGTGCTCATTAAGAACTGAAGAGTTTACACATATGTCTTTCTTATTATGTAAAAGAAATAATCTGACTATATTTGCATTACAAAGTATCATGTCTACAGGTGACCTAGAGCACATTAAAGACTTAGAAAATTCAATATTCATGATAACCAGGATTTTGAGAGATAACTGTGTCAAAAAAATGAGTTAATGTCCATAATATCATAATACAGCAGAAAGAACTCACAGAACATTTCAGATTTTACACCTGAAGACTAAGCTGATCTCATGAACATGAGTCCCTGGAACACAGGCAGCACAAGTTTGTACAGCTTGGGAAAAGAAATATTGTTTTGAAGTTTTATATTTCAAATTATGCTTTGATATTTAAATAGTCTATAGAATTAGACTCTTACTATCTCTCTTTTGTCTTTCCAAGTAGATTTCTTACATGCTTATATATTTCTGAAAGTTTCATTTAGCATACACTTTCACATTCCATGAAAGGGTATGGCTTTTACAAGAACGGACTGCCTATCACCCTCATTCTCAGTACAGAGTATAGCAGGAAAGCACAAAACCATGAATATCACATGTATAATACCGTAGTCTGATTGACAAAGCTAAGCTTCCAAAGCTCCTGTTCAGCTCCATGTGAAGTGTGGGGAGCTCAGCCCACCTCCAGAAAAACCAGTTCAGGAAGACAATAGGTATCTTCTGAAATCCCACTGCCTTCAGCGCAATGTAGGCATGTGTGGTGGGTCAGGCCAAAGTAGCCCTTGCACAAGCCTGTTCCCAGGCATGAGTTATCTCACGTTGCCTGCAGACAAGTGTTGTAAAATGCACAAACCTCCCGGGGCAGGGTTTCAACACTCCAAATCAAAGGAAATACCAATCCCAGAAACTGCCCCACCCCCAGCTGCTCAAAATAAATAAAAAGATCTTGAAGAAACCATTGTATCTCTGAAACCCACTGATTCATCCTACACCTCCGTTTAAAAACAAACAAATGAAAAAACAACCCCCCCAAAAAAAAACCAAGCACATTTTTACAATGGGAAATATATAGGAACTGAAGGCAACAAAGAATTTACAGACACAGTTTCTAAAAGATTTTCTGAAACTTTTATGAAAGAAAAAGTTAACTTACTAGTTCTCAAAATATGCAGTACAATTTCATGCTTCCTGTTACACACATACATACACTCAGAGACACTATCTCACCAGCCCAAGTCAATCAGTTTACCAGATGAGTGTTAGAAGATGTCTGTAGCATACCCCTAGAATGAATTAGACTCACTAGCCTTGTATTTTAGCAACAAAGCCATGTTTTTCTCTTTCTAAGTTATCCTTACGCATCTTCCTTTTCCTCTGATGTTACAAGGAATTAGCAGAACAGAAATGGTAGATGTCACTCAGGTTCAAGTCTTCGTCTCTTTTTCTCTTTCTCTCTTCTCTTTTCCCTTTCTCTTTCTTTTTCACTTTAGCTTTCCCTTTCCTTTTTCTGTATCTTACTCTTTTTAAAGGAAAAAAAAAAAAGAAAGAAAAACTAGGAAATTTAATTTTTATATTATTTTAAAAATCCTAGGGACACATAGACCACACAAAAATGGAAAGGATTATGTGCTTTTTTAATATGGGAAATCTGTCATTAACATATTTGAATTATGACAGTTGCTAATACATGCCAATTATGACAGTTATAACAATCTGAGCACACTGCAGGCAGATATAAAATTGTGCCTAGCTATTTAAGAACTTTTGCATGAGTAACTGCTTCATTTGAGAAGCATAAATAATAATAATAAAGCACGTTCTCCACAAAGTTAATAATCACATGACAATTATTTTGAGAGCAAATTAAAAAGTTGTACCTGAGATATTACTAATATTCATGTGAAATACTTGAGTTCTGACATGTATTAATTCAACAATTAGGAGACTATTTTTCCAAGAACAGAACAAGAACAAAGACCGGCAGTTTCATTACTGGCAAAGGTTTTGCTGAAACTATCAATCATTTAATAGCAACCTGAAGCCACAATGATTTCACACATATAATTCATCTTTGCACTCTAGGTAGAAAAAAACTAACTAGCTGAGCAAAATTCCTAAGTAAAAATACAATTTGTCCATTATTTGATCAAAGATTGATGAAGATTTTGAAGGTTACACTGAAAGCAACTTTCAAAGACTTTGGACATGCATCCTCCTGACTTGGATTACTGTACAACTGAAGAACCTGGAGACATATAGTGACTGAAGATCCACTGCCTATCCTGATTCTGGTCAGATGCCAGCACTACTTTAGCTGTAGGAGAGTCTGAAAAATCAAACACACCAAGGTACTGCCTTGTGCAGTCTCTGTGTGTGTCACCCTGTATTGAAACCACTTTAAGTAAAGCTGCAGAGCCACTCTGTAGGACTGTGCTCTTGAACATAACATACCTCATTTCTTTAAGCTGATACACCATTAGCTTCTCCTGCTACATCTGCAAGCCAACTTGCAGCAAACACGAGCAGAACTTGGACCAGTCTTGCCTTCTTGATTCAGCAAGCAACATGGAAGAAATGTTCTGCTGTGTGCAAACTCCCCACTCACCCCAGGCAAAGATGTGCTTTGTAGGCCGAGATAATATCTTTTATTAGACCAGCTAACATGGATAGAAATAACATCACACCTATTCTCTTTTAGACAATTGTCTACACAACCGATCTATCTTTGTTTTAACGTTATGTGATACTTTTCTATTTCTGGTTTCAAATCAGAATTGCACTGTTTTGCCGCAAGTGTTTTTTTTTTCCAACACAACATTTCCCAGCAGCATAAATAAAACTTCCAGTGCCTCCAGTTTCATCCCTGGCAGCTCCTCCAAGGCTGTTTTACATTGTAACAGAAACTCAAGCCATATGAAAAACAGAGCAACACAGAACCAGCATAAAATGCGTTGTTTTCATGATGCCATGTATGTGTTGCTCAGCCTTGAGTTCTGACACAAGCTCTGACTGCTTAAACTAAAAATGCTATCCTGTTCAGTCTATCAGCCTTCCTACAGACTGGAGATCCCGTTAATGTTCAAAGCATACCTCCTATATCCAGATTAGCTGCATATGTTCTTGTTGTTGAATAATAAAGGCATCTTGCAGACATGATCGTGCAGGTACACACATGCAGCCAGAAGTCAGTCTGCCCCAGACTGAGATCTTAATCGCACTATTGTTAGGCACACGGTTGGAAGGGGAAACTCTGCTGTAAACACCTGTTTTGCAGAGACTGAGATCAACTTTTCAAGAACACCTCTTGCAGAAACAGTTTGCAGGCTTTAAAATAACCTGAAAGACTAAGCCAAAAATGTAAGCATGTGCCTCCTCCTTATTCTAAGTTGCCACATCACTTTGAGGTTTGTTCATGACTCTCCAGGAAGCAGTTTAATAAATATTTTACATTAGCTAAAGTTTTTTAACCTGTATCCTAGAATAAAGTTCCTAAATAGGAAATTGAGCACATTTCAGAGGTGGTTATTGCCCACATCTTTCAAACTGTTCAGGTCCTAGGAACTTGCCCAACCGAGGGAGAGGCAAGATTCCACACATATTATTCCAATTATGGCCAACCACTTTTTGCTTCTCTTAAATACCTAAGACACCACCATCATGCCTAATTACAAAAACACACAAAGTGATAAAAGGCCAGATAATGGGATGACTTCCTTCTAACTCACATTTGGTTGAATTTTGTCCCTCCAGTGCTATCTTTATCATGGATCTCAAAACCACAAATATGCTTGGCTTGCAGACATCTGAACTGGTTTGGGTCCCTTCAAAAGAGACACTCCAAAAATGTGACAGTCAGATGCTAGTTAGCAATGAAAACATTAGCCTTCTCCCCACGACAATGCTAGAGGAGTAGGAAGACCTCATTCCTGGAGGGATTGCTCTCTGAGAAAGGGAATTTTTTAAAGCCTAACACCTATACCTTGTATTTCCCTAGTCTCAACCTGAACAAAGAACATACAGTACAAAGAACATGAAGAAATTTTTAATTCATACTTTCTATACCACAAAAGAAATTACTGTACAATCTTTTTTTAATGTGTATTCTTCAATAGCAAAGCTTTCAGTTACTGTTTGCATAAATAACTTACCTGCCATTTCCTTAACAAGAACGTGGAGAGCCACGTTCACTTTTTGAAAAAGGCCTTAGGGTATTTAACTAGGTAACTGTCACTGGAGATAGTTATTTATGGGCATCTACATTTATATTATATTGGTTTAACATTCCACACTTTAAAACCCCTGTATTACTTTAATGCCCATTTCACTGGTCAGAGTAGTTTTAATCAACTTTGGGACAGTCCTTAGAATATAAGTTACAGTGTGCTATAAGAAATGGATGCATTAACTTTGAAATCTTGGAACTAACAGTTTTATTTTGAAAATGGATTCTCCAAGTGACAGCTAAATTCTTTGTTTGTTTTTTTTTTTCCTCATCTCTGGAGTGCTCGTGGTGCTGCTCACTGGAAAAAGCACTAGGCATACACCCTGGCAGTAAGAAAACATCCTATCGCTAGGAACAGAACTTTTGACAGTTCAAGCCTATGATAGATCATGGCAATCCTTAGACTATGTATCTTCCTTCTGGTTGCATGACACCCTCCCTACAGGCAATAAGACCATGTTTATAAATGTGAACAAAAATCCAATTATCTTTTTTTTCTATTTTAAACACAACCCACATGGACTGCAGCACACCATTTCGGACTGCAGCACACCATTTCTGACTGCAGCATGTGACTCCCTCCACAATTACACCACAGCAAAGAGTACAACAGGGAAGCAAGACCAGCCGCCACCCACCTAAAGCAGCACTCACCACTGTGATGCTTGCTATGGTGTTTCTGAGAACATTGCAAACACTTCCTTTCAAAATATACAGTATCTATTTTATTCAGCCAAACAAAAAATTAGCAATTTAAGTATTTGTTGTTGACTTCTTCATTTCATTACTTCTTCCATTACCATTCCATTAAGATATAAGATATAGTTAACACCTCCTCCATGTGCTTTTATCTGTTCTAGCTCTACATTAAGCTGCAGCAGTGGCTTTTCTCTATTTTTCTTCCAAAGGAAATGATCGCACATCCAGTTAGTGCTCCAGGAGGTACTGCAGCTTCACGTTTTGACATTAGAAGAGGTTGGCTGATTTTAAGAAAACACCCACAGTTCTCTTCTCCCAAATCCCCATCATAGAACATGCAGCTGCTTCAGTTACTGGTGACATGCCCACCTTCCTGATAACCTGTGCCCTGAACACCACAATAGCATCCCTCAGAAATTAAGGTATATGCAAGAGCACAGAATTATACCAATTTCATGGTCCAGCTAATGAAAGTTAAATTATTAACTGGAAAGTTATTCTGAAAATACCTGCAAATTTAACATTGCATTAGAAAGCTAAGTACACTTACATCTTTAGGACAGTATTACACATCATACCTCTGGTGGAATTTAAACTCCTGCAAGCACCAAACACAAAACCCACTTACTACCTCAGCAGCACTAAGAGGGTATTTTACACTGACTTCCTGAAGAGCTGCTGAATTTCTCCTTGAAGTAATAACTTTTGACTTTTAGTCTTGTGTACAGAGTTTCATTTTAAACTAAAAATTCCATACTGAAGTCAATGTATACAAGTCAAGTCATGTTTTGCGTAACATCAAAACTACCTCCAATTAAACCTGCAAGACTTTGGGCTGAATTACAAATATTTTTCATGTTGCTAAGAAAAAACTCCTCCTCGTGACTACAGTATCAGTGTCAGAACCTTATCAGCTCTCAGCTTCTCAGAGCTCTGTTGTAATAATGTCCTGTAGTAAAGACGTGCTTGAGATAAATGAGATAAATGTAAGCATGAAAGCTCAGCATCTTGGAAAACTTTTTACATTCCTGTTCTTGGACACTCATTTGTGCATATACATTTTCTACCAGGCTGTAGCTTGGTCTATATTATTAAGTTTGTCACTTTGGTCATTCTCACTTCCTGGTTCTCGCACAAGCACAATATGTGGGGTTTTTGAAACAGCATATGTAACACAAAAGAAAATCTCATGTTCCAGACTTTCTTTCTTTATCTTGTTTAATATGCATGTTCGTACCAGATATTTACTTTTTTCCCTTTCCCCCCTTCATTTTTCAAACAAGCAGTACCTTCAAATGACCAGACTTACCAGTTACTTTAGTCACTGGGGAGGATTATCAAAATAGCATAGAATCAGTACACAACAATCACTGGCAAGTAAAAAACATTAAGCAGCTGATTTTTATTTGTGTCTTACAAATATCTCCATCTTCTTCACCACTACCCTTTTACACTCCTCTAATGGCTGTTCAAAATGCCAAGTTGTCTTAAGCAATCTCTAATTCTGACTGGCAATATTCTCCAAAACTTGAGGAATAAGAGCTGTATTTCTTGATCCAGATGAAGAACTATACATATGCTGTCATGTGGAGTCTATTATGCTGCTTCAGTGCCACATTTTGGTAATAAATTAACACATATTCAGAGTGTACCATAGATGATTGAAAGGAAAGAGGCAGAATTTGGTTTTTGGTTTCAGTGTTGCAATCTGACAGAGGGGGCTGCAGAATAAAACTGATCTCTATTAGAGAGTTTTGTCTTGTATCCCAACAGGACAATGGTTTGCTTTGAGAAATCAACTTTGAAAATATAGTGTTTCTAAAAATCCCAAAGTAAGAGCTCTGCCAGGCAATAAACACATGTCGTGTTAAGATGTTAGATATGTCACCTTGGATTCAAGACTACCAGATCTAGATTGCCTAACTCTCATTCTGACAGGTTCACTGACTCACTTCCTCCTTCGTTTACGTGGTTTTGGTTCGGGTTATATTGGATTGGCTGACCAGCTCTGCTAGAGGGAAGGTTACATATAACTGGAGGCTAACAAGTCCATTTGTCAAGAAGCGAGCAGCTAGTGCAATCCATGAATTACATTGGGATTTATGTTCAAACCAGGAAAGGCAGAAATCTGATTTAATAATTACTCAGACAGAACCATTCCAAGCTAGCAGCTACCCAAAAAGAAGAAATAATAATACAGCAGGAATGAAATGAAAGCTAGAAATCAGGAAAGGTCATCAGGTGCCTATCTTCTTTCAATAAAATATCTTGTTTCTCTTTTCCATTTAAGTATCAGTAGGAAATCTGTCCATCTTAGAGCTATCAAATTTAAACTCATCAAATGAAAGCAAAAGAAAAATAACTTTGCAGGGATATCTGCACTGACTTGCATTTTGTGTCAGTGAATGCAGTTAATGCTTAATATGGCCAGAATTCAATTTCTGCAGTTCAGAATGCATATCAGTTTCCTCTAGATTATATTACCCTTGATGTAGACTAGCGTTCCATCACAGCTGTATGTATGCCAATTTGCAATTTTGGTCAACTCAGACCATACTACAGAAAAGAGCTTACTTTCCAAGGTCCACATGCTGTATGGAAAGCTATTTATAGAGAATTCTTAGAATTACTCCTTCAGTTTAAAGAGCTTTCAGCCCATGGCTATTTGAAAAAATATTTATTCTAATCAAGGAAGGCAGGCAGACACCAAAGTATAACTGAGCTTTTTCAGGATTAAAATAAGAGAAGCCTATCAAAGCAATGGAGACTTGAGAAATACGGAAAATTGGTTTTCATTTTTCAAGACAGATCCACAAACAAAAATACCGCTAGGAAGGTTCTGTTAGACCTTTCAGCATTAATAGGCTTCATTAGACCATGTTTCAAACCAGCACTGGCATGCCATTTTGCTGTCCCCCACATTAGCACATACGTGGAACCCATCCATGACCCAGAATGTCCACTTTTTAGAAGAAAGAGGATATCAATTCATTTTAAAGCTGTTAACAGAACACAGCTGCCGCGACTCCCACCAGTAACTGGCTTTTCCTGAGTTTTTTGGTAATTTATTCCCTATTTGTTTGGGAATTTTTTACTTTTCACTGACAAGTCAGCTGGTAGGACTGGGGCCCTGCATTCCTCTATGAGATCTCATCAAGGAATGGGAACTGAATGAGTGCCTCAGCTCTGTCTCCCAGGGTTTGGTACTTCATTTGCTTGGGGGGTGGGGAGAGGGAGCTGTGCTTCATGAACTTTAAAATGCTGGCTGTCACAAGCCAAGAGGCTCTGCAGAAATCATGTACACAGTTCTGCTCACTGCAGTCTTCTGGGTAATCCACCCACATGTACAAGTCAAGCACTAAATTCACACATCTCAAATGGGGGCCAGGTCTAAATATGATTCAAGTGCACAAAAGTCTCATATCCATATTTGGAAATATTACTTTCCGTGGTCTCATATTATTTCAGAAATTATTAAGGTGAGCCGGTATCAATGAATTTTTCTCAAGAAACACATAACTATTTTAAGGGTATTTGTAACCCCAAATCTTCATTTAAGTCTCTTACCTACCACAATCTCTTACTCTCTTGTATTTCTTCAGTTTTAAACACAGATAACTGGTAAGCCATGCCATAGTTAAGCTTATTCTGTGATGTAGACATAAAACAGAATAAAAAACTTTTTTCCATAAATGGCCAATTTCACTACCAATTTCAGCTCAGCAACTCTTCACTATAAAAGGGCAAGTCTTCTATTTAAGTATTTATTAGTTTTTGCAAAAGAATGATTAAGACGAGGTTTCTTTTCAAAGTCTATTCTGTGTGAATATATGGGGTTACAAAGAGGGGTCCTTTCATGATAGCTGCCAGAGACTGCAAACTTCTCTCATATCACACACTTCTGACAGAATCTGACATAACCTACTTCATTCAAACACAGAAATCAAATATAGAAGAAATTATTCTCTTTATTCAGGACAAAATAGATAAGTACTGCGAAACTACCATCGCACCTTTACATTTTGTCATACCCTGCTATTCACACGTAGCTTCATGTGTGAAGCCTGTCGCAACTCTGCATCTTTCTGTGAATCTGAAGAACCAACCTCATATCCCTAAAATCACATGATTGCTGGGAGCAGGAGTTATCTTCTCCATGTGAAACTGCCACCCTAGAGCAGTGAAATGATATTCGCCTAGTTTTAATTTTCTGGTATATTTTACAGACCATGGTAAAAATAACAGATGAGACTTTCCCTCCCAACACCCAAATACAGACAAATATTATTACAATAAAAATGTAATGCAGTAAAAAATCATGAGCCTATCTCTTGTTCCCTGTTTTTTTTTCAGGGGTTCACAGCAATCTGGGAAGATGTGAGAACCCAAAATCTACTCAATCTCTTCCAGCTGGTGTTGTTTTAAAAACCAAGTTCATTTCATATGAGTTCTCAAATTTCTGTTAGAGAACGCTGGTTTTCTGCATATTGGCACTGTACTGAATTACTGTCTCTGAAGCTTAACATTGTATCACACATACTAGAATAGCATAATGAGCAAGTCACTCATCTAGATTTTATAGTACTGTGCTAATTTTGTAATGCAGAACTGTAAAGCATCTCCTAACATTTTCAGGTATTGCTGAAAGCTCCTCCTGGAATCAAGCTCCTTTGCATTTATGCCTCTAGGCTGAGAACATCTGTATATGGACATGATGATTTATAGTTTCAAATATGCACAGTTCACTCAGTTTCGGTTCACTTGGTAATAAGGATATTTTCTCAAGCTAAGAAAGCTCAGGTGTATCCAGCTGGATGAAGATGAAGCTACTGCTTGGCATCCATCTTAGTGCTTTATTCTTACATCTTACAGATATACGAAAACAAATTAATTTTGCTTAAACAGAACACTGTGAATTCTTGAAAAACTACAGAAAACCCATTTTAACCTGCTTTCTTTAGGGTTTCAGGTGTTGGATTGACACATTGTGGTCAATGCTATGTTTATTCTATGTTTATTAACTAGATGCATGCATTTCTTTGTTAAAGACACCCCTTTCAGAAGAAATTACTCAAATTTGAACAGATGCAAGAGGAAGCTCTAAACTGGTTCACTAACTTTCCAAGACCTTTTTAAAGACTTTTAAAGACTACAACTACTGAGTTATATTTGTCACATACTGCAGAAGCTGCCTTTTCTACCTACAGATCTGAGCTGTGGCAAACTATATTATTCCAGTCAGAGAAATTCATGGCAATTACAAAAGCCTCCCTTTAATGTGCAGCAAAGTATCAACTAGACGTAGTAATGCAGTATTGCTGGAGACGATGCTTAATAGAGCATGTTACGAAAGGATCATCGTCAAGGAATGGCAAGAATTAGGGATCTGAAGGGTGACAAGTTTAGGTAGATTCCACTGAGCAGCAGCATTTTCACAGTCTACTCAAACTAGCCTCTATTCTGGAATTCCAAAAGAATATTAAGTAAATTAAGATCAGCAGTACAAATGTAGCCAGAGAAATAGCACCAGGGGACTGAAGAATGGCCACATAAGTCTCAGTTCTTAGTATCTCCACCAAGCGCCAAGTGGCTACAAAGGACTGAGCTGTGGGCTTGAAGTCACAGACTGAATTTGTAAACCTCTAACTTTGTACCCATTGACTTTGATGCAACTTTTTAATATGTTTTTATGTTATTGTTTTTTTTCATTACAGGTAGATGAAGAGCACACACATGTTGCTGCAGAGACTTTTACTTCCATGCATGTTCCATCATGGCAATTGTGTAAACACAAGGCTTGTAAAAATTTTGCATCAGTGTCAGTTGAGAAGATTCACGACCTATTTTTGTAGTCATCGGTTGGATATGTTTACCTTAAAAGCAAATAAAGTTTGGGAATGAATTTAAAAAATAAGCATAATTCCCATGTAAAGAATTCAAATAGCTATTACAAAGGAAGAAAAAAGACTAAGAGGATTTAAAAAAAATAAAAATAAAAATAAAACTACTTTCATTATCGCATTTGTCAAAAGCCAGTCAGGAAAAATGTTATACCTGCCAAATAATTTTAAAGAGTCTAGCCTGGGAAAGAAATGAGGTTAAAGTAACTAAATAAGATGGGCTCATAGCCATACAACACTTAGTTTCACATGAACTCAGTTTCTATGAACTCTTATATTTGTAAATTGTCAGTTCATCATTTTATCATAACCTCAGAGTATCTGGATTTTTTTTAAGTATCAACTCTAGTATTTATTACAAAAATAACCTAATACTTCATTTCTAATCCTCATTTTAGCAAAAAAAAAGTCTGGAAAGACTCCTCAACCCAGAAAGCTTTTTTGTCCTATGGTTTCTGATGACATCAACTTGTTTTAAATGCTTAAGACTGGGAACACCGCATGTTTGCAAGGAAAGGTATCTGAAAAATTAATTTAAAAAATGAGTGTCTGTTTATTTCAGTCATTCAAACCTGTTAGCCCAGTGTTCAGATAAATTCAGGAAACACAAGGTTTCTTTAACTCCAGGTAAAAATTTGTGTCAGTGTTTCTTCTTAGCATGCTTTGTCCTAACAAGCTAAAATATTCAGGACCATTTGAAATAAACCTGATAAAGGACTGTTCAACAAGGCCACAGGGAAGACAGAACTGTGGATGGAAAAGAAGAAAACTGTGTCTCTGGTAAACTGGTATGTCAGGAGTGCAAAAAAGCAGGAGTCTGCCAAAATCAGTATAGGTAGAGAAAAGAGGCATTCCCAACATCTCTTCTATTTCAAACTGACAGGCAGAATCCAAAACTGCCCTAAAGAAATAAATGAAGTTGAAAAAGTCAAGAATGATTTTGCTATCTACAAGCTAGCTACAGTGCATCACTGCAAGATGCCCCATGCTCTTAGCTCTCAATCTGTAGAGCTTCTGGAGTGTTTTGACATAAAATCCTTTACTCATTTGCACATAACTGGTATTTTTGGTGCTTTGAGTGGTTTTCCAGCTGGAGCACTAAAACAATCGTTTGATTTTATTTCTGTTATTTATAGCATGGAATTAATGAAAACATGAGAATTTTAAATTGGCTGCCTGTTAAGCCACTTCAACTGTTTTGCCTGCACATTTTCGACCATTTTTTTTCCTTCTTCATTCCTATTTTCATCAACTGGCAAATAACTATTTTTTATCAAGCTAGATTAAAACAAAGGCAGTTCTAAAACTTGTTCAGCATAATGTGTTAATATTATCTGCTATACTAAGTAATTCAGCTACAAATCAATGTGCAATTTCAATATTACTGGAGACATGGGAGTTTCCTCACTTCTTTTGAAGTTCCAAATTTTATTTTCATGAGTTAAAATTTCTAAATTCACTAAAGTGCCCTTAAGAGTTTCTCCTTATAATCTTTCCCTCAAAGGTAGCTATAGATAACAATATGAAGCAAGAGCTCAGTCCTTACAAAATGTCATCATCATTAAGAATATTTTTGCAATCTCATTTGAAGAACTACAAAGAAATTCTTAGAAATGCTAAACAAAAGTTAACCTGCAATGACTGTCTGTAATTCAATAGTTTCAAATGAGTATTAAAATACTAAGTTTTATATATAGAAGAGTGAAATGTAGCTGGGATCTTTGATCACATCTCTAGCATTTGCCAGTACAATTCTCTCAATAAAAAACAAGGAGACAGAAAGACTCCAGCACTGCTTGGTAGCCCCATGAATGAAGCTAGAAGTAAATCATAGAACACGGAACCAGAGGCCCTGAAGCCAGCTGGCTTTGCTGAACCTCACATTCAACTTTTTTTTCTTTTTATTTTTTCAAAAATGAAGTGTTTCATATGCAGCCCAAATGTATGACATCTACACTTACTCAAATATGCTCCTCAGTTACCAGAAATATGCTCACACTAGCAAGCAGCAGCTGGAAAACATTAGTATCAATGGTAAACCTGGATGGATATCAATATCTGCAAGCTAATAGCCAGAGAAAAAAAGCATTACAGTTGTACATGGCCACCTGCCTGCACAGACTGAAAGCGTTTAACTCTCTTCTCAACTGAGCGCCAGTCTCCTCAGACTGCTTTAATGACTTTAAAACACTGTTTAGAAGGTTATTGAAAGTGTATTCTTTACATTTGCAAGGTACAATACCGTTTTCTTACTGTAAATTGCTGAGATTTACAGCCTCCCCTTGACCAGCACCTCAGCACAATGCTGTGGAGCAGAATGAACCAGGGGGCTTACGAAGATTCGGCACGTGTGTTTAAGCATGTGGAGCAAAAGCCTTAATGCTCAGCTGCAAAAACATGCAACATTTAATTAAATATTTAGCTACAGCAAGATGATATTAAAAGCCTGACTTTCCATTAGCACTCTGTAATTCTAACTTGGAATAATGTCTAAGAAAATATAGAACCCTGTCTTCCCTAATGTGACAGTATCATTAACAAATAGAAGAGAGCAATAAGAGAGCAACTTTGTGCATATACACAGTCTTGTGCTAAAAAGAGAGATATTAGACTATGACTACAATTAAATTTACCAGGAAACAAAGTCTGCAGATTGTAAAGAGGTAATAAGATTTGAGAAAAGGATGTTCTTTCCCCTAGTTTTTTGGTACTTGGAAAGGCAAAGGAAAAAACAAACAAACAAACGAACAAATGAACTAATCAAAACCCAAAAATATTTACCCAGAGAAAATGGGAATGCATCACAGAGCTGATTATTTCCCATTTAACACTCCACCTAGAACGATCAGCAGTCTTGAAGCTCTGAAAGGCTTCCTGCTCCATTGCTGATCTTGCTAATGTTTGAGCCAGCACTCAAGGGCACTGTACAGATTTATAGACACTGTGGGCTGAACAACCAGTCACAGCCTGAACATCTGTATCTAGATGGAGATACTGCCATGGAATTATTGTATGAACACCTCCAAGCTGTACTTTTGTTCTTGGAGTATAATGCTTCTGGGAAGTTTCTATAGCGCTTAAGAAGACTATTCTCTGATCAGATACTAGCATAGATTTGGTACAATAGGTTCATGAAGGTTATCGTTCCTATCTACCTAAATCCTCCTAAATAAAAAAAAATAACACTACTTTAAATGCAAAAATAAAATAAAAAAATAAATAAAAAGCAAGTAATCCTACCTCTTTGATTCTTTTTCCCTGAGAAGCTACAGTATTTTGCATCTGAGCTGTAAATAACTATTCAGTATCATTGGATCACTGTGCATAGCAGACCTTGGAGTATGAACAATCTATACCTGCTGATACATTCCATAGAAAAGGGGCATAAAAATTATGAAATAGTTCTTTCATTCTAGCTATGCCTTAATTCTTTTCTAATCAGTGTTTTAGATCTCAGAAATATTAAGGTATTAGGGAACCTATCTGGATATTACAAGCATAGCTGTCAAGGAAGTCTGATGTGTAGAACCTGAGAGCTGAAGGCACCAAGGAAAGTTAAAACACACATTTCAACTAAACCCACTAGCCAGAACATCAGGTACTGAAGCACAAGGAAATATTATAATTCAGAAAAAAATAAAGTTAATCACTGCAATTGTCCATACTAAGAATGGTCGAACAGCAAATATGTAACAAGCAGTGCCAGGAAAAGGTTACTGATTTTTTCCTCTGCTTTTCTGATTATTCAAATGCTGTGTAAGTATCTGACAAATGGTAGACATCTCTGTAGCCTGCAGGATTAGAAGTTATTTTAAGATGCCACTGATTATTTCTGAGGTTAATATGTGTAAATGTTAAAGAGTGAAATTATTTTTATGTCCAACAGAGTCTGCAAGAGAAGGGGAAAGGACAAAAGGGTAATCCTTTCCCTTTAGAACTAAAGGATGTCTCATCTGATTCTACAGCAGATACTGGAACATGGCAGATCACCTCCCTTCCACTGTCTTTCCTCCATTTTTTGCTGTGTCACTCACTGAAGGAATATCCAGTAAATTATCCTCACATACAGAGTAGTGTGGACCATCACACAAAGAAGGCAAGAGGTCCTTTGTTCTGACTAAGAACCCAGAGCAACTTATATACAGGGTAAGAATGGTCTGTATTGCTGCTTAGCTCTCTATAACCGTGACAGAGTACCTTGGCTCCAAACTGTCCTATGCACGTTCAGCATGGAAAGTGCCTGGTTCTCTTGTTCCTGATACCAGTTAACATCATCTTCCTGCTTCATTTGCACTGGCATGAAGCAAAAGACCCCATAGAAGAAGCTGAAGTTACTGGATGAAAATACTCAGAGAAAGAGAGTCAGAGGAGAGGGACAGAAGAGAGAATAGATAACTAGGTAAAATGATTTATAGGAAATCTATCCTTCTTGTGTTCAGAACCAACATGAATATTCTGCCACAAGACCACCCTTCACCTTATTTTCCATGGGGTCCTTGCAAACAAAAAGCACTCCCCACCTACAGCTGTAAGTCAGAAAATGTACCATTACACTAGATGTTGTACAAAGGTATAAGACATTGTCTAGGACTAGGTAAGAAATGTACAGCATTAACAAAACACCAAAACAAAACAGCAAAACAGCAAACAAAAGCTCTCTAGACCAGTAGTATCAACTCCAGAACTGGATCTCTGCATCTGCTTGGACACAAGCCTGGGTTGCTCAAAATGCCTGGTGTCTCTGAGGCAGTGGCACAGTCTGAATGCACAAGATTAGGCCCAGAAAGATATCAAATGAAATTTAACAGCAAAGTATACAGAAAAAAAGCAGCATACTTAACTCATTCTTGATAAATGGTTATTCAGTGAAGTTGTACGTGTGTACGTGTGTAGTGAGATGTACAGCTGGCCTAGGAATTTCAGCAATCTATATTTGTCACTACATTCAGCAGGAAAGGGGCATAAAAATTGTTTAATGAGTTAAAAAACTCTCACTTTGAGTTTAATCTAGAGCAGATAGAAAATGGTTTGGTCACTCAGCAACATGCTTTTTATTATTATTATTTTAACAGATATCTGAGGCAATAATCTATACTCTCTACTTTTATAACTGTTCATATTGTATAATTACATAAACTGCATTTATATGCTGGAACTGATTTCTGGTAGTGTTTTCTGTGACAAACAGGGATAATAAATTGCACAGCCTTCTGTTCTTCACTGTCACCTTCTGCTGCATGTCACATTTCCGTTCATAAACTACTTTTCATAAATTACCCTCCCCCTTCACTTACAGTGCCCCATCACTTTCATGAAACACAGCTGTCAAGGACTTCAGTAACAAAGAAATTCTCAAATTCTCCCAGTCTCAGGAATTTTTCTGTCTATTACAGTGCTTACAACATTAGAGTGGTCTTATGTGAAACAAGGCTGCCTTAAGAGTATAGCTGCCACTGTCTGTTGACACAGGACACTTTAAAATGAGAATGTAGTAAGAGTCAGAGTTCAAAAATCATGAGCCCAGTCCAGCTGGATAACATACAAACATCTTACAACTCTGTCTCATTAAATGAGTTCAGGGAAAGGGCATTGCTAAAAATGAAGAACAAATGTCTCAATTTACAGATCTACACAGCATTTGTTGCAGTACATTAAGCAGTAAGAGAAGTAATTTTTAATGCAGCCTCTTCCACTGAGAAGCACGTAATGACACAGCATCTGTGCTGCTAAGGGGGAACCATGAAAGGACACATACAACATAAGTCATTTATGCTAATTTTCACAAAAAGCCCATACCAGGAGAAGGTAATGACAGCACTATGGTGATGTACAAAATACGGCTCCAGTTGCTTAGAAAGGGATTTTCAATCTTTTCCCTTCATTCTTGATCACTGCCTATCCAGCAGCCAGCTGTAGACAGCCCAGGAGATGCTCTCAACATTCCCTGAGTTGCCCAATGTACTGTATGTCACCAAGTTTAAGGGCCTCAAATTCATGCCTATAAGCAACAGGGTAGAAAATCAGAGGCTACACATTCATGTTTTTACAGCAGGAACTGATTTTACCAGTAAATCAACTGATTCATAGCAATCATACTGTCTGAATAATGGGTTTTGTTGGGGTTTTCTTGCTGAAGTATGTGCGGGTCTCTTTGAAAGAGCTGAGTCAAGACAATTGCTTCTGAATCCTTACTCCACTCTTTCCAAAGAAGCCTAAGCCACTTCCCACACCATTGTTTCTCTGTTACTGCAAAACACTGTGCAGGACAGAGCCACTGGGATAGACATGAAGCACTGTGAAATGCATCTGCTGTAGTGGAACTGGGTCAGAATGCCCATGATTGATTCAAAAGTAAGCTGCCTTGGTTTGGTATTCTGGGTGAGGGGCAGCAGCTTGTTTCTCTTAGGCACAGAGTTAGTTAACTTCCTGCAGCTAAGCAGACAATCAGGAAAAAAAACCCCATGAAAAACTCACAGGATTATAAGGATCATGTATCCATGGAGATTTTAATAAGAAATCTTAGTTGCAGTAGAATAGATAGAAGTGAGAAACAGAAAGGCTTCACGGGTGATTTATTTAATTCATCTCCTAGGAAGTAGGATGTTACTGTTTTGATTTGGAGCCAAAACTTGTAAGCCTGGATCAAGTTCTTGGGATTCAAACTCAACTAGATCCTGCTCTCAGAAACCAAGACACTGTGGCTGTCTTTATGTTGAATATAACAGTTCTCTTTGGTAAATTGCTTACAATGTATTAGGCCAAGTTTGGACGGTGTCATGCTATTAACATTAATTTTGTCACCTTAAGTATCCTGCTTTAATTGCCCTATTTCTTTTCCTGTAGTTTTCTGAGAGAGCAATATTTATGGTACTTCTGTTCTTTCCCGAGGCTATAGATGTTTAATAGTGCTCAGGTAAAGTAGCCTAATATACCTATAACATATACCTAATTTTGTAAATCTTTCAGCCAGGAAAATGCAAGAATTTTGCAGCATAAGTCAGGATGCTGTGCAGAAAAATTCACTAAACAGTTATAACTTTCATTTGTTTCAATTTAAATTATATTATTTTTAAGAATTTACATATATATATGTATATATATATAGGCCTTCACCCCTTGCAGCTGATTGCTACATTTTCTGAAACACAGTAAGTTTATTATTACTATTTATTTTCACAAGCTATTCTTATTACATCAAGCATTTTTTAATTGTTCACCAGCACCATATTATCTGAGATCCAAGATAAACAGAACATTTGTTCTAGCAGCACACATGCAATACTGTGACTACGCAGCCCAACTGCAGGTGTGTCCCAAGCAGTGAAGCTATTTGTGATGCTAGAGAAACTATTCTTTTTGCTTTGCCCATTTGGTTTCCTCTGTTGTCTATAGCTATATTATACTCAGTGTCCTTGTTCAGTCAAGGAGGAAAAAATCCCAAGAAAACTAGGTCAACAAAGCAGAATTTGATAGAAAGATGTGAGAATGTGGAGAAAAGAGACTTGTTTGCCTTGAGACTGACTCTGTAGGAGAAAGATGTCACAGCTAAGAGTTTTAAGCTTGAACAAGCTAAGACCAGAATGAAAATTATGTTAAGACTTCTGAGAAAAGGACTCAGACAAATGGCAAACCAGAAGTGAAATGTTTGCATTCCTTTTGCAAGGCCCAATAGCTCTGTTCCCATAGCTACTGTATGTTGAGATGGGTGATGTAGCTACAGCAACAGAGCCAACATCCATGTTCACTGTAAAATTCTTAGGTCATTACTTAATCCTTCTTTCACCTCCCTCCAAATTTCTGAAAGAGGGAAAAGATAGGGTTAGGTTAGCTTGTTCTTTGAATGAATTGAAACTCTGCTGAAAATATTAAAATTAAAAGGTCCACTGCAGACAACTAGAGCTATAATTTTGCTCTCTTGGCACAAGTTGCATCATTCCATGATCCCCCTCTCCACACCGACTGGGCCACTGCTGCTGTGCTAAAAAGAGCTGTCATTGTATTATGCAAGTGATGTTCGGCACTCTGTGGCTCATCCAGGTCACACCATATTCAACTGTAGCACCCAGTCATTTATAAGGCAGTCCTTCTATCAGGATACTCGTTTGCTTCTTATTTTCCACCACCCACCCTTTCTACCCCACTAATATTTTAAAGGAATACTTCTACTCAGAAGATCTGTACATATACATGGCAATTATTTGCCTCTACTTAACAGTGCTAATTCCCTACATAATTAAAAGGGATATATTGCATCAAGCATGGAAAGTGTTTGAAACAGAGAGTCTTTTAACCTTCAGCATGTTGTTTGCCATGTGATTGCCAACTGGATAATGTTTGGCAAGCCGAGGGCATGTTTTGTTATATGCACGTACAGCTAAACAGAAGAAAAGTTTAAAGTTTAACCTACCATAATGATTTCTGCCTTAATGTCCCAGTTCAAGTCTCACCAAAAACAACAGGAGTCACACTTAGGGGAATTTATACTGGGCCTGTAAGGGGAGCAGTCAGCACAAGCCTTGATTTCCAAAGGGCCCCACACAGAAATATTCCCTATTGTTGCAGAATCCAAACATGGAGATATCAGAAGAAACCAGGACTCTGAGCTCTACTTAATCTTGCTTCAATGTCCTACTTCAAACTTCCTTTTTCAAAGCTGCATAGTCATACCCAAATGGTCAGTCTTTGCTAAAGCTATAAAATGATTAAGCAACACTTAAGCCCTGATATAATGTAACTTAATCTGTAACCATCAATTAGAAAAGCATTGAGGCAGTTTTATGTTAAAATGCCAATCCTAGAATATTCTCAATAAAAAAAACAAAACTCAGTGCTCACGAGAGTCCAGAAGGCAGCAGAATCTCAGTGTAAATATTTAAAGTTTTAATAGCAAGATGTTTATGCAAGCTCATAAATCCATGTGTGGCATAACTACCCAATGTCATCTACATTGACATAGCTAATTTTGGTTTGCGTGAACAGAAAGAAGGCTCAAGTAAATACTGCAGAGAATTGTCTTTCCAGACCCTGTTTTTTGTCAGGTCACAACTGCTAAGGCTTGCAGAGACTTTTGGTTAATGATGGGAGAATTTTTTTCCTATCCAGCAAAGGTACAGGACAGGTAGCACCTATGCAGTTACTCCCTCAGCATGTGGCATTAGTCAACAGTTTTCCACTAAAAAGTAAGTGAAGAAAGGATACAAACACAGCCCAGGCTTCACCTCTTTCAGAGGAGAAGATGACCACTCAGGTTCTGACAAACAACCATTTTATAGATGAGGCTGGCTTGGGTCTTTTTTCCCCTCCCAGTGTTAACAGCCTATCATTCCCACTTCCCAAGGCACAGCTTCTGAAAGGAAAGTTTCACAGCACGGCATCAGCAGAGCAGGCATGCATACTGCACACCGGCCTGGGATGACAGAAATTGTGCAGGAAATGAAGCCATGGTAAATTGAAAAGTTGTCAAATAACAGAGTTGAATATAGATACAAGCTAACTGAAAAGTGGAAAAAAAAGTAGATAGGGTTTGTGCAACATAGTATGAGACAGAAAAATGCACAGTAAAGAACTCATTTTTTAAAAAATCACTTCATGAGTACCTAAACAGCTTGACATTTCATTTATATTAAGTTCTTTTAAGTCAATCTACATTTTATCTAAAATTCTCTATCAGCACTGGTTAATCTAAGAAAATAGGAGTTTGGTAGGTCACCAGGTCATCATTAACTTTTGTGTTGGAATACCTTTAGAGTACTCCAGCAGAACTCATTTAAACATCTAAGGCCAGATATCAGGTTGCACTGGGGCCTCAATATCTACAAATTTGGGATGACTGTAAGCTCTGGATGAATTAACAAGAGAAAAGGAGATTGGTTGCTCCATACAAACTTTCCATACAAGCAGCCACACGGGCACCACCAGAATTTGAATCAGAACCAGGAAAAGCTACCTAAAGGCTGCACAGAAGTGCTTGCCACCACCCTGCATGTAACAGTTCTCAGGTGAAAAGTAAAAAGAGTAGGAAATCATCAACATTTCATCTTTCAACATACAAAATTCCACCTGCATACCAGAGTAGTCTGAAATATGGCTGGTACAAGCCTGAGCAAGAAAAGAGGATCCAGAGGGCATGTGTGCTGCATCCTGACCTAAACTGGTTCAAACCTCAATTTTAACGTCAGGTTTAACATCAGATCCTGCAAGAATTAATGACCTGAGGGATCAAGACTGCCTCTTCTTCAAGCTATGTCCATTCTGTGAAGACAGCAATTAAATGTTATAAGAAGTTGGACCTACCTCATCTGGATTTAGATTGCTCTATTGACTTGAAAAGACTTTGAAATGAAGAGTCTCAAATGATAGAGAAATCCCCAGGATCCAGAGAAATCCTACATGCTGACCATCGCAAAGGGATAAAGACAGGAACTCCAAATGAATATGACCATTTCAATATTAGTAGTAAACTCTGTAAAAGTGAAGTACAAAGCTGTGGGATAGCCCCAGGCATGCTAAAAGAAAGGAGTGCCATTGCTACTTCTTCCTGAAGGAGAGATGGAAATTACCTTGGTGAATTGGATTACAATGCCAGAAAGGCAGTATGAAGACTAGCAATAGGGAATAAATGATACACTGTGAAATATAAAATATATTTAGAAAAAGAAATCCTCCAAATTCAAGAGAACCTAAAATAAACTGCCACTCTAGCACAGAAGCACTGGTCTTATTACTAAAACCAGTTATGGTGTTTACTCCACTGTATACAATAAAAATGAGAGATCCAGAATTACATTTCCTCTGCTCTTCATTAAATTGACTCCTCAATTTTTATACTCTGATCCCTGTCTTAACTTGAAAAAGACCTTCCGTGCATCTGAATTACATTCCAGTGCATTCAGCATAAGCAGTGCTTTCTCACAGTAATGCAATGGACTTCCAGCGCACCTCAGCACAAGCTGAAAGAGAAAGTAGCACCTCACAGACATAGTCAGTCTTATGACTTCCACCCTGCATTTATTGGGAGAAATTAAGTAACATGGTCTTTTCCACCTATGCTATAAGAAAGGTGGTTTACATGCAATGACATCAGTGCCATAGTGTTATTTGATAAGTATTTCCAAGCAAGCAACTGTCACCTGCTGATCACTGTGTCAAAAATGAAGCTTACATAGACAGAATGAAAATTTAAGCATAAACAGCAGGTGTTCTGCACCCATCCAGTAAAAATAACATTCAGTGAGAGAATTAGTCCTAACTGGTATTTTGATATGGAATCTGCAAATGAGAGAGGCAGCATGGAAGTTCATCCCAGAAATACTCATCTCAGTAGCCTTGACATAGTTTAAAAGAAGTCTGTAATTTTAAGTGATGCAGCTTTATTGTGTCTTCAATAAAGAAAAGTAAAATTTAAAGTGATATGGACAATATTTAATCAGTATTACCTTGAAGGAATCAGCCACACCATCATAATAAGATAGAAACATAGACCAACATCTCCATCTTTTTTTTTATTGTGTTTTTTTGTGTGTGTGTACGCACCTACAGATTAGAATAAAAAGTCCTTAAAGAGCCAAATCGATGCAAACAGAAGCTGTTTATAGTGAATGACCTGAAATGATTGCAGGAAAACTCATTATTACTCAACAGTGACAGTGGCAGTAGTGAGGTGATCCAGGAATGGGAGGGAAAAGGATTAGGAGTTCCTGATATGGGTGAAGTCATTCATTTCTAAGAATGTATCCCAAAATGTAAGAAAAAAAACAACCAAAAGCAGCAGCTGAAAATGTTCACTTAAGAACAAAAAATGTCTTTAGAAAAGAAAAGAGGAAAAGTTTGTAACAGATCTAGAAGTTGCCAAGAGATGAACGGTCTGGTACACTTCTATGTTTTCATCTGTATTTGCAAGGATCTTTAGGCAGCAAAGCAAGATTGAGCAAATTCAGATCTCCCCACATGCCTGTGAAACTGTTATGTAATTTCTTTCCATTTTACATACCTTAATTATTTAATACTTTCAACATACCAAGCACATAGAAAACTTTAATATTTAAATGAAAGTGTTTGCAATTTGAGATACTCACTTGCAATTGTCCTGGGGGGGTGGGGTGAACTATCCCAGAGAATTTTTTAACCCATGAGAGAATTTCAACTCAGTGCAACTGAAGAAGTGGCTAATGGTCAATGAGCAAAAAGAACTCCTTGCTCAAAGATGTGCTGCACTTGTTACAGCACGTGGTGCATGCCTACCAGGCCCCATTCATTGCTAGAGCACTTGGTGGAAAAAATGATGTGATAAAGTTTAGGATGAGTAAGCAAGAACTCAAACCGAAAGTAAGGAAGTACCAGTACTTCTAGAAATACTACAAGTACACAAAAGAATCATTGCCAGCTGGCAGTCTATGGGGCAGATAGGCTGCCAGAACAAACTATCCTGTGCCCTGGTGCAAGTGTTTTGCAAGCTTTGCTGTGTCTATTGGAAGTATATTTTCCATGAACCCTGGCAGCACCAGGCAGCCTCTCACCTAAGCTATGACCAAGCAGGAGTGAACACAGGGCAAGGGGGTGAAGGAGAGGAGCTGAGCATGAAGGAGAGCCTATAGTCAGGCAGGGACACTCTCACACCATGTGGGACTACAAAAAGTGGAACTGGGATGGGAACTGATTACAAGAAAAGCTCTGAGATCCAAAGACATGAAGGTCTTGGGGGAAGGATAAGGAAAACACTAGAGGGATGCCCATGGCAGATATCTGTGCCAATAATTAGAGAGGGCTCTGCACATAAAATCAACATATTGAAAGAGGCCATTGTGTGATAAGAGGTAGGAAAATCATGCCAAACTGCAAGGGCAATGTTCTCAAAGCAAGAACACAGAAGTGCCAGACAGGGGAAAATCACCTTGCTCAGGACTGCAAGATATTACACAGTGTGTTGAGAGCCTCCAGCACAAAACAGTCTTTACTACCTCATTTTGGTTTGGAGTTTGGGGGTTGAGGGACTCAGGACAGAGGAAGATAAAAGAGGTAGGAGACTGTTCAAGGCAGAAAGGCCATCCTTAATTCATACAAACAGATTATGGTCTCAGTTCCAATCCCCTCAGTGAGGAAGAGTAAATGTCTGCACCTACATGGTGCCTCCCAAAGAGCTGAAAAAGGTTGGGTCAAGATACAGGATGGCTTGCAGGCAGCTGGATTAGGTCTGGCACTGAATAGGAGTTAAAATCAAGGAGTTTTTTTACAATCAAATTTCCCTCTACAAAGCCTTCCTTATCTATTATTTTTTCCCCTTTCCCATTATCTGAGCTAATGAAGAATCGTTCATTATTTTGGTCCAGCCCCAAAGCACTTGCCCAAAGGGAGCAGAGGTGAAACAGTCTCTGAAAAACCCCTGAAATGTTGACAGACAGAAATGGATCAAATACAAGCACAAGGTTCATCTGTTTTTCCACTCACTTTTGTATTTAATTCTATTAAGATTATTTTAAATACAGAGGCCTCACTCACTACTGTAGTGAGATATATTTGAAGTTGTTCCAGAATATTTTTACTGTGCTGACTTTTTTTCTGTTTTTCCATTCTAATGGGAAAACCTCACAAATAAAAAATAAATAATAAAAAAAAAGGTCAATTATTTTATGTCCTCAAGGACTTGGCAAGCAGGCAGATTTGGCAAGCAGAGTCATGGCCAGGCAGGAGCTTTTAAGTTTATGGACATGAAGGCCAGTGACATAAGGCACATATACTCTGTATGACAACTGCCTGCTGCTAAATTCCATGGTGGGTCAGTGACTTGATTACATAAACAGTGGAAATGAGAGATCAAATCATCCCCAACACAGCCAACCTATTAATTAAATAAAGTCTTGTTGGGTATGAAAAATCAGGAGTTGGCAAAAGACAAGCTTGGATGGTTCCCTGGCTTAAAAGACAGCACAGACCTGAGTCTGAAGTTACTGTCTCCAGTATACTTGGCTTAATTCAATCTTCAATATCTATAACTTTTTTGAAATATCATCCACAGCTTCACTGAACATATGGTGTATTGGGATTCTGGGCATACAAAGAGGCAGTACCTTACAGAATCTGTTTCTATTTCATATTTCTCATCTTTGCTTCAAAGAAATCCTCCAACTGTTTTAATCCCTATCATACCTGATGTACGATAACCATATCTAAGTACAGTAAGCTAATTATCTTCAAGAGCTAATTAGGAGAACAGAGGAGCTTGGCTTTCTCCACTAGTGGTAGACATCAAGGCTTTTAAGTTAGGCATTCAAATTTGTTTCTTAAGCTACTGAGAACTGGAACATCACATTATCAATTTTTATAAAACCTACAGAACAATGCAAAATCTTATAGTAATAATAATAATGTATTTCAGAGCACTAGTCCTTTGTTGTAAGTTATCACACATGATAACTAAGGCTTCAAATCATCATACAACCAGGCAAATAGCTATAGTTGAAATCAAATAGCTGTTAACCACAGAGAAGTTCAAATTCACTACTAAGACCCAGATCACACCAAATGGATAAAAACAAGCAATAAGAAGGAAGGAGTTAAAACATCCTTTATAACAGTTAGCTGAATACCTTAATCGGCTGTATTGTATGATTTATTGCTTTGCCTAGGCAATTTGTTAAAAGCATTGGGGTTTCGTTTGTGGTCAAGGAAATGAAATTTCAGGTGCCAGTATCTAACTGTCTTAAGATATAATAACGGATACAGTTTTCCTGGAAGCATGGTCAGGGAATTTCAAGTTGCCATTATACTTGTCAGGGTGAACCCTTAAATAAATAGTACCTGTAACATAACCCTTTAATGTCTTGAAGAGCTCCACGACTGTTAATGCAGCAGCTGGTTGAAAAACAAAACATACTCTGATCTTTGCTTTGTTGTTGATCTGCATGATGTCCTTCTTTTGGCTACTTTATGTGTTGTTCTGTGCAAACAATTGAACTATTTGTCTGGGAATAGAAATATTCTGTAGAGTGAGAAAATGGTCTAATTTTTAATTTTCTTTAAAGATGACGTGAGGAAATTCCTTCTGAAGCAGTGCAAGTTACATGTACAGTTGAAATGGAAAATAGAAACATTGTTCCAAGAGAAAGAAAAAACAGTCTTAAAATACTTGATGAATTTTCCATGCATTGCTCCATCTGACCAGTTGTACAAATCACACCACACAAGATTCATTAAACCTTCTCACCTCCCAGAACTGCACATATTTTAGGCATGAGAAAATTAAACCCATGTAAAATTGAGAAATTGCAAGCCTCTGAAAACAGGTGTTCAAAGATTCTTGTCAATCATGCCTGTAGCAGTGCTAAGTTTGAAGATCTTGCTCTTAGCTTAAACAGACAGTAGTGACTGATTTGACTTAGATATTGAGAGCTTTTTTTTTCCGTTTCAATGTTTGAGTCTTCATAGAAGTATATGTACAAAATCTGAACTTGCTAGCTAGGACAATGCACACAAGCAAGTTGCTGAGGCCAACAATACCCCTGAAGCAATGCTTCAGCACTAGATTGTGGAAATAGCAGAGCAACCCAAATGAACCCAGAATTTCAAGGGAGCACTCTTTATATCCCTCTAATTGGGTGGACACATCAATCCTTGTTAGAGCACCTCAGTGATTCATTTGTTGTTTACTGAGGCATCTGCTGGAAGTGTCCACTGGCATGCCTTCAAGGGTCACAGAGAAGCCTCTTCTATTGAAATTAAAAATCTAGTTGTATTTAGCAGCTTTTTAATAAACAGGATTTCCATTTGACCCACATAAGAAGCTTGCTTTGTTGAGATTTAGAA
Organism: Melopsittacus undulatus; assembly: GCF_012275295.1. Classification (NCBI taxonomy): domain Eukaryota; kingdom Metazoa; phylum Chordata; class Aves; order Psittaciformes; family Psittaculidae; genus Melopsittacus; species Melopsittacus undulatus. Next base: position 76,555,253 of record NC_047527.1, on the reverse strand, counting down.
AGAAATGTTTGTCCTTGCAAAAGAGCAAAGGGGCTGTTAATATTTAGATTAGATTTCTGCAGTGATTAGGTATTATTTGTACTTGCATTTCAGCTCAAATTTAATATCATTTCTTCATTGTCTCAGGAAGTTCTTCTCAAGGAGTCACCTTTCTTCCTCTCAAAGGCAGTAGTAACCTTTATAGACAGTAAAGTCTTTTTAGCAAATGGATTTTCAATCAGGCCTGCATTAGGTGAGAAGCTGTAGTGCTCTCACACCTCATTGGGCATAGGTTCATATAAGACCATCTGCAGCACAGATGCATGTTACTTAGCTTTAACACCAGCTACACCAGGTGTAGGTAGCTGCGCGGCCATCCCTCCAAAGCACAATGTGGCCTAACTATTTGTGTATTCACTCTGCTGCTTGCATGGATTCTGCAGGTTGTTGAGCTCCATGCTGCCATGAAACTCTAACACATGACTTGACATAGCTCAAGTGGTGCATGTGGAGTACCACAAAGCCATCACAGCAGCTCTAGAAGGGTAAATGTGCCATAAAATTCACAGGCAGAAGGAGAATGCACCAGGTTTTAATTCAGCAGTGCAGTTGTGGAGTTTGCCTGGCAGGGAGAACAGGTAAGCCTTCATGCTCCCAATGCTGGGTAGCTTCACCACCAAGAAAGCACGTGGCATCACCCAGGAATGGTCAACCAGGAAGCTTCATGGGATCACAGTTTCACGCCAAATCACAAAGTACTTTTTTTCAGCCTGTTCCCCTTGATAGCTTTTAATAGTTATACCAGAATTTATACATTTAGCCATATATTTTTTTATCTGAGTATAAATTACATCACATTTTTTGAAAGCTTAAGTTCTTTTGTTCAACATGAGCTTGTTTTACAGATGCAAAACCACTAGAATACAGGAGTTTATGTCCTGTTCCCTGTAACAGAAAGACCTGCTATAAATGACATTTATGCTGACTATCTGTGCTGAAGGAATGACACTGGACCCATTAACATTTGTATGACAGATTCAGTCTTTATAGTGCTATTCATTTGTAGATGTGTGAATATAAGGTAGTGGGATTTCCACCATTTACTGTCATATCTCGTGTTGCCATTTTGTAATTATTCATTCATGTAAGACTGAAGAGGTACTGTTGGATTTTACAAGCATTTCTGAAGAGCTATGTGCACAAAAAAAAAGCTTTATTAAGAAAGATAAAACTGATATATTTAACACTTTTTTTAATGCTATTTTTATTCAATTTAATTCTTTTGAGAAAAATGGATACTTAATGCTCCAGGCAATGCAACACTGAAACTAGTACTGAAACAGCTGGAAGGTAAAACCATGGGGCACAGAGCAATGTAAGATCCTGGTGCCCATGTCAGTGGAAGCAGTAGAGTAAAATACATGTGAAATTCTGCAGGAGGTGTCTAAACATTCTCAGAAGGACAAAATTAGCTTCCATGGAGCTTCTCCATGAATGTGGTTATGGTGCTGCTGGGAACGTAGCTAACCCCCACATTTCTAAAGCTACTAAATGCACTACGGACATATTCCCACTTTTACAGCTGCAGTATAAATGAGCAGAAAATTGTGGATCTATAGCTGTAGATCTGATGAATTAGGATTGGTGCAACTCTTCTTCACTTCCAGATAAGATTAGAAATTTACTTGCAGTTTGGTTTCTAGAAAATCCCATCAATAGTCCTTTCTTTTTTACTGCATCTCCTCAGGACATGGTAGAAAAGACTTCTCAGTGAGCTTCGGTAGGCAGGAAGTACCCAATGAGTTACTGTATGAAAAAACAGTACAGTAGCTGGGTTCATCTCATAAAATACAGCTTTACACAAGAACAGCACACTTACCTCGCTGTCCTGACAAACTGTCTCCTACAGTGCTAACTTCCCCTCCCACGAGCAAATGGTAGTTTTCCTGCAGCCAAATGGCTGACACAGTAGACATAGATATGAAAAACCTGTACAAAATGATGCTCAGTTTTGTAGCCATCTTATAAGTACAGAGTGAGAAAACTACACATATTCATAAATTATGCTGAGCAGCTATCTACAGCATAAGACATTTCATAACAAGTGCTGGGTTCCTCTTTACAAAGGATTTCAGCATTGTTGTAGCAATTTGTTACATGCAACACATTTTCGCTGCTGCATTACTGATCTAATTCTATCAAGGATCACAACCTGTAGTCTCGACAAGCTGTTTTGAAGTGGGAATCTGGAATTACAGATGAACTAGCTGAACTAAAATATCCTTTATCTTTTGAAGCAAACTATGAGTGTCTCTTACATTAATGAAAAGGAAAAAAAATCCTTTGAAGAGATCATAAATATGTATTAGGAATTAAAATGTAGTCTCCTAGATTAAAATTGATGGAAATCCCCCAACTCTCCCAAGTCAGCATTAAATGAACATTAAGAAACACTTGAAAGTATGAACCCAAGTTTCCAGTCCAATGTAACAGTTCCATCATAACAACCTACTCACTATTTTTAATATTCAAATTAAAATACAACATTAAAGTAAGAATTTTCTAAGCCTTCTGCAGCTGTTCTGCAGTGCCAGGATCACAACATCCCTTAAGAGGTCTGGCTCCCACACAAGGCACAGAAGTGTCGGACAGGCTGAGGCATCCCTTTACTGTCATACCACTTTACTCACACCTGAGTTTTACACATGCATCTCCATTCAAATGTAAACAAAAGGATTGCATCTTAAACCATAAGGGTTCTTGCTTGCTTTTATGGGAATTGAAACAGCTTTAAAAAAAGGAAAAAAGGAAGCTTGAGATTTGAGTCAGTCTTCATTTACTCAAAATAGATACAGATGTTAAGACATGTAGATGGTCATTAGAGGTCAGTTTGAGTTAACTCACTTCTGATTTCTCACACCGAAACTCACTTGGCAGTTCAGACATACCATGATCTTTGGGCAGATTTAGCCTTTTGGCATTTAGACAGTTCACCTACGATATTTAAAACAAAAAAACATTTTATTGGAAGACTTCACAATTGGTTTTAACCTGCAAAAGTTTGTGCAATGTTTGTTGTTTTTTTTAATTCCGTAATGCAATGTCTTCATGTTCTAGTAATAAGATGGATAGTGTTAAAAACATGGATTCAGATTTAAAAAAATGCTTAGAGGAATAGCATTAAAAATCATTAAAATCTTGAAATTAAGGTGTATTTAGGTAATAGAAGAAAGGCAAATTAAATAGCTTGCTTTTTCAAGTGGGATGGGCCCACCACCCACTCTTCTTCTTTTACAGCTGGTCTGGCTCTCAGCTGAGCCCTGGGCGAGGTGATTCAGCTCACTGAGCTGGGAGAAAAGGAGCCCAGACAGCAAAAAGAATCCAACAAAGCAAAAGGAAGCAGCCAGCCCACCCTGAGGAGCTGCTGATTCACTTCAGCTGTCCTATCTGCACCCTGAAGTATCGAACACCATAGATGGGATTAGTTCTCAAATGAGGAAAAAATCCCACTCATAAATTTAAAAATTTGATGCCATGTAATTTGCCTCTAGCATAAGGAAGCAAGACCAGCTCCGTGGTTAAGATTCATGTTAGGCACTTAATTGGCAACAGGGACTTGAACATCTTCCCAGAAACTCCTACAAATAAAATACTGCAAAATGGCAGAAGGGGTAGATATTTAATTTGTGACTCCAAACAAAGACATTGACATTATACTAGAGCTACACAATAAAAAGCTGTCCAGTCTCACAAAATATTGGTATTTATCGCATTTTTACATCAGCTTCTGGAGTCAGAAAGGCAAAAAATTAACCACAGATTTAAAACCTTTGCTTAAGAGAGTCACTTTACCTATTAAAAGGCATGCTTCAACTAGTCTCTGTCCAGTTCCTACCTGAAGTTCAGCTTTCAATACCTCAGTAAGTGCTCTGAACAGAAACGTTCTCTCACCAGTTGGCTGTTTATGTAGCATGGAACCAGCTCCATTAGTAGAGACTGAGACCAACCCAACCAAAAGTGGACAAGAGTCTGCTGAATATGTTACTCACTTGTTTTACAGGAGACAAGTCTAATACCCCAGCAAGAGTGAAAGTTTGAATCATGGTTGTCCACATGGGTGTCTCACACACTAAATGATTAGCTAGCTCAAAGCTGGTAAGTCTGACGGTTTTTCTTTCAGCCAGAAATAAAAACTTGAATATGAGCTACAAAAACTCAGATGTTTTCCAGTAGAAAACATCTCATTGAAAGACACCCAGACAGCTCCATTGTTATGGCCAAATCACATACCTTTTTGTGACTATCTTTCTAAAAAAGTAAAAGAAAATAAAAATTATAAAGTCAAAAGTACTCTTCACTAGACTGAATTTTATTTAAATTTTTCTTCCTATCAGTATTACACTTACCATTTGACGAAAAAATGCAAAGGATGTGGCACTACACAGGAAGCTATAAAATCTATTAAAGTATGTTCAGATTTCGAGTAATTCACATTATTGGTTTTGCAACAAATTTTCTTATTGCTGCATGGCCTTGGGGTGCTTTACCAAGAGGCATGTGATGTATGCTTTTCTTTAATTAACACTCATTAGTCCATAGGGTTTGTATGCTATTGCATGTTTTAGGTCTTACACTGCAAAACTCTTTGAACTGTACTTTTTATTAAGTAGCTAGTTACTTTATGGTAGAAAATGGAAATGTTTCTACTATCCTACTATTGCAGACAGTAGTCTCAAAAGCATACTGTAATCCTGTAATATAAACTTGAGGGTTGGTTTTAAAGTTCATGTTTATTTTCATTGGCCTGTTTGTTAAGTAAAAAAGGTTTTTGTAGAAGCAGACTAATTATGCCAGCCACGTTTGGTTTATAGATGTCAAATATTTCTCTCTGACAAATCCACTCATCTCTGGAGTTTAAACATGCACATAGTACTTGAAGATAAAAACTATTTTCTAGGGCATATCAACCAAAGAATGATGTTCCAGCATGGTCATTTTTAGTACTCCATGTTGCTTACCTATTGCTTGTGACACACAGCTCCGTAAGGCAGCTGATGAAACAGGCTTGGTTAGATCACTTGTGGATAGTTTTTACCACAACCAGATTCACCACCCAAACACAGCTGAAGCCAGTTCTGATGCAGAATGTTGACTCAAACCCATGACCAGCAGTGAAAGCCCCACAACCACCCTAACCCAGCACCCTCATTGAACAGCTCCCACACAGAGATCTACCGCAGAAAGGAGGGCACTGTCTCTATATAGACTAGTACACACTCCCTGTCTACCCTAGTATATACTACTGTGCAGTAGGATGTGCTTGCATAGCCCAGTATATGTAGGACACACTCCCTTCCCTCACTGTCGTAATGACTAGGTCTGGTGTTTCTCATCTACAGGCCCAAGTAGTGGAAACACAAAAATATTCCCTGCTCTACAGACTATACTGCAGTGCTTTGTGCCAGTTTATATGAGCTTACTAATAAGACCTAATGCCAGGGATTTTGTCTCTGATCAAAATCATCCTAACCTAAAGCATATTTTTTTCTGACCTATCTACTCAACATGAAAACTGTACACACCATCTACAGTTTAAAAAGATAATCCTTCTTCCTGTTCAGGCAGTACAAAACTCACCTTCTATATCGATACTATCCAAATTAGCATACCATTGCTTTCTCAAATGAACCAAGGAGGAAGACAGGAATAAAAGCAAACAGATGACAGTGCCCGGATTTAATGTTTTGGTACATGAGTGTGTAGTAACAATTGCAAACACAAGCACTGTTATATCACATACGAGCATCAGACCCAATCAGTGCTGCCCACCTAACCATCTAAATTACTGTGGAATTCTAGTGGCTCACAACTCTGACTTTATTAGTACAACTTAATCAGATTTAAAGCAAATACTTGCTGATCAACAACATGAATAAAACTGGAATAAAGCCCACAGCTCTAGCTCCGCTCCCAAACATGCATCTCACGTTGAAAGATTCTCCTTATAAAATGCCAAAACACTGCTGTGCATGGCTCAAATTCCATACATTGCTGAATAATCTAACAATTAACAGCTAAACGAAGGTGAGAATTCCCTCATCTCTAATAATACCAAGATTTGGGCAGCTAACCAATAATCTGGTCCATTAAACAGAAACATACAAATCCTACAAGTGCTTCTTAAGAGCACAATGTTATTTCCAGTAAGCACATACAGAATATGTGCATAAATATCAGGTTGTCCTCAAATACAGAAGTGTTGACTGATTTCAAACATGTAATCCATAGCAGCCACAGCATGGATAGCCCGTGATATTGAACCAGGAACCTCAATGGCAGCTGCCCACCTGCACACAAAAAGATAGACTGTACAAAGATATTTGTTCAGCTAAACATTAAGTCTATTCAAATCTATTTATGAATACATATCAAGGATTTCTTTAGAAATTAGCCCAATTTATATCAGGCTTAACCTTCAAAGCTATTGTTATTTTGCCATTAAGTTTGGTCAACCATGCGTTGAAAACGTGTGTATAGCCTTTGTTACACACTTAGATTCTCCACTCATCTGCGGAACAACCCAGCAAATGTCTCTGCAGCCTATGGATTAAGTAACAAAAGATATCCTAGTGTCGTATTAATCAGAATTACACAGATGTCCTCAGATGCAGTCACAGAATTTCATCTGGGCTTACAGACTATAATTTTCAAATACACCCCCATGATCACACATCACCATCTTGAAACAAAATTTAGGAGCTGAAAAGCCTCAACCATGTTAGTAAGCTCTACTCCCCTTCTTGCCCATTAGCCCCAATGTGAAGAATAGCCTCAAACTTACAGCATATTTCAGGAATTCTGTCAAAAGTAGTATGACAAATCTCTGTTGAACATATGCAATTCAGGATCAATAAATTTAATCCCTTTTTGCCAGCTCTAAAAAAGCCTTATTTTTATATTTATTTCTAACATACACCATGTCCATAAAGCATCTTAGCAAAGAGTTTATCTTTTGGTCTCTGTTTTAACCGAACTCAGACATACTGCTAATAAATTAGTATGCTTGGGAATGATTTTGTTTCAACTGAACTAATCTCTGCACTCAAGAACAAGCTTGCTTCAAAGGACCTCCATATGCCTGGTCCCACAAGCCACAGGGATGGAAGAAACCTCAAGAGAAGTCCAGGTAGTCTCTCTTCTTGGTACTCTTCTTGGGTTACATTTAAATGATCTCTAGCTGATTATTTTCTTATCTCTTCTTGAAATAATCATTCTCTTCACACTGCAGAGAATCAATGTGTTCCTTTTTCCCCTTCATAGATCCTGTTTGATCACTCTTATTGTTTACCGGCGAAACCACCTGAATGGTACTTCTCTTTTATGTGGTGCATGACCCATGGAAGTATTATCTTTATATTTTCAATGCATAGTATATGAAAGAAAATTCTTAGATGTCCATTTTAGGACAGCTAAAAGGCAATTTATTCTATTTCATTTGCAAACTACAGAGTGGACCTCTGTTACTCTTCTTGTCCCTTTCTGGTGAACAAAATCTTCTCTATGGTAATTCTGATCACATTCTTTACAGCTACCACATTCCATCTTTACTTGAAATAATTCCACAGACACGGAATTTTTACTCTGATTTATTAATTTCAAATCATTCAAATTATTTTTACTCAGGTTACTGACCTGATCTGTTGCAGAACAAAGGGCAAGTATTTTCCACACACAGTCTAAAGTTATGTTTATCTATTCTGACAGTGGAAATCCCATTTCTTGTGTGCAACACAGTTACTTGCTAGTCCTTAGTGGCAGAACAGAGAAAGATGCCTCCTTGTTTCCATGGAAGACTTTAATGCAATTGTAAGTTATGAGGTGTACTGCTAACATAAAAAAAAAAATATCCAACCATGTTAATTGAGAAGAACTCTGTATTTTTTATTGCAGATGAAGGGCAGCTGGAAGGTATTCCTGGCTGTGATTCCGTAACTTGAATATATAGTCTCTTAGGAACCATGAGCAGATTTAACCACAAATAGCTGAATGTGCCTAGATACATGGAGTTATATATAACTATCTCCCTAGATAATTAGATCAGGGAACCAGACTCTTATGGGTAGATTAATTAAGATAAAACAGGGCATTTGTAATAATTAAGCTAGCTATTTTGTCTCCTTTCCAGTGCAGGGAGTCAACAAACATCTTCATTGCAACAGCCAATGAGTGGCTCTTCAGACCACATATGTCCCATGGATGCAGTCCCACCAAAACCACTGTATTTGCACGACAACATAGAAGGCTCCCGTGGACAGCCTCATTTTATTTGTTTGTTTTAAGAAGACCCAGTGTCCAGAAGAGCTCCTTCCCTGGAGAAGTCCTTGAGTCTGCTCAGAGGAGGGAAGGCTTCCACCATTGGCAGGGTGAGACAGGCAAAAGATTCATGCCAGGAATATGCAGCTTGGGAACAAAACTATAAAACTGCTGTGAGGAGTATGTAGCAGGCCTGCAGTTGGACCCCAGAAGTGTTGAAAAGGTAGTTCAGGACCAGGGATAACTGTGGAAATTTGTTCCAATGCATAAAACCACTGCATACTTGAAACCAGCATTAGTATTCAAAACTTGCAAGGGCTCATGGGCAGAGATCAGGCTGTGAATAAAACCTTCATCTATTATTTTGCTTCTCTTATTGCTGTAAGTTTTCTCTATTTAAGGAGTTAGTTAACTGAGATGAGTAGTTGTAATTCTAATGAAAATAACATCCTTTGAGGTTTTTGGTCTCCTTTGGGAGCAAAATGTACAGGAGATGACTGAAATCAATCCACTTCAGTTTTCTGGCCCCCTACTTGGTGACCCTCCACAGTTACCAAAGGCTATTTTGCCTTCACTCGGTAGCCACAAAGTTGTACTTCAGAAAAAAGGCATACGTATTTGCCACCATGAGCTCATTTGGCCTGAACATGGCCCTTATCTTGATGGTATTCATAATGAATTTGCACAGCAATCATGTTGTTGTTTCCATTATTTATAGATGTTATGCTTTATTTGGATACAATTAAAATCTCAAGCAATTAGAAGTGGGTCCAAAGAAGGGTTTATATATGAAAGAAACTCATGCCAGTTTGACTATGACAGCTACTGGCCTTTATGCCATATGCAGGCCAGCAAAGCCACAGCTTAACATGCAAGCTTTGTCTAATATAATAGCAAATATTTCCCCTAAAAGTACATTTTGGAAGGTTTTGCAACTCACGTAGTTTAATTATGATTTTGCAGCAATTTGGTCTATATCCTACAGGAATCAGACAAATCTAGTTCCTCTTGAAAAGAAGACTGACAATGTAAGCTATCACATTCAGATGGGTTTGGTTTTTTGGGTTTTGTTGGGTTTTTTTTTCATTTATTCAAAAGCCAGTTTTGCTTAAAAACAACATGTAAAAAAGAAAAGAATCTATTCCCTTTCAGTCATCAGGAGAAGAAATTGCGTTAATATTTTTTCAAGTGATAAGAAGTTGAAAGTGTTGAAAGCTTTTGTTTGGCAGCACTCCAAGATTTCCATATTGTACGGTATTTGCATAAAACTTTAAGACCAAGTTCTCATGGTGATTATGATCTCACTTTAGTGAATATCTAGATGTTCATAGCCATGCAAACTGTTGGGGTCTAGTAGTCTGAGAGTTTTTAAAGCTTTGCAATAAGTGGTTCTGTTCTCTTATCTTAGTCTATCACACAGGAATGATTGCACACTCTTGCGCTTATGACATAGATATCTTACTGTGTTCTGTGTATCTGCTAATGCACACATCACATGTTACTGTGTGATTCACAAGGTGTGCTTTGAAATAGGCTGAGTTAGTTCACAGCAAAAAATACAGACTTCTGGAAAAAATAACCAAGGGAAAAGGCAACGTAGTCACTGGGATAATTTACTCGAAATACAGATACATTATCTACAGGAACATGTCAAGGAAGAATATAGAGCCAAAGCTAGCTGAAAAGAAAATGTAAGTACTAGCTTGAAGACACTGAAAGTTTTTAAACCGTGACATATTTACAAATATGCAGAGATAATAAGATATATCTCAACATGTTAGAATACAAAGCTTCTACGAAGAAGCACACTGAATGGCCTCAACTAGGAGAAAATGTACCAAACAATTCAGGGGTTTAAATAGAAAGGAAATAAAAGTTTTTGAGAAAAATATTTCTATTCTCAGACTGTAAATTTAATGTCATTGTTTCACAGCAAGCTCCTGGGCAGACATTTTTTCTGAACCATAAATCTGACAGTGCAGAACTTCCTTCACTCCTTATGACCTCTGTGTTTCAGATGCTGAGGCACTCAGATATTCAGTCTCTTGCCTCACACAGACAATGGCTATTGGGAGGGCATGCAAAGCCAGTCCACCTCCCTCAACTCCACCCTCTATATGCTAACCCCAAGTTAAAACAGAGATGGCATGTATTTAAAGACACAATATTTATCCTGCTTCAGGCAAGGGGGATCCATTCTATTTGTCATCTGTTGACTGATATGTTTGCTTTTCTCCATAATGCCTTGGTGACAGTGTTGCTTTAAGAGATGTTTACAAAAATACCTGTGGGTGATCTGCAGTATCATTTGAACCCTTGGTAACAGAACCTACCTCAGCACTGAAGGTCCCTTTCAAGACATTGTGATGTAGTGAACTGTCAATACAGTGTATTGTTCTGTCAGGAATGAGACACCATAAGGAGTGCCACATTTCTCCTGCCATTACCACCAACAATTTGTTCATGAATCTGTCAGTCACTGACTCATCCACACAAGAGGATGACAGCTGAACTTTCAACGACCTAATAACTATTCTAGTGCTTATAAAAAAAAATACTGCAATATTAGTCTTCTTGAGCTCTGTCAAAGCTTTTACTCGATATTACATGCATGGGAAAAGAGTACACTCAGGTGCGTTATCATTTTTCAGTGCATGTGGCAGCTCTTACTTAGCTTGATTCTTATTATTCATTAGGACAATGTTATCAGTTCAAGGCAACTGGAGCATCAGGAAACCAGCACTGAAGAAATTATTAAAATGTACATTACTGGTGGAATATCAGATGGCCACAAGCAGCTTAAAAGGGTTCTGCTTATACCTCTGCATTGTAGGATGGTTTTCTTCAAGGTGAAGACCCCTGAAGGCAAGAAATGAGAAAAGAGAACAGCATACAGGGACAGAGAATGGATAAATCCTTCTTACCAAAATCCTTCCCTGCAAATGACACTGGATCCATCAGAAAAAAATTGTCTCCATGGCCAACTTGTCACTCTCCTTGAATCCTCACATACTACAGGCAGCTTTCTAGAGGCATCAGGATGTTCTTAGCTATGAATGCTTGATTTATGCAGAGTATGTATGGACTGCAAACAAGGAAAGAGCTTCCACATTTCCACATTTGCTTCAGTCTGCTAATGTAAGCATCTGAATCAAAGGCCCAGGGTCTATCCTGAGCACAATTACACTACAGAAGCCTCATATGGCCCTGGTGAAAGTTCCTACCAGAACAGAGTAACAAATCGATAGTATGCTCTCCTCCATCCCAAGTATGGAATGGAAAAGCCTGGAAAATGTGGCCAGATTTCATTTTTACACTCTAGGGAACAGTTGTCTCCCTTGCTTCACAGGGCTTGTAGATCTGAAAAGGAGAGCGGTCATCAACAGGCAGCTTTCACCCACTCTTCAGTGAAACCAGCTATTCCCAGAGCAGGCTGTACATTCAGCGGCGAAGAGTTCACGTACATGGCTGAGCAGTAGTGCTGGAGGATAATGAGCACTACTTTCTCAGCCCATCTGGTTCCAAAACCTGTTGGTTAGGGCAGCTAGCATGTCTTCCCCATTTGCACTCAGCTTTTGTGGTAATGGCAAGAAACCCAGAAGGGCTGTTTTCGCCACCTCAGAGCTTACTGAATGTGCTTCCTCCCACCAGCTCAACAGAGTCAGTTGCAGAAGTGAACCATGCACTTACCAGTGCTGGCCAAAACACAAGCAACAGGCAACTTTGCGTATGAATGGGGAATTCTGAAACCATCTGAGTACCACATCTCATAGTGACAGGTTTCACCCTATCCTTTTCCAGACTCCTAGTTTTATAACACTTCTAGCCTGGTTTTGGTTTTATTTTCTTTCTCCCTGAATGATGCATTTCACTGCTTTGAGGAAGGATGATTACAGGAAACTGATGTAGCAATTTTAAGCTCCAGCCTATCTTGGACAAACAGATGTACCGGAGTGTTTCTCATAGTTTCACTCTTCTGTGTTGATTATGTGTTTGCAATTGGGTTTCACTGTTTTCTACATCCTTATTTGCATTTGTTCTCTATGCGCTTTTCTAAGGTAGTTAAATGAGTCATCTATTAGTTCTATTATTGTTGATCCATACTTTGTTTTGTCTAACTTTGTATAATTTCTTCTTCATAGTTCAGCAATCATCTTAAATGTGTCTAGCAGATACACTTCTATAGCATCCTGCTATGTGACCATTTTTTACTCCATCCAACCAGTTAATAAGGTCAAGCTGTAATTTTGAATATGAGCCCCTACTTCACCAAGCAATCACATAAAGAAAACAGTAATAGCGGACAAATAAATTCACAAGCTACAACCAGATCCTATCCTTTTGCAGGGGTTATACTCTACATCCCATAGAATGTTTAAGGACTACTGAAACAGGAGATGGCCAGCAGCTCCCTGATTTTCTTTTTGAACAGAAGTGGCTTCCATTTTGCATGTAAAGTCATAACAGCACAGATTTCTGTCATTAAAATTAGTCCTACAGGAAGCTTTGCCATTACAGTTACTAGGCTTTTGCCTGGAGTAACAAGTTGTGCTTCAACACTGTGTTCACATCTCCTTCATGCCAATCATTAGCAAGCATTTATCAACACACTCTTGTAAGTAGCAAAAGGTAGGTGGTTAAGGCCAACCTTAGTACACATTCAGTGTTATATCCTTTGTAAGGAGAGCAAGTCTGTAATCAAAAAGAAGCTCCTACCTTCAGTCCTATGGTTTACGTTAAGCACCCACCACATACTATCTGAACAATTGCTAGGACAGCATACATAAGTTTCAACTTTTTGAAAAGACATTCAAATTCCCACAGAGTAAAAAAAAGAAAAAAATACTTAAAAAATAAAAAATCCCTCAATCAGCAGATCATTATCATAAGTTCCACTACTTACCGCGCTAAAATCTAAACTATGCAACATGTGACCAAAAGGCATGTGGCTTTCCCAATGCTACAGCACTGGTGAGGCTCTTGGCAGCCTATACCAAACAAGTCAGATCAGCTATACAGCCTACTTAATTTCTATTCTGTAGAACACAATACCAAACACATCAAAAGAGATCAGACTCCGATTTATATCCTTAGACAGAAGGTTTTTATTAAGAAAACTGTTTCATTGGAGTTAAATTCCATTAACTATACTTAAGAAGGAATTACTACACATCTTGCTCCCAGGCAAAACCTGACCATTCCACATGTGTTACGAATCAGTATCTCTTTACATTTATTGGTATGCTGAAGAAAGTCAAAGGATTTTGTTTTCAGATTCTGGCAAGTCAGGAATCTTTCATGTTTGAAGAATCATGTTGCTATCTATCAGTTTCTATTTTAAACTAATGAATTTTCATATCAAATAACCAACAGTTACATTTTTATACTAACCGCACTTCTCCATCTTGTAGTAAAAAGCTTAGCTGGCATCATGCTTTTAAGAAAGACAGCTGTGAGATACAAGATGCTGTAGAAAAGATTTTAAAGTCCTTTCCATTCTGCATGAAGTGTTTCCCCCCTTCTTCCCCCTGCATTTTTTAATCTTGAAAGTGTTTCCTACTAATGCATAAAAACTCTATTTTATGCTGCATATGGTTTCTATTTTCAAGTCTCTAATGCATTCAGTTTCTCTAGTTCTTACCTCATTCTTATCATTCCTGATTGACACAGAAGAAGCAACTCAAGCCCCTCCTAAGTTTTCTTTCTTTCCTTATGAAGCTGTCTTTATGCATCTGCACAGTACTCCAAAATGGCCTGCCTTTCACTGCCCTTGTAGTAATGAAGGGATATGAATACTGGTTGACAGCTCTTCACGATATTTGAATAGCATCCACTTTTCTGACTTGAGTAAATCAGATTTGGACCTTTAAATTCACAGTGTACTCAAGGACACTTCATTTACACCTACAGACCTATATCAAGACTTGGGATTTGGGCACAAATGTGTACATACACATGTAGCACCCTCTTCTTGCAGAAGGAGGAGAAAGAAAAGTGTTCTGAAGTTCTTCTTTCCGAAATAAGTGAAAAATTAGCTTTTAATGGCAAGTGTATGAACAACTAGTAGCTCAGTAGTAGCTGGATGCCTGAAAATGTAGCCACAGAGATCTCTCCTGAGATTTCCTGGGAAGGCCTATTTCTGCCCTGCAACCCGTTTCTTACCCTCAGTATATATCCCATCTACGGATGGGTAATGTCTGCACAAGGAAAGAATTCAGCACTGCTCAGATGGAAGCTGCCCTGTACACAGGAGGCTCTGCTGAAGGACTTCATGGTTCACTGCATGGGGCAAACCCACCCGCAGAATGCAGCACAAACACAAGATTTTATTCCAAAGAGATCAAAACACAAAAATAATTAAGGACTAGAGATTGCTCTAGGGATGGTTCTGAAATTATGGAGTGTGCACAATCTATAACCTCAGTGAAATGGTATGCTCCGAAGGCATGACACTCTGAAATAAATCAATCTTTTATCATCAGGTTACTTCAGTGGGTGTTGCATTTCAAACGCAAAGAAGCATGGAAAGAGAGGGGGTGGGGGGAAGAAGAGAAAAAGCACCTGATCATTGCTTCATGCAATAACTGGAAGGGTAATTTTACCAGTTTTACCTTTTAATGTTGACTTTATTTTAATTGGATATGCTCAGAGGTGGTATCAACAGGAAAAAAAACTGCTATATGATTGCTTTTTGATTGCTTTTTGGAAGCCACATGCCATTTTCCCGAATTACACAATCAGCTATTTCATATATGAAGCATACAAGAATAGACAGAGTCATCATGGATTTCCCAGTGCTCTGGGTTTATTCTCTTCACGGACCAGAGCTGGTGGTCTCCACTAAAACTAAAAGAGCCAGACAAAAAGAAAATATGCACTGCATCCAAATGAGCAGATAGAAGATCACAAAGCAAAGCTTCTTTCTCATGCAAGCAGAGACAGCAAGTGAAAAACCTTTGGTCATGTCCTTACTTCTTTCTGTTCCCTCGCCCCTACAGCTTTGAGGGTCTGCCCAAAATTCTCAGAATCCCCCTGCATACAAAAGGAGTGTGTAGGTCAAGGTATCTGGAGATAGCAGTAGCAACAGATGCCGCATCTTGCCCTGGTCTGGCACTCCCACCTCACACCCTCACTGCTGTAATGGGGAACAGCTACACCAGAAAAAATCCCTCAGCTTTTGAAGTTTGGCCACAGGTCTAGGTGGTGCCTGGCAAGCATCTGGCAAGCAGAGAGGGGATATTAAGCCAGATTTTAGGGCTCTGATGGCAATGCTTCTTCAGAAGGGGCTTTAATTGAAAACACTGGAAATATCAAGTAATCACCACGCAAGGAGGGGCCCTGGAGATGTATGCTTTCCAATGAGTGTTCATCACCCTAGAGGGGAAACAATAAACTCTACTGCTATCCTCTGCTCCCACTGCATCCCCACAGCCCACTGCATCCACTGCCCTCTTGCAATATTCTTTTGTCGTCTTTAACCCCAGCTTGACAAATACACCAGTAGCCTCAGCTCTTGAAACTAAGCCGTTAGCTTGCAAAATTACCCTAAAAGAGAAACATATAGCCTAATTTTGGACAGGAGCATCTGCTGGGAAGGAAAACGGGGAGGAGGAGGAACGGGCGCCGGTGCCAGCCGGCATCGAGATGCAACGATTGGAACAAAAGGAATTTCAAGATGTCGCACTAACGCACACACTAAATAAATAAATAAATGGATCTTTCTCTTGCAGCGCTGCTCCTCCAAGCAGAGGGGGATGCTCCAGGAGGAGGCCGCCCGGACACGCTGAGCACCCCGAGCGCAACCTGACTGCGGGCAGGGCAGGCAACACTGCCTTCCTTTTCCCTTTCAAAAGGAACGGATTTTTCTCCCGGCGAGGTGGGGGTTGCGCGGCGAGGCGGGGGTCGGAGTCCGCTCTACCGTCGCGCACGGTCCCGGTGCCAGAGTGAAGCCGGGTTCAGCGTAGGGACCGATTTCCCTTACCGGGGCCGGGTGAAGCCCCGGCAGAGCCTAGGGGAGGTTGCGGGAGGGATAGGACTGGAGGTCGCAGCGCACCACAGCACATCGCCTTTGTTCCGCCGCCAGCCCCATCCCCGCCTTCACGCATGCGCCGGGCACAGACAAAGGCGCGGGCAGGGGCTCCACCCGCGTGTAGCGGGAGGGTGGGTGCGTGTCTGGTGCGTGCCGTGTGTGTGTGCGCTCCCCCCCGTGTGAGCCGCCGCGCCCAGCCGGGGCACGGGAAGGTCCTGGCTAGAGCCGTGCTCCAAGGACACGCGTGTGCGTGGGGACAAGAGGCACAGCGGGGCCAGAGGAGGAAGGAAAAGGGCCGTGGGGAGGTGTAGCTTGTTTCGGTGGTGGGGAGACAAAACGTGGGGAGCCGTGGTAAGAGCAGGGCGGCATTCGATGAATATTCATGAATCGGAGCACCGGGCGCTGCGAGCGCGGCAGCGCCGGCGCAGGGGCGTGGGAGGCTGTGGCGGGGTAGGTAGTGATTGCCGGTGGGCAGCCTCTGCCCCTAGAACAGTGCCCTAATGCCCCGCCGAGAGCAGGGATTAAAACGGGAATACGCGTTCACGGCGGAGTCAGGGCCGCTCCTTCCCCTCCGCCCCGCCGAGAACAATCCTATTGTTGCCAGCCACAATGGGCACACGCCGCCCCGCGCCTCTCGTCTCCACCGCGGGCTGCGCGCCTCCGCGCACCGCGTCCCGCCCGCCGAGCTCCCTGCACCGTACTGCCGCTCTCCCGGCAGCGGGGCGCCCGCCCCACCGAACCCAGCCCCGCCACTGCCCCCCGCCAGCCGCCCTGCCATCTTCCTCGCGTGGTGCGTTGCATCCTCCGAGCGCTTCCTTTCGTGGCGAGGTTGGGGGTGTTCTGTTGTTATTTTCCTTTTTTCATTTATTTGTTAAGCAGCCTCCCTTTGGAAGCAGAGTGGAGGCGCCGAAAAGAAACGGGGCGTATAACCCACGGTTATTCCCAGCACACCCCCCCCGCTGCCCCACGTCCTCCCCCAAGAAAGCCTCGTCGGGCATTTAAATCCCAGGGCAGAGCCGTCAGCCCGATCTGTGCCTCGAAGTCGCTCCCGGGCGGGCTCCCTTCATCCCTCCCTCCCTTCCTCCTTTCCTCTCGAGGAATCCAGCTCCTCGCAGCGATATTCCTGCAGCAGCGTGCCCGGGCGGGCGGCTCCCCTCGCTCCGCTCTCCCCACTCTTTCAGGTTCAAACGCACGTCTCCTTCCCCCACACCCTGGACACCAAGGAGATGGGGGGTAGAAATGATAAAAATCGCGCAGCTATCGGGGTCTGCTGCGTTAAAATGCCACAAGTGCGATAGATACACCGCTGCTTACCTCGCTGTGGTTCTCCTGTGCCCCCGCTCTGTGTGTCTGCGCGCTGGGGTATCACCAAGAGAGTCCCAGGCACCCCGGAGCCCGCTCCGCTCGCTCTCGGCGCCGCGCCGCTCCCCCGCTCGCTCGCCGGGACCGGAGTGACTAGTGCCTGCTGGAGCAATGCCGCCGCTGCCGCGGCTGCTGCCTCTGCATTTCTCGCTCTCTCCCCCTCCCTCTTTCCCTCCCTCCCCCCTTCCCTGTGACAGTCTGTGGGCAGTTCAAAAGCCACACGCACTTATTTATTTATTTCCCCCCTTTCTCGGGCGGGGGATGCGCTGCTCCGCGCTCGCGCTTAGGGGGCGCACGGACCCGAGGTTTTAAATATTGGCCTTTAAATATTGGGGGGTGGGAGGGAGAGAATCGCCCCCAGGCCCGCGAACGCACCTTGCCCTCCCCCCCCCCCCCCCTTAAAAGCACTCTCAGGGAGGATGCCGGCGAGGAGAGGAGGACCGAGAAGGGGAAATGCGAAGGCAACGGCAACCTCCCCGTCCCTAGGGGAGCGGGCGCTCTGCCACCCTCCGCAGCCCCTCCGTGGCAGGGCTGCGCCCCGTGGGGCGGTGGCGGGTTCGGTCCCGTTCGAGCTTGGAAGCTGCGCGGCGACGGGAACGGGCAAGTAGAGCCGCCTGTCTACAGGTGCAGCCCTTTCGGGGAGTGCAGGAGCCCGCTTCACCGGCCGAGCCGAGAGGGGCGGCATGGGCAAAAGGGATTAAAAAATCCCAGGCGTTTATGCTTTAGGCACGGTTAAGGAGATGATCTACACGTTAAACACAAAAGGAAAATGAAATGGAAGCAACTCGTTTCTGAAGAGAATGGATCTTTCTCAGGCTCTCCTGCAGCTGAAGAGCTGGCTTGAACGTCGCTGGGGGCTTCAGGTCTGGTATCCCTCCAGCTCACTACACCCCGTCCAAAAGCCTCCCTGGGGTCGCCACAACCCAGGGCACTGTCCGCACCTTCCCACCTCCCTCGTTTTAAATCTCCGACGCCGGGCACAGCCCAGTCCGCCGCTCTGGCTGCGGGAGTCTGGCGGTACGCGGGGCTGGGGCGCCCTCTGCTCTCGGACGGCGACGGTTGCTCTGCCGGGCCGGCCGCTGCTCCCGGGTGGAGGAACCCCCCCCGTGGCCCTACTGCCAGGGGAGGCCGGTGGAAGGGACCGGCCGGCATCTCCTCGGGGACGCTCCTGTTCAGGGGTGCGGTGGGGCTGTGCCGCGGCTTCAGAATGAGCAGCGCTATCTTTCAGCAGGGACAATGAAGGCTATATCCCATTCATTTGAGGACAAGGACCGAGCGAAACATGGCTGTCCCGTGATAAGGATAACCCCGGGTTGCATTTTCGACAGAGACCGAGCGAAAAGGGCTCAGGGCATGTGGAGAGGGTGGGCGCGGCGGCGGAGGCGAGGATGTCTCGCTGCAGGGACGCCGTGTGCGGGGAGAGGAGTTACGCTTCCCATACATTCCCATGTAGGAAAACTGTCGGCCAATAAAACGCATGTGGGATTTCTGTGTTCCGCGCACAACACCATGCAGCTGTGGCCTCGCCGAGAATCCAGCTGCCGCCTCGGAGACGTGGGGTTCGAGGACCGGAGAGCAGCGCGGCAGGAGCCCCCACTGTCCCCCACGGACACATAAAAGCCCCGGGAGTGGAGGGAGGGAGAGAAGGAAGGGACGAGCCCGGGCATGGTGGGTTCCTTAGGCTACTGTAGGGACAATTCCCCATGTTTTCGTGCAAACCTTCACATGGCAGCCTTTACTTCAGCCTTTTCCTCTCCTTCGCCCCCCTCCCCTAAATTATCCTCCTCATCTCCGCTGTTTCCGCGGCGGTTTAACCCTCGCTCTGCAGCTGTGGGGCACAGCAGCAGGCCGTGCCACACCTGCCTAAATGCAGCATCCCCCCCCCCTTTCAGGCTCGGGGCGCGGCTGGCTGAACCCTGCCGCAGCTGGGGGAGGGAGGGAGAGCGAACAGGCGGGACCCCCCCGGAGCTCTACAACCACACCCCTGCGCATCACGGTAATGGGCTGACGGGGGGGGTGCGAGTGCCAATGTGAGCCAAACAGCGTTTTACTGTTAAATTGGGTAATCGAGGGGAAAAGAAGAGGCCGAGGAACATCCCCCCGGCCCGCCCTCCCGCCTTGAGCTAGCTGCTGCTCACCCTCTCGTTTTCCCGGGAGCATCCCTGCAGAGGGAGCAGTAGCACCGGCGCTGCCCGTCGGTGGCCTGCTGCACAGTGGAGAGGGCAAAATCCCTCATCCCATGTTTTTTTGTTCCTGAGCCACACGTATTTGTGAGGTAGGGCTGGAGAGGAGAAAGGGGGTTGGGTGCACCCTCAGGAAATGTCTGGCCGACACCAAGTTGGGTGGGAGTGTTGCTCCGCTGGAGGGTAGAAGGGCTCTGCAAATGGATGGGAACAGTCTGGATGGATGGGCTGTTGCCAGTGGTATGAGGTTCAACAGGTCCCTGATACTGCATGTGGGTCACAACAGCTCCATGCAATGTTACAGGCTTAAGGAAGAGTGGCTGGAAAGCTACTTGGTGGAAAAGGCCCCGGGGGTGCTGATTTATAGCCACTGAACATGAGCCAGCTTGTGCCCAGGCAGCCAAGAAGGCCAACAGCATCCTGGCCTGTATCAGAAATAGTGTGGCCAGCAGGGCCAGTGCAGTGATCATCACCCTGTACTGGGCACTGGTGAGGCTGCACCTTGAATCCTGTGTTCAGTTCTGGGGCCCTCACTGCAAGAGAGGCACTGAGATGCTGGAGCGGGTTCAGAGAAGGGCAACAAACCTGGTAAAACATCTGGAGCACAAGTCCTATGAGAAATGGCTGAAGAAACTGGGGGTGTTCAGTCTGGAGAGGAAAAGGCTCAGGGGGGACCTTATTGCTCTCTACAACTGCCTGAAAGGAGGTTGTAGTGAGGTGGGAGTCAGTCTCCTGAGTAACAAGTGATAGGACAAGAGGTAATGGCCTCAAGCTGATCCAGGGGAGGTTTAGATTAGATATTAGGAAAAATTTCTTCACAGTGAGGGTGATCAGGCATTAGAACAGGCTGCTCAGGGAAGTGGTGGAATTGCCACCCCTGGAAGTGTTCAAAAAGCATGTAGGTGAGGCCCAAAGTGATATGGGTGGTCTTGGCAGTCATGGGGTAATGGTTGAACTTGATGTTCTTAAAGGTCTTTTCTGATATAGTTCATTCTATGATTCTGTAACAGGCAAGATGAGTCCAAAATCCAAGCAGGAATTAAGGCAGCGACATGCAAAACACAGCATCCTGGCCACAAAATAGCTCAGCCAGGGTCTGAGGGCATATATGGGTCCTGGAAGTGGGGAAAGCTCTGGGGAACCTCCAGATTAGGCTGGGCAGGGACAGTCCAGGCTGGTAGTGCTCACAGGGGCATGACATTTAGACTGTTAGGGCTGTTCTGTAAAATTGCTCAACCACTACAGAACCAGTGTAAAATAGACAGAAATAGAAAGGCCAGTATTTAAGCCTGTATTTGAAGGTGAGCTCAGACCATGAATGTTCGCCTGCATGGAGCCAAACACTCGGTGGAGGACTTGATGGAGGAAAGACAAGTTACACAGGGCTCCCAATATATCAGAGAAATAGAATTCCTGTGTATTGAGTCATTTGCTTGAGAAAGCCTGTATAACAAAAAGTGGCACAGAAACAGTCATTGCCACTATCAGCTTGAGAAGGGTGTTGATCCTTTTACTGTTTTCACCAGCTAGAGGGCTGAGATGATAACCATGGTTTGCCAGCTGGTATTCTTTTAAATACACCTACATGCTAAGTTATGCATCTCCTAACAACACCCCTTAAATTCAGAAATCATCAAATGCTCTCTTTAGTTACTTTGCTGCATCAAGGTATCATATATATCTGGATGTCTTCTTTGATAAATGTGATACACGTATCCAAATGGGGATTCTGTGCAGCCTTTTAACAACTTTGTAATAACAAAGGGTGTGTAAAGTATCCTCACCTTTTCCTCATATGTTGAAGGACTTGAAAGAAAAGGTTGCTATCAGGAAGAAGAAAGAGCACTGAACAAGGATGTCTGTGAAAAGATGGAGAGCCAAGTCTGTTCTGGAAATGTCAGTACGCTTGGGCCTTTCTGTGTCATATAACAGTTCACTGCTTTTCTGACATCCACACTCTTATTCTGCTGTGACAAACACCCAAGCTACCTCCCTCTTCCTAGCCTCTTATCACCTCCTGCCAGTTACTTCATCTCGGTGCCTTTCCCTCCAGCTTCAACCTTTTGGTCCCAACATTGCTTAGCCCTGTCTGTCTTTCAGGTCTCACCCATTGTCATTATTTCATCTTCCCCTTTAGGGAACAAATCCAATCGTAAATTTTTTTTTTTTTTATTTTCCTCTTCAATTTGTGTTCAGTTTGTTCTTTTGAATAATAATCAACTCTTTGCTCTGTGATTATGTTAGGTCTGACAACAGAGCCACAAGCCACAGATCTTAGCTCAGCATTATCATGGCGCAAGTCCAAAGTGCTCAGACAGCCACCTCCCCTCTTCTCCCACCCTGCCAACATCCCTCCATCCCTATCTCCCAGCACCTCCATTTCTGTGTCTGATTGCTGTTTGGTCTTTTTCCTGAGGAGAAGCCAGTATCAGTAAGGAGCATGTACTCTGGGGAAGTAGAGGCCTTTTCATTTTACTCTTTCAGAATCAGCCGATCAAGAGAAACGCTTCCTTCCTTGCACTCAGAGTCAGAACGAGCCAACAGCAAACCCATACTCATAACAAGCAGCTCAGGGCTCCCCATTCCTGACGACTTGGGCTGCATCTGCCCCGGGGCAGCCTGTCCCCACCTCGACCCCCTCCTGCTGCTCTATGTCCGACCTCACACCACGAGAGGGAGCAGTTTGTTCAGGTTGATGGCGAAACCTCATTTCCCCTGTACCGAGGTGAAGCGAATGAATGCTGTTTCCCGTACACAGAGCTTCCTTCCTCTCAGCCCGTTTGCCCGAGAGCATTCTCGTAGTAACATTTTGTCTTTTACCATGTAATGCTATTTTGAAAAAAAAGTCATACAAATATTATTCACTTACAGGAATTTTTAGAACGAATATCTAAAATGTGATTTGAGACTAACTCGTTGTTTATTCACCCAGTTACAACAGAGTCATTTATTCTGGGGAAAATCAAAGAAGCCAGTGTAAAACATATGTAAAATTTTCTGTTTGCAGTGGATACTATTCTCCTCATCAGTGTAAATCCCAGCCACATTAATTTTAAAACTCGATTGCAATAGCATAGGTAGACACAAGGGGCTTTTTCACAGATTTGTAGGCAAAGCACATCAAATAAACAGTGTTGATAAAATCCTAAAATCATTACTTCCATAAGTCACTACTGGAACACCTCAATCCAGATTTAAGTCCTGACATGAAGACAGATGCAAGCCTCTGATAACAATTTTAATCTTAATGACCCAAGGCTGTATGGTGGTGCACAGCTAAATCTAGTTTTACTGGGTGTTTCAGTTTATACCATAAAAAGTAGTACCTATAGCCAGGTAGGGATATGTGGGTTGTGAACCCTGCTTTACCCCTGGCCTCAGCTTAATTTATAACACAAAGCATATGTGCCTCCCAGGAGGTCCTGCACTAGCTATTGATTTTAAAAGGCTTCCCTGCTCCACAGACATCTGTATGCAAGTTTTCCCAAAGATGGATATAGTTGCTGTTCTGACAGTACAATTATCTGGGTTATTTCTGTCTCTTACCCGAGTTACCCTAAAGACTTATGGTTATGTACAAAAGAAGCAAATGTGCTCGACTGCTATAAGCTCCTTTATAATTTACATATGCCAGGCTTCTCTGTGACTATCTATAGGTTGGGTCTTGGAGTCTTCACTCTGTTTTCACTTGCAAGTTTCACCAAAAGAGCAACTGAATGAGATATTCACTATTTTGCTTCTATGGCCACAAAAATGTCTTTCAGTTTACAGCTGGAGTGACTATCTCTGTACCTTGATAATAATCAGAATTGGCTTCTCATGTAGTATTTTCTTCTGTTCTTGTTCAGCTACAAGAATGTCAGAAATGCAGGATCAAATGCATGACTGACTGGATGATTTAAGTAATGTGACAGCTACAATATACCTCCTACAAGGTAGGAGAAATGAGATGCACACAGAAAAGTGTCAAATACCCTGAGAGAAGAAAAATGTGATTTTCTGCTCCAGTACTTGGTATTTTGATCTCTGCAATGAAGGCTGCTTATATACTTTACTTACTGGACTAAAACATTGCTCTGTTTGAAATGCAGGTTGTTGGATTCCTACCTTGAGCGATAACTTCTGTCTCTGAACCCCAGGACCATGGCCCTGAGGGCACTGTTAGCCTTGACTGTTTATAGTCAAGATAGTTTATATGTTATATAAACAGATTTTGTATATATAATATATATATTAAAAAAAGATTTTATATATATATAATATATATAATTTATGTATATAATAATTTTATATATATATAACCTATAAACAGATATATATAGATAATATCTGACTAGGCTAGTCAAGCCTCCCTTGGGGCCTCACCCCACTCTAGCCCATGGCCCAGGACACTGTTCCAGCACAGCATGGGTCATTAGTCCCTGCCCCAGTGACACCACAGTTGTGCCTGATTCTGCCCCTATCTCTGACCCCATGTTCTGCTGCTTCTGACTGAGCCTTCTGGATAGGCCCTGCATCTGGTTTATCTCCTCACATCATCCTCCTCAGCTCCCAGCTCCTCCTCCCTTGTGGAGTAGTCCTGTGCTTGCTGCTTCCTGACATCCAGTTTGTCACAGGTACCTCCTGGCAGCCCAGTTAGTTGTGTAAAGACTGCACAAATTGCATTTCCTTGAGGAAATTCTAACTTAAGCCATCAGGTTTACCTGACAGCTTGATCTCTGGTCAAGGCACTTGTGACATTGGTACCACTGCTCTGCTTTCAGATTCAAACTGGGTTACATGAGGCCACTTGCAGAAGCACCTGCATCTGTACTTTAGCAGACTTAGGCTTACAATTATAACTCTCATAACTGTGTCACCACACAGTCAAAACAGAGAAAGGACAACATAGACACCCACCACAAATCTGTCTAACAGGAGCAACTGTTCCCAACACCTATCTGTTGTTGCTGCCACTCCTGTCCTGGAAACTGACTGAGGGAAAGCCTGGGGGCTCATTGCAGGGGAGAAATTTATGGGATCATGTGGTTGTCTTCCTACTGCTCTAGATTGCAGCACTCATTTATATACCTTGTCTGACCTTTTGAACCCTCTGCCAATGAATAGTTTTTCTAGGTCAGGAACTGACTGAAATTAGGTGTTCTGAGGATGTCTGGTGATTGACATGGTCACAGAAAAGAGGTTAAACCCGCACAAATTGCAGTAGCTCTAGTCCTGTACAGCCACCTTTCTTAGTACCCTTTATTGCTTCAACTTGGAGGCACTAGATCTAAAACTGTCTGCCTCTCATGCTTTATTGTGCTATTTGTGCCAAGCACAAGCTGC
The DNA here is from genome assembly GCF_012275295.1 of Melopsittacus undulatus. Taxonomy (NCBI): domain Eukaryota; kingdom Metazoa; phylum Chordata; class Aves; order Psittaciformes; family Psittaculidae; genus Melopsittacus; species Melopsittacus undulatus. The sequence continues at coordinate 76,530,062 of NC_047527.1, read as the reverse complement.
AAATGACTTGTGGAGAGGCAAATTAAATAACTATGTTTGAGGCAGCTGAAGATGAAAATATTTTTAAACTTGGAGATGAAAGTGGCTCTCCCAGAACATAAGAGCCAGATAATACTCGTGCCTCAAAACTGTTATTCCTCAACTAACCACCAGACATGTCAATAGCACGTGTGGTTGAGACCACTTCCATGTACAAAAACACCCCTCTGCTTCCAATCAAGAGTCAGTTGCGGAGATTTCTCTGAAATTGAAATGTTAGCAGTAGATAGATGGTCACAGAAAGGATCCAGTGCTTTAGACTAGTGAATGCAAGTGTGAGCAGCTACATGGTGAGCTATGGGACCACACCTAGATGACCCATCCTTTCCATACCAGAGATGGGTACATTCTCAAAGCACACGCCATGCATTCAGCCACAGTGTTGGAGCAAGACATGCTGTCTGCTTCCTGAATGCTTCTTTGAAATGCTACACTACTTTGATATTTTTATTTTCGTGTTTTTACGTGCCACATTTAGTTATCAGAGAGGGTAAGTGAAAGTACTTGAGCTTTAAATAAGCCCTGTAATGTACACTACCAGCTGTTTGTAGCTGAATGACAGAAGATCTGTAGCCAGGCTGTACCTTTTGCCTTTATGAGGTGAATTCTGTGGCTACTACAAATGAAAGAACATACAGGGAGTCCTGACATGTGGCAGGATCAAGGTTTTTACAGTGAATAAATCAAACACACACACAAAATTGTTCAAGCTTTAAGAAAAAAAAAAAACACAAAACCTCAGAAAGGAAAAGATAAAGGTCAGTGGCATCTGTGGAGATCCAGAAGCCAATAACTGATTGTGATCCAGCACAGATGTATCAGATATTCCCTGCTTTATCAGCTTCAGCTCAATGATTAGTGTAACCGAATGGATTCATGTAATGGAGGCAGATGCTGCTTTTGCTTGCCCAGCAGCTAATATTTGTTTAGAGACAGGTAACAGCCTGGTGACAGGCACAGGCTGCTTTTGTCACCGCACCACTGGTCTGTCCTTGAGAGAAGATGAGTTGATTGCAGCAACATCTGACCATGCATACAGCACCTCCAGTGTCAATCTAGTGAGTTAAAAAGCCGAGAAAGAACTTGCAGTTGGACAAGGAGGGCATCTTTTCTCATTCAGATCACTGAAAGAGGCCCCAGTGTTGCTAGGTCTGTCACAAAGCTCCCAGGACAAGCAGCCTGTTTGACAGGAAAGTTGTAACTTTCTGTAAAGAGTACTTTCCTCAGTGTATTACCTGATAGGACTTCTGTGAAGAAGCATAGGATTTTACTTCTGATAAACGAAGTTCATAGATGCCATCTTGTATCGACCCCATCTGCTCTGTAGTCTCAATCAAACTCATGTATTTTAACTTATCAGTCAGGAAAACAAGGCCAACACCACAGGTGGAAGTAAGTCACAGTTTGGTAAATGTATCCTGAATTCCATGAGCTCCATAAGCCTGAGGTGGAGCTGTTAATAAGCAAAGATTAAAAGCCAAATCATTACAGGTGTTTTGTTTCAAATATGGTAGCCACTGCAGTAGTAGAAGGGCTTTCAAGCAGCTATTTCTTTTATCTGAGAAAGTAAATTGGGTAATGGCATATTAAAATACAGTTCCCAGATAGCAGAATAATGAAATGTTTAAGAGATGTTTTAGCTCTTCTTTATACTATCCCTGTCTACTCTCCCCTTCCTTCCCTTACAAACCAGCACTTTGACTTCTCAACAGACAGGCTCGGCAGAGAGTACTCAGCATGGTTAGAGTAGGAGTTCATACCATCTTTCACCAATGCAAAGGGAATGTTAAAGATCTGCAGGAATTCATAATGTAAGTAAAATCAAGTGATAATCGAAACCCAAAATCACCACAGTCACCTTGTTTTTCAGTCTTCCATGTGATTATTTCATCTGCACAACGTTAGGTCTTTGCGACAAGGCAGAAACCATTCCTGCTCATCACACCCATGTGTTGTAGGTCCTAGTCAAGCCAAATAGATTAGTAAGATCGTAATGCTGGCTAGGCTTCTGTGCAGTGCAAGGATCATAAAAAGCATAAGGAAGTGTGATGTCCCTATAGTGGGAATAAAAGATCCTAAGAGGAAACAAGGCTGGATTTTGTGTGAGGGCTGTTCTCCCCTGGTGTATTGGTAGCTAATGACAGGAAAGCTGGCTCAGTCACCTTCTACTGTTTGTCTCAACATAGCCAGCGTGACTGAAATTATGTATCAGGGACGATATACTGGTGCCAGAGCTGCACCCAGACCAGAAGATTTCCTCCTTGAAGAGAGAGAAGGATGTTGGAGGGACTATCAGCTCACTTTATTAAGAAGGTTACCTACACCCAGTTTTTGTCAAAGAAGCCGTCAGTTCTAAGAATAAAAATCCTTACTGTTGCATTTAGAAATAAAAGCTGACCAGAGCATACTGGGCAGTCATATTATGGGTAAATATTGGTTTTCCACAACAAATGCAATAGACTTACTTTTGAGAACTTCATGGTGAATTTGCAGTGTTATGTAGTGAATACAGTGCGTAGCCATGTGCATGGTCTGAAGCTCCAGTCTTGTTCAGTCTACAAGCTGCACCTGGTTTTCTTGTTCTGCCACCGACACCTGTGTCTTTTGTTTGTAGAAGTTAGCAACATGACTTAAACTAAAATCCTGATGCCTCCCTTTCTTCTTTCTACATGTTATTTTTTTCAAAGCCTTTTTTTAAGCAGAAGTTACTGTATATTCTGGCCTGAACAATTAAGCCTCTAAGCACAGGTGAAATGCAATAGTAGAGGACAAAAAATAAACTTTCACCTGTTGCTTTCTCGAACAGTTTCTTCTAACTACAGAAGCAAGCACTTGCTAGCCTTTTCTATAGCATAATTTTGAAAATCTTTGCATTTCTCACAGGCCAACTAACCTGTAGCAAGCAATTTCTTTTACAGCCACAAAGCAATTTAGTCACAAGAGCCACTAGATGCCCCAACCGGATAAAGAAACAGGAAGCTTGAAGGAAAGCTGTCTTCTCTTTCTTGTAACCACTGACATTTGTAAAGCTGCTTTCAGCACAAACTTTGAGGCACTTTGAGCTGATACAGCTCATTCCTATTACCATGCAGTGAATGAAAGATGCTAGAGATTTGCCTTCACTCTTTTTGGTCTTCTTACACCAGAAGTTTTACCTATGATACTCAGTAAACAACAGGAACGTTGCGTCCTGCTGTTCTGCTCTGAGGAACCGTGGGAAGAATACACTGCATGTTCCTGCACCATTATGACAGAGGTGCTGAACCAGACAGTTTTTACCAGGGTATTATGGAGTTAATATTGTAAACAAGAAAATAAACATCAGTAGTTTGACTTCAGGTTGCTTTCTATTTGGTTGCTTAATTATCAGTTTCAGGATTTATGTACAATCCAAGCTTATTGGTTACTGAGACCTTTCAAAATAAAATGCTTGAATATTTCTCTTCTTTCTTCAAACGAAAAACTCCAAAAAGTATCTGTTTTGAAATAGAGGGGGAAATAGACCATAAACTGAAACGAGTGCCTTAGCCAGTTTTTCCTGATAATCTGAATTGCACAGACTTCACAAAAATAGGAGAAAGAGGAGCAAAATAAACTCCTTGAAGTGCAAAATTTCAGCTTGGACTAGAAACACATCATAGCGTATTACAAAAGCTGTTTTGATGGAGCATTGGGAGATTTCTAATTCTGTCTTCTGCTTGAAGTAGGGCAATCATTAACACTAAATTAGGCCCATCATGGTTTCATCTGTCTCAGCCTTGAAAACTTCTAAGGGTGGAGACTCTGCAGGGTCTCTCATAGCTTCTTCTAGTGCTGCACTACAATCTTAGTTAAGAATATTTTCCTAATGTCTTACTTCAACCTCCCAAATCACAAAATGTGTCCCTTACCCTTCTCTGCTTTGTGCATGCTACTGTGAAGAGAAACCTGTCTTTGTCATCTTCATAACCTTACTTGAAGTAGTCAATAGGCTATTCAGTCTCCCCTTCATCTCTTCTTCACCTGACTGAACAAGCCCAGCTTCCTCAATTTTTCTTTGTAGCAAAATGTCAGAGGAAGGGGAGGTGGATGAATCAGGAGACAATCTAGTAACAAACATGGAAATTATTCAAGTACTAAAGTCCTATTTTGTTCCTGTCTTCAAACACAAAATCTGCTCCCAGAGCAATGTGTGGACCAGCACAATACTTGGAAGGAGGTTGTGGGTAGGGGGCACAACAGCTTGGTTTTGTTTATCTACAGAAGTTAGTATTGTATTCAGTAGAGAAGCTAGTATTCATACTAGGCTACCTACAGTTCAACCCATGGGAGGAGGTGAGTGCTGAGAGAGATGGCTGGTGTGATTGTGATGCCTCTGTCCAGGGAAAATAATGAGAATCAGGAAAGGCAGCTTCTCTTTGTTTCTGCTTCTTGTACACTCCTTTTTTGTGTGTTTAAGTTCATTGAGAAGCCCCTGTATTAGCCAAGCAAGGTCCCTGCCAGAATTCCCAGTCTTCCTGTACAACAGGGTGGTTTGTTCCTGAGCGCTCAAAAAGTTTCCTTTAAAAATTAGCCAGCTTTCCTGGGCACCTTTCCCCTTCATGGCTGTTTCCCAGGGCACTCTGCCTAGTAATTCCCTAAAAATAAACCAAAGTCTGCTATCCCAACATCCAGAATCCAAACCCTACTGTGTTCCTCCCCAGCCTTCCTTTGGATCCTGAGCTCAATCATCCCGTGGTTACTGCAACCAAAGCTGCAAACCATGACTGAATTTTCCACTAGCTCTTCACAGTTTGCGAGCAGTAGGTCTGGTAGAACATTGCCTATGGTTGAGCCTGCAACATTTCTGTTATGAAATTATAACCAACACAAGCTAGGGTTTTCCTGGAATGCTTACATAATGCTGTGTTATCAGTGTCTAGAGGGTTGAAAACACATGAGGATGAAAGCCTAAAACCAGGGGACCTTTACAAGTCATTTTAGCCTCCTTTTCTATGTCCTCTTGGTCAGGTAGTTCTTACAGACTCATCCTTCTGTTCTTCACCATGCCTTACCATGGGCTTCAGTCTTTGTTCACAAGGGATTTATGTTATACAAGAGAAGAATACAGGATCTGCATTCAAGTTGTCCAGTGTTGATGCTGGTTTACAGCTAGCTTACTGTTTACTTACACAAGTTATGCAAAATATTCTGTGTTAAATGTTGTTTCACATTTTGGAGGGAAATCCAGTACCTGTCCTTCTTACCCTCCTGCAAACAGGGGTGGATGAAATTGTGATCCAAAAGGAGACAACCCAGCTGTTTCCCATCACGTGGCTCACAAGAACAGACAATGTGTGAAATAAGCCACCAGAAAAGCCCCAGCATTCAGATCCAGTTTTCTCCCCACACCTGCACTGAAAAATACAGGAACGATTACAACAGCAGTGACTTCACCTGCACTGCAATACCACAGCTGGCTGCATATATGACTGTTTAGGCTGAGGAAGAGCAAAAGAGTACTTGCTCTCAACTTCAAAGTAGTAAGCACATTCCTTTAACTTAGGAAACTCTCATAAAAATGTAAATATACCCTATTTCCAGCTATATTCAGTGCTGCCTATATACATACAGCAATACAGTTTGCTGCAATCTTTTATAGAGCTCCAGCCAAGCTAAATGCTTTTGAAATGCTAATGAACACAATGATCCAATTCTTCATAACCCATGACACTGCTATGAACTCAACAAGAGAAAGCATCTTTAGGAAAAGCTTATTATCCCCCTTTACACTGGAAACCCATAAGATTTGGGCTGTAGAGCTTGTGAGTGCAAATCCAGAGCCAATGTTGGGTTAGTACTCATGTGGATTTTGTTGCATGCTTGATTATCTATAAGGCAGCTAATTTAAAGTTTATTTCAGCTGCAAGCAAGGAAAATTGCATGTTTAGTCCATGTAATAAACTGTGAGACTGTACATGGCTTGCAGATCCCTCTTGAATTTATGATGCCACAATCTTGAACAGTGCCTGGTTTCCTGACCACCACAAATAGGAATGCAGCACCCTTACGGAAAAGATATTATATATATGAGTAAGCAGACATTCCCTGAAAAGTTAAGAATCACTAATGAAAATGCATTTTAGATTACTTTGGATTTATTGTCTTAGTCTTAGATTGAATGATACCTGCAGAGGATGCATGTTTTCTGCATTTGTTGTTTGTTGACAAGCCCAAGAATTCATCCTGTGACAAGAAAAAGAGCTTTCCAGACCCCAGGAGACAGGACAATGTTGACAGTGCCAGTCTTGACAATCCATACACATCAAGGTTTGTATGAAAAATACAGTGTTTGCAAGCAGAAATGTAAAGTCACCCTCAGGGCCCTCAGGGACATCAGAAAGTGCTCACATAAACATCCTGAATGCCTTAGGTTTAGGAAAAACTTTGGGCACATCTTTAGGTAGAGAATGAAGTTAGGAGGCCAAAAGTTATTAAGGGCATGTTAAGAACATCTCTCTTGTGGCACATGCGCATAGTATGTCAACATCTCACAGAAACGAGACCAGATGTGGTGCACAAAGGTTGCATGGCCTGATTTTACTGCACATGTGCTTTGCAGTTGCTGTGTGCACATGCAGCATAATGTGTGTGGTAGACACTGAACATCAGCTACAGGCATCTGGAAAACAAACTTCCACTTGTTACAGTAACTTTGATTGCTCACAGAGCTCCTTGTTTTCTTGCACAAAGCCTTTTCTCTTGATATTGTTAATCTAGCAAGGCCAGCAGGAGGATCACTTCCTTCAAATACTGAGAAGCTCTTTAGTGCATAATTCTCACAGCTTTCCAATTGGCTCCTGCATTTTGGCTGAGATCACAAAGTGCTACAAACTTCTGTGCTACAGGTATCTCCCAGTGTTGTCAAAGGAGTTCAAGGCGATGATGTCTTCTTAGACTTTTGACTTTCTGCAGCATGTGAACACTCCCCAGTGGGGTCTTAAGTAAAATCTGTTTAGTTCCCCTTTGAGAAAGCAGACATAACTTGCAGGTTACCTTCCTGGGGATAAACAGTATCGCTGTTTGCGTCAGCGGTGTATCCTGCTCTGATGGAAACCAGGGAGCCATCTAGATGATTCGGTCCTGGTGACAAGTTTCCTGGAAAAGTGCAGATCAGCACCATTCTATGCAGCAGGCATTGCTAGAAATGGCTTTATCAGAAAGCTTTGTCTTTCTGCTCATTTACCAAACCAAAAATCAAGTAGAAAGAATAACATCAGGGACAGTTTTGAGCAGAGGAGAATGACTCAACTCAACTATTTGCAATCTGAGCAGTCTTTTGAAGGAGTAGCATGTTTATCCTCAGGTCCCACGAAAATACCAATTACTGATTCCAAATTTCCCTGTCTGAATCTGATACCTTTTATTTTCTATTTTAAGCTCATGCAAGTGGAAACAAAACCAGCTCTAGCTCTCAAGTAATTCAAACATCCTGGACTGCCTGCTGGGATGAGCAGTGGTCCTGTGCTTCTAACAGGATTTGATAGCTAATTATAACTCAGTTTTGGCAGTACTAGAGAAGATGCCCAGATGAATATTGTCTACCTGTCCTGGGCACTTGCTATGCCCAGTCTTACCCTGCTGTCTTGGAGTGGGACTCCTGGAAAATGATTGTTCTGCCCACTCAATCTTCCACACTTAGGAAGTAAACAACAGTTCTCATCTTTTACTTCTTGACCAAATGAAAGCTGTAGTGCATAGTTTGTAAAACCAGGAGCATTGGCCACAGAACATTTGCTGCCTTTCCTCCCAAGAATCCTAGAATCATAGAATATCTCCAGTTGGAAGTGACCCAGAAGGATCATGGAGTACAACTCCCTGCTCCTCCCAGGACTACCTAAAATGAAACCATATGAGTAACAAAATCATCCAGACACTCCTTGAACTCTGACAGGCTTTGTGCTCTGGCCACATCCTTGGGGAGCCTGTTCTGGTTACTGCCTGCCCTCTCAGTGAAAAATCTCTTTGTAATGACCAATCTGAACTTCCCCTAATTCAGCTTCACACCTTTTCTTCGTGTCCTGTCACTGGTCACCAGAGTGAGGAGATCAGCACCTTCCCCTTCCCCTGCTCCCCTTGAGGAAGCTGTAGGTTGCTGCGAGGTCCCCTTCAGCCTTCTCTTTGCCAGGCTGAACAAGCCAAGTGACCTCAGCTGCTCCACAGATCCTTCCCCAATACCATAACTGTAATTAGCTGAGGAAGAAAGTTCTGGAAGCGGTGCAGCTTTCCATAGGGTAGAGAGACTGGGAGACGTTTCATTTTGCCAGTCAAAATCACTGTTTAATAGCTAACCTGAAGGAAGTCAGAACAACAGATTTACTCAGAATCTGTCATAGCAAGAAGAGAGTCATTATTTTTTTTATAACTAAAAATATTCAGTCTTTCCTAAAATGGTTGTTAGCCCTGCTATTGGAAGTGTATTGTACATTGCAAGAACATGCTGCTTACAGTCAGTCCCTCAACAGCTTTATAATTTTACTCCAACAGTCACTAGAGTGAAATGAGATCTGAGCAAGGGTATAATAGTACATTCATTAATAGAACAGGGGTCTATTTGGGAAGTGTAAAGCATCTGAAATTTCTCAATTGTCTTTAAAAATTGGAACATAGTGTGTTATTTTTGTTGACATTTGTTGTGCTTCTAGTGAACAAATAGGCTGGAAGGATACTAACAGGAAATTCTGTTTGCAAGATAAGCAGCTGTTGGCCCCCAAAGCTTCAGAAGTTCATAAGGGCCAAAAAAAAAGTCTTTCTGTGTCTCACATAATGAATAGTCAGCATTCCACATCAGCCAAAGGAAATGCTTTGGGGGCAGTTTTTACAGATGCAATCAAATCTTGTGTTTGTGTGAAGAAGGGCAGAGCTTGCTATTTGTCTGTGGAATAACAGTTTCAAAGGTTATGTTTCACCACAAAAATCTTGAACTGTTGTCATTCCAAAATGGTTCAGAACTAGCCTATTTTGTAACTTACTGTTTAATTTCTGGAAAGAGACTTGGTCCAGAACATGTCATTGTTTTCAAATTGGAAACCCTCATTATTTCAATGCACGTTTCTTGAAAAGTGTTCTGGTCTGGTTTATAATCATCTACAAAGCAGCTAACAGAGAACTGCTTCAGTCTTTGGTCTTCCGTTGTGGCCTACAGATGCTACAGATTTCAAGTAAACTCACAAAGGAAAGAGTAGCAAAAGAACACAAGTAGCAGAACATGTGATCCTTTAGGAAGATCAAAGATCATAAAATGGGTATGCCCTCATCACATTTCCCAGCACTGTGCAGCAGGATACATCTTCAGCTGATGAAGATGGCATAACCTTATTTATTACATCTATGCTGATTTACATCTGCTAAAGTGGTGGACCTGCTGAGTCACTGGTAATTCTGGGAAAATTCCATGCTTCTTTGGAAATGCTTGTTCTTGGAAAAGTGGTGCTGGATATTTTGATTTAAAGCATGTTCAATGACTCCTTCATAGCAACCAAGTGGTAAATTTTACTTTAGACATTATTATTTCATATGAAAACATTAAAATAAAAATGAAAATTGAGAAAGTTACTCCATGTTCTATATGATCTATTTGTAGAAGTGTGGTGAAACTTAGAGCTCTAAATTCCTTCCAGTGGAAAAAGCAAGCTCTAAGGAGATTGGCATTCATGAAATCTTAATCCAAAAGGGCCAGAGAAGTAGTAGGCCATGATCCTTACAGGGAGATTGACATAATGACTTCAAACCCTTCACAAACCTAGTGACAGAAAATATGGAAAGCCTTCAATCAAGCTGCTTTTTAGTTGTCTTCAACATATAAGAGATAAATTATAATGTTTGTGTTCTGCTACACTTTGGTAGTATAACAATGCAGTCTGCTCCCTTTCTATGTTTTCTCTGCCCACTATAGGGTAGAATAAGTTTTATTTGTAGTGTATTCGATGATTCTAAAAGAAATGTATATTTAGATGCCTCTATGATAAAAAAAAAAAAAAAGTATGTAGCTGTGCTGTGATGAGAACTCCACAAGTTCTCAGCAAGCATAGGGTGGATTTGTTTTCACAAGCAAATACAATGTCCTTAACTGCGATTTTAGGCAAGCATTATGTTATTGAGTTTCAGAGTGATGGAGCATAGTAGGAAACAGCCTAGACAAGACAGAATATGTACAAAATACAACACTAAGTGCTTGCACAAACACTGTGATTCGTAAGCTGAAAATGTCCTCAAGAGAACAAGAGAGCAGAGGACCACACAGCTGCTCTGACTATATGTTGCATATATGGACTTTTTTTGCACTGAGCTTGTTCTGGGCCATGGAAATTCCAGACTGACAGGCACTTGAATATTCAGCTGTCTCGGACCAGGACAGATCAAGTAGGTCTAGCCTTTTCCTCTGATTTCTTCCAGTATGTATCCCCAGAAGCTGCAGATGTAACTGATGTTGGAAATGACACTATGAAATGGGAATAAACAATTTTTCAGGAACATCCTGGTCTCAGCATGACAAATGATGCTTTTTTCCCCTGTATCTAGCATATTGTTTCCTTAGTAATGCCTAAAGTGCACAGAAGTAGAAACAAATTGTGACATTTATATACACTGGTTGCTATCCTCACACTTGAAAATGCTTTCTCTGGACAAAGTTGAACAGCTTTCTTTTCTTCTGCTGATGTTTTAGTTTTGGGTTTGGTTTGTTTTTTTATAAAATGTTCTTTTCAAAATGGAAATAGATGTTTCCATTTCAGTTTAGCTTGAAAACTTTATTTTGTTGCAAGAGAAGACATTCTTTGAATTTTGTTATGTTTATGTGCATATGCATTTCATTAATGTGTATTTGTATAGAAAAGCTTACATAAAATTTCACTAGCTAAAAGTCACTGCAATGCTTCAGAAATATATTTAAATGTCTAGTCTACAGGAAACTTGAATTTCCTCTGGATCACATTCCAAATTAACCACCTATGTTTTTGAATGTTTCAAGACTGAACTGCTGCACTAGTTCATACCTCACTGAGCTTGGGCAGAAATTACATCTTTTTTCCATCCCTTTTTTCCTGACCTGGGCATTTGTGCTGCTTTTACAACTTTCTTTGGAGGCAATAATTGGGTAAGGTGAAGTTTCTGCCTCCCTGTTCCTAAAAAACAGCCCTTTCCATTTAGCTGAATGCTAGCACTCCTGGTACAGTTTTACAGCAGTCTCACTGGATTAAGTCATTAGGCTCTTATGATTTTATTTATAACACCTTTTTCATTTGGGTCTATACACAAAAAGTGCTGATGTTTTTTGTTCTGTAAGCAGAAAGGGTGAATTTCCCCAAGGGAAGAAGTGGTAAGACTCATGTTCTGTTCAAGACTTCTACCCACAGACGTGGTAAAACTCATGTTCTGTTCAATGAGAAAATCCACCCTGGCTTGTCTCTGGACCCAAACACACAACTGAGCATATCACACTTAGCTGAGCTATTGTTGCAGGCTGCCTGCCACTACCGTTTCAGAAAATGCTCAAGTTCAGCTTTCCAAGCTGTCCTTCAAATTCATACAGACAGCTGCTAAGAAGCTTTTTTAAGTAACCGCAAGTCTGAGATTTACTGAGACAGAAGGGGAAGGTAGCTGGTTTTAGTTATCAGAGGTAAGTTACATATCACCAGGTATTCCCTGCTAGATGTGGAGACACCACCAGAGAAACAATGTGCTGCAGCTTTTATGGAGATATGTTACTGCTTGCTTTGCTGTCCCTAGGCATATTTACCTGTTCATGCCATCTTCTTTCTTCGCACTAGAATCCAGAACATTTGTGAAGCAGCACACTTCAGCCTACACTAGAACACTCAAAGACAAGGTGGCTTTCCCTCCCCTTTAGTTATTTATTCTTGAAAATCAATCTGGTATTCTGTAAATTTTTACTTCAGTATGGCATCAGCCCTGTCATCACTCCATGGATTGTCACTGAGTGCAATCATGCAACATCCTCAGCCTTCCTTTCTCAGCAGACCTTTGTAAATACAGTTAGCTATTTGCTCCAACTCATGAGTCATATAAATATTCTGCATCTGCTTATTAAGTCAACCACCTCAAAAGATTTCATTTTCCCCATCCTTTCCCTTAAGTGATTAGTTACACACAAGTAAAACCGTCTGATGTTTTGATGTTTGCAGGTTACTTCCCCTTTCAACTTTGAAAAATCCTGCCCGAGTTACCTATAGAAATACCTGCTGTTCAGTCATCTGGAATTAGAACAGAAAAACAGTTGTGAGGGTTTTTGTGATGTAGCTAGAATTACAGTTTGAAATCCAGCTGCTCTCCAGCCTCCCTATCTCTTTTCCTATTGCTCATAATTCAGATTCCTTTGGCTTCAATTTTCCACTGTCGACCTCAGCCAAAAGGTGATGACGTTGGACATCTGAGTAAAATCTGTTGAGCCATTTTTGAATAATCAATTCAAGTGTGAAAAAACACTGCCATATGCTCTGACCAAATATAAATAAACAGGGAAAATTTAGAGCATTTTTTTTCTCTGTAGAGGTCACTGAAGAAAGTTTCTCAAGTTTTTTCAGCTTGATGCAGAAGGTTAGATTGGGAAATTTTGGCACCCACTTTAAAGTAGCAGCTCTCCAATCCAGACTCATACCCCTTACTTTTCCCTGGTTCTACAGCAAGGCTCCAAAATTGTACCCATAAGTGCCTGTGGGCACACACATAAAGGCCATCACTCAATGTGTGCTGCCTGTGCTGACAGCAGCAGAATTTCGGTTTCCTCTCTGCTTGATGGAAGTTTACCACTGTGTTAAAAAAGGAAACCCAAAGTAATGTGCTGTTTTCTGTTCCAAGTGAATTTTGCCCATCCAGACAAAGCATCTGAAGGGAAGACAGAGCAAGGACAGTACCTGGAAAGGTCTCCCTCTCATGGCTTATCTAGAGCTGTACACCTGGAGATCCAGAGGAGGTGCTTGATGACTAAAGAAAGGCATATGCACCTTCAGAAAAAAAGCCAAAAAGTCAACCTGAAGAGCTACAGGCAAATTGGTCTCACTTTGATGGTTCTTGGGAAGGTGATTAAGCATGGATTTGTCTAGGGTAAATTATTCCTCACCCACCTGATTTCTTCCTGTGACGAGGATCTCAGTTTCTGGACAAACACAAAACACTGAATGTCATTTATCTTGACTTCAGCAAGGTATTAGACAGGTTTACAACAATATTCTGGTATGTATCCAAACTATCAAAGTTAGGATGTTACAGTTTGGATGGATGGATGGATGGATGGATGGATGGATGGATGGATAATCATCCATCTAAAAACTCATTCATTAGGCTTATAAGGATAGGAGTTAATGGGTCATACTTCATAAGCCAGCAAGAAGTGGAGCACTATGGGGCTTTTCCTGCAACCTACTGTGCTTAACATCTTTATCAGTGGCCTAACTATACTTTCATCCAGTTTGTAAATGACACAAAACGGAGCTAAATTTGTTGATACTCTCATGGTCAGAGATGTCATTCAGCAGGAACAAGACAGGTTGGAGAAATGGGCCAGCAGAAACCAGCTGAAATTCAAGGACAAACACCAATTCTTGCTCCTGAACAGGAAGCTCTGCTACAAGGGCACAGACTGGTCTCTGCCTGGCGGAATAGCTACCAAGGAAAAGAAAACATTTAAATACTTAGGAATAGGGTAGGATCAATACATTCACCTTCAAAATGATGTTTACAAAGAAAAAATATTTCAGTAAGAGGTGTATTTGCAAATAAATCTAACAGAACTTTTGATATAACACAGCACAAAGCTATCTACAGTGTGTAGTAAGTTTTACTATTCTTATATAATCCAAAACATAACTGAGTCATAATGGTGGTATGTGATGTAACAATTAGGTAGTGTTAATCTTACCTACTTTTCCTTAACCCAAGAACATCAAAGGACAATTAATAAAGTGTTAAAGTCTCTGTATCTAGGATATCAATTTGTTTTCTCTTTGTTCTTGTTATGCTGGACTTAAACACAAGGCATTTTATGATAAAAGCAAGAAAAGTGGGAAAAAAAATCTGAATATATCATTAAGTGAAAAATGTTTGATTTTTATATTTGACAGTATTAAGAGGCTTATTCTTAAATGAACTTACATTGGCATATAGGTCCTCCTCAATATCAGTAAAGTCACAGTGTATTGACAATGAACACTAAGCAGTGAGACACTACAGCCGTGAGATAAAAGCTGTAGTAGGTAAGACTGTATTACTTTGGAGAATGCTGTTGCCAGACCTGTTTTAATACTTTTGCAAATGGAATTTTGACTTGGAAAGCAAAAGCTACATGCATGATTTGAAGTCTGAAAGCCATGGATAGGAATGCGAACAGTAAATTCGTTCTGGTTGGTGAATTGAAATCTACAAAACTTATTCACTGTCTCTGACACATAAAATTGAACTCCAGTGTAATGGCACTTGTAAAAAAAAATACAGTAAGAGTAATCTGCTATATTTTGCTTAGTGTCAGGACACCTTTTCTTATATTTCTCCTGATCCTGGTTTTGTTACGTTTTCTTTAGGTTTGTAGCACTGGAATGAGGCTGAGATAGAAAAGCTCAGCAGAAAATCAGTTTCACCTGAAATAATAAAATAGTAGTCACTGAATTTGTCAATATGTAGAACCTCAGGTACCCCAAAGAGGGAACAAGGAGGCAACAAATGCTGCAGAGCTCCTGCTCCTTATTGCTTAGCTTGCTTTAAAGAATTTATCACTCTTGTTGAAACGTGATATTAAAACTAAAATGTTCTCTCCAGGGAGTAAAGCCTTAAGGTATTTACTAGTAAGGAAAACTAGATCTAAGCTTAGATTTTATTAATGGACAGTGGCAAGTGTTTTGAAGAACAAGACCTTATGAACATTACTGTAAGCCACAACACTCTATTTAGTTTTTTATGAGGTTTTTCTGTACCTTGTTATACAGTGACTATTGATAGACCCAGTCATAGAATCATAGAATCATAGAAAGTTAGGGTTGGAAAGGATCTTAAGATCATCTAGTTCCACCCCCCCTGCCATGGGCAGGGACACCTCACACCAAACCGTATCACCACAAGCAGTTACAGTTGGTGAATGTATATCCTGCATGGACACGGTAAGGGGAAGGATGACAGTTCACCTCATGTGGGGATAGCATTCCCCAAAAGCTTAAGTAGCCATCTTTAAATTATTCCTGTTCTTTTGCTTTCCTCAGTGTTTCCTACATGGCAAATTTAGCTTTGTCCTTAATACAGAAGGCTGAAATAGTCACTGTCTCATTCACCAGGATGAAAAAATGGCACAGAGTTGTGACTAAGATGTATATAAAGTGGTCTTTAGTAAAGTCTGTGTGTGAATGATTACAGAGTGGGATTTGAGCTTTCGAGTGACACTGCTCAGTTGCCTGCAGGTTCTTCAGTTCAGTGATCTGTCAGTATCTGAGACCCACAGTGAACTGAGTACACTAACAAGGTCATTAGCATTGAGTTCATCTTAGTCTGGTGCTCCTCATGTCCGCTTATACCAGTCTGTTTCCCTATGCAGAGATAGAAACATAGGAATGCTCAGCAGGTAAGTGTTCTCAGGGCAATGCCGCTAAAGCCATTTTACATATGAAGGAGTGCATATCTATGTCTTTAATCACATGCTGATTTACTTCAGGTAGCTCTATTTGGTAAACACAAAAATAATGTAAACTTGGCAGTAAGTAGGCACATCATTTTGAATGCCATCAAGTGAAAGGAGAATATAAGAGTGAATAAGTGTTTTCCTAGAAAACAGGTTTACTTGTCTGGAAGTGTCCTGGGTGCCAAAAGCTCAATTGCAAAAGACTAATGACTCCACAGGAAAACGGAAGGACTGTGCAGGCCATGCACTTCCCTTGAGCTATTACAATGATTGACTCAAATGGCTTGTTAGTATAAGAGACTTCCAGCAGGAGCTGGAGCACACTGTATACTGTGTATGTTTTAAGGAAACATGGACTGTGTTGATTTACAGCTCCCTAGGTTTCTCCTCTAAGCAAAATACAGGTTAGAGATGAAAGAAAAAAAAAAAAGATGACACCCCACTTCCCTCCCCCCCCCAAAAATTTAGCAGAAAGCACTGTGAGTAGCGTTAGACAAGTTATGGCCAGGTAAGCAGAAGTAGCAGCATTCAGTCATTCAGTTTCCTAGTTTCACCATCTGCTTTTTAACTTTACACACTATGCACAAGGATGAAAATATTAAAGGGCAGAAGGTCACCATTACTTCAAATAATTGGTATTTTAAATATGTTAGAAATACCATGAGCACTGGCAGGAAGCCATTAGCTGCAGACAAGGAAACAAAATTTATCTTCTCAGATTTATAATGAAAAGTCCATATATCGCAGTAAACCCCTGCAAAGAAAGTCTTTAGAGAGCAATTCAGTTCCTCAAAGTTTCAAATTTTAATCAGAATATTCCACTGTCTTATGTATCTTAAATAGCTGTTTGTACAAGAGAATTCATAACCAACAGGAACAGAGTTCATACTGCATGAACTCTGACTTCATGCTTCTCAGAACAGACATGAACTTAAATCCCTACTTTTGAATGGCATTTGCACTGGGACTTTGAATTGTGTTAATCTTATAATTTCCCCATTTAGTAGCACAGAGTTTGACTTTAGATCTATAAGCACAAAGGCAATTCTTCAGTTTGTCTGGTTAAGGGACAATTTTAAAACCTGTAACTGATGTATCACAGAATGTAATGACTAAGCCTCTGAAGCAGAATATTCCACACCAAGATACTTCTCCACAAATAGCTTAAAACTAAAAAGCAAATAAAGCTAAGCATTTCAGTAGTGCAGCCCAAAGCCTGGTGTTTAAGTCCAGGGGTGAAGGAGGAGCGTGCACAAAGGTCCACACATAGGACATATCAGCAGGTCTTTCTTAACAAGTAAATTTCTTCATGTAGGCACTTCTGGGTGACATCCAGGAAAGAAAGAAAGAAAGAAGAAAAAAAAAAGGAGAAAGAAAGAGAGAAAGAAAGAAAGAAGAAAAAAATAAATAAATAAATAAATAAATAAATAAAGAAAGAAAGAAAGAAAGAAAGAAAGAAAGAAAGAAAGAGAAGAGAAAGGAAGAGAGAGAAGAGAAAGGAAGGGAAAGGAAAGAAGAAAGAAGAAAAGAAAAGAAAAGAAAAGAAAAGAAAAGAAAAGAAAAGAAAAGAAAAGAAAAGAAAAGAAAAGAAAAGAAAAGAAAAGAAAAGAAAAGAAAAGAAAAGAAAAGAAAAGAAAAGAAAAGAAAAGAAAAGAAAAGAAAAGAAAAGAAAAGAAAAGAAAAGAAAAGAAAAGAAAAGAAAAGAAAAGAAAAGAAAAGAAAAGAAAAGAAAAGAAAAGAAAAGAAAAGAAGAGAAAAAAGAAGTTCCTATCTTCTTCTAATAGAATTCCTAATTCTTCTAATAGAAGAAAATAGGAATTCCCACACCCATTTAGTCTGAAGTGAAAGTTTTGTACAAATGAATGTGACTTGTTCCTTCTCCACCACATCACATCTATTTAGGGGAGGATTTAGCACTATGAACTTTTAAAAATTCAGCATAGCTTCTACTAGTCACTTTTTTATTCATTGCTGCTTTCATGAAAATGGATGGTACTTATTAGGTAAACTTTCATTTATCCCATATAATTAATTTGAACTAATACTGCTTGGACAGTTCTTAGAAATGTGATATTAGTATTGGCAGAGGTTCCTCTATTGTCTGCCATGTTGTCTAAAATTCTGCCAAGCCACAAGCTGGGTCATCACTGCTTTTATAGACTCAAGTAAAGCCAGCTAGCAATAGTATGCTTTTGGCAATTTTAGAGTTGCTATTTTAATGGTACTTTGCCTGTAGCTGTCTATTCTCAGGGGTTACAAAAGGAATCCTAGGGTTTCCAGTATAGCATCTCAGACAAGGTTGTATCCTGAATTTACAGTAATTGAGAATAGCCATAGGATTAAACCATCATTTGATACTGTGTTTGGATAAGCCCCTCAATTTAGATGTTATTCCTATCAGATATTCATTTTAAAGTAAAGCATTTTTAGGGGCTTAGTAGCTCAAGCCAAATGCCACGTCAGCTTTCTCCCTGCTATACATAGCCACCATCTGGCACAACTGCATCAGTGCAACCCCCCAGGGTTACAAACTGCAGCAAACTGTGGCACCATTACTGCTTAGCAAGGTTTCAAGCAGGTGTGAATTCAGCTTGAGCTGCAGCTAGGTCTCTGCAGCCCTAGCAGCACAGCAGATCACAGGTTGACAGTATCTCATGTGTGACACTGAGGCTAACATCAGCTGGAGACTGGATGTATGTTTTCTTTTTATCTCCATTTATCTAAATTATGGACTGAAGAGCTTTAAATTGGCTATCATTTAAATGAGAATATTCCGATCATTTTATAGCATTAATAATGGTGATTCAGCTTACTCAAGAGCAGGGGTTTGCCGGTAAGGTCTCTAGAGAAGCAGTCTGATGTGTATGAGACCTGTGTTACAAGAAACTTAATAAGGACAATAAACTCCATGTCAATGAAAACATTTTGTCTTGGGCAACTTAATCAGTATTCATTAACTTCATTCACCATTGAGCTCTCAGACTGATCTGGAGCATATTGGCTGAATCTTTTAGCTGAGGGCTTGATACTTGAAATGCTCAGAGCTTCACATTTTAGGGTAGCCTTCAGATTACTGTTCAATATATCCAGCTGCAGTTTTGACATCAATGAGTGATACCAAATATTTTATGTAACAAATAAAAATTAATTGTACATGCAGAATATACAGCGTTCTGCACATTAATGCCTGAGCCATCATTATACTTCTTTGCAGAAGCCATTATGGGCTGTCCTTAAAAAAGCATACATAGCCTGTTTCTGTTTCACACGTGGCAGCAACTTCCAGCCAGACCCCACAGAACAATGACTTAATTGGGCTATTAGGTAAACAGCCTGCATGACCATATTTACCAGTTTTCTCACTCTGTTTGCAAGGATAACTAATTAGAAGCGGCTCATCCAAACATATTAGAAAAGAGCTTAACACAACACCTGCTGTGCATAGTTTGTGTGCTGCATACACAAACAGTGCAGAATTGCACAGTGGAGAAAGCCAACGTGTGGCTAATGAGTGACCCTGCTTTTGCAGAACAACAGAGCTTTTGGCATTTCAGATACGCTGAGGAAAGTGGAGATTAACAATTTTGAAATTATCTATTCTATACTAAAAAACCAAAACAGCATTTTGCTGATTTGCATTCTGTTCTGCTTTGTGATACAAAACTGAAACAAAGGAATAAGAGGGAAAACATTGTGATATCCTTAGAGAAACATTTGTAAGGGGCCATCCTCATGGCTGCCAGGACAGACAATGGTGTAACAGCTCTGCGGGGCTACACCAAAGGTATGACCAGCCTAACAGCTAATACCTATGAAATAGTATGGCAGAGCATACATATTGCAATGTGAGCCCAGAATACTTTTCTATCCTTTTACATTTAGCAGTTTGTTGGCTTCCAGATACAGATGTCTCAAGCTTTGTATATGATAACCCTTGATGGATACTCTTCTATGAAAGTATTGCTGCTTTTTGAATGCATACACAGAACCAGTATTCATCTTACCCCCTGGCAAGGGATTTCTTGCAACAGTTTAACTTTGCACTGGATGAGGAGCTACTTCCTTTACCTTTTATTTGGAACCTCCTGCTTTGAATTAGATGCGATGATCAACTTTCTCTCGGAAGAGCTATCAAACAGCCATTTAGCTGTCACTGTCTCTAGGTTGCTCATAATGTTGTAAGACAAAGTCTTATCTCTCTCTTGTTATCTCTTTTCCAAACTGAAGAGTCCTGGTCTTAGAAGGTAAGCTCTTCCATACCTTGCTGGTTTTCACTAGACCTCTCCTAGATTTGTTTTATCCTTTGTGGGCTGACAGAGCAGAACTGTGCACCATATTCATGATGGAGGTGTGCCATGGAAGTATTCAGTGACACAGTGATACAGTCTTTCTTAATAATTCTGAACACTAGACTTATTTTCTGATTGATACTGAGCTAACGTATTCACACAATAATAACTGAACCTCATTTTTGAGCTACAATAAATTGTTCAGAATCTATCAGTTAATATTTAAATTGGGAGTGCATATTTCCATGAATACCACTTCATACAGATCTACCACTGTATTTCATCCTTCATTTGAAATTCCAGCCACTCAGATCAGTAAAGGCTACATGCAATTCGTTCTTCCCATCCTGTACAAACTGACATAATTGGAAGACTTTCTTACATTGCTGTTTGTGCCCTTCTAATTATTTTGTAACTGTGCTGCACAGCGAATCTCATCACATCAGCCTTATCACATTTCACCATAACGTGCTGTCAAGGCCCTTCCTCCACAGCTAAAATTTACCTTTTTCTCCTACCCACATATATTACCTAATTATCTGTGGCCCTTTTATGCAAAGGCTGCCTCATTTCCTCAAGAGCTTTTTGGAAATCCAGGAAGACTAAAACAGACACGAACCTGACTGCACTTTCAAAATGTTCCAAGAGATTTATGAGACGTGACTTCTTTTACGAAAATACATGTTCATCCTCTGGACTGTGTCATTTATTTATATGTGCAGTAATGCTTCTACTGGTTCTACAAACATAGCTCTGCAGCAACAGACAACTCACTGACTGAGTTTCCTGAATCTCCCCTGGAATTCTTTTTAGCAAAGGCATCGAGGAAGTTTATCCAGATAATTTTAACATGTTAGGAAAAAGCTGCATTCTAGCCAAAACAAGTCAAGATACTTACAGGTTTCTTACTGAAATCTTCTACAGATTTTATTCAGGAAAAAATAATACACTGTTGTGCAAAGTGTTATGCATTGCCCTTCATTAATTCATGGTACTAATGTGCAGAAATGAAGAAATAGCTGGTAGGAAGAGAATAAAAGACTCTCAGAGGCAAATACATGATTTAAGGGAGTCTGTCTTTATCTATAGCAGTAATTACAGTTACATTAGATATGTCTGTTCCTCCAGAACCAGTATTTGTTAAAAAGGTGTTTCAGCTGGAGATGATAGCTCCTATTTTATCTCACTTTCTCACTGTGAGAAAAAACAAAATAATTAATGTTTGAGCACATGGTGATCCTTGTGATGCCCCTGAGGCAAAAGGGGATGCAAGGCACCACAAAGCTGTAACTGACTGACAAAGCAGATATGTTTCATCTTGTGTTATAAATGTAAGACTAGATAACAAAGCATTGAGGACAGATTGTCAAAGGGCACAAGATCCCACCAGCCCTGGTCAGGTGGTATTTCAGATGCTTCAGTACCTTGTGAATCGGGCTTTGTGCACATTTGCAAAAATGCTGAGAAAACACAGCAAGAGCTTTTCTGGGCACCCTGTTCTGAAAAGATTGCTATGTGTCCACATGTCTTTTAAAGCATCATCACTTGATGATCCCCCTCTATACTTCAGTATTTCAACTAGAATGTTAGTTGTTGCCACTGACAAACTGGAAGTACTGTAACATAAAATGACATTTTGTGTTCTCTCAGACTCATCAGTGCAAACCCAGGAAGCATCCTTACAATCTGAAAAAAAAATGCATTAATTGGAATACTGCTGCAAAAAATGAATGGCAAGTGACTTCAGTGCTGCTCAGGGCAGTTGCTGATCAGTGGGGCAGGACTACATAAACTCCATTAAGCAGTGCTTTGATTTCAACTGGGATGGCTGTTCTTATGTTTGCTTTCTATTACTTCCTCTGGCAAAGCCATAAAAATCATGTTCTGTTAATTCTCAAGAAAGCTAATAATATGCAATGCTTCAGAAACCCATACTCAAGATGCTACTGCCACTGTGCTGCATTGCACATTATGAACCCAGTGTTTCATAGCTCCAGGGTTTGGCCAAAGACATTTTTTTCCCACAGCCTCCAGGTCTCTTAAGTTCAGCTAGCAATGCATGCATACTACTACATAGTAAAGCCAAATTCACAAAGGGCAAGAGATTATTTTTCATGGATTTTTCAGAGATAGGTGGGACATGTTTAGTTTTGCGTGATATATTGCATAATACAGCACTTTGATCTGTAGGAAAACATGCATCAAACTTATGTCATATTCTACCACCCCAAATCACAAATCTAATAGTGAAAAATTGTTGTTTAATAACCTTGAAAATATTGCCCTAGGTAGTGTTCTGTACTATATAGTGCCTTTTTGCTGTCACAGAAGACAGGAGGAAGCTGTTGTGAAAGCACATGGTTACAGCAAATTAAGAAATGCAGAGGGTGTATTCTTGGTGTATAAATTATGCCATATGGGATATTTGTGTTAGCTGTAAGCTATCTTAATGTTTCTGTGGTGGTGCATCCAGTTAAACTTGTTTGTATTAAAGTTCTCCCTGTACTGGTACTCCTGTGTCTCTCAGGTATTGTGAAAGTTGCTTTGTTAACAGCTGTAGAGCACATCTGGATTCTTGACAGAAACCACTGGTAGATATTATTTTATCCCAGTTCTTTGCTATTGAACATGATAATAATGCCAAGGGATCAAAATACCTGTTACTGTAGTATAGAGCTTTCTCTTCCTTATTTGAAAGTGGAAATACTACCATAATTTATTTTTAGAAATATGACTCCATTTGGTTTGGCTTTGTCTGTTTAGCCTCCCTTCTGACAGCATCATCTCTTCAATTTATCCCCTTTTTGGTGTCTGCATTCACATGGCAACTCTATCAGAAACAATAAGAAAATGCATTTTGGGAGCTCTACCATATATGGGTGAGATTTTAGCTCTTCCCTTAGATGCAAATGATAGAATTAACTGCTTCTTCAGCATATTGGTGAGAAATGCTTTGAGCTGGTTGGGTAAAGCTGAATTTTAATTTAAGTCACTGTATTTTAATTTAACATAACCTTCCTGGTAGGCTGAAAAGAACAGCTAAAAAAATATTGGCTCCCAGCATTACCAAAGCTGTCATTTTCAGGAAATGACATAAAATAGAGAGGAATTCAAATGAAAAATGAGTCTGAGTAGCTGAAATATTGCACGTGTTGGGAGTTCAGAATTCAAATTTGGCATCATCTTTTATCTTTGACCCTGAACATATAAGTTGGGCTAAATACATGCATCTGAGAACCCCATCAATTCGTGGACTCCCTCTCATATTTCTCCTTTTCCCCAATTAAGACTTAGTGCTCATTCCTTCTGACTTCAAATCTGAATTCTGTACATGTTACCATAGATGTGGTGTGTCTCTCACTGGGAAGCCTGCCCCCTGAGGTCCTTATACAGGGTGCAGAGGAGCAGATGTATGAGATGGGAGCTGCTACAGGCATTGGACCATATGATCATTCTCAGCCAGTGGCTCATATGAGCTCACTTTCCTTCTCCATGAGAATAAAGAGTGCTTTGTTTGTACTGCAGAACCGAAGACTACATGCAGGCAGTTCCCATGGTATAGTGGGTTTACAGAAACTTGGCAGGAGAAGAAGGCAGTGACAAATATGCTGCGTACATCCAACAAGCCTGCACCATGGTCTGCATCCTGCAGCCACCTACTATTGCAGACCAGGAAGATTTGTGAGATTTTTCTTTCAAAGAGGAAGACTGTGGAAGGGAGCCCAGATCTACCTGTCTGCTCTGTGGGGACCTAATCAGCAGGAAAAAGAAAACAACTGGAAAAATGCCTGGTGCTCCAAGACAGCCATCTTTCCTCCTGCAGGCTCTGCCATGCAGCTGCTCTCCTCTGCCTGCTGCTTTGTCCTGGCTTCACTTCTAGCTTTTGCCTCCTGGACTCACCTCCATTTCTCATTGCTAAGAGCAGGGAATTAAGATGTCTTTTTAGCTGGTGTCTGACAAGCACTGTTGTTGCCAAGAGAGAGCAGCCCTTTTCAAGCAGTACTTGTTCTTGCTCTGTGAAAACACAATGCTGAACTGATTTTGTAGACAGCACAGCCTGCTTTTCCAGGGGCTATAGCAAACTCTAAAGTTTGTGCTAAAACTTAGTGTATGTGTGTAGGGGAGGGAAATCATTATTCTCAAGCCTTGAAGAGTTTCTGCACTGGATGGCAAATGCTGCTTGTGCTGCCAGGAGAGAGCATTGTCAACTGTATGTGTTGAAAGATGAGGAGTTATCCCATGCCCAGGAGCAGGAAGAGCTTTCTTCCCAAGGACATACTCATGCGTTAGTAAGTAGCAGCTTCTGCTGAAAGAAAACATGTTACAGAAGTACGTGATTGCAACTGGGAATAAGGACTGTTGCTAATCATCCCTAAATGTGAAAACATTGCAAACTCTTTGATACAAACTGCCACATGTGTGTAGGGCAAGGCTGCGCAGTCTGAAATCACAGAAGCTGGGACTTTAAGGCAGAAGCTGGGATTTTTTTTAAGCTTACCAAATGTTATTAGCAATCCCTTGACAGAGGCTTTGGAAACTGACTTTCGGAAGATGGAGAATCTGTCAGTTGTTTTTCACATCAGAAATTAAGGGCAGGTCCTTATCCCTCATAACATGTGTCGTGTTCTTCATACACTTCTGGTTTATTTTTAAAAGCATATAGTTATACCAAAAAAGCAAACCTTTGTCCAGAAGGCTTATAATGGTGCCAGGTTCTCCATTCTTTCCTCTTTGATTTGAATCTATGCCACTTTGTATATTAGTTTGGAGTCAACAGGATGCTGCATCATTACCCTTCCTGAGGGCAGCTTCCTTTATTTTTCTGAAGGATCCATGATTGCCACGTGTCAGGAAGCTGTCATAACCAGCTCCGAATATTTACATTTCTTTAATAATAAATGTAATACCACATACGGTGTATTTTTAATTTTTCAAGTTGATACAGTGAGCAGTATGCTTCCCATCACAATATACATGTGAGGTAACAAAAATATTGTTAAGGAAATTTGGGTTTCTAAATCTCAGGCTTTTTGTCTAAATTAGCAAACACCATGCTCATTTTATGAGTGGCAAGAAATGGAAATTAACACAAGATGACATAGCTAAGTTTTTCTTCCCAGCTCAATGAGATCTTGGAGCTCCCATCACATCTTGGAGCCCCCTGCACTGCAGCAGTGCTAGATCCCTTCTTCTAACTTATTAAAGGACTCTAGATCTCCACATATGTGAAAAATAAGACCTGTTATATAGCATTTTTCTTAGATTACTTGTATAGGGAAATATTTATTGACAAACATTCTTAATAGGACCATAATTATAGCCCCAAAGTGTAAGGCCAAAATCAATCTTTATGAATATGAAAAATAAAATAGAGAAATATTTTATTTCTTGATTTCCCTCTTCTCCAGTATGTTGCACCAAGGTGACACAACCTATCTCATAGTGCCTTTTTACTGAGGATGCAATAATTAGTATTCATCTTGTCATTTTTTCATGTTCATGATTGTTAATGTGTAAGAATCCCTAGAAACTAATTAAAATTCCATAAAACTGAGCACTGTAGGTGTATTCTTTGTCTGATGTAATGTCTGTGACTGACGCCTCATTGGTACCTCTTACAGGAAATGAGCAGCCACTTAAGTCTTTGAGGCTGTCAGAAGTCCCAGCTAGTGTAGGGGAGGGGTGTCTGCTTGCAGCTGCTACTGTACAGGTGGGCTTGGCTAGCTGGGGCAGACCCAATCTGAAGCAATGTTTGATCCACGAGTGCTAAGTTTTAAAACTGGTCACACAACTATTTATGTTTGAAACAGGGGATAATAACCTGTCTGCTGTGCCTAACTGGGGCTAAAACCTGCAGGGAAAGTGAGTGTAGGTCAGTATATAAAAGCATGGAGGGAGAGCCAAAACTGTAATTCCCCCTTCTTGACATAACTGAGCGCTGATGGTTCTGTCACAGCATGTTTGCAGAGGATTTTCTTCTTCCATTCCTATAACCCAGAGCTTGGAATTAGCACCACAAAGAATTTACTGCATCCTGCAGCTGCAGGAAGTGGAGTGTTGAAGGATCGCTACTGAGCATGAGTGAAGAGCAGTGCATAACATATAGCTTAGCAAGAGGGACAGTCACTTCAAAGCTTATGAAGAATGCTCATGACAGAGCTTTACTGAGGTGCCCAGGGGCAGCAGTCTTGCTGACTGGGGATTTAGGTGTTGCTGGTTTTCTACTGTTACTCTGCCCTGTAAGGTCTGGCCAACTACCCAGGCTGTCTAACTTACCCTCCAAAGGAGATGGCTGAGAGCTGGTGACTGAGCGCTCGGCAGGAACCTCTGGAAGCCAGGTCTAGTTCCTCTTACTCCTGCACAACACAGCTTGACAAGGTATGTCCTCTACTGAGGGAAGTGATTAATTCGCTAGTGAATCTGACAATATACCTGAACAGTCAGCATAGAGAACAGAATGGATGCTAAAATCAGTTATAGATGGCTCTAGTTTGCTTTTTCTAACTCTGCTTCTATATATTTATATTCTGGTCCGACTGTACTGACATGAAAGGAGTTAGTAGCCACTGTAATGGAAGACAAGTGGAATACTAAACACCTGTTTTCATTGGTGCTTATCCATACGCAGAAGAGATTAATATTTTCCTAGAGAATGAAGTAAAGTAATAAAGCTGAGCAAATCCCCAGAGCACAGTATCACTTATTGCATAATAAATAACATCATCGTTACAGATGCTTCTGTTCTTCAAGGAGTTAAGACTCAGTGTGACATTATGGCTATAACAAAACAGATTCTGGATGCACAAAAGGAATTAAGTGAAATGGAGAAATATACCTTTTCAGGAGCGAATTCCCTACACAGTTTGATGCTTCCGTGTCAGAAGAGATCCCCCACCCTTTCCCTGCTAATTCAGCTACTGCAAGGAAGCATGCCCAGGATTGTTCTGAAGCCTGTCCCTCCTGTGAACACATGGAAAGGAGAAGGAGGCCCACAACAGCCCCTACAGCATAGGTTCTCCAAGCAATCCTTACCTTGCCAATCCCAGCAATTTTAGTTCCTTTGTACTAGTTTATCAATTTTCCACAAAACAAGGAATGTTTGTCATTTTTCAGGACAAACAAAACTGGCTTTAGGGAAGGGGAGCAGGCTTCACTGACATCAAAGTAACTGGGACTGAGGTGGGACTTAGTTTGTCTTAATACAGACTGTGAAAAATGCTATTGGTGATAAACGCAATAATGGAGATAAAAGAGTGGGTAAGTGTTTAGTCTGAGAAACAGTGTGAGCTGGGGATTTCCAAGGTTTCTGAGGATATAATTATTATGAGAAAAATTGCCAAACAACTGGAGTTCAAAGGTAGGAAAGTACAATGGCTTCTGGTTAACAGGATGACTCCTGACTGAGCCTCAGGGCAGGCGAGTTGCCTCCATTAGTACATCCCTTGGGAGATGTGCTGTTACACACCAGAGTGCTATGCAGGGCACCTGCATGGAGCTAAAGGCTGATGGATCTGCTTACGTGAGGTGAAAAGGTCATGTTGAAACTGAGTTCAAAATAAAAATTGTTCACTTCAAAACATAACGCTATTACAACTCCAAAAATAAAGCAATCAAATATTGTGTTGATCCTCATGTTCAGTGTGACTCAGGTCTTGGACCTGAAATCCAGGCAGTATAACGGTTCTATTCAGTCATTACTGCCTGAATTACTACCATTCAGGCAGTAACGGGCAGCAAAAGGATTCTATTTTTCTGCCCACACTTGATGGTCATTAAAAGGCAAGAAAAGTGAGTTTTATCTTCAGCAGGCATTTCTACATTGTGTTTGTCCTATTGCCTGGTCTTGCTCAGTGGAATGGGAGATGTCTGATTTTCACATGTTTATCTGGGTGGAAGTGAGGTCATCCTGCTGTGTCTGGTACCTTCCTTAACATGTTGGGAATGTGTGATACAGCCTTACTCTTCCCCCAAGAGAATAATACGAGTTTCGTACGTATGAGTGGAGAAAAACAAGGGAAAGATTTTCTCAGTCATGCTGGTGTGGAAAGAGGATCATAGGAGAAGTTTAGAGAAGCAGTATTCCTCTTGTTACTTTAACATAAAAGTATGCTCATTTTGAGATGGAATTTGTTCATTGTTTCATTGTTTGTGAAATCTGGGGAGTTCAAGCAGGTCATAAATTTATTGTTTTCAGTACATAGCATAGCTCTGGCAAAAGAAAAAGAAAAGTCACCTATTTTTCAGGATCATTTTGTGTTTAATAAATCCTAACAGATTCTGTTTTCTCCTTTAATTCCCTTGGGTAATTGGGCTGGGCAAGGAATAGCCAATACCCTTAAGCTGATTGTTATCATGAAACTTACAGTGGGAAATGTTGGGAAATGTCTGAATAGACACAGCGCAGAAATTAACAGTTTTAAGGTTACACCAGGAAAGCCAGGCTACTTGTATATATTCATTAACAAACATTAATGTATAGAAACATGAATGGGTTCCAAAACCTTTAATGAAATGGATGAAAATGTTTTACTTCTTGGTTACTGGGTCTGAAACACTCAGGCTTTTGAATCTTAGGCAAAATAGGCTCAGTGCCATTGGCCCCAAGGGTACTACCAGACCTGACTGTCTCTAGCCAACCACTGCGATGTCCATCCTCATCATGCCCATGGCCTCAGGATCCCATTTCAGCCCAGCCCAGGACATCCAGACCTGGTTGGAGCTACAAAGAGGTCTCCATCCCTGCCTCAGGTATGGGCCTCAAATCCATGATGCAGCTTTGTCTCCAGCCCTGTCTGTGTCTTCAATTCCTTTTGCTCCAGGCTGGACCTCCTGGATGGACCCTGACTGTGCTCTGTCTGTTCCTGTGTCTGGAGCAAGTGATAGACCCTGATGCCAGCGGACCCTGTCATACAGCACCCATTGGTAAGAGAACTGAGCAGGATCCCGGCTTCTCCTCCCTCATGGATAAGCCCTCACTGTCATTGATCCCTGACACTCTTGGGATTAAAAAATTTAAGGATGATATAAAACAGCCCCTCAGCAATGTAAAATAACAGTAAAGTGCACAAGTGAGCATCACAGCACTAAATCTTTTTTTACTTAACAGGAAATGATCTATGTTTTAAAAGGAATTCATTGTGTTCCTTTATAAACAAATTCTTTCTTTAAAGAATTTTTCATAAGTCTTTAATTTTAGTTATTTATTTTTCACTATGGGATTTTCCCATCAAGTTTATTCACACACAGTAATAATGTTCTAGAAGTCGTGTACATCACCCTGACACAAACAAAATTATGTTACATCAAGCTGGCTCTCTTCAACCCATACTTGATGCTTCCAACTGTTGCTAGACCAGCCAAATAGCTGGGGTGTTTGGCCTGTGTAGTTTGGATGCTTCTTTCCATTTTTACCCTGTGTCTTGAAACTCAGCATTAAAATTCTCAAGTGTGGCTTCTTAAAAGAACATATTTCTATTCAGTTTCCAGGTAAGGGTGAGAAAGAGAGATTGACAATTCAAAGATTTCTGCTGTTTTCAGAGTTTCAGAAGCCAGGTGTGTGGCTTGATATTTTCCAAAAGGTCAAACGCAAGTAATTACTGTCAATGGAAGATTTTATGTCTGTGTGTTATGACTGCACTTTACAGCAAGTGAGCAGTAAAAACCTGACAGTCAATGCATATTTAGAAAGTTTGATTTAACTTGCCTGGTTCTCCTGGAGATGATTAGTGCAGCTCTGTCTTCTAATGATGTGGTCAAGGGAACTTTTCCTCTGAACTCTGGAATGGCTCAGGAAAGGAGCAGTCTCAGGTTGACCTTTACTAGTCTTTATCAAAGACTTCTGCACTGTTTCAGCTCATGCTACAAAATTTACTGTGCATTTTCAGAGCAGCTCCAAGTAAAGGTGGGTGGACTTTTCTGGTAGGATGGGAGCTTTTACGAGGACAAACAAGAACCAGTATAGCCTTGTTTGTTCTGCTTGTGTCCCACAGGCATATATATTTCTAGGAGCTCTTCAAAAGACAGACAACAAGCTAAACATTGATTCTTCTATGGAGAGACTGAAGATTAGTTAAAGAAAACAGTTGTGCAATTTCTTGCAATCTAGAGCTCTTCTTTCATAGTGCTATTTACTGCAAATAGAGTATGCACAAATTACTTTACCTTTAGCACAGCAAAACTGCAATGGCTACACCTAAGCTTGTAAGCTCTGCTCATAGCCATGACTTTTGGATAATGATGTGGCAAAGAACACAAAATTTCTGTAGCCATGACTGCAGCTGAGTGTAAAAAATACCAAAATAACAAATGTAAGGTTGGTATAGCTGTAGATACACCTGAACTGCCAAACTGTAGGAATATAGATCATCAGAACTTGGTCTGGTTTCTTTATCGAAATATAATTAGGCTACAAATCTTGCAAGATTTAGGTTTTTGCAAGATTTCCAGCAAAATGTGATTTTTGGCCTGGGAGAAAATACCATGAGACAATTTTTACATTTAAGTAGTAAATTTTGGTTGGAGCTAGCAGCACAGAACATGATGAGGTGTTTGCCAAAAGGGAATTGGAAAAGCTGAAAAACTTCAAACATTTTCAGGCAGAAAATAATGATGGGATTTAAGCCTCAGGGAAAATTCTAACTGGTTCCTATATT
The DNA here is from genome assembly GCF_012275295.1 of Melopsittacus undulatus. NCBI lineage: Eukaryota > Metazoa > Chordata > Aves > Psittaciformes > Psittaculidae > Melopsittacus > Melopsittacus undulatus. The sequence goes on along the minus strand of NC_047527.1, from coordinate 76,499,445 downwards.
ATCCAAATATGTTTCCTTCCCTCTTAAGGTGATGGCAATGTTCCTGCTGTCCTTGTTGTGTTTGAACTGTATTGTTAAACATTAGTATCATTGCAGGACTGTTGTTCATTATGAATATTTCAAGTGAAGATGACGAATATGAAGGATGAATATTTTCAGTCTCTGCCTTTCTTCCTTAACTTGGATACATCTTCACCTCCTCTGCATGTTCCACTTTCTCCAAGAGCTGTCTTGAGTGTCTCCTCACTTACTCATGGGCACAGCCATATCCTTCCAGTCATTGACAGGTTTTATTTGGGAGTAGTTGCACCACTCTGCCAGAAAATACCATAGCTCTGCACCCAAGTTTGTAATGCTAGTTTTTGAAGGGAACCAGTATTTCTGTGTAGGGTGGGGATCTCTTGGTGTCATATCGCAGTGGAGTTTCCTTGAGCTTGCAACAAAGCTTCAGATGGACTACTTTTTACAATATTATTTTTGGATATTCAAAGTTTGCTGCTTTACAGTAAGTAATGGAGAAAAAAGCATTCCTTCCCAGAGGTTACTGCAGATCAACTATATGGAGCGACTAAACTAGGTTAATAGAAATAATGGTGTGTGGAGTTTCAGTCTTTTACATAGAAGTCCATTAGTCTGAGAGATTGGAAAGACTGAAGAACGCAGCAGGCTAGGTTAGATTAGTAGATTAGATTAGATTCAGTAGATTAGATTAGATTGCAAATTACCTTGTAACTAGAATTATTTCCAGACAAACCATTCTTGTCTCTGTTGTACATGTATACCACAGCACAATAAACACTGAATAATACCATTAATTATTTTGGCCAAATGATGAGAGCTGGAATTCATATTACTTTGGAATTTATTCTGGAATAAAAATCTAGACAGGAAAAAAAAATAATCGTAAGCTATTATTTCACTTTATTTTTAACCGTGATGCTAAGCTGAGGATCAGAATTTGCTTCTGTTATGTTATATAGACACTCATACCAAGCTCTGCTCTTCAGGATTTGCTTATCCACTAAGGAAAAGACAGTATTTCTAACAGCAATATGAGATATATTTCATACTTCTCAGTATTGCATAAAGAGCATAAAATGTCAATTATGGTGAAACTGAATTAGTGGAAAAGATTTTCTTGGTTTAGAATGGTGTTACAGAATACCAACCATGATCTGTTTTTTAATACTGCATAACACTGGGTAGGCAATAAGTATGCTTTTAAAAGATCAAATAGTTTTCAACTCTTTCTAATATCTAGTGCTGCTAGATAATTCTAGGTTTTAGCTTACTTCATGAAAATATTTTGTGTTTCAAAGTGATAGGGGAAAGGTGGGCTTTCATGTTATTTGTCTAATCTTCAGGAGTCTTTCCATAGTTATCAACATTAGATAAAGGCAGGTAGATGAAATCAAATGATTGCTGACATGACAAGTCACAAGGGATGGTCCTGTGTCTTCTGTCTTTTTATCAGCTCAGGTCTACCACGTCTATTCCCTCTACAGGGACAATTTGTACTTTAATTTCTCACCTGCTGAATGTCCTGTTTAGTTCATTGAGAGAATAACCCATAGGTGATTACACTGTCCCTCTGATTCTTTGTCAGACTTCAACCAAGTTTATCAGAGATACAAAAATCTGCAATAATTACTGTAGCTTCGTAAAAAAAGAGCGACTCAAAAGTTTCTTCTTGGATACCTCCTGGATTTTTTTAAATTTCTTTCTAAGACATCAGAAACCCCATCCAGAAGAAAAACTCAGAGCTGAGGGGACCAGGAGCACACCGTAGGAAATCAGACTTCATTCGTACTCATGCTCACAGCACCACTGGTTCCTGAGGTGCTTTGCAACAGCTAGACATAGATGCTGCAGATCCTGTCCTCTTCCTTTTCTCAGTTATATATCTCATTATTCCTGTGAGGCAAGGAAACAAAGAAAGGAGGAATGAAGTCAGGCAGCAATATTTGTTCACTTCTTTGGTAAGATCAGAGCTAGCAAGGAACAAGCAATACAGCTGAGGGGAGTTTCTCGTCTTGCCAAGATCTATGGTTATCATCCCATTTCCTGTTAAAGCTACATTTAATACACAAAGAGATCTGGGTTTTCAGGATTTCACCATTAACTTCAAAGTAACGTGAGCAAAGAGGTGAATTATGCACTCTCTGAGAGTGAAAGATGTTTTTCTTCTCACCAAAACTATTTGCTTTCATTTTGTAAGAGGTTACTCAATGTGTTGAAGTTACATAGTAGTAGAATTCCCAGGACAGTAGATTCTGTCTTAGCCTTCTTCCTTTTTTTTTTTCCAGACTATGTAAGATTTCTAATTCTGGGTTTAGCCTGATAGTTTCCCCTAATGGCTTTGACACAATCCTAACACGAAAATAGCTTTCATCACTGTGATGTCCAATATAAACAGCCCTAAAAAACACCTTCCAGCCTTCCAGCAGCCACTTGATATTTCCTTTGGATAACTTATTTTTTTGCTGTAGTAGGGCTGCAGAGAATCTATGAATTTATCATTTACTTATTTGAATCTTACAATTTTACCTGAAATTACTGGTCTAAGTGTTACTTAGGAAAGCATGCTCTCCACCTCCTCCCTTCTCACAGTGCTATGCAATTTTTACCTAGAGTACCCTAGATTTTTTCTATAGTATTTTCCTTTAAGAGCTCTTAAATTAACATACCCTTCATTGATACTATACTCTCAGGTTAAGCGTGGATCCAAGCATTCCTGACCTGAGTGTAAATTTTTATCCAATTTTTGGTTTTGAACCAAAGCAAGATCCTATATGGCAATCCCATTCTCAGGAATAAGGTTAAAATTGGCTAGAGATCAAGCTCACAGATCATTAGACTGCATTTTATAAGCTTTGTTTATGTTACATTGAGAGTGGTAAGATTTAGTTTTTTCCCCATCTATTTCCTTTCTCCAGATGAATTTTTGCAGTGTCGCAGCCCTAATGGCAGTTAATAAAAGGGAAGCAAATATTGGTGAGAGAATCTTAAGTAAGTTTCAGAGCCCTTAAATTAAATTCACTTTTGCAATCATGAACTAATCTATTGCCTTTCTCTTCCATATAAAGCAAGCTGGAACTTGTGATTTAAGTTTAATTTAACATTCCTTGTGTACAAAGGCTTTAGAAGCATGTAAAATTAACACATAATAAAATGAAGTGCTGAACCTGTGCCATTGAAAAAAGAGCCATAACACACCCTCATATATCGTGTCTTATACTAAAGACCAAAAATGACACTAGGAGTGCCTAATATTGTTTTAGCATTATTTTTCCCCTGTAAAAAGTGAATGCTAAATATTGTTATTTTATGTAGTTATGCCAGAGGATTTGCACGAAGAGCTGTTACCCTCCTTGAAGGCGATTTATGTTCATCACAGGTAAACAGGGTGGTGTCAGATCTGGAAATGAGTTGGAATCTGGGAGACCTGTCTTTTAAGTGTACTTTGTCTTGGGCACTATGTCAAGGAATGCTGATCACCCTTTAGACCATATGTCTGTAGCTTATTAGCAAAATATTTTAGATCACATTTGGTCTTAGTGCTGAGGAAGAGGACAAAGAGGATTTGGAAAACCGAAGCAACATGGATTAGCAGTGGGGAAAACAACCAGCTCCAGAAGTACAGCGACTAGTGGCTGAAACAGCTAGCTGCTACCCATGTCTTATTATAGCCCTTGGTGAGCAGGTTGCTATAAGGTATGTTTAAATTCCAGAATCTGTCACTTGTCCCAGATTTAACAATTAATGTTTCACCTGCTCCAAAATTAAGGGCAAACTTCAGTGCTTCTAACTGAAATATTATTTGCAGCCAATCAGCCCTGCTGACAGTGACTCCTGGCTCTTCTGTAATATAAAGCTTACAGACATCAAATGCAAAAAAAAAATCTGCTGTTTTTTCTCCCACTATGCACCAAGGATTGTAGAATTATAGAATGGTTTGTGTTGGGAGGGACCATCTAATTCCAATGGTGGATGAATAATTAAGACTTTTGCATCTAGATCTGGAGATACCTGAGATTAGCTTTTTTGACTATCCTAAAACAGGCATTCGTGCAAACCTGATAATCATGGTATTGACAACTGATGGCCACCAGAGACAAGAATGGTCCTTCCCCAAAAACTTCAACTAGCAGAGCCCTATATTAACACAGGTCCCACTTCTATGGTTGAACGAGTAACTTGTCAGCAGCCTTAGAGAACAAAGGAAAGTAACTACAATAGCCCAAGCTCAGGCAGGCTTAAATTTCACTGGTGCTCTACTATATTTGGAACATTTATGTTAAAGATGGCTATATTTTAACCTTGGATGAACATTTATTTGTGTTGTGCAGTCAAGTATGCTGCACTCTAAGGAGTTCATACAAGTTCAGTATTGTGTACTAGAAACCAGTCTCCAAATGTCAGAGTCTAGATTATTTTGGTTTTGCAACAGTCTACATTCTTTTGTGCTTCTGCGAAACTGGACAACAATGAGACATGATCCCATTGTGGCAAGGTCTTAATTCTCCATGCTTAGTTGCATGCTGCCAAAACCACAATGCCTTTTCTGTTTTGATGGGGTAGGTGAAATTAATAGCGAGGTGTTAGGCAAAATTCTGAACTGACGGCAAGTGCACCAAGGTAGGTTTGAATAAGGCAATTTACACAAAATTTAAGGATTTCAACTTTGGTAATAACACACCTTTTGTCTTTGAAAATTTCATGCAGTACCCCAAAACTACAAGTTATGGGTTTTAACCTCATTAGCACAGGCAGCAGGCTAAGTATTGTGTTCAGTTCCAGGGTTATTTCTTCTTTCCACACTGACATACTTCATTCTCCTAGGAAATCTGCTCAGGTGCTTCTGTGACTGAAAATTTCTCAGTGGAAACAGGTCCTGTCCAGTCACACATAGGTTTTGGCCTAAAGTATTTTATGTCACAGAGCAAAAAAAATGTTTATCACCAGAATCAAATGCACTGAGACACGTAGCTCAGTCATATTTGGGGCAAATCTGGATGACATTCAGTCCATCCTGTTTAAAACAAGAACTATTGCCATTGCTAAACTATTGCAACTATCAGCAGCTATCATTTGACACTAGAGTAATGGCCTAGCTTAGCTGAATATTGAAAAGCAGGAAAGTCCACCCACTCTCTACCTAGCTGCTTTCAGTGCTTCACTATCCTGCTGGAAGAAATTCTTCCTACTGTCACTTATGAATATCCCAAGTCATGACACATGTGCCTTGGCCCTTGTTATGGTCTCTGATATTGCCAAGAGAAGTCTGACTTTGTTATCTCTGTCACATCCTTTCACATAGTCACCAGCTGCTACTCAATCCCCTTTTAGCCTCTCCTTTGCCAAACAAAAGATGTACAACTCCCTCAGGTTTTCCTCATACTTTATGTGTCCCTGTACATCTTAATAGACACCTTGTAGACATTCTACAGGTTTTAACATCCCTCTTGAAGTGCATGTGGGTTGCCAGAAGTGAACATAGTATGCACCATTACCCCAGCAGCATATTAAAAAAGGAATAAACAGTCTTGATCTGCTGGCCATGTTGCCCCTAGTGGTAACCCTTAGTGGTTTACTTTATTCATGATGGAAGCACACAGTTGGCAAAGGTTCAACGTGGCATCCACTGTAATGCCTCGGTCCTTTTCACTGAGGCTGCTGCCAGCCAGTTCCCAACCCCTACTGATGCCTGGCGCTATTCTGCCCAAAGTGTACTTCATAGAATCATAGAACAGTTAGCATTGGAAAGCACCTTAAGATCATCTATTTCCAACCCCCCTGCCATGGGCAGGGACACCTCACACTAAACCATGTCACTTCTTCCTGCTGAATCCCTTAAGACTTCTGTTGTCCCAGTCCCTGAGCTTCTTAGATCACTGTGAACTGTAGTTTGCCATTTGTCATGTAATCCTCCTAATTTAGCACAGAAACCATGTCCACGTGAGTCGATTCATTGATTGATTGATTAAAGAGATGTTACATCTGAATTCTGAGAGTTAACCCTAAACTCTCCTCCTTGTTTACATTGTAAAACATCTCTCCTGTATGGACTGGACCCTAGGTGAATATTGCTGAGAGGAGAAGGTGACCTGTAATACTCAGCAGATGGCTTCAGCCCACACTGTACTTTTTTAGATAAGGACTTTCCTGTGCTGCTTTCTTATGACCTGATCTACTTTAGCTATTCAGAAAACAGCTGTGGTAGTTTCTTAAGTACTGTTTACTGATTGAAACCATGTAATATTATTAGAAACATTTATAAGTATTGAAAACATAACAATACTGAATGATCTAGCATCTTCATAGTACAGCTGGTATGCTGGAACTATTCTCTGAGATATGTTTTACAGCTGTACATTGTGATTAAAAGAGAGGAAAAAGTGAGCACAACAGTGGGAACTGTTCCAAGAGCAGTGATAAAGATCTCCTTCCTTGTCTGGAGTTGCCCTTTAAGCCCTAGACTCTTAATCAGCAGCAAAAGGAAGCAAAAACTTCCTTCTCCGACTAGACCTGATTTCAACTAAGATGTGAGACTGTCTTTCACAAAATACTCCCGTCACAATCTGTGTAAGAGCTCCTTAGAAAAAATAAAATAAATTAAAATAGCTTGGTCTTTTGCTTCCTTCAGTTGTTAGACTAAATAGTAAGAGAACAGCACCCTTTCTGATGGTCACTTTCATGAATACAAAGCTACCCCTGTTTCACTGAGATAAAGCAGCTTCAGCAGTGTGTGTTCTGCTTTGCTAGGTACATTTGATCTTCTTTAGTTGATGACTTTTCTGCAAGTAATCTACATCCAAAAAGTGAAATCTACTCATTTTTCATGTGAAAAAAGCCCAAATGAAGTTTGCTTTGAGGAAGCATTCTTCAAAGCTTCCGATCCCTACAAAAGTGTTCCAATCCAGATTTGGCGGGGAATTAACTGGATTTCACACCATCTCATGTAAAAAGTGTGAATTTCTTACCACCTCAGGGTAGGGAGGAACATGGGACAGACGAAAAAACAGAGGCATATCTATACCTTATCACTGTGAAAAAGTCTTTGGCCTTTCAAGTGCTAACATAGCCCAAAGACAGGGAAGCCTAATGAAGATGGTGACTAGGTCTGAAGAATGATGAATCTATGGAAACTGGCTTCATGAAAGGTGTGGAGGAAGACTGATGGGAACTGGGATCAGAGATAACAGCAAAAGGCAGTCAGCTGCTGAGGCAGAAGAATATGCTTTATGTTTTGAGTGTGTGGCTTGGCAGGTTGGTTAAACACCTTCCATCGAATAGAAGTTTAAAGGTATGTGAGTGATCTGGTCTGAGTGAATTAAGTAAGGCAAGACATTTCCTGGTAGAACATCTGCATGTCAATATTGAGAGGAACTTTTATTCCAGAGATAGTTAAGAATTTGGGTACTTCAGAAAAGTCCCATTAACCACTTCTGTGACTCCTTAAATGGTGACAGTAGGAGGTTTAAGCACATGAGAAACTCTTCCATTGTATCTTCCAAGGAGAAAGTTTTTGTGGGTTATACAGGATAATCATTACTCTGAATATTCTGAGTCAGGCTACAGATCTGCCAGAGAGAGCTTTGAACTTATAGCCATGAGCTTTTGAACTCAAAAGCCATAATTCATAGCAGTCACATTTTGGAAAAATTTACTTAGGATTGCATGTGGCAATGCCACTGCAAAGAATAGGAAATGTTACCAAATCTGGTAAAGACAAACTGACTGTACCGTAATGTGTTTTCCTTTTGTTTGCATATCCTTGTTTCTTTTATGACTGTTGGCAGCTTCTGAAAACTGCCACATGGAAAACAAAAGAGCCATAGTCTCTGATATATGACTGATGAAGTAGTCATGTAGACATGTCCATAAGAGATGGAGAAAGGAGCTGTATCATACTTCAAGTGCTTCTATCTGGGATACAGTTGAATATTATGTTAAATTAAGTTTGCTGCCGAATACCTCAGATCAGTCTGTGAAACCTCTTTTCCCATTCAGGTTTACTAGCTTTGATGTCCTTATCTACAGCTCTTTCAAAATTCAAAGTCTACCCAGGGAAGTTCAACCTCTGAAGTTAAGTGTGAATTTAAATCTGTATAAATACCCCTTTTTTCTTGGAGCAGTTCCAGTGGTCTCCATCATAGTTATTTCACTCGTGCAAAAAACTGGTGAAAATTGTGGATTTGTTTGCACAGTCTGCACTTTTTTCCTGACAAGGGTCTTGGTTTACAGCTGATATCCAGGTTAAGTGCTAGTGAAAACAGCTTACTTAAATATTAATTGGAGAGAGTCCACAGAATGCATTTCAACTTAAAAAAGCTGGCAATTTAAAATCCTGACCCATATAAAACATTTAAATTAAGCATGTTGGTCAGTGTAATATAAAAAAGATTTTAACTTTGCAGCAAAAACTTATTAGCTCAGATAGAAAATACATTCGCGTCAGTCAGCATGAGAACAGGTTCTATATAACTGACAAGCTGATGTTCATTTTCCCTGCCATGTTGTGTAAGATGTTTTAAGCAGAATGCACTGTTCAACTTAGATGAAGTGTAGATAGAGTACACATAGCTTCCCATAAACCTTTCCCATCTATTTGTGTTTGTTGCTTGTCCTGCAGTTTTAAGCCAACTCCCAAGTGCCAGAAATGGGGTGTTTGGTAGGTATTAGGAGTTGGCAAAGAAAGAGCAGAGAACTAGTGAGTGAACAGGACTGTTTTCAGTTGGAAACTAGAAAGTGGAGGGTTTACAGGTGCTGTGGGATATCTTTTGTATCTGGTCACGGAAAGCAGATCAATAAGAAAAAGCTGATAGCAGGGCTCCAAAGGGCAATGGGTTTTGGTGAGTACAGGAAGAAGGCTGACAGTGATGTTTGCTTACACAAGGGTAGTGCTGCTGCTGTGTGTTTTAATCTAAGTTAGACACATGAATACAGATGTCACTAGGAAGGAATTTGAAATGTTCAGGTTGCCAGAGGTTGTGAAAGAAATTAATAAGGGGTGATAATGTGATTGGTCACATATTTGTTCTGAAAGTATTTTTTCCCAAGACAGCATTAGTCTGGGTTATTCATGCTGCCCTGAGTGAAGGGTGTCCATGATTATTTTGACTTCACAATGTTCAATGTCACGCAGTGCTCAGTTCAAGGCAATAATCATGGATTGTGAGTTTTCTTTGCCGTGTACCCAATTGCCATTCATTAGCTTTGGGTTTGGGAGGGTTTTTTGTGATATGAAAACAGAAGCATATACAAGAGAATGTGTGCCTGCAGGGTGCCATGGTTTGTCCTTGCCTTTTGAAATTTTCAGAAGAAATACATTATTGCCCCTTTCTCCACAGAGGCTAATGCACTGCACAGACATTACTGGGTGAAGGCAGAGCTGGGCAGCAGACGTGGCAATGAGGGGGGAAGGTTAGTTCCGAGATTTCATTTTTAATGACTGGATTCCAAGCTAAATTTAGAGGGCCTTCTTCATTACAGGCTTTTCTGACACTGGCAAAGGGTTAGTTAACTGTTACAGACAGCTTGGTTAGTTACAAAGTCAGTTAGTTAGGGTTCTTACAACTCCTATTTACCAAATGCTTATATTTGTCAAATGCAATTTAAGTTGACCTTCCTTTGGATATTTGTCTAAGCAGAAAAGGGTTTTGAGCAACAGCTTAAATATTGCAGTTGTTTCTATGACAGATACCAGAGAAAAAGACACGGTTTTGTCAATAGAAACAAAACAAATCAGAGACGATTAATGAGACAAGAATAAAGAAGATAGGATGGGGTAGCAAAAGGAACCAGAGTGGGGAGGGAAGATAGTAAAGAAAGGAACAACGAGTGATGTGAGTGTGGGCAGACAGAAAGAGAAAAGTTCTACAAAGTAGGATAAAAAAAAGGTAGGAAGTAGGGACTATGAGGAACTAACAATTGGACTCTAATATGTGAAAAAGCTCAGCAAAGGCCATGTGTGTTACGTCTACTGATCTGCCTGAACCGAGAAGAGCAGTCTGCTGTGAATACTACTGTTGGGTCAAATGAGAGATCTGTGCCATGACATTAAAATTCCAGCTCTGCTAATAGGCACTGCTTGGACTGTCTTTTGTAATATCTGGAAAACAGCATGCAAAATATTGAATGTGTAGAATATTAAATCTATAAAATCAAGTTCTCTTCAACCATGCCAGGAATGTTACCCATACTGTTTTAAGCTGATCATCTGTAACACACATTATCATAGGTTCTAAACAGAGCATAGTATGACTTTCCCTTCCTTCCCCCCCAACTCTCTCTCCCCACCCCCCCCAGTGGTTTCATAGGTTTGCCTAACATGAATTATACAACCTTCAGTGACTTTCTGGTCTTTTTAATATGTTGAGAAGTATTAGTAAAACCTTTTGTAGGCACTGCAATTTTTTTAGAGGACTAAGGATTTCTTATACCATAATGCAAATCTGAGGCAAACTTGTAATGAATTGCTTTGCTGAGTAATATCTTGAATCGTACCACAAGATGTTATCTGTGTGAAATAAATTAGAAATGCTTTGTTTTCCTGACAGGATTGAGCTTTAAAAAGGGAAGGTGTGCATTAAAAACGTAAGTGTATCTCATAAAATGGTCTTTACAGAATTAATTTGATGGGTTTGAACTATGAAGTTCTACAGGCATGCCAGAAGATCTAGAGAGCTTTTAAGGATTTAGTAAAGTACCAGCTTAAAAATTAGCTAAAGAATGCTTAATGTCTTAGCTTTCTCACTGATTACTGCGTATTTTTAGTGGCTCCCTATCTTTTAACTAATTAAAACTATGGTTGACATACTTGAAATAGCATATGTAATATATTTAAATTAATAAAGAGGGTATTTTTGATTATAGCTTATAAATGGCACTAGATAAATGACAAAATTACACTGCTCTTACTTATACAAATTATTCTTTATCTTGAAGGCTGCTAATGTTATAACTGTAGCTCACACTTGAATTCACTCCTGCTATGAAGCATTTAGAACCTCTCACTTTCATTAGTCCAAAATACTTCAGTACGTCTTTATCATACCTCAAATTTTTAAGCAGCTTTGAGACACCAACAGAAATCACTCCTTTAAAACCTATCAAGTCCTGGCCTGTCGTTCTTAACCTCCCCCTCCTTGGACAAAACCAGTGTTGATTTTGATGGGAGTGCAAACAAATCATAAATTCAAATACAGCATCCTCACAGAGGTTCATCTTTCACCTCATCTTTCGATCAGCCTCACCCCTCATCATCACTATCCCAGTGTTACACACTTCAAAAATGGGAAACGTGAAAATTAGAAATCTGTTAAATTGGACTTGAAGGGATTAAATCTTTGCAAGCTACAAGGAGGTTACTGAAGGACAGCATACTGGAAGCCCAGTAGTAGTGTGTACCACCTGTTAAGAAAGGTTTGAATAAGGGTAAAAAAGAAGCAGGCATGTCTAATCAGTACAAAAAATAGGTTATTAGAATAAGAATACATCTTTCACAAAGCTGGAATTGTATCCAAACAAGAAAAAGACAAAGGATTGTAAACTCTGGCAGGTTAATTGTATAAATGCAATAGTGCATGTCAAAATAGAGGTCAAGGAACAATGCACCAGAAAGATCAAATGAACATTAAATATTCCTTCAGACATATCAAGAGCAGGAAGCATACCAGAAAGGCTGTAGAGCCAAATGGTGCTCATGGCAGTAAAGGAGCACTGAGAAGGCAAGACGCCTGCTGAGGAACCAGAAGAATTCTTCATATACGCTTTCACTGTGGACTAAATTGTACTTTCTGTTCACTGGTATCTGTTTACTGACATTGTTGAATCATTGAATTATAGAATCAGCAAAGTTGGAAAAGACCTTTAAGATCATCAAGTCCAACCATTACCCCAGGACTGCCACTAAACCATATCACTGAGGGCCTCACCTACACCGTTTCTGAACACTGCCAGGGATGGTGATTCCACCACTTCCCTGGGCAGCCTGTTCCAATGTCTGATCATCCTCTCTGTGAAGGAATTTTTTCCTAATTTCTAATCTAAATCTCCCCTGGAGCAGCTTGAGGCCATTAACTCTTGTCCTATCACTTGTTACTCAGGAGACTGACTCCCACCTCACTACAACCTCCTTTCAGGCAGTTGTAGAGAGCAATAAGGTCCCCCCTGAGCCTTTTCCTCTCCAGACTGAACACCCCCACTTCCTTCAGCCATTCCTCATAGGACTTGTGCTCCAGCCGCTTTACCAGGTTTGTTGCCCTTCTCTGGACCCACTTCAGCACCTCAGTGTCTCTCTTGTAGTGAGGGCCCCAGAAGTGAACACAGGATTCAAGGTGCAGCCTCACCAGTGCCCAGTACAGTGTGGTGATCACTGCACTGGCCCTGCTGGCCACACTATTTCTGATACAGGCCAGGATGCTGTTGGCCTTCTTGGCTGCCTGGGCACAAGCTGGCTCATGTTCAGTGGCCATAAATCAGCACCTCCAGGTCTTTTTCCACCAAGCACCTTTCCAGCCACTCTTCCCTAAGCCTGTAACATTGCATGGAGTCGTTGAAGGAAAATTATGCAGAATGACACTTTGTCTGTGTTGGATTCTTGATGAACATGCTTCACTGTATGCTTTCCCTGTAATTATTCTAGGAGTATAGAATATATTGTCGCAATCGACTGCACTTGTCTGGAGACTTGAATGAATTATCTGTATTGAAACAAATTTAACCTGTGGTTTATGCAGAATATTCTTAAAAGTAGAAAATCATGCAGACAACATGTTATATTGTATTCAAAGCTGCCCAGGGTTGAAACAGTTAGGTGTGTCTAATACTCCAACATAGAAACAATACTCTTATTTAGCTCTTGCACAATACTTCTTGTTTCCAAAAAAATCAACATTCTTCAGTCATGGTTGAAATTGGATCATCTACATGGAGACAGACAGCTTTATCTGATTCAGTATCCGTTTAAAAACAGAAAGACAAATATGCTGACTCATACTAAAAGTCCATCTAATTTCTTGCCTATGACAAAGCCAACAGTGGATGCCTAAGAAAGTATGTAATGAAACATAAGGGATACCTTCCTGAAGTATCCATGTCTTGTTGTCTATTCTTTACTTAAAATTTCCTAATATGGTGTTGTTTTAGTGTTTGCTTCTGGACCCTGAGCCAAGGTTTTCAGGAAGATATCACCCCTAGGTCTTGTTACAGGGTGAATATTTTGAGTTTGGATTCGATAATAATGAGTATATAAAGTTAGGATTGGTCTACATTTATCTGAATTCCAAAAGCTATTTTATCACCTACTAAACCTCAGCATCTTCCAGTTAGCCATTTCTCTTTATTGCCCTCAGCAACTTGTTTTATATGACAATTGTCTTGTTGTATCCTTTGTGTGTCCCTTCATAGTGACTTCCAATGAAAGATGCCTCCAAAGAGAGAATCCATGTTTAGAGCCCTGGTTTATTTAATTTACTTAATTTAGTCCTCATTCTTCTGCTAATCCCATGTTTTCATAGTGCACTTTGTCAGAGGTATTTCCTCTTTGAACGTTATCCTGTGAAACAATAAGTAAACATGTAATGTAAAACAATACCATTTACCCTCTATTCCATGTTATGCTTTTCTACAGTAGAGCAGCAAATGCTCTGAAATACTTCCTTTGTGGGAGCTTGAGGGCTATATTGCTTAAAGTTATTGAGCTTGTGACTGATATATTAAGGAAGGAAAAGCTTCAATGGATGTCTGTGACATTTTCCACCAAAGTTAACTAAATTTTTTTAACAGCATTGTTGGGCAGATCCCTTAGGGGTCATAACACAATTGAAATGAACTGGGTGCTGCTCAGTGCCGTGTTTCTCATTGCATGATAACAAGCCATTGTGCATCATAGTGAACTCTGTATAACATGTTCGATATTCTCCTCCAAGGACTTTTGTGATATGTGGCTTTGGATACCATCAGAGGAAAACAAAGGCTAGTGTAAAATGAAACCAAATATATAATCAAATGCAGATTGGCAGCTAAGATTGCATGCAGTTAAAATATTGTTGTCTGTGCCTAAGGCATTAGCTGCAGGATGTGGCTTTAAGGCAGCCCAAATTTATGTAAACTAGCACTGCTATAATCCCCTCATTTGCAACAAAACTATCACTTAGGTGGTTTCTTGGTAAAACAGTTCTAGAGCATGAAACCAATCAAAAAACAACCTGGCAAAAAGTGAAAAGATTTATTCTTTTTTACTATGGTCTGGTTTACTGCCATATCAAATGGGCATAAGCTTGTAAGAGAAGGCGACTGGGAGCATAGGACTGGAAAAGAAGGGAGTACCCATAGTAGTTGACAGTCTATAACATGTTTTCTTCACTGCATATTCTTCACATATACTACATGATTACAGAAGTGTTTTTACTTTGGTATCTTTCTTCCTTCTGCAATTAATTTAAAATTAGCAAGTGAATATTATTTTGTGGATAGGTCATAGCACTAAGTGCTACTAAAATCACTTATCTGACAAAGCTCTTTCTCAAACTTGCACATAAAAAAGGTGCAAACACTGTACTTTTTCGCCTGTAAAAGCTGAAAGACTTCATTAGCTTTGATGAGTTTACTTTTACACTGCTCACTTTTGTAAGATGTATATTATATCCATTCTAAAGAAGAGTAATTGCAAGGGGCCTAGAAGTCCCATTTTGATGGTTCTGCATCAGAAGGGCGTATTTTGCAAGTAAAGGGGCAGCAATCGCACGTGTAAGTATTACACATTCTCAGATCTGTGATGATCCAGAAGGACAAATAGAACAGGTCCACTTTGGTTTAGACGCTCTGTCTGACAGTAGCCAGAGCTGAAATACAGTGCCATTCCTCCTGTTGAGCTTGTTGAATTTGTCATAAATAACTGCAAAAAGTGTCGGCACAAGGAATTCAGATGATTCATGACATGGTCCCATTTTTTAGCCCCTTTTTTAGGACTGCAGAATTTTGCCCCTTTGTACCTACAACCTGGCCTTAAATCCTGAGATCACAGGCACTGTGAAACTGTAAGACTGAAAGCTTTTTATTCGAGCTGCCTGTTTAATGGTTGTGTGAGTGAGCCCAGGAATAAGATTTGTGCATTAACACTGTGTTGTGAGCAGTTCTGACAGCAAGCATTGTAAAGCATTGTAGCTGATATAATTTAACACACATAGAAAGAATGCATACTTTTGATTTCTTTGATTTATTAAACAGATTTAGGATATGTGGAGTTCCCTGATACCTTTGAATGTGTGTACACATTCTTGGCAGTGTTTTTGAGTTTAACCCTGTTGTTTCTCAATTAGCTAAAAGATGGTGTTCTTTCAGAATAATTCATCATCCTTTTTTTATTGAGTTTGTGCAGAAAAAAAAATGAGTGGTTACTTTATTTGTGTTGTATAATTATGTGTGCAGACTTCAAAATTAGACATCTGATTTTAGAGGAATTCCAAAAGCCCAGGCTAGAGACTATTAACATGGACTATATTCATGTTAAGAAAAATACAACCAAATAAGAAAGTATCAGAATTCTCTATCAAAATACATAACCTGACAGGAAACAAAACAGATCATTCCTACCAGTGCAAAAGTGAAATTAAAATGGGAAATCTACCCTTTGGACTTGCCCTTTACTCTTTTGAGCAGAATTTCACATCTAGGAAGGCAAACCTAGAAGTAATGCTCAGGTGCAATTGCAGCTATGGGGGCAAAGAAGATACCTGTAAAAGCAAGGAGAAGCTGGTGTGAATCTGACGAATTCTTTGAAGCTCCTAGTCCTGACCCAGACTGCCACGTTCTTGAGGTGCACCCAGCACCACCACTTTTGAGTCTTGGATGCGTAGAATTATGCCACTTCCATGCAAAGTGGGAATGCCACTGTAGGAGACATTTCACACAAAGACCGGTTTTAGAGCTGCTGCCCGTCTGATAAGATGAAAATGAAATTAGGGATGTTAACTCTCCACCAAATAATCTGGGTAGCCTCCTGACTTGGCACCTGAAAATTTCTCATTTGCCATATGTACTTTTAGAGAAGGGAGTGTAAGGAATAGAAAGGGTTCCAACAGGCCTGTAGGGATTAAACAACTGTTCATCACTGGTGGAGGTTGTAACAGGAGGACTTCCAGTCCTGAGCATTTAATAGCTGCAGGAAACAGTTTTGAAATTTAAATAAACAAAAAACTAATTCTGGAAAACAAGACTGGACGTTGCCCAGTCAGAATTTACTGTTTTCTGTATTACCTGTTCAGCAGAGGCCATACAACTTCTTCACAAAGTCATGGTCCCTCTAAACCTTGCTGCAAATTAACTAAAGAGACACAGAGAACTCATCCTTTTTTCCATTGGCCTCCAGTTGCTTGCAGACTCCCCTTTATTTTCACCCTTAATATCTTATGTACTATGCAGCACTTATGACTTTTACGTTATCAATCATTCTAATTTAGCTCATAAACTCTGATCAGGAACTCATTTTTACTCTTCCTGTGCATTTTTTAATACACAGCAAGATAATGTCAGATTTTCACTATGAGTATGAGAATGTATTGTGTTGCATAAAGCAATACTAATTTTAATGCCAGTGTGCTGTTACTAACATAAATGCATATGGTGAGTGGTTTGGTGAGTGCTTTTTCCAAGTTTGCCACAATAGTTTGGGATTTTTAATTTTATTATTGTTTTAGTACTGGTCTTATCTGTTTTTTAGTCCAGAAGCACAGGTCTCTTTTGTAAACTTTCATAATGTGAGAGTAAATATGCATATAAACTTGACCTTCAAATCTGAAGTCAACACAGTAAAGGAAGAGATTTATTTATGCAATACCTGGGACTTTAAGGGATGAGTAAATACTTTCCTATAGTTACATCTCTGTGTGACTTGGTCCTTTTCAACACTCATAACTCAAATTTGGTAGTCGTCTACTGGAAATACTACTCCTGGCTGTTGAGTTGAGTCTTTTCAAGTGAAGCCTTTTAGAGTTTAAAGTATATCCTCAACTGTGAATGAGCAGAAGTGTGTTCTTAACCATGTATTTTGTAAAATGACAAAATCTTGTGAAGTTCCTAAAAAACATAATTTGTGCTTGCATTACAAAGTTAATGTTAAAATTACTCACTAGAGCACTTGTTTTACTAAAACTATTTTAGACTTGTCATTGCCTATGACAGTGTTAACAGCAGAATGTACTGAAGCTTTATTTTTCACCTAGTTATTGGATACAGATCCTGTAAATCCTTTACCCACTGCTGATAGCATAAGTGAGTTGTCTTTTTGATGGGAAAGTTTATTAAAAGTTAATTATTGAGAAGACCATAGGCCACTTAACTCCAGATGCAGGTCATGCACCTGCATCTAGGTCTATAAAAGTCCAAAGTGTGGGGTTTTTTTTCAGTCCTACCCATGTGGTGTTCTCCTTAAAATTTGAATGATAGAAGGAAAAGCACAAAACATTAATGCCTTTTGAAGGCTCCTTTGGGATAAGCTGCCTATGTTGAAGCCACTTCTGTGATGACGGTACAATGCAGATCTGATTGAACTAACCACAGGCTAGTTAGTATGTTCTGTGAGTACTGCAGCTTCCACTTGAGCTTCAAGGACAGTATGCTAACAGTTTGTACTTGATGCAAAAAGATAGATCCTTTATAAAGTGCCCTGTACTGGGCACTGGTGAGGCCACACCTCAAATACTGTGCTCAGTTCTGGGCCCGTCACTGCAGGAAAGTCATTGAGGTGCTGGAGTGGGTCCAGAGAAGGACAACAAAGGTGGTCAAGGGTCTGGAGAACAAGTCTTAAGAGGAAAGATGAGAGAATTGGGGTTTTTTAGCCTGGTGAAGAGGAGTCTCAGGGGGACCTTATCACTCACAACAACAACCTGAAAGGAGGTTGTAGTGAGGTGGGTGTTAGTCTCTTCTCCCGAGTGGAAACCAATGTGGGTAGAACAAGAAGAAATGGCCTCAGATTGTGTCAGGGGAGGGTTAGCTTGGGTATTAGGAAAAATTTCTTCACCAAAAAGGTTGTCAAGCATTGGAACTGCCCAGGGAAGTGGTTGAGTCCCAATATGCTGGAGGCATTTGAAATACACATAGACATGGTGTTTAGGGACATGGTTTAGTGGTGGACTTGGCAATGTTAGGTTAACAGTTGAACTTAAAGATCCTTTCCAACCTAAATGATGTTATAATTCATGGCACAGCTCCATTGCAAAACAGCCATGTATAGGAGGTGGAAACAGGGCTAGGCTACAAAGGAGCACTTTAGAAATATCAACCCAGGCATGCAGGGGTGGGACTAGGAAAACCAAAGCTCAGTTTGCACTGGCAAGGACATCAAAGGTAAGGAAAATTGCTTCAGCTTCTGCATGAGTAGGTAAAAGGCCAGACAAGGAGATGTGTGCTCACTGGTGAACAGGACTCTTGAATTCATAGCAGCAAACATGAATGTTTACAAATTGCATGTATGTCCTGAATTATAAAATCAAATTTTAACACATTACCTTAATTAAATGTGTTATTGACACATTGATGAGGAAGTCCTTTAGGACTATAGACCTGTACACTTATGTGCTGGCATATAGCACACACGTTTTTATCACTTGACTCACTGGAATTTAATTCTTAAGGTCACACAGGTTTTAGTACTAATATCAGGTTAATCTTGTGTCATTATCAAGGACAGGTGAAGTGATAGATGCTTTTTACAGACAATACTAGACATGAAAGAATATGTCTTCAGATTAAGTATTGCATGTTTTCGTAACTAGAGAAAAGACTTAAAAATATTAGAAAAAAATCTGGAGAGAGGAAACTAAAAAAAAATGGAGTACAAAATGATTATTCAGCTCTTGAAAGATAAGCTTATCACCTGGATTTTGAGGATCAAATTAATGTTTTGATGAACAGTCTGAATTGCCTAATACAAAGCTGGATTATATCAATGGACAAGCTCTCATTAATTGCTGTGACATCTGCTGCAAAAGGAAAATTACAGAGCAGAGGTATTTTTTTCTAAAGCACTGTTAAGAACTGTTCTGTCGAAATACTTTCTGATTCCCTTTTGGTATTGGGCAATATGTCGTGTTTGTGGTTATGACTTTAACATAATGAAGTATAAAAATATTTGCATATATTGCAACAAAAAGAATAATTTCTTTCATCATAACTAAATAGAATTGACAAGTCTTGTGGGGTGCAGGGAAGCTTTAATTGCTTTTAAATACCAGGTGACTGATTCATGGCACTACATCCCAAGTCAAGGTCAGACAAGAATTCGGCAGTATTAGAGGGAGTAGAAGATAGACCACTGCACCCCTAGTTCTGCACCATAAATACAGTAATCCCTTCAGGGTTGCTTAAAAGCAGTGAGAGAGTGCCCTGACATTTAGAAAGCTGATGATCTGAGAAGAGTTGATGATGTAAAAGATGCGATTGGCAACTTGTTGCAAGAGTCCTGTGAAGTGACGAAGTTGTGATGTGCCAGCAAATGAGAAAGATGGACTTAACCATCCTTCCAATTCCAGCCAGTGTTGTAGGAGTTTAGCATCCCCTATCCGTTCGTGGTTTAAAGCAGCAGTTTCTTGCAGAAATGGGTGACAGAGCAGATCCAGACTCAAAGAACATTATGCATATTTCCCCCAGCCCCTGCAGCTCTTTGCCAGTACACTTCAGTCATGATTTGCATCATCACTGAAAGTCCTGTCTATCACATTTCCTGAATAAAAACGGTGTCAATGTTTGACATGTACACAAAGGGCTGGAAATGAGGCCCCTAATTTTATTTTTGCTGCTGATCTGTTGAGAATTTGAGTAACCTTGTTTTTCCAGCAAGAGATTTAATTTGCAAAACAAGACTGGAACCTTTCTTCTGACTCACCCATTCCGTACGTGTATCTCCTGCCTTAAGTACTTCCTTTGTGTTCCCTTTTTAAATACCATCTGGTCTACATAAAAAATAATTTGGGATGCTGTGTTTATATTCCAGTTCTTTAATAGTGCATCTAGATACTACCACATGTTTTTCTTTCATTTCTAAAAGGAAATTCCTTCAAGGTCCACCTGGGTAACAGCTGAATAGGAAACCTGTAGTTTCCAAATACATTACTTCCTGCCCAGATTTCCACACAGAAGTACTCTGAACCTGCAGAGAGACTGTGCTTTTGACCACTCTGTTCCCAACTTACCTACTTTAAAAACAAACAAACAAACTAAACCCCTAACCCAACCCCTTAGATTATGTAATAATTATTGGAAGATGTAGGTGAGGATGTTCAGACTGGGACCTTCTTTTCACAGTATCGTTGACTGGGACCATACCTGAGATCAGCACTCCTGGGCACTATTGCTGTACAAGTCTTACTTTTGCACACACAGGCAGAGTGAGAGCCATATATGAAAGTCTGTACTTGAGGATCATCTAGGGGTAAGCAAAGCAAACTAGCATCAAGTCAATTGTACAGTTAAAATCTTCCCTGAACAGTCTCTTCTGCAGGTGCAAAATAGAATTTATAAAGGGCCTGAACTAACTTATGGTAATCTCAGTGCAGGAAACAGTTTTAAGCTAATTTTGTGTTTGCCTAGATTCAGTGGCCTGGGAGCCAGATGAGCTTTTGGTGCAACTCCATATAGCCACAGGGCTAAAACTGGGTGGGAATGTTTTTTTCCTGTACCACAAAAATTTGTGTGTTAAGAACTATTCTACATCCACCAAGATGGTGAAAGAAGTTGTCCCAGAATAGCTAATGTGCCTGGGTGGTCCTTTAGGGCACTCAAGTTAAGCCCTTGCTTTTATGTCTTCATTTATATAGGAATATGCCGCCCCCCTCAAGCTGACTATTTTTGGAAAGAATAGAAATGGGAAAGATGTTTCAGTTTCTCCCTTTCAAGCTTTTCTGTGTTAATCATTAAATATTTTGGGAAGCCCAGCTGTGAGGGCTACAACTTGAGAAGGTGGGAACTGAAGTTTAGGTCATTGCTCCACAGAACATCATGAAAATCATAAGAAGTGGACCATTCCAACAGCAGAGACTGGAAAATCCACTTGGCATTCACCTGCAGCCTGGTAGTTATGTTGCAGAGTTGAGTCAGAACAAGGAGTAATTTAAGGCTGACCCTAACCTAACTTACTGGATATTGCAAGATTTTTAATTTGGATCAGAAGTCTTCCCAAATGAAATTTCCATTGATATTAACACATTCCCACAACCTGTTCTTATTCACTGGTATCTTCTGTCAGTTTGGTTGGGGAATTTCCAGTCATCTGTACCGGATGCTAATTACAGTGTGGTAAAAAAATAGCAAAAAACTTGCAGGACCATCTGAGATTAATAATAGCTGGAGAAAAGATGTGCTCATCATGACCTGCTGACAGGGAGAACTAACAGAAAACTGCATTGGTGGGTTTGCATCTTCTACAGAACCATTTTCCTGTAAGGCATTCCCTAGCAGGCCTGTATCTGTCCACCACCTCCCATTGACTGTTTACTCCATTTTGACTATGTAAAAGGGCCCTTATAATTAGCAGCGGACTAAAGCTCCTCAAAGCAGAAACCCAAGATTAATTGAACCTGCCTGCTAATATTAGCAGAGGTTTTCCCAGGGTATTGGCAAAAATCTATTATTCTTTGCTGGTGGTGACCTAAGGGTCTCAGTCACAGTACTAGCCCGGCAGACACATTGTGGGCAAATTTCAACAAAGGAAAACAACCTTAAAGTTCCTGACAAGCTGTTTAAATCTTGTTACAGGCAATATTTAAGCTTTGCTGAGTGGTCATCTATGTTGAAGTATGCTGTTTGGCAATCAGAGCATTTTAAGAGATGCAAATATATCCTCATCCTTTAACTTTGATCCGGGACAACTTGAAACACTTTATTTCTTTAGACATTCATGTAGACCTGTTGTTTACTCTTCAGTCCTTTACACTCAACTGTACCTAGCACAAAGAAATAGCTTAGGGTAACCTTAAGATTTAGGAGAATATGGTAATACAGAGAGCAGAATATAATACAGAAAACGAGTCAGTATATATGAAAAGTAATAATAAAAAGAAAATGTTAAGTTCTCTTGTGCCACAGGAAAATGTCTAGAAGTCACTAGCAAAGAGAACTAAGAAATAGAGAGGCTTTCCAAAGGCAGAAGTCAGAGCCAGTTTGATTGCTGATCTATCAATAAATTACTTTATACAAGACAGGATAACTGATATTATCAGTAAATATGTTTATTTATTTTATCAGAATAATAATATTTTGTGTAGGTTAGGATAATTTTACACAATAAAAGAAGAGATACTTTCCTAGGCATTGTGAAGCTGTATTTTGACCTGTTATTACCTTCAAATCTCTTTTAAAATTAGTCTCTGAATTTAAAGAAGCAAATCTTCCCTAACTTACACAATGGGCTGACTGCCTGTTGTTTTTTTCAAATAACATTCTAGTTTTTTAATTTGAACACTTTCTATATATTAAATTGCTAAATTACATGTTCAGCATTGTGTAAATAAATTATTATCAAACTTTCATCAGAGATGATTTCATATTATTGTTTATTTTTCCAGCATATGCACATTTGAAAATTTAACTTACTTAAAAAAAAACCCATGCTGTTATGAAAGTTTAGGAATTATGATAATTATGACATTTTAGGAGATGGATTCCCTGAACAGTTTTGGTTCCCTGGTGTTTAACATTTATGATTTTTATTTTTTGTCCATGTGTTCAGTATTTACAAAACCGAATTACTCATTTGTTATCGTTTTTGTGAATGGTTAGTGGTGAAAGTACTCTCCTTCATAAGGTATTACAATCCAAACATTCTTTCAAGTCTTAGAAACTATAGCCATCTTATGGGTCTTACTGGAATATTAAGTCTCTCACTTCATAATCCTATTAATTAGCTAATTTTAGCATGGTAGGTGGAATACCTAGTCCAAACAGAATTGTTCCCTAACTAAGGCATGAGTCCAGGACACCTGGATTATGTGTCCCTTTTTGCCAAATTACTCAAACTTCTTGTGTGTCGCTTTTTCCTTAAAATTGGAACAATACATGGAGTGTTTAAGCATGTCTAGTATTAGGAAGAGGCTTTGAGATCCTTGCATAAAAGATGCCACAGAAAATTATAAACATTACACTATAGGTCTATCCATGAGTGGTTTATTTCCAAAAATGCTATAGAGTTCCAGATATCTGTGTATATGAATCAGTTTCAGCATGTTTTATAAACTGAAAATAAAAAAAAACAACCCTAAATCTCCTTGAATATATCACCAGCTTTTGCCAAGCTTATGCTAAACTTAGTTTTGAATTAGAAGTATTTTTCTTGGTTTTGAATTTAAAGGGTTTGGAATTAAAAGAGGTTTTATACAGATATATGGCTAGAGATGTAGAGATAAGGGATCTGATGCTAGACACTCGGAAGCCCATGTAAATTAGCCCAGACAGAGAGCCCCGGGGGTGTGGTTATGCCATTTCCCATAGCTCAGAGTATGTTCTTGTAGCACTTGTGTACCGGCATTTGGTGAGCTGCTCACACAGGTGCTCATGCTGTATCCCAGCTGGGATTTAAGTCCTGTTGCTGAAGAAATGAGGCCTTTTCAGCCCTGCCTTCAAGCTACCAGATTACACTTCATTTAAAATCCTGCCTGAATTTAGGGAGAATTTATATCAAAGATCTTCTGTCAAATGCCAAGATGTGGTGTTTAGCTTATATTAGCTGGGAATGTCAGCTTGGCTTGCGTGTCATAGCACTGAAAATCACCTTACTCTTACAAGCAGAACTCATTATATAAGTTGTGACCAATTTAAGTTTGGAAAAGTCTTTAAGAAATGAAAGAGATAGATATAAAAATACCTACAAGTGAATATAACACCAAGGTTAGTGAAGACTGCAAAGTGTTGATGAGTTGAATTGCAGACCTGGAGAAGCTCAGATCAAGAAGGTGAAGAAGCAGTGGGGATGTGAGATCCACTATCAGAGTCGTTTATATAAATACATTAATGATACAATGCATAAAATATTTAAACTATTGCTAAAGTTTTATTTCCCTGTGGGTCAAATCTTGTTGCTATTTTCACATTAAAGAAAGAAAAAAATGTATTTACCTGAATGGGAATAGTAGGATTACTACGTTCTCATGGGGAAATGAGAAGAATGTAGAAACACAAATGGTGGTTATGAATATGGATGTAAATTTGATGGTGAAGTTAATTCACTTTCCCATGTTCTTTTTTTACCATCTGGTATCTTTTTATTCAAGCACTTACAACCCTGGAAAAATGTGGGCAGAATTATTAACTGTCAGTAAATAATTTCTTATTATTTCTGAATTGATCTGTTTCCAAATAGACCAAATCCAAAGTTGGTTAGCTAATACAAATGTAGATTACCCTCTAAAAAGCTTCTTTTTACTCATCTTTTCGCTAACATTATGCACTATAAATAATTCAACCCATTTACAAGAACATGAAGTGAATTTTGACCTCCCAAAAGTAAATTTAAATTTGCTCCTGGCATGAATAAGAAAACAATTAAATTAATAGCAAGAAAATCACATTCCCTAATTTAAAGCAGGATCTGGACTCTATTATCCCACACAGCAGATGAGCTGCCTTAACCACCAAACTGTTGGTTCTTTTGGCATGCCTTCCTCATTTCCACTGACACTTCATTCTGAACTGAAAACATAATTAAATACATTACACTTTTTTCCTTAGTGTATGCTTCAGAAAAAGCATTTTGTCCAAGTTTTTTGAAAGCTTCTGGCAAGTTTCTGATCCTGGGAACAGAGCTATTGAAGTGAATCTCTGTTTTAAACCTTTTGGTTACAATATGCTTGAATTCTGCCTTTGTCTCAAATCTACGGTGTTTTTTCACATCACCGTAGTAGGTCCCCTGCTGTTCACCACTGCCTGGGAGAACAGCTGGGGGGATAGAAGACACACAACCTCCTCCACCTCATTCTGCTGCTAGACATGCATTGAGTCAGCTAGATCCAACTGTATGCATCTTCCTAACCAAAAGTTAAATAGATATCCATTTAGGTGGCTTGGGGCAAAATCTGGTTTTTGCTTATTTGTTTTTAATGCCAAGTCTCTAGCACTTCTTTGTGCTTAATAGAAACTACCAGATTTACTACTAGACTACTCTGTCTTCTTTTTGCAGTAGTGCCTGCCTGAAGGCAGGAATGTGAATGGAGATGGTACCTGGGTTCTAGAGGAATCACAGTAAGGGGTTCTTCTAAGAACTGTATATCATATTTCAAAGTTAGTCATGGTACCTTCAGAGATATAGGTAGAGCATGAGGATGCCCATGCAGGGTTCACCCCCTAATAGCCTGCTAACCATAGAGCCAGTGCCAAAGGAAAGGCTCACGGTGTGCTCTCCACTCCTGGGTCTGTCACAGCCTTGCTTTCTGCCTTGCATCTGGCAGTGAGCCACACTCAGACATGTGCGGATGTTGCCTGCACCATGGCCTGCCTGAAGATGGTGCCGCATCTTTGACTTGGTGTGAGGGCTTTTTGGCAAGGAGAATATTGAGGAGCTACCCAGCAAGCTCGGCAGGGCAACTTCTCCAGGAACTGAGGGGTCTATATCTGCTCCACTGCAGCCCTCAGCAGGGGTTCCCTATGGGGTTACTGCTACAGTCTTCAAGCTGTTCCTCCAGTTCACCCTCAAATCCCAACATTTCTGACTTTGTCTTGGTCTCCCCAATTGCCAATATCCCTAGCAATAACCCCTTTCAGCCTAGGCCTGAGAGAAGGGCTGCCAAGACTCAGGAGCAAGAGTGGTCAGTGGGCCTCTGCAACAGCTCTGCTCCTAACACCATGGGGCAGGGGAAACATCACTTCTGTGAGAGGTGGCAGACCAACCCTAGAGAAACTTGACAAGACAAGATGGTCTTCATCATCTACTTCCCATCCAGGAGCAACCCACACCAGCACATATCATAATTTTAAAGGACAAAAAGTAGAAGCAGAGGATAGAGACCTTTGTCCTTCCTGCTTTACCGGGAAACTGAGAAATAAACATTGCAAACATGCAAACAAACACACCAAAATTTCAGTATCAGGTGACCTGTAACCCCTGTCTTATTGTTTTAATTAAACGGACGGAATACCTTTGGTCTGGACTGATGTTTTCTGTTGATTTTAAACTCCACTGCTTATTTCAAAGCAGCAAGACTGTATTTGCCCTTGGGTATGAAAATCTTTGGATCCTATTGAAATGCGAGATAAAATAGGGAAAAGAGATTGTCATAAATACTTCTCAAACTCTTTGATGAATAACCTGATTTCAGTTCTGAAGCCGTCATGCTGAATTTTAACATGAGATCTGTTGCAAGGGATAACTGACCCCAAAAGAGACATGAGGGATTATTAATGGATGCCTGTGATCTGCTTGCCTTCAAGTCTGGAGACAAATTTGGAGGAATTTTCCAGATGTTGCAGTAGCTGCACATCAGCTTGCAAGGTTCTTAGGTGACTTCTCGACTTGATTTATTGTTGCTTCATCCTTTCTATTTTGGTTATTAGTTTTGTGTACTTTTGTATTTTCTTTCTACAGCAGATATCCCATACTCATTTTTCAAAGGCAATCCTTTTGCTTGCTTCAACAGTAATAGATCAAAGCATCCTACTGCTTTTTGAGTTAAACACAGATTTCTCCTTTGCAGCTTTGGTCCACCTATAACTGAAGAATGTGAATTTGACACATGTGGAACCTTTGAATCCACAAATAAGTAACAAGGTGCCTGGTTACTCAGAATCATGCAGTAAATCTGCAGTTCAGACAGCACTGGTAAACTTTTTTTCTTCTGTACCATCTTTATTTTTGTTTTGTTTTGTTTTGTTTTCATGTGGAAGTATTTATCTTGGATAAATTAGCTTCCAATAGGCTCTTTAGCAATTAATATTTCATAAATAATAATGCAGATATTCCTCAATTGCTCTTGAAGTCCTGCTTAGCCTGATTACTCGCCCCACCAGCTAAAGAGAAGAGGAGGGGATTATTATTTCTAGTTTAAGCATGGGGGAAAAATCGAGTTGCTCATCTCCTCAACACAAAATCCGAGTGTAGCTAATCCAGTGGGGGTGGGGAGAAGAATCTTGATGCATTTCCAGCTGCAATCTCTCTATAAAATCACAAAATCAGCAACAGTGTTTGCTATAAACAGTGACTATATAAACAGTGTAACAGTTACTGTTCCTCTGTTGCCTCCACATTTGTGAGAGTTCTAGGAAACAATTTCTTCAGAAAGGGACTTCATAAAAGTGATTTGCCTTTGGAAATGTTATATGTTGAAGAATATTTTGCTGTGTATTGCAAATAAAAACTTTATAGAATTATTTTTTTTTCAGTTAAATGAAATTTTCTTTTTTGAAAAATAAACTTGATGGCTAGGAAACTTTGAGAGGCAGAAGTTGGTAGTGGTTAGGATTGAAGTTCTAACAACACAGCTGCTTTTCGATGTTTTGAGGAGCTGGATATGCTTATGTCAACATCATAGAAGCATCTTTTCTACATAAGATGTTCATGGATTTTTTTGTGCTTCCTTTCCCTTAGCTTTTTCCCATATCTTAGGAGTGAAAACTGAATGCATTGCAGCTATGGGGTTCTTGTCAGAACTGAAAGATCAGTAAATTTTCATGTGGGCTTTACCACTGGTTTTTGTTTTTTTTCCAGGACAGGCTGCCTACATACCTTGAACATGGTGGTTGCTGGTGCTGCTATGCACATCTGGCAGGGAAGTGTGCTGAAGGAGAGTTGTAACTGTGTGATGACAAAATTAAAGGCTGCACAAATGGAGAAAATTAAGGTTGCCAGGGTTACCTTAAGGCATTTCCTGTCCGCTCCATGCTTCACTCTGCAGACTTGTTTGTTCATTTTGATGTTGCATCTGTATGTACGTCAGCTTCAGGACTTTAAAATTGAAACCAGAACTATGTCCTAAAGTGAAAGGTCTTACCACAGGTTCCAAAGATAACTCCCCCTCTTTTTTCATGCAACAGTTTCCCAGCTGCTCTCACCAAGGATGAGGAGCCAGTGCTGCAGAAAGCAGCTGAGCTGGGAGGCTTGGTCTATCAAGACGATTCCATGAAGGATTAGGGCCGGTCAGTGAAGGAAGCTGTTTGCCTTTTTTTGCTTTGGATAAGTTGAAGGAAGGAGTATCAGCTAAAATTTTAGGTCTCAAATGTTTGTCAGGGACACCTCTGCAAGCAAGGTGATCTTTCCTTTGAGGATCCAACTATGTAAATGGATTCAGGGATACAGCATCGAAGGCCTAATCCTCCCACACATCTTACTAAGTCCCGTGGGAGTCAAGTATGTCTGGCAGTGTGCCAAGTAGACCTTCTTAAGGAGTTGCCCAAGGTCAAGAGGAAAATCACCGTCAAACTCACATGCAGAATTCAGGTCTCCACATCTCGCATCACCCAGGCATACTTCAGCTTGGTGATGCACATGCACTGCTAGGGTAAGCAGCTCAACAAACACAGTCAGTCTCTGGTCTTGATGAAAATGTCACCATTATGCTCAATTAGACATGTGGTAGAAGATATTATGAACAATATATAACATTAAGCAAGGGCATAAATCTCTGCAGTGCCATAGAGAATGTTACATTATGAACTGCTCACAATGAACAACTTGACTGGTTTTTTGTTTAAAATTTTTATGAACTGAAATCATGTTTGTTATTCATATACATTTTACACATCTTTGCAATGCATGAAATAGAAGGCAGTAAGCAGCTGACAGACTTCTGTCCAACATGCACATTTTAAAATGTTACCAATATCTGTGTTTAACACTGTCCTGACACAGTGGCCACTCAGAGGGGTTTGCCATTTCTATGCCAGTATACAATGCTTTTTGATAGATACAGTTTCTACATTTTCCCCCCATTTCTTCTCTTGGAGAAATATAATTAGTATTATATTAAAAAATATAAAAAATAAAGTCAATATAGCACACAACCATCTTGGTAGGAGTTATATTATTGCATTTTCTGATCTGACTTTATTTAGCTATTTTAATAATAAGCTCATCTAGGTTTTGGATTGGGTACATCAAGAATACCCTTTCAAACAAAATGAATCTTCAAAAAATCCCAAATCATAAAAAAAAGCAAACCATTTTTCTGCATTGCTGTAAAGGCACAACATAGATTTGGACCATGAGTCATTTTTGTGACATTTTCTATTGACATAACTGGGAATGTTCATGTGCTTAACACTAAATGTACGTTTAACCTGAAAAAAATCAAAGATCAGAAATTAATGTGTTTTTTTTAGTATAGACTTATATTTCTCTGACTAATTGCACTCCAGAGGAGCTAATTCACTGAAATGACGTTAATCTCTTATGCCAGTTTATGTTCTTTCTCTTAAAAAAATCATCTGCAGACAAGATGGTGGCAAAAAAGGGATATTATCAGTACAGGGAAGTTATGTGAGCTTTGCCAACCCACTTGAACTAAGGTGATATTGTCCAACTAGCTGTTTGTCCTTACGGATGTTTACAGTCCCAGTAAGTGTTTTTGTGGAAGGATAAAACTGTAAATCAGGCAGATGTGGCTTCCATCTTAAAATGATGGTCTGAAAGTTCTTTGAAATGCTTCTCTACATCAAACTCTCAGACTTCAAAATGGGGTCTGAGATCTGGCCTACAGAGACTTTCTCCACTTGTAATTACTACTAATCACACCAAAACATAGCTAGTGTCATGAGCATTCATTCACTTTGTGAAATCCTGGGCTTGTGAGCACAGACTTTGATG
The DNA here is from genome assembly GCF_012275295.1 of Melopsittacus undulatus. Taxonomy (NCBI): domain Eukaryota; kingdom Metazoa; phylum Chordata; class Aves; order Psittaciformes; family Psittaculidae; genus Melopsittacus; species Melopsittacus undulatus. The sequence continues at coordinate 76,469,660 of NC_047527.1, read as the reverse complement.
ATGTGCAGTGTCCCTGCACTAATTGCAAGGGAATTTCAAGAGCAACTTTAATTTGCTCCTTGGCTACGATCGTACACAGCTGTCCTATTTCTGCACCTGTAAAATCTGTTTTCAAGTGCCAAATTCTGCAAGTCCTGGCTTTTTGCAGCTCTGGATTCCAGGGTTTCATTGCTAGCTATTAGATTTATTTAACCCTTACTAGCTTTAGTGAACTGAGATTTACTTACCCTTCTCAATAGGATTTGAACTGCAACATTTTCAGAAAGCTACAAAAATCTTCAATTATAAGCACTGGGGAAGACAAGCTGAGTTGTAGCTCATCCAGGTGTAACTTATGCAAACTGCACCATTCTATTTGATGACATTTCATTAGAGTGTGGGCAGGCATTAAGTGATAAAACTGAATCATGCTGACAAGATGTGTGCAGTGTGTTGTGCTTTGAAAGCATTTTACAGGCTAGCAATGGGAGCCCTGAACTGGTGACTCTGGTGACTGCTGGCACTAGGCTGCACCCACTGGGGTACTGGCTGGTGGCATGTAATTGGTCCTTCCTCTTGGCTTCCTAGTGTCCCCTGACTCTACATGGAAAAAAAAAGTAGTATATTAAATATATATTTTTTCCCCAGGTTAGAAATGGAAGGAACTGTGTGTCTGTAGTTGTCAAACACAAGGTATAGAGCTGTGGATGGGTTGGAATGCAAATTTCACAGCTAGAATACAAGTAACCTACCAGACTTATTCTGATATATCCTTGCTGAGAAGAAATCCAGTACTGTGCCATGCAGAACCAACTGGGCAGGAAAAGGCAAAGTAGATCATCAAAAGGACTAGATTTATGAATGATCTGGCTTGCCTCCTCCTTTGAAGAAGATGGAAATCCTTTCTGTCAGGATTGTGGTGATCAAGGTGGAACAGACTGGTAGTTCCTCCTGGGAATCTGCATCCGTATAAATAAGTATCAGGACAGGGATTATACTACACCCCAGACACACCCAGGAGACTAGCACAGGCGTTTCCACTGATGGTTTGAGCCAGTTCACTGCCCTATAAACTTGTGTGTATCATGAATTATCCCACATTTGCTTTTGCTGACTTTTCTTGAGGAGGGCAGTTCAGTCATAACATAAAACAGAATAGACAGAGATTAGGCCTCACAAGCCTTAACCTGCAGGTGAGCCACTAATTATAGCTGTCACTCAAAGCAATATAGCCCAGTATGAAGGGATGTGAGGAGTCACAAAAAGGAGAGAATAATGAAACAGTATGAGCTGTGAGAAGGGAATCTGGGCAAGGAGATGTATAGGTATTGATATTTCCTCACATAGAGTTTGCATGTAAAACTGCGAGGTGAAAGTTACAGATCCATAATTCTATTGGGATTTTAGTGAATGAGACTTCTCTCCTGTAGCTTATGACATTACCTGAGTCTTTTGATAGAGCTAAAACGCTGTAAATCTCAGCTGGTTGCAATTCATGCATAACATAAATCTGCCAAAGGCTTTCAATGATAGCATAAATTACAAGAGCACTGTTCAAAATTTAAAATAAAAATCTTGACATTGTTTATAATTGGACAAGCTACTGACATCCATTAATTTTCATAATATATGGGGAAAATTAAAACTCGTGTTTAGATGCACATGTAAACATACAAGCCCAGTATATTCCTTTGATGGTGTGTATCATTTATTTAATCATTCTGTGCTAAACAAAAGACTTGTTAATTTTTCTTTTTGCAGATCTATAACTGCGCACCTCGTAGCACAGATCATTGCATTTCATCTGTGCATCATGAGATTCCAAAGCACCACAAGTGTATGTATTCCAGCAAACTAGAATATTTATATATAACAAATATAAAGGATGTCTGTCATGTTAGCTGTCATCTAGCAATAAGCAAAAGCAGTAAATAACTGACCTGGGAATGGGTCAGTGGATATTTCATTGTCTCAGAACCAAATCAATAAAAGCTTGTTTGTTGTACGTCTTGTCATCTTCCCTGGAGTCAGTGGTGTGCTTTATTGACCTTAATAACTACTATAATAAATCCAGTAGAAGTGAAAAGAAAAACTCTGCTCTGTAATGAAAATCTGATAGCTTATCTGTCATGCTGTTTTATGTAAAGAGCTATGTTCAGTCTGCCCTGTCCCCCAGGACATTGCCATTAGATATGTTGCAAGATTCTGAACTACTGCAGAATTTTATATGAGGCTCATGTTGTAGATTTTCTGTACAGTGATATTTCTCCCAGTCTCAGTTTTGGTCTTTAATAAACTCAATCCTGTTTGCTTCTATCTTTTTTTATGACATCTTTAACTGAATGGATTTATCATCAAGGGAAAAAATGCAATTGAAAAAAAGCTAGACCTGCATTGTACATCATCACTTTTCTGTTTAAGTTAAATTAGATGATCATAAAAAGTCATATTCAGAGACCAGTTCCCCCATTCTCACTGCATAAGTTTCAGCCCAGAAAGCACCTCTGAAGCACATATTTTCCAACACTGAATAACTAAAGTACTAAATAGCATAGGCTATTTTCTTTAGAAATCTTTTAAAACATGTTACTTTCAGAATAATTTGGACTCCAAGTCAGTAGGTACAAGTACAGTGATATCAGTTCTGAGATGTGAATGTTTAAAAGCTGTTTCAGAGTTTCTATATGGACAGTGGGTTTTTTTTTTCATTTCACCCTAGTTTAGTAGAAATAGATACCACTTACTGATTTTATATAAAGTCTGTACTTGCAGACTTCAAAAATCTGATGTTGTCTATCACTACTTGGATGACTTATTCACATGTGCAGATCTCACTCTCGTTGCTGTCCCTGTGAATGGTGATGTTCCTGACAAAGCACAGCTTTTGAAATAAATACCAGCTGTTTCACAAGCTACATGTGTACCCATGTGCTACTATCAGGAATATTCAGTACTGACCCTTTGTGGCAGGCTTCCAAGAAAAAAAAAATGGATTATATTTAGAAGCTGGATTGCACCTGGTTAAGTGGAAAAGCTTCATAAATACTTTCATTTTGAAAGATTTCAAAAGCTAAATACTGCCAGCAGCTGAGTCGAGAAAAAGTTCCCTGATTTGTACTTCTACATGGCACAAAGTTCCCAAGTTTAAGTCAGTGTAATTAGACATAATGTGCCCTTTTTGACTGTGTTTTATCATGATGAGCATAAAGACCAACTGCAAAATATGTCATGAGATTACTGTACTGTGAGCACTGATGCTGTTCTGTCAGCATTTCAAATTTTGCTACAGAGCAACATATAGATAAGTCTAAAGCTGAGGCAAAGCAATTTGACAATAAACTTTTACAAAATGAAGACAATAATCTCTTTGTTGGCCTGTTTCTTAAGATGAGAATGCTTCAGTCTCCATTCTGTTTCCTGCTGGCATTATTTTTTGGAATATCAATTCTGCCTTTGTGAATTTTTTAGGAATAGTGTAAGGCTGGAAGAAGAAAACCTCATGAATGGATCTGATGTAGTTTGGACAAAAGATGCTGGGGGAGGGCCACAGAGGAAGAAGTGGTCACTGTGAGTGTCCTGATCATGCCATCCATTGTTTAGTCTGGGTAATTTAAGGTCAATCAGAAAACAAAATCTCCCATTCCCCCAAAACCAGAAAGAAACTGACTTTGACTGACAGTTTTAAAGCAGTAGAGACCTCTTAATTAGAAAACACTCTTGATATTTATGAGCTGGGAATTTATGCTTTTACAGACCAGTTCACTCCATTGGCCGTAGCACTGCGCTTTGCAGAGTCACTGCACTGTCGCATCGCACAGGTTAGGGAGCAGTTCTCAGAGCTCAGGTAAGTGCAGAAGAACACCAGAACACCCACAGGATCCCAGAGTGTAGCATAAAACCTTCCTCTCCAGGGCCTTCAAGCTGCAGCACAGAAGACAGGCATGGCTTACCTAGAAGTGAAAGGATTTATGGATTTGCCTGGTCCATGAAGCAGGATGTACTAATGAGCAGTTGCAGACTAAGGCTCAAGCAGCAGTTACTCGGCTGAAACTGGAGCTGTTTTCCCACTGCTTCACTGTTCAGTGTAGTTCAACTGTCTGAATGTAATTCACCTCTCAGTTACACAGTTGTAAATCCCAGCATGTTTATAATAAGGCTGTGGGAGCAACTTCCAATTAAATAAAAATAGCATCAGGTGTATTTCATAAAAGTCATCTCCTGCAAATGTTCAAAACAGGAAGGATTTGAGAATTAATATTTTTAATTCCTCACACATCACTTCAGATTCCCAGGTTTTATTGCTAAACAGTAGTTAGGTGTTTTAAGGGCCTCCTTAGGCAAGATTACTGTCACTCAATCCAGTTCAGCAAAGACTTAAGCACAAGCTGATCTTCATGCAGCTGAGGCATGATGCCAAGCCAGATGAGTAGTGTCAAGTGTGAATCTGTGAGCATGGGCTGCCTGCTGTTGCATACACAGAGGACTCCTGCCTTAACAGGGCCTCTAGGCAGTTCCAAAAGCCCACTCACCCAGCAATAATTTGGAAACCAAAGGTACCTATTAGCAACAGTAACAAACAGGCAGATATGAATATATCAGGATTTAGAGGAAAATCTTAAGAGTACTTCACCAGGTTCCTAGCCTGTGAGCATCTTGAGGGCATCTTTTCACTGCATGCGTAACTAGCTTGCTCAACAGCACCCTGCTCAGACTTTTCAAACAATATTAACATTTACATCTAAATATGGAAAACTTTTTTGTTTTAAAGTTTCTTCAGCTTGGATCCTTTTAAAATCACTTAGACTATCAAGAATGATAGACTGTAAAATTAAAAATTGTCCTGGGTTCAGCAGTAGCAGTCATTTTTTCTCCTTCTTAGTAGCTGGTGCAGTGCTGTGGTTTTGACTTTCAGGCTGAGAACAGCACTGATAACACCGATGTTTTCAGTTGCTGCTCAGTAATGTTTAGTCTGACCAAGGACTTTGAGTCTCATGCTCTGCCAGGGAGGAGGGGAAGCTGGGAGGAAGCAGAAACAGGACACCTAACCCAAACTAGCCAAAGAGGTATTCCACATCGTAGCACGTCATGTCCAGTATATAAATTCGGGGCAGTTATCCGGAAGGGCTAGACCACTGCTCAAGTTAGGCTGGATATCAGTCTGTGGGTGGTGAGCAGCTGTATTTTCTTCCAAGGGAATACAATATACTTGTTTCTGTAGGATCAGTTATGCTTTTAAAGCTGTATTCCTATCTGGCTGAGGCCAGGCCAAGTGTTAGGAAAAAATAAAATGACAATTCTGTCTGAAGTACTCTGATAAGGAGAATCCTGTATCATCTTACCATTGGGAAGGTCCCTTTTCTACATGCCAAGCAAGTACTTATGCAGCATGAAGATTAAAAAAGCCTTACAAATGCTGCCTCACTTCAACACTACCAATATCACACAGTGGAGATGGTGCAATGACTGTGACTGCTGGAAGGTCCCAGTAAACATCAAGCACGGAGGTAGGAGAAGGTGACTTTCAGTACAATGTTTGAATTATTTATCTCCTTTCCCTAAAGGCAGGTGCTTTCCACAGCACTAATCCTGCCACCTGAGTAGCAGGAAGAGTTGAATTTCTAATTGAGCTAAAACACCCAAGTGTAAACACAGCGCTGAGCCCAAGATGTGCAGCCCTTTAATCTAGCACTTCCTGGGAACAAAAGAAAAACAAACTGCAAGTGTGTTAACATTGTACAAAGAGAAGTGACAGGAATTTACATCACAGAAAGAATATGAAGACAGGCTAGACTGTTGCCAGAAAATCAGCCCGGTTGGCTCCCCAGTTCTGCTTCACAGACCACAGGTGATGTCTGTCTGTGCCCATGACTGACAAACTTCTTGCAGAGACAGGATGAAGTGATCTGACTGAGTGTAAAGGGAAGAGTACCCAAAGTCTGCCAGTACCCTGATGGTTCACTGCTAGAAAATCTCACTGGTAGCTGGATAACCTCATGAGATTATAACTTTGGCCCTTCTAGGGAGTCCTAACTTGAGCTCTTCACTGCCGTTGTTTCTTGGTGTTGCAGCAAACGGCAACTAGATCTGGAAGCTTCCTTATGGAAAGAAAAGGGAAGAGCTTCCCTGGTTCTAGGCTTACTGGCTCAGCATGGATCCCAGACCGCAAGCACTTCAGTCATCGTGTGAGTCAGTATCCTCTGAGGATGCCATTAATAACAGGAAAGACAAAACACACAACCCTAATTTAGCACACATTTTGTTCTTAACCACACTCAGCTTCATCTTTTGATGTATATTTTTTTCTTAAAGTTGGCTTTTTCCCCAAGAAGGGATTCACCTATTTTTCTGTAGATAAGGGAAACCTTCCCCCAGTGCTTCTAGACAAAAGTTGTTTTGCTTAATAAACCGACAAAGCTGAATACTTGTCCCTTTCAACTGGTAGAGTTTATTTGGGTCAGTCAGCAGCAAAGGCTGCTCTGAATTCAACCAGGCATTTTTATTTTTAGTCAGGACAAAATATCCTTCAGATTTGTTGTCAGTAAGAAATTTAGGCTAAATCTGACTTTAGAGATTGACTCTCCCCACCAAGGCAGAGTCATGCTGCCAGAACAGTGTTCAGTAGAGAAAGAGGGGCTACAGTTCTTTACATGTGCACATAGCAAGGGCTTGGTTTCCTGCAGTTTTCACTCTGATATCTGTGACTAGGAGGAATACCGCTATTCTGCTCACCTGCCAGATGTCAGATGGCTATTCCACCACATCTCACTTCAAATGGTTTCTCTCTATCTTGATTCTGCTGGGTTTTTCACATTAATACATTGGTCTTGGCTTCCTCTCTGAAGAGGTTTCCACTTGCTTTTGAAGTTTTTAAACTAGGAGGGAAATTGGTTCTAGATGTAGAAGAAGTGATTAGCCATGTTACAGGTTTTCTAGAAGGCTTTGAAATGCTTCTGAGTAAAAAAGTCTCACAAAGATTCAGTAATTTTCTAATGGAAAAAATTACTGATATAATAACTGAAGGGCAAACCCCACATACACCACACTGCTGTATTCAAACTTCTGCTCAAAACACACACAAGAAAGCTTTCCAGCTGTGGAATTCTGAAGTAGCTGGGGGGAAAAAAACAAACAAACAAAAAAGGGTCATTAGTCACTATATTTCACTGTTTCAGGAATTCTACCTATTTGCAGCAGCTGGGCAGAAAAGACATGAGGTTCTGCTAGTTCACTTGCTCAGATGCATCTGCACAGGTGTTAGCTGTGTCAAGAAAGAATTTAGAAAGATCCAAGTGCAAGTTATTCCCCAGTTTCCCTTTGAAAGCCCATCAGGAATTAGGGGGCTCACTACTGTCATGTTGTTGAATACCTAGTTTGCTACTGTGTTTGTTATTCATATGCTAATGACTGTATATACTGCATTGTTCTCTATTTTCTGTTTACAGTTTTTTGCTGCATCCTGTGCAAATCCTGTAATTCATTGAACAAGGAAAGACCAAACATTGCTGTAGTTTTATGGGTGTTAGGGGAAGTGTGTATGGTAGATCAGTTGGGATAAGAATCAAGAAAATGGGAGGTAAGGCCTCATATATCCTTTAATGAATCTGGAACTAAACATCACTACTATGTCTTTCCAGTCTACTAACTGTCATAAATTGCAAGTAAACACAAGCACTAAGTACAGTGACAGGCAGACTGCATGCCAAGAATGTAGCTATCACTGGCCTTACTAACTTCCCCAGCTTCCTCTAACATCTCAAGATGAAGTACTTAGTATCTGTACACACAAAACAAAGGTTTTCCTATTTCTAAATAGGGACATAAACTACCTCAGTAGCCTTTGATTTTATTCTGGGACAACAAGGTGATGTAAGCCAGGAACTTTACTTTTGTTTGTATCAGAGAAACACTTATTCACTTGCATGCATTCAGTAAATAAGCAAACCTATAAAGTTATAGTTCAACCAAGACTTTATGTGCTTAGGCACATCCTAAAATTCTGCATGAATAAGATATTAAAGCAAAACAAGTGTATTTGGGCAAAATACAAAATGCCCAAAATTTATTTTGATAAAATACAACTTTATCAAAATTGAACATAACTAATGAATGTAATACCAGAGAAGATTTTGAGAGGATTTCAGACAAGAGCTATTCAGTTGTAAAAGTTATTATGAAACGATCCAATGATCAGATTTCGTTTTTGTATTATTAAATGCAGTTTTTAACGCACTTCTTAAGTACATCCTCCTCAGTGATGAGGTTTGTAGCATTCTGAGTGTCTCACTAAGACTGTGCTTGTCATCTACACCCTCCCAGAATTGGTGGGAAATTCTGTCTGTTTTGAAATTAATATTTTGCCCTCCTGTGTCATGATGGGATGTCTTGATTTCAAATGCAGGAAGGAATCTAGGGGCAAAGGGAAAGAATATTTCTTACCGTGCAGATACATGGAAAGAAACATCTAACAAAAGCACGCTGATGGACAGTATTAATTACCCCTTAGACTGACAAAGTATGAATATCTGAAAGGCAGGAACTTTCTCTGAAGCACTAGAGACTGCGAAGGTTGTTCCTCCTGACTCTTTGAAACTGTGACCTGATACGAGGACTAAACATTAGCAGCAATGCAGAACACACTTGTCCTTGTACCTCTCTCTGTTGTAACAATATTTGTTTGCAAGGTATTTTATATGAACCCGCACAGGGAATTGGTCAGAATCAAAACTTTTTTTTCTGTCAAGTTTTTGTTTTAAGAAAACAAAAACAAAACCAGAGCTCAAACAAAAATAAAAGTTTGGATCAGTTCCCCCATCCCATTTGGTGCACTGACCAATGGAGATGTAACACCTATGCTATAATAGCAAATAATTGTGCAGAGGAATAGGAGCATGATGTAGCGTGCAATTTCATGACAAGGACCCATAGTCCATCCTAAGTGCACTTCAGGAAGCTGAATTTCAGACTAGCTCTATTTAGTCCTATGTCCCCCTCACCCTTTAGCTGTAAGCGTTTCTGGAGCATATTTTAGTTTTATGGAGGGCAGGCAGTTTTCCTGCTCTGGGACCACTCCCCAACACAATCTGAGGCATAAGAAGTGAAAGAGACGTGGAAACTCACTTCTAAGGTGCCAAGCTACAGTGCTAAGGTAGGCTTGCCCTTTAAGCATATCACAGCTGAGAGAGCTATAAATGGTGGGGACAGAGCATTGTTTAAACTATCCTGACACCCCAAGTGGGAAGGCAGCCTTTGCTTTATATTTGCTGACTGAACAGCTGTAGTGGCTTCAGATATGGCTGTCCCTCAATGGGGTTTGCTGCCCTTTCACTGAACATGTTTCTTTCCGTAGCACCGCCAGTAGTAAGGGAAGTGTGGTTGTTCCTTTTTTGCCTCAGTAGAAACAAGTGACATGAGACAGCAATAGGTACCCTCATAGGTTCCTCCATTGGGTTCTGCTTTGGGAGTAGTGACCTTCAGAGAGGAGTAGCTGTGTTTTGCACAGGTCTGACTACGTGATAAACAAATGTGTGCATGAACAGTGAATGCAAGGCTTGCAACTATAAGTTGCCTTTAAACACATCTTTAATCAGGCTTCCGGGTGAAGACAAGGAAAACATTCACAGTCTGATTCAAAAGAAGGCGAGAAAATCTGTTGTTTTGTTTTATGCTTTTTCTTATGCTTTCACACTGTCTTTATGCTCTATTTCTACACTTTTTGATAGCTTTTATCTGTCACTCCACTGTTTTTCTTCCAACAGATATCTTTATGTGATAAACCAATGCCCTTGTACAATACTGCTTTCTCTGTGTGCATTTTCTCTAAAAATTAGATTTCAAGCTGAAAAACAGAATTAAAATGAATAGGTTGTAAGATTGTAAGAGAAGAGTTGGATTCAAAGATGCTGGTGAGGAACAACTGCAAAAGCAAACTTAAATGAGATGTAGGGTCAGTGAGGTTCAGACAGCAAAGGGTGACATAGGCTGCACATAGAGAATAGCCTGATGCCATTAGCACTGCCTAAAGGCAGCAGAAGGGCCCAGAAGGAAGCAGGCAACTTCATGATATGAGGGATAGAGTGGAGAAGCAGCCTAAGGATGATAAGCAAGGAAAGCAAGGCTCTGCAAAGGCAATTCCTGGGGGGTGAGTAGAATTCAGGAAATAGGTAAAAATATGTGGAGTTACAAAGCTCTAACTTCATATGTGTGCTGCCAGCAGTTAAGTCAAGAAAAGGCTAGAGTCAGTGAAATCGTTATTTTGAAATCTTGTAATAGAGACCATTTTCTTACATGGAAGACAAAACATCTCCCAGGTAGAGGTTCCAGTCACAAACAAAGCAAACAACACATACTAATGGCCTTCGCCAGCCCCCAAGATGATAAGGTTAAATGCGCTGTTATATGGCAACCTGGCTCCTCAATAACAGTTTCGGATTTCTACATCCCAAAAAAGGAATGAGCCTGCTGTTTTCAATACGTGGGTCAGCCCAGCAGCACAGAAGGTATCCCATCCATGGAGTCTGTGATTGTTGTGTGGAACTGCTACAGTTGTTACCTTTTTCTTATCCAGGACTCCATAAAAGTACTTGCACTGAAAAGACAATCAAGGGAATTGGAGTGTAAGGAGGTCAAAGTGATGGAAGAAGCTGTGGGGATGCAGAAGAGAGAGGGAGGCTGAAGAAGCCAAGAAAACGTCTCCCAGATTTCTTTCTTCATCCCTACTGAGAGGTTGTTTACTTAAAAAGAAAATGTTGAAGTGACTTTATGTTACAGTAGCTATAAGTGAAGCTGTTACTAAAATCTGCCAGCTCTTCACTTTTTATTTATTTATTACTCCTAGAGGTTAATAACTAAAGTTCATCTGTGAGCATGAATAATTCATTTAATCCATTGCTTGTCACGCTTAAGGGCTAGGCTCATCCTGACAAGATGTAGCTCAGGCATAACTGCAGCTAACGCTGAAGCACCTCACATCTCTCAGAGTTCACAACTACTGGTCAGAAACTCAGCTCCCAGAATAGCCCATGGGGAGGGCTGGGTGGCTACAAGCAGGACCCAGAGAGAAAGAGAAAGGCTGTCCAGCCCTGTTGTTGGGTATTCACGCAAAAAGAATCCATTAATTATCCTGAAAGCTAGGACTATGACCTGGAACTGGCTTTGAAACCCAAGCACATGCTTGTGAAGGAGTTAGGATGGACAAGAATGCGAGGAATCTGGGTTTTTTTCCTTGCACAGATCATAACAATTTTGGCTGGAGCAATCTTTTCTTTCATTGTATCCTTCAAAACTTGTGTGGTAGCAAACTATGCTCTGTGCTAGTTGTCACTGTCACCCTCTACAGAATTATTTGCTTCTTCAGTAATGCCTTGAACTCTAAGATTTTGTGGTACAAAGTCAATGCTGAACATCTGGTCTACTAAAAGTTAATTAGCTGAAACCTAACTGGAGTTCACAAGTGCAGTATCAGTCCTGAAGAATAAACACAAGTGGTAGTTAAACTCCTTTTTTGGACTTAGTTTAAAGAAACAGGAACTCTTACCAGAAATGCAGACCATGTACAAAACCACTCTGAAAACAAAGTATGCCATGGACAAAGACCCCAAGGGGAAAAATACAAGAGCAAATTTTAGACGTAGTAGTGGATGAAATGAGGCCTTGAGCTGTGAGCAAAGCAACATACTGCCTCATTTTGGTGAGAAGAAAACTTTAACTTAGGCTCCTTTTAATTAATAAGATTGAATTAACTGAATACACAATTTAATTCTTTGGCTGAATACAATCCCCACATCTGATGAAAGGGTAGCAGTGCCATGGGGTAGGGCAGATAACCTACCCTAGTGCAGTCAGTAGGGAAAGGAAAACTGCTTTTTAGTACAAAGATGGCTCTCACAGAGTTTTTACTAAGGTTGGTGCAATCAAATGAGTGCTTGCTTACCGAACAGGGAGCAGGATTTGTGAAATGCACAGAAACCATCACCATGGGCAGTAAGACACAGTAAAGACAGGAACGCACAACAGCAAAACTGTTTGGTTTCAAACACGTTTACTGTCATGGCTCTAAGGGCATCACCAGCCTTGACTGTCCCTGCCCACTCCCCCCAGCAGTGCCCCCACCTGCCTATGCACCGGTGCCCCCCAGCTGGGGTGGTGGGATGAGCCCTAGCTGCCCAGCCCTGCTATCACCCAGGGGGGAAGCCCATGATGCTCCCAGCCCTGGTGAGCCACCAGTCCCAAAGTGCTCACAGTTTTGGTTGATGAGAACAGGCAGCAAAGTTACTTTGAAAAATGGACATCTGGACCAAGCGTGCTTGAGGTACTGAATGAGTTAATAGTTCATTGGGATGCAATCATGTTGATGAACTTTGTAATAAATGCAAGCACAATAAATCTTTTTCTTAAAAGTTCTGCAAATTTGGTCTGTGGAAATTCCCTCTGAAGAAACACGGCTCAGGTGAAACATATGATTTATAGACAACTAGACTTCAGTCAGAAAGCTGGTTCTGTTTCCAGAGCAGAAATTGAGAGAGCTGCATGCTATGGGAGATTTCCACTTGTTGATAGAAACAGGAGTGGTTAAAATCTGTTTTAGAAGTGCAGGGACTTAGAAAAGTTGCAGCTACTAAGATTACTTTTGGAGCTAAGAACGGAAGAGATGTCTGTCTTTTGTTAGTCATTGTGGTTGAATATAGACTCCAGCAACTACTGTTAGAGGGAAGAAAGGTTTCGATAAGCTGGGTGAAGATGAGAGCTGGCCCATATAATGTAGTGAATTTAAGTGAGGAATCTTAAAACAGAGCAGTTGAGAGTAAAGCCAATCTATCAAATGCCAGAGTTGTATCACACAGGGCAAGAGAGATGCTGTGGGAAAGGGGCTCTCTGGCCAGCTGCCTTGCTACCAACCACCTGCACAAGGTGGGGAGACCTCTACGGTCCCATCAGGGGGGTGGAGATGAGTCTTCTGGTCCTCACCCGGGCTGAAAATTGAGCCGGCATGCATATGAACAGCTTCAAAAGGAAGTAATTTACCTTAGGCACACAATCAGTGAAGGAATTTCTACCAATTAAAAGAAAATTGGAGCTGTGGGGAACTGGCCAAGTCCCCAGATGTTTGTGAATGTATGGAGCTTCGTACAGCGTAACTGTGGGGTTTTCCAAATTCCAAAACAATTGCATAAAATGAGTAAAGACTGGTTAGGGGTCATTTTCAGAACGGGAAAAGGAAATGCCGTGTTTCAAAACCCCTTTCCTATGAAATACAGATGCTAGTGCTTGCAAACTGTCAGCAGGACTGCCACAAGAAGACAAAGAAGGAGCAAAGAGAGAAGTCTGTTGGAGTGACTGTACAAACTGCTCTTCCCTTCCTCTCTGCTCCCCTAAACCCTCTTCCTAGAACCCTCCTGCTCAAGCTTCTTTGCAGTTGTTCTAAATTCTAAGAAAAGTCTTTAGAGTTTTATATTCTTTTGCAATACATCCATGCCACAAGAGAATACTCATTCTTTCTGCAATGTATTTTTAGGCTGCATAAATCTGGTCCTATTCTATTGGTAATGGTTTCTTGTAATTTACTGAAATTCTCATTTAAAAACACACAGGCTGCTTTTAATGGAAAATGGATTCAAAGTTTTAATGAATTCCTATGATACTGTGCTTCATAGACCCAAGTATGTGCAATGCAGTAGCCAGACATGCACAATGCATTCCAATAATACAGTGTCAAAGAAAGTACTCAATCATAAGTCAAAGTAACTTAATAAAAACCTCTGATCTGACTCAGCCCCCCCCCACATTAGAGCTTGTCTGAGTGAGGAAGCTTTCTGGAACTGTGATGGGGAAAAAAGAGATGTTCCCCTGGAGTAACTTTGGAAGCATGGTAGCTTGGAATACAGTTACAGAGCTTCTACACCATAATTTATACCATATAGTCTACAGTGGAATAACTATGTAAGCTAACAGCACTGAGTCATTACTGTGTAGACAGGTAACTTCAGGTGCAAGCTGAGCAACATGGTCTAGTGGAAGGTGTCCCTGCCCATGGCAGGAGAGGTGGAACTAGATGAGCTTTAAGGGCCTTTCCAGCCCAAACCATTCTATAGGTCTATAATCCTCTGTAAAAGCTGAGTTTCAAAGCAGTCATAGGAAGGCTCAACCTTTACACCTAGGTGTAAAGACTAGGGGGGGCTGGGAAGAGAAGCGATCCCCCCACCCAGCAGTCCCTGGGAGGCTGCAGGATGTCTCGTGGCTGGGCTTGGGAAACCTCAATCAGGGATGCTGCCCAGGGGCTCTGCTGAGCTACAGCAAGGTGGGAAGTACTCCTGCTTTCGCTGCAAGGAGCTGTTGCGGACATTGCCTGTCTCCAAGCCAAAACTTCTACCTGCTCTCTTCCTTGTTCAGTTGTTTGAGGTTTTTTTTGGACACCAAGGTGAAAGAAGAATGTTTTTCCTTGTGTAGTGTATGTATTCTTAAACTAGCTTTTCTAGCAGTGCTTGTGCTATACACATTGCTCTTGTGACACTTTGAATAAATGAGAGTTGCGCACTCATGATTATTTCTGATGTGGAGGGCTGCTCTCCCTTATCACCACTTGCATGCCCAATCTCCCAGAGCAATGTCAGGACCTGTGACCAGATGACTGAATTCTGCATTCACTTTCTTTATTGCAATTTTTTTTGTGCATTTCTTTCTGTAATGTGAATGAAATAGGCGTATAGCTACAAAATTTGATTCTGCTTCGCTGTGTTCCTTGTGCTGCTACTTAATGTAGGGTGAGCGCAAAATGATGACCAAGAAGTGCTTCCAAAAAATGAATTATTTATACCTGCTCCACAGAAATGTGAAGGACTGGAAAACCTGTAGAATAAGACACTGAATGAAGCCCGAAGGCTATTTTAATCTGTGCTCTTCCCTCGCTGTGGAACAATGGCTGTTGCAGTATGTATTTAGTGAAGGCACGCAGGAGGACAAGAACCCGTACACAAATTTGCCACAAACTTAAACAAGACCTTGCTGTATGCCCCGGGAGCCTGCAGGTATATGTTCTTTAAACGACACTTAACTTCGCCAGGAACTTTCGCCGGGTGGCGGTGCTTTGCAGTGCTTTGTGTTGCAGAACCCGGGAGCGCAGCACACCCTCACACCGGCGGCCGGCCGTGCGCGCCGCTCCCGTGGCACCCCGCGATCGTTCCACTCGCGCTGGGACCCGTGTTCCCGTGCCCCGGGCAGCGGCAGCGCCCGGACCGAAATGAGCCCCACGGACCCCGCACCGAAGGGCAGCGGCGGCACGGGACGGGGAGCGCGCAGGGGGAGAGGGGCCCGGGGGACTTCCCTCTGCCGGGGCGGGGCGGGGGCGCGGCTGAGCGCGGCCCAGGGAGCGGCGCGGTCCCGGCTCCGCCTCTGCCCCTGCCCCGCCAGGACGGGACGGGGCGGCCCCGGGCAGGAGCGTGTGGCGGCGGGAGCCTTCTTCTTTCTCCTCCTCCTTCTCCTTGCCCCCTCCCCCGGCTGTGGCTATGCGCTGCCCGGACCGGCTCTGAGGGAGCGTGCGGACAAAGGCTGCGGGCCGGTGCCGGCGGTGGGGCGCGATGGAGCGGCGCGGTGGCTGAGGCGGCTCGGTGGGGCCGAGCCGAGCCAAGCCGAGCCGAGCCGGGCCGGGCCGGGAGGCAGCGGCACATGGTGCACGGCTGGGGCTCGGCGCTGCGCACCCTCGGGAGGGCCGAGGGGCCACCATGGACAACTTCTTGGCGGAGGTGAGCGCGGGCCCGTGGGGTCTTCCTTTCCTCTCCTCCTTCCTTCTCCTGCAGCTTTGTGGAGTTGCTCTGTGGGGCAGGAGCCGGCAGCAGAGCGGCAAGGGGCTCCCGAAGAGTGCCGTGTGCTCCCCCGAGCGAGCGCCTCGGTTTGCAGGGGGTTTGCAAGAGCAGACCCTCGGGCATCGGCACTTCGTGAGCGGGCGAGAGAGGGAGGGCTCCCGCCGCCAAAGTACCGGCCTTTCGGGCCGTTACCGGGGGTGGAACTCGAGGCCGCCGGCTTTCAGTCGGAAAAGCGCTCGGAGCTTAATTAGAGCGCTGCTCCGCGCCCCCCGGCGGCACCCCCTGCTGCTGTTGGTCCCCGTGAGGAGCGGGCTGCCGTGGGCTCCGGCACCGGAGCTACCTCGGGTCCATGCCTCTCTGCCCGCTCCGCCCCTGCTACAGCGGCGGGGCCGCCCCTGAAACCGGGTATCGGCAGGAGTGGGGGGCTCGCTCCTCGAGGTTTTTCCTGCATGAAACCTGGCGAGGTTACTTTTCCTGCCTCGCATGGGCAAGGGGGACTCCAAATGGTGAGAGTAAAGTTACTTTTTAAGGCGTGTTTCTTAAATGTATGTTGTTAAAAGATAGACCAAGTTTTCCGATACAAAATGCAAAGCAGTAAAGTTTAAATCTTGAAAGCAGCTTGAACTTTACCATTATTATCTCCTGGGTCTTGACAATCTCCTCACGTTGGATGCGCAATCCGAATCAAAGACCCTTTGCTACTTAGGGTATACACTGAAAGTCAAATCTTGGCTCTTGTTGTCTAAGTTAGCTGAATTTTGTACAGTAATATTTTACCAAATGGTTCAGCCCACCTGGTGTGGACCCAGCGTTACGGACATAAGGTATCTGGTGTTAACACAGTGGCTTCTGCATGTGTGTTGTACTTGCAGGCTGCTGGCAAAGCTTGCATTGTATCTGGGTTGCCACTTCTTGGAGACTGACTGCAGGACTGCTTTAATCTCAGCTCTCACAGAAGCGGTTGCACTGTCAGAGTTGTAAATGCAGGTCAGACATCTGCTTTACAGGCTGTGATTAAGCTGCAAACCTGTCCTTTGCCCTCATGAAATAACTTCCCTCGTGTTCTTGGTGCTGCTGTTGATGCTCCCACAAGAAAAATTGGTGATCTGTTTACTGGAATAGTAATTAGTCAAATAAAAGAAGGTCATACACCTTACTGCTTGTTAGCTTTTCATTTGTCAGGCAACAAAAGTTCTGTCAAGTGCAATAAGAAGGAAGAAATGCAGGATTAGCTTTGAAAAAGTCTGACTTAAGTAGTAATATTGCTTCCTTTTTTTATCCTCCCCCCGCCCTGGAGAGGATGTAGCCCTTGCCTTTTAAAAGCGTGCAAGCCATGAGCAATATGGTAGTATTAGCCTAGCTTTGCAAAATTAATCTGAAGAGTCATTCACTCTGACACAAAGTAGTGTAGCGTGCCCTACATAAAGGTGAAGAAGAGTTTTAATGGTTTTGACTCCCCTATTAGCCAAAATTACTTGCCCCGGGGAAAAGGCAAGTAAATTTTGCTAGTCTCTGTTAGTATTTCTGCATGTATTTATGTTAATTTGTGGTTGCTGCATGCAGACTTTGATCTTTCTTAAGAACTCTTACTCCCTTTCAACATGTTGATATTACTTTAAAAGATCAGTAAATATAGCACCTTGACTTTAATCTGCATCCAAAGTCCCACCCGTAAGTATAAACATTTTCCCTTCCTCACACTGGAGCATACATAAATGGCATATAGGCAGTCTGAGGCACAATTGCAGAAATGCACTTGGCCTAGCCCAGCTACTACAAAAAATGTCTGTTGAAGGCACAGGATTGAGCCACTGGCTGGGTAATTTAATTTGTGCGAGGCAGACATCCTGCAGCTGCTCTTTACAAAAATATTTGCTGACTTATCTGAGAGAAAAACTGTTCTTGTTAAAGTTGTAGTGTGTGGAGGAAAGAGGAAGGCACAGGTAAAAAGCCTGGTCTGTTCTGCTTTCATTTGTCAGCGATGTGAGTCTGATATTGGAAATGAGGTGTAAGGAAGAAATTCTTCACTGTGAGGGTATTGAGACACTGAAACAGTCTGCCCAGGGGAGCTGTGGATGCTCCATCCCTTGCAGTGTAGAAAGCCAGGTTAGATGGGGCTTTGAGCAACCTAGTCTAGTGGGAAGTGTCACTGCCCATGGCAAGGGAGTTGAAATTAGAAGATGGTTAGGGTATCTTCCAACACAAACCATTCTGTCATGTTTTGGGAGGAAGGCTGGTGGGTGAGAAAGGTATAGGTTGCTCCTCAGCATTACCAAGAACTTGCTGCACTGGAGGCAGGAGTGTCTTCAATCTGGCTGTTGCAGAAAAATAGTGTACACCTGAAAGGTACTAGAAGGAAAACCCCTGTATTACTATTTCTCCCAAACTTTTCTATAACTAGATGTTGATTGTGGCCCTCTCTCACTGTAAGGTGATACCCACTGGAACAAAATGAAGCAGCTGGCTTGGATACTGCCAGAGTACAGTCACAGAGGTGCTCCTGTTAAGACTTGCTGCGTTAGGTGAGGTATGGGATAACACCAGGATCCCACTGGTCAGCTGATGCTGCTGTTATCTGTCACTTAACAGCATTATGATTTCCCCATCTTGCTACCCAGTTTCCCTTTCTTACTACTTTTCATATTCTTAGCTTTTATTCTTATAGGATTATAAGTGCCTGTCTCCAGAGAAGCCGTGATTTCCATCCATGTCCCAGTTTTCTAAATCGGCCAAAAAAAGAAAGGGTCTGAGTAAAGAATTAGGCTGGAGGAGTCAGCCCTGGAACTTACTCCCCAGAATGCTTTTATTGCTGGAAGTTATTAAAGTAATTGTACAATTACATTCTAAATACAGAGGAGAAGTGTTTTCCAGGAGTTTAAAAACTAATTCAGGCTGTTGATTGATTTGTGTTACCTTTTGGTTTTTGAAGGAAGGAAGGTCAGTGGCAGAAATGTAACTTTTCCAGTATATTTATGTAGTCATGTTTTCATATATAAGGTGTTTAAACCTGTAGAAATCCCAGAGATCCATACTCAGAATTAAAAGTATGGGTGTGTGCAATAGAGCTGTTTGGCTGTGTTGCTCAAAACAGCCTGAAAAAAATCATTCCCATATGTTTTACCAGCAGCTAGGGTGCTTGCAAGGGAGCAGCCTCTTGTGGTAGCTGAGGTCAGGCTTTTTTCCAGTGAGAATGCATCCCTGCTGGAAGGGGATGTATGCCATAAGGGAAGGAGGAGAGTCATTTCAAGATGAGAAGGAACACGGGGAAATTTTGCACAAAGAAGGCAGGAGAGGGAAGCTCAAACTGCTTCTTCAGCATCTGAAGTTCCCAAGGAGTGCTTGCTGGGGCAGCTGGGGAAGTGGATGTAGTTCATCTTCCTCCTGTTGTGCAGGGAGTCACTTTGCCGAAGATATAGTGTGTTGCACTGAACCGTGGTCACTGTCCTTGTCACAGGAGAAGTATGGCAGTTGCTGGCCGAGCTGCCATATAAGAGATGGTTGGGGTTGGAAGGGACTTTTGGAGATCATCTGGTCTGTGCAGTGCTCTCTGAGCAGTGCTCGGCTCCTGGGGAGTTTGCAGCACAGCGAGCATAGTGGTGCCTGTAGGGGTTGATGGTGGTTAGCTGCTGCCAAGTTCTAAAAGCAAAGGATTTCACTTTCCCCCCATAATTTCCATAACTGGAAGAGAAGGATGAGGACAGTTCTGTCTCCTGCCTTCCATATAGAATGTCTGGGTAGATGATGTTGAAGGAGACGGTTATAAAATCATCATTATTATAGAGGTCCTCTATGCAATTTTGTCTAAAATTGCATAGAGGTTTATTGGAGCTGTGGGTAGCCTCCTTGGAGACACAGCAGATACTCTGTCCAGCATACTTTTATTTTTAGCAGTACTGCTGGTACCTCCAAGTTCAAAATGATTTCCTTCATTTCTGCTTTCCACTGTTGCCCATATTTGCTTGGATACCCTGTTTTGAGGGCAGGGCTCCCAGCATGAGTCCTGAAGGAGCAAGCGTTGAACCTCCTTCTGTGGGAAGGAGATGGTACAAAAATTAATTCTGAGGCTTTGAACTTTGCTTCACGAACCTGTCTGAGGAGGTATCTGCTGAACCTGGAAGCCCTTATTTTGGATATGCATCTTGCAGCAGACTATTCTGTGGTGCTGCTGTGCTGTGGCATTTGGAAGATCGCTGCAGGACTGCTAGCAATGCTCCTGCCATGCAGGAGATGGTTCACTATCTCCTGCAACCAAGTGACCTTGGCACTGACAAGTTTCTGCTCTGAAAGTGAAAATCCTGTGATGCTAATAAATTTCTGCATCGATATACACCATCTTGGAAGTCTCCCAGTTTTGGTTAAGAAATGTCTTACTGAAAACGCAAGTATGGGTCTGATGTTCCAGCTTGTGATGTTGGTGTCAGCTGTTTGGCTTGGCCAAGTTGCATGAGACTGGTGGAGTAAAACTATCATCCCACTGGTGATGGCATAGAAGTTATGTTTCTGGAGGGCTTCTGAATGCCAAAGCTGTGCCAAGCAGGAGCAGTGCCTCTTCTGGCTGCGTTGATGTTGGCTGTGTTTTCTGAAGTTTCTGAGCTGCGACTCCTCATGCTTAGTTTTCTTAAAAAGCTGATGGTTTTGTCAGCCGTTATTTTTAGGTTCATTAGAGAGCATTATGTTTTGACTAGGGAATGTTCCGGGGGGTCCTAGGTCTACCTTACTGAGTCAGAAAGATGTTTTTGCAGGTTTATTTCTGTAAGTCGGGAAATCACATTCAGTTCATCAGTAGCACGTCATCATAACTGCCTGTTACACATACTTCACATGTGCCTTTTATAAGGTACATTTGTGTGACTGAAGCAGAGTCATCGTTGCTGGGCTGGAGCCTAGAAGCCCTGCTGGCACCACCAATATTGTAAAATGACACAAGAATTCTCTTAAAGCTGCAAAACATGTAACTTGAAATTGGCTGTAGAGGCTCTACATTGTACAGGGTCTGCTCGTGGCTTTTTAAGTATGTTCAGTCAAACTCCAACCAAAGGAGAGCTGTGAAATCCTTACCGTTACAGAAATCTTGGCTACTTCTGAGCCTCAGCTTTTTTTTTTACCTTCTGGTGACACCTCACTGAAATGTTCCTTTTTTGTTGGTCTTTTCCCTAATTATATGTTTGTGTCAGCACTTTGAGTAAGGTGTTTTGCTCCAACCAGATTTTCTTCTCTATATGGATTTTCACTTGGTGAGCCCTCTGTGTGGGTGATACTGAAGGCTGTGAACCTCTTTGGCTCTATTTGGGTTTTGGAGCTATCGTACAGCCTGCTGCCTGGTAAAAGGGAATCTTGTTTGAAAGCACGGCCAGTCCCAACTTATCTCTGAAGCCAAGAAGGATGGGCTTGTATCATTAACACTTCACAGTTTTTTTCCATGATTCTGTGGAGGCATGAGGTGACTACTTTGCAGGAGACAGGGGAGCTGGACTTTTCTGTGTCACATGGAAAATTTAGTGTGCTGCTCCCATGAGTAGCCTGAGAAACCTTGGAACCTTTCAGTGCTCTTGTTGCCCCAAGTGCCTCAAACTGTGGAAAGAAAAGTTTGGAGCCCCTTATTAAAAGTTATGCTGTTGATTGCCTTGGTTGTACCATGTTTGGCTTCTGCTATGGTGTTTTTAGCTGAATCTTAGGTTTCAGCTTGGGAAAACCAAAATAGTCAGACTTCAGAAAATAGCTGAAAAAAATTGGTAGGTCCTTATGTGTGCTTATGTGTATTTACGCAGTGTCAATGTGTTTGCACAGAACAAATCCAGACCTAACCCCTAGCAGGTGACTAACATGCCTCTTTTTTTTTCCCCTGGGTTTTATTTATTTATTTATTTTCCTATCTATTTTTATTTATTTATTTATTTATTTTAATATGAGGAGTGCATATTGATTGAACTTAAAAAATATAGAAAAAGATTTCTAGTGAGAGAAATATCTTTTCATGTCTCTTGTGTGGATGTGGCCCCAGTGGAAGGTCGTGCAGTCTCCTGCCAGGGACATGAGCAGCAGCTCCATCCCTTGCACACCTGGCATGGTGACTGTGTGCGTGGGGCAGGTCTGGAGGGAAGTGCGTCCTCTGGGTAGTTTGATCTCGCCATCCTTTTTGGCTGCAGGGCTGGTGTTTTTTCCTTAGTGAATCACAGTCCCCAGCTGTGGTCAGAGCCAGGAGCACAAGTTTAGGGTGGAGCCCCAGGAGAAGGGCAGGAGGTAAGAAGTCACTGTGAATTAAAACTTTTGGGAGGGGGAAGGAAGAATCATCATCCTTATGTCACTAATTGTAGCTACTTTACGTGTTTTGGGAATTGACGTCAAAACTTGATAGATTGATTATGACTTCAGGCTTGTATGAGGGTCGTGGCTTAGGTGTTCTCATTTCTCTTGATCTTCCTGTCACATAATTTGTCATTATGTGACACTTTAAACCATTAGTGAGATGTGAAGGAGGATAGCTTGGCGTTGGGGCAACAGTTCAGGCAGGTTACTGGTTTTGGGGTATTACTGGCTCAAATTTTTTATTTTTTTTTATTATTATATTTACTTATTTATAATTTTCCAAGATGTTATTTGAAAATTTTGACTTTATCCTGTGGTCATATTTACTGTAATGCAACTTCATTTTGGACAACCCCCCGATTAAGAAAGGTTAAGTGGATTATCCTTTTGGTTAGAAGTCCAAACTTAAGCTCAAACACTTCATTATTTTAAGGACAGGACTTTTCAAAGTTTGGATGTAGAATGGGAAATGATACTAACTGTCCTCCACACCTGTCTTGTGAGTTAAGCTATATCCATGCTGATGAAGAAATTACTACTTTGTTACATGGAAAATAAGTGTTATATTGGAAATGTATACTGTGAAAGGTTTGTTAGGACAGAAGGAATGAGTGAAGATTACTAGTGTTTCCAAATGTACCCGTAAGAAGTAGGACCATGTTGGGGAAGAATGTACCGCTTACTCTAGACTCATTCTGCAAAACCAGTGATCAAGACTGTCATCTTGGGTAAGTCCAAGTAATGTTTATGCTTGTTCTTGTTGTCTTCAGCTGGACAGGCACTGCAAAGCTGTGTCAGTGGGTGTCTGGTGGCTTCTCTGCAGGGTGTCATTCCATGGACATCATGACTGAGGAAGTAACTTCCCCACTATAAATGGGTAACTGAGTGGAGAAGGCTGCTGAGTTGTTTCAGCTGTAAACACATCACACCTGTGCTTGTTTTACTGATAAATGTAAATAACTTGCTCTCTATTTAGGTGCTTATTTCCTTTGTGGCTGTGACTGTTTTTCAGTCTAACCTAGATAAGTTTTCTTATTTGGTAGAAAGTTTATAGGGTTCTTTTCTATGTCCACTGTTTTTCTTTGTTGAAATCTCAAACGTGAGTGATGTTGATAAAACTTGATAATACATGTTTTTCCGTCTTGAATAGCTTATGAGGAACAGACCCCATTTTGGTTCAAATTTGAAGCATGGCAGAAACTGGGGTGTGTCTGGTGGTTACTGACCGAAGTTAACATTTCCATTTTGTGTAAATCCTTCCATAGAGGAGTTTAACTCAGTTTCTCTATGAGATATTGTAATTTAAAAGTTAGCAATTGTGCTTAGTTACTTTTCATGAAGAATGAGCCCCCACAGTCAGTAACAGGGGGGGAAAAAAGGAGCCTTTTTTGGCTTTGAGGAAAACTGTGCAGTTTCCCCTTGTGTATGGAAGGAAGTCTTGAAAAATGAAAGGTACTGGTCACTTGTATGGGTTTCTGAACTTGCACTGAAAATTCAGATTCAGTACATCTTTAGCTGGATTTCTTGTTTGTCTCAATGGCCCTGTCTCCAGTGGGTAAATATAAGCTTGTTGGAGCAGTGCCTAAATGTGGGAGTCAATATAATACCTTTTACACCTTCTAGTATTAATGGCATGCTGAAGGAAAATGGCCTGGAGGATAGATGTTATCAATCTCCTGTATCATCCAGTGGCCTGTCAGACTTCAGAATTGAATAGGCTTCCTGTATGTTTGTGTTTGTATGTTAATACATTTTAGCAAATACCTTAATTGCTTCAGTAGAACTTTTTGCCTGGTTTATGGTATCAGACTTTCTTTTCTTTGGAAGTATGTTATCTTCATCTTGTGGTGAGCCTCACTAGAGATTTTTGAAAGAATGTTAAGCAAAGGTGAATATTGAAGAAGTCAATATTCTCTTTAGCCCATCTCTTAGACAAGTTAAATCTTTCTGTGAAATTATTTGGGGTTTTGTTTTGTTTTGTTCTGAGTGAGAGAGAGAGGAAGGAAGAGAGGGGAGCTCAGCCGCAGGCTTCAGGAGCTGAGCTGTGCCTTCACAAGTGATTCTGGCTGATGGCATTCGCAGGGTGACTGGCTGAGTTGGAGGACTCAGGAAATAAAAGGCTTAAGTACACTTTGATGTGTTGGTGTTGCCTTTTCCTATATATTCTTGGGAAACTATTCATAATCCTTTATTGTATGTCAGTAATACAAGAGTGTGTTAATACGAGCCTGTTTTGTTTTGGAGAATGCCCTTAAGGGAGATGCTGTAAGGATAACTTAGCAGAGGAAAATGGTTGTTGCTTTTTCCCCTGGGGCAAAACGATGTTCCCACTCTGAGCAAGTTTTCCCGAGGGCTTTTTATCATGGCACGTCTGCCTCAATACTGCGGTAGTCATTAAAAGTACTGAGGACTTTTTGGTTTGCTTTTTAGGTTCTTAACTTCTGTACATGATAATGTTGGTAGAACAGCACTCGTCTGGCCAACCCTGCCTTCATGGTCTCAAAGTCAGGACTGATTTTGGTGCTTGTAGCATAACCTCAGGTATGGATCTGGGGTTCAAATGTTTGATGAGTGCTAGCTGTCATTAACTCCAGATGCAATTACAAAGCAGAGTATTTCTGAAAGTTGTCATCAAGTTAGTACCCCAGTCCTGTAGGCCCTCTTCTTTTCCTTGCAAACCTTCATCCATGGTAGACTGTGAAAGTGGTGTTGCTGCAAAGCCTTGTGTGGTTTTGATGTTGTGCACTGCGTATATCTATTCTCCTTTTCCCAACCTTGCTAACAGAAATACAGGATTTCTCTGGGAAGATTCTCACACCCCCCCTCTGCGTTCAGCCAAACTGGTCCTAGTTTTGGGGCTGGGAGATAAGAGAAGTTTATTCCTTGTTTTGAAAAAGTATTGATGTTTATAGCATCATCGGAAATGGATTATTTGGTCCCATTTTAGTTGCTGTTGTTTAAGTGTTCCTTAAAATGTTTACTCAGATGAAGTGAAACATATTTGTTAAGAGAATAGGTTTGTTTTTCTTACAAAGTTGTTTATCTTGAGGAAAAGTCAAATCCCTTTGTTTAACCTACCCGTCTGGTTTACAAAAGAGTGGAGATCACTTCTATTTGACCATTTTAGTGGGTAAAAATAGATACAAAACAGATACAATTGTGTATCTTGGGTATATTTTTGTTTGCTTCAGAAAAGAGCCAAGTTGGCAAGATGCTGGAGTTCACATCAGGACAAGGAATAGGTGCCTATTCTGCAGGTCAGACGTCTTGCTTAGTTGGTTGTCTTCCTGGATCTCGTTCTCTTACTAAATACAGACTGTGGCTTTGTGATTAGGGTTTATCTCCTCATTACAGCTTTCTGGTGATGGGTACGATGGATAGATTTATTTGGTGTGTGCAATCAGTTCCTATATTCCCTAAAAGAAAACGAGAGCAGCGTTTACAGCAGGGCTTTAAAGGATGGCATTTCCTGCTGCTTTTCAGATCGTGTACCAGGAGGAGTGTCTGATGAAGTGCGCTCTTTGTTGTTGAGATTCCCAGAGTTGGATTCTGCTGTCTGATACTTGATAAGCTATTTCAAGGAATAAACAGATGGAGCAAATCTGAGCTATAAAATATAATTTGCGTAGCAGCAGCTCAGTTTTTCCCCCACCCCTTCTTGCAATTGTATTTCTAATATTTTATGTGCCAAATCTGAGAACCTTTAACAGGTGGTAGATGGGATTTTGCTGAAGTTGCACAGCGCTTGCAGCAAAAGGGTGGTCCTCTGTTTTGCGTTAGTTTT
The DNA here is from genome assembly GCF_012275295.1 of Melopsittacus undulatus. Lineage (NCBI taxonomy): Eukaryota > Metazoa > Chordata > Aves > Psittaciformes > Psittaculidae > Melopsittacus > Melopsittacus undulatus. The sequence continues at coordinate 76,443,797 of NC_047527.1, read as the reverse complement.
GAGAGTCTCTGTTCCTGATTTCTGTTTCTGTCACACCATTTCTGCCATCATTTGCTTTGGTGATTCAGTACTTTAAATGACTACAACCCTGGTGCGGTAGTAAACTTTCTGGCTTTTTTTTGTACAGAAGCCCATTAATAAACTTAATTGCAATGTAATGAATAGTTGTAGTAAACTTTTACAGTATAGTTACACCTTTGTCAGTAGGAAACCTTCATACTATGCAGTTAAAGTGGAGATACCATCCGTAGCTAGTGGAGGACAGGAAGGTGTACCCAGATCTGAGTATTTTCTTGTGCTCATCCAGTGGTCCTTTGGTAGAGCTTGTTCTTAGCAGTCCTTAGTGAGTGCAAAGGGAACACGTCAAGTTGTGGAATCCTCTTCCTTTGGATAGTGATTCAGCATTTACTGTCTTCCAGGTGCTTCTGGAGTTGGGCAAATACAGGCTATAATCCTGATTTTAATTTCTTGAACTTGGGTGCTGCTTATGGAAGCAATCCTTTATATTGCTTGCAGATACCTGATTTGAGAAGTGCACAGTCTCTTTATGTGGTCAGAGAGTCCACAAAAGCTTTGCTGTTTTTTCTGGGATTTTTTTGGCTTTTTTTTTTCTGCTGAAAGTCATCAGAGGCAGCATGTGCTGTGGCTATCTCAGCGCACAGTGATGTGCCTTGTGGTCTGTATGTTCAGGGGAGCCATCTCTCATTAGGAAAAAAAGTGAGTGCATATTAATCAGTGGGTTAAATGAAGGGGCAAGAAGTGCTAAGGCAGCAAAGGTATGGACACCTGCAGCAACAGATCATGGGTGATGCTGCTGTGGGGATTGCCCAAGGCACCCCTCTGGGAAGCGAAGGAAAGGAGCATCAGGCACTGAGCAGGAGCAGATGCTGTAGCAGGATGTCTTCTCAAAGTCATGCCAAAGACATCTCAATGTCCCATCTCAACATTCCTTGTTGGATGGGACAACAATATCTGATAGCTACTGCTTTAAAATGCATAAATTAAGCTCCTTTTTTTTGGCTTTGCAATTCCTGTCACAGCTGCAGAATAACCTTCTGTGCTGTCCTGAGGCCAGCTGGAGTTTTCCTAGCTGTAGGTTTTGAATGTGTTTTTCTTTTTTTTTTCTCTGGTTGGGCCTCTGGTATTACAAAATGCCAACATTTTAGAAAGTCTTGGGTTTTAGGGTTGCTTTTCTGAATATCTTTTTTGGTGGTACTGAGCAATGGTGTGCTTCTGGATAGTTTTACACAGGCTTATTGGAAAAACCTGGGGTTATTCTCGAGAAAGCTGCAGTAATGTATGCCTTAAAAATAGGACTTCGTGGCATTTGTTAGTACTGCTCCATTGGTGGCAATATTACTGCAGTAAAAGTTGCCCTTTTTAGTTTTACTTGTGCTGAAATTCCTGCTTTCTGTTGTCACGTGATCTTTTCCCAGTAATTTTGTTCCAGATGCTGTACCAAAGCAACTAGTAAACAGTGAGTGGCTCTTTCTCTCCAGAGGAGCAGTTGTGGTGCTACCAGTTGCTCTTCAGCAGGCAGCTGTATTTTCATCAGATCTTGGTAACTGTTAGAAGAGGGAGACTTTTCAAGAGATCTCTGCATGGTCAATGCTTTACCTCCAAGACTGCAGAGGTAGCTGGTAGCTTGGAATCATTAAGAAGTCCACTCTACATCTTTGCTCTTGGAAGGGTCTGAGACCACCTGGAAGCTAAGATGCTTCTTGTATGTGCTTTTAGAAAGAAAAGACTATGTCACTAAGCTCAAAGGTATAGCTGTGCAAGCTGCTGCTTCTTTTGAGGGTATGTATATTTATTTAGCTTGTTGATATTATATTGTACTTCAGCTGCAATGCTGTGCACTGTTGTTTCCCTGTGTACCAATTAAGAGGAAGCAGGTAGGGGGAAAACTGTACCTTGTGCTCTATGATGGTACAAATCTAAATATGAAATTTGCGCCATCTTTTTATATTAAAACTGTTGTTCCATACTAATGTTGATGTTATCTAATGTTCTTGTGTATTGAACATGTTTTTTTCCATTTAAATTTAAGTAAATGATTTGGCACAGCTGGGGAAATGCCTATATAGGCGGAAACATATGGCAATGAGTTGCTTCATGATTATTTAAAAACAAAACAAAAACCAAGGCATTTGATTTGTATGTCTTCTCCCTCTTTCTGACTTTTGTAGTTGGGGTTGACTGAAACAGTAAAGCTATTTGCCGTTTGTTTTATTTTCAGTAACTTGGGAAGTTTGTTGACAGCTCAAAAGCCATACTGAGCAAAAATAACAAAAATATCTGAAATAACTAAAAGCTTAAATTCCCTGCTGGAAAGGTGGTTTGTTGAGGAGAAAAAATAAATTCAGAAGAGGTAACCATTAGTGGCTATAAATAAAGAGTTACTCATTTTGGCTCCGAGATGGGTAAAAGAGAGAGGTTGTTAAAGGTTTTCATCTTTACTATGTGGTAAAAAGTAAGGTATGTTATGCCCCACCATTTTTTAGATAGCTCTAAAAAAATAGCTGCACTTGCACTGGCTTCTGCTCAAAGAAAGGTCTTTAAGTATGCCCGCATAAATGGCAAAAGAGGTTTGGCCGCAGTCAGAAATATACATGAACTTATGAGTAATTTCACTTCTAATAAGTTGTCCCCTGCAAGGCAGCATCTCTATTTGTTGGTATGTTTGCAGTTGTGATAAACCACTGAATTTTGTTCCAAACCAGTATCTTTAATCCTTCGAGCAATATGCAAACCATGTAGGCAGTAGCTAATGTGTTCCTAGTGGGTCAGTAGGTCTGGTCTTGTGGAAAATAAAGCTTGGTTTACAACCAGTGATGTGCTGAGAGTCTGCTGGGTACCCAGGAAGAGCCCTGGAGACCCTATGGTGTTTGGGAGTGGCTTTGGAGGGGTGCCAGGTTTTTCTAGGCTTTAAGTGTTGGGATTGACGTTTTCCAGTGGGGCACCTTGTGCAGTCTGTGTCTTTGTGTTTCTTGTACTGTGTACAGTGCTGATCCCATAAATTACATTTTTTTTGTTTAAAGTCTTTGTTTAAAGAAGTATCTACCTTTCAAGCTTAGCTGTTTTTCAGCCTAATTAAGTGAGGAACTTGGGGACTTGCATGAATAGCTGAATAATAGTTAATCACTTTGACTTCACAGGTGCAGTACTATGGCTTTCATCTTCATACCTAGATTTCTTCTGCCTTGGTGTTGACTGGTCAAGCACTGGCACTTGTTGTGCCCTCTTTCCTCTTTAATGCCAGGTGCTTCTGTGGACATGTTGTGCTTCCCAGGCTTCTTTGGAAGGTGATAATAAAGATGGAATGCTCCTGGGTTTATCCAAAGTCTTACTCATTTTGGCTCCCTGCATGCATTTTGCAAAGCAGCTCTCCAGCAGCCGAGAGGGCTGTTACAAAGGTCTCTCCTGAGCCATGGGTAATGCAGGTGAGCAGACTGTTCCTGACCCGTGAGCTTTGCTTCTCTTATCAGCGGACATTGCCAGTTTCCAAACAAGCAGTTGCGATAGCGGCTTCTGGCTGGGCAGGAGCAGGAAGGCCTTGGGGGAGGAGAGGTGTGCGGGTGGGTAGGTTTAAAGGCACAGGATAGTTCTAGGGTTTTGGTGCTTTATAGCTAAGCTATGTGATCATGGCTAAAGATAATGAACCCAAAACAAGCAGTGGGAGAAAGTGTTGAGGCTTGGGTTTCTAAAATTTGATGCCTTGACTTGCATAATATCAGGATGTGTAATATTTCCATGAAGATCTAGCTCTACTTAAAATAAGTAAAGATGTCTTGATTCAGCAATGTTGGTAATCCCAGGATGAATATAGGACACAGTTTCACCTGAATTAGAAATACCTTGTGATTTTGGCTTCTAGCTGGGTACAAGTTGCTTGGCTTCTTAACACACCACAATCCAAGCTTCCCATGAGAGAGTTAATGAACATCTAGGGAAAGATGTCCCTGACCATGGCAGTGGGCGTTGAACTAGGTAATCTTTAATGGTCCCTTCCGACCCAAGTCTATGATTCTCCGAACACTATCTATGTTGGGACTCGGGGAAACCCCCAAAACTCCACTTAAGAGAAACTGGTCAAAATGACTAAAATCCAGTAGGTAACAGTACTTAAAACTACTTAAAATCCAGTAGGTGACCACTACTTAAAACAGAGCTTCTGGAAATCTACTCTTACATTTACTGAAATGCCTTTCTGCATTGCTGCTGTAACTCCCTGGTGGGTAACAGGGGGGTGAAATGTCCCTGTGTAAGGCATGGTGCCGTGTCACCCTTTCATGAAGGGGTGCTGGTGCAGCCTCTGCAGCCACCTCTGTGCTGTCAGGGATGAGGCAGGAAGTCTCTGCCACAATTGGGTCTCTGTGCTCTCTGCACAGATGTGCCTTTGTTAACTAATGACTTGTCTAACTTGCCACCGTTTTTTAACCCGTCTCCGGATCATTGTTACACTGATTTGTACATTGACTGTAGAGCTGCTTTTATTACAGTTGTGTTCCTGGAAAGCTAGAAATGATTTTCAAATTTCTAATTCATTTTTGTTTTAATTAAGCCATCAAACCATCTCACTACAGTGCATGGCACGTGTTGAGGGATGAACATTTACCACTGGTGACTTCTGTAGTGGAGATGTTCAGAACTGACTATGAAGTTCTATGGGAGATTTTTCTTTTTTGGCTTTTAAGGAAGCTCTCCCTGAGAGATCATTGGCTTTGGAAGAGTGCAAATATTGCTACCATGTTGGCCCAGAGAGACTGAGTTCCAATGATGCTTCCTTTAATTTAGCAGAAAGGAAGCAGAGCAGCATATGAAATCAGGAGTAATGGAGTTGGTGTCTTGTAGTTCCTGACTTTGCTGAAGAAATTGAATTGCCTTAGGACTGGATAGGGGTAATTACGTGCCAGCCTGTGTCTTTTAGGCACCAGATGGTATTGTGAGAGCTATTGTTAGGAAGTAAAAAAGTGTCTAAGTTATAGGCTTTGTATAGAAAATAGACTTAAAGAAGAATTGACCATGGCCCTCTCGTTGAAAAGAGCAGGAAGAAGCTGTGTATGACTTTATACATTATTGTGTAAAGTGGTAACTGAGTTTTACAGGGCAAGTGATGTTCAGTGCTTGTGGTGCAGCACTGTCAGTGTTATTCACACAGCTACCTCAGGAAGGGCGGGTGTGGATGTGTGTGCTCTCGGCGTGATTCATGACCAACTCCTGCCCACTCCTAAATGTTCGAGCATCAACTTGCTGTGGAAAATGTCTGCTGGAAGCTTCTCTTGCAACAGAAGGACCGTCGAATGTAATCACATATTTTATTTCTGTAAATGTGTCTCTTTTTTAACAAAAAGTGACTGGATACCATTTTATTTGAGGGAGAGACTTGCACAGCATATTGGGGTAGATGACAAACAAACTCATTGCAAGTTGGCTGAAGCTGTGTATTACCTCTGGAAGCTGGATGTGTTTGAGATGACTCTTAATATGATCTGGAGGAACTAAAATGAAGCATGTGTCTCCATATACTTCTAGGTATGAGCCTAGATTTTGTAACTGTCCTCTATAAATGGAATCTTGCTTATGTGACTGAGGTGGGGATTTAACTTCTAGGAGAAGATAACATTGTGAAAGCATGTGTATATCTGAAAATATACACAGCAGTTCTGATGGTCACATTTGTGCATAAACAAACATGCTCGTGGCTATCTGAAGATGAAAGGGAACTGAAAATGTGACCAGAACAATGTTGTAAGGGCGCTCTCTTCAGAAGATCTGTTGGGTGATAAATGTACTGCCAGAGTTTAGCTGTGCTCACTGTATGTATGAGCAGCTAGAATTATGGTGAAATTACAGTCACTTCTTCAAAACAAAGACAAGTTGATACTTGAAACAACAGGGAAATTGTAGGAAGGCTGGCCCATGAACAAGAGGGAAGATGATGTCATGTGAACACTGTCATGGGATTTGAATGATTTAAACTGCATCACTGCACCTGCCAAAAACTCGCAGCCCTCAATAAGTAACTGTCAGCTTTTGCCTTCGTTCTCTAGTTGCAAAATACTACAGGATTTTCTATTTCCAACATCTTTTTCCCTTTTCCAGGATGAAGAGGTGTAGTACATAAGACTTTTCCCCTCCCTGGGTCCTTGTCCTCATGCAAATAAACCCAGTTTTACCACCAGAGCTAAGCAAAGGGACAAGTTCTGGGTGACTTCCTTGGTGAAGGGGCAGGCACATAGTTCATATGGTTTGCAATAATTTCCACTGGACACATGAAAGTGGTGCGGAGCTCTGAGGGTTCAAAATTAATTTCCTTACAGGTGAGGAAATCTCTGTTCCTCCCTGCAGAATGAAGTATTTTAATTGCTGCAGAGGGGGTTAAAGGTAGTATGTGCAGTGAGCAGAAAGTTATTGTTCCATTCTAAGTTATGACTTCAGAAAGAAAACTGGTTCCATTTAAGGCCAAGTCTTTTTCTGAGCAGCCATGTTAAAACCTGGAGGAAGGTCATACTGAGCTGGCAGAGGAGGAACACATTTCTACTACAAGATCTATTTGCAGTAAAGTGTAAGTGGCTTTTCATGATTCCTACTGTTCCAGACTTAAGGAGTGCTATAGAGGCACCAGCTTCAGCAGAACTGTTGAGTAGGGTTGGGTTTTCTGGTTATAATGAGCAAGATGCTTGTCAGATTTTTCTGCTGCTCTGAGATTCATAATACATATATAATTCTTTTTTGAAGAGTAAAATTACAGATGGCCAAAGCCATCTGAATTACTAGTGACATGCCTAAAAACACTTCTTTTGTAACAACACTTCTGAGAGTAATTCAGTAGGGGTAGGTGTCCCTCCAGGTGGCCAAATTTGAGCCTTTTTACCCAAAGGAGGTCTGAGCTGATGAAGCATTCATCAGCTCTTGGGTATATGTCATGTTCACAACAGTTGAAATCAAATGTGCCCTTTCTGAGTAAGGAGGCTTTCCTGAATCCTCTTCTGTTCTACAGTAATTTGCCAATAGTGCTTCTGTTTGCTCAATTTCATGCTTCAACATTTGTGGGAAAGTTATTTCTTCAGCAGTGTTTGAGTCATTTTGTTTTACCTCAGAGTTATTAAAAAAATAAACCAAACAAACCAACCACCCAATAAATAGCTGTTTTGTTGATTCACAGTGTGGTAATATGAGGAGTGACTTTTTTACTAGGATAAAAAGTAGTAAAATATATTGTCTGTGTTTAGGTAGAGGAAGACATTTATATTTGGTTTTGCATTTATATTTGCGTTTGATTTGCACTCTTTTCAGTGCCACAAAAATCTGATTATGAGTAAGTAAAATGAAATATATTTTAACAGCACTATATTAAGCAGTCATGGAAAATTCCCAGTCTGAGCTTGTACAGGCATTTGAATGTTATGAAGTCCATGTACTTTGGGTTTGTTGTGTTGCCTTTTTTTTTCTCCTTCTTTTATCTTTTTTCCCCCCTGTTTTTAGGGCTATTTTTATTTATTATTAAAAGAAAAAACAAAAACACACTCCTCTGGGCAGGAAGAAACAGTAATACTGCTTTTTCAGTGCTACATTTGCATTTTAATTTAGGCACCCTGGTAATTTAATTTGCTGTACAGCCACCTTCTTTATAATTAATGTAAAGCAACATCCTTGCGACGGAATGCCTATGAAGTCCTCCCGAGTTCCACAGGCTGGGGAACTGTACCATGCTGTGGGAAGTAGATGTTTATGGAATTGACTGGGCTGATGTTGTCAAAAGAGTTGGTTGACTTAATTCATTGCTGAGTAAAATAAATTGCTATGTAAAGGATTGTGCACCTGAGTAGGCATACTATCAGAGCTATATAAGAGCCATGGTTCTCTGGGCTTTGGGGTTAGTAGGGGTTGCTCATGAAAGCTTGCTGCCTACTGTGTTGACTAGCAGCTTCCAGCATGCCTTTTGCGATGGCAGTGTGAAGGGGGTGGAAATGCTGAGCAGGAATATGTAAACCTACTGGAGCATTTTCCTTATTGTAGAAAAGCATGCTTTTGTGAAACTTAAAATTGCTGCACAGCCTATGTATGTTGTCCGTCTGTTGCCTGATAGAGGTGTATGTCAATCTGTGGGTAGCCTAAGGTATTGGTTAGTGTGTTTTGAAATATGATGACTTATTGGAGACAAAATGGTTGAAGTGAAAAGAGGTGCTTGCTCCTCTTGCTAACAGCAGTTGGAAAGAGGTGCGTTAGTGCTAGCAGTGTAATCCCTAGGTCTCTGCTGTTGTTTCATTACTTTCATCAGCTGTAAAATCTGCTGGATCTCACTTTTAAATGCCTCTTGTCTCAAGCAGCTGTGTTCTTGCCAAGTCTTTCTCTAGTCACATAGCAGTTTTTCTAATCCAGGGAAGCACAGCTGTCCACAGCTGGCACTTGCAGGCACTTCCAGGCTGGGAAGATGTGGCTGCTGGTCACATCTGGCAGGTCTTTGTGTGAAGGAAATGGGATCTCCTCCCTGGATTTAGACCAAAAATGTTGATTTTTAGAGTCTCAGCCCAAGTAAGTCATGTTGATAGTGAAGAGTGTGGTCTGACTTCAGTCCTGGTCCTGGAGAAGTGACGCTCCACTTCTGGCTTGAGCTAATCCCCTCACCTCATGGGAAGAGCTTGGTTGCAAGGGATTCCCACCTTGATATGTGAATGATGCACCTCTGGGAGATTACAATGTATAGTCAAAATAGCTTGGCTGAGAATGTCCTTTTCCTGCTGAGATGCATGCAGCTGTTCAACCCCGGTTTTATTATGCTTTTGCAGACTGGACATAGTAAAGTAGAAGAGAGTCTCACCCCAGATGCATTTCCTTGTAGTCCTAGTTTATCTCTGGGATAAATGCCCCCTTTGTAAGGTGTTAATGCTTTAAATCACTTCTGTTTGGTTAAGCTCTTTTAATTGCCTTGTGGTTTAGTTTCGGATTAAATCTTCTATCAACCTGCATCACAGTAAAACAAAACCCCGTACAGATGCAACTTCTGTGTTTTTCTGCTTTTTCTGTTCCTGCCGCAAGTACTCGGTTGAGGTAGCCATTTTTCCTTCTAATAATTACCAGCTCTTGTAAGCATGTTAAAAAAACATCAGTGCCAGAGCAGTGCAGGAAATGTTCATCCCTCTCATTGAAACAAGGATGCAGAATGGGAATGCGTCTAAGGTGTGCCTGCAAGTGAGGAAATGTACCACACCTCTTTGTTGAAAGGTGGATTGCAGATTTTAAGCTTCTTTGGAAAGATGCTATAAGCAATGAGGAAAGGGGGGTTGTCATGCATCCAAGGAACCTGTGAGCTGCTTTGTATCACCTGCCTTAGGGTATTTGTCTATAGATTCGAGATGGGAAACAGGGTGAAATTACAGGGCTCAGTGCAGCATATACCATGAAGGTATCCATGACAGGAGGAGAGAAATCTTGCTGATATGCTTAATTTCTGGGTTTTCTGCTAAAGGTGTTCCCGTCTGGCAGTGCAGTGGTGAGCAAACTGAAAAGGAGTCAACTTTTTATTATATGTAATATACAAAAAAAAACCCAATAAAAGAAAAAGTGACTTGCCAGAATGACTCAGGTGACTCGCCCTGTAGATGATTCATTATATAGTTGCACAAATGCAGGAAAATCAAAGCAGATACACTAATAAGAGTAGCATTACTGGAAGGAAGTATATCTGGTCAGGGAGAAGCGGACTAAGCAAAAGCAAGAGCTTGCTTTTTGGAGGGTTGTGACCTTGAGGGGCTGAATATAATGAATGAAGTGTTTCAGGCTGCCTTTTTACCTTGCAACTGCTGCATACCATTGGTATTCATCAGCAGCAATGGGGCTCTGCAGTGGGAAGCCTTGCAAAGCATCACCTTAGCTCTGAAAGAAGTGGAAAGCTGATAAAGTGCAAAACTGCTCAGTGTGCATGCAGGAAATGCCTTTTACTTCATGGCTTTCTATCTTTATCTGAAATAAAGCTTTGTTGTTAAATATGCCTTCAGTATAGATCCCAAACGCTGTTTTCTACTACATTACGCCTCCTGTATGTATTACAGTGGTGTAAAATGCCACTGGTGCAGGCTGCTTTGGGGTCATAAAGCCTCTGGGAAAGTGATTAACCCTGATCCACAGTCCTTCTGCTTGTGCTGTTGAGCAGGTGAGAGGGGGACTGGGCTGGCATTAGATTTCTCTTCCACTACTGCCACTTAATTTTCCTTGTCCCCTGGGCTGGAGAAGTGAATTAGGTGTTTTCAGATGCCTGTTGCAATTGGTTGTTCTCTAAAAACATTTGATCATAGGTTTGAGAAGTAACTTGTGAGCAGGCATATTTACTGACGCTTTGGTGCTTGTTTCAGGGTTGGTAATTAAATCCTATTTGTGAGATGTTTACAAAGTGAATGAGTTTTGAATTGAAAAATAAATTATTTAAGGCTATAGGTTTTTATCCTTCACAGTTTGATACATTCTCTTAATATTTCAAGGGGGTGGGGAGGTCCTTTCACATTGAAATACAGCAGTGATAAAATCTTCTGCATTTTGTATCTCGGTTCATGGCAGAATGTTAAATTTTGCGGGGAGTCTTTCTTGAATTTATGACCTGGAGAAAGGAAGGAGGTGATCACTGGAGGAGGAGGAGATAGGAAGAGCTGACAGATAGACCTCCTGCCTACTCCAGAACCAAGAGAAGTGTCCACCAAAGTCTCAGAGGGTGCTTCATCTCAGGCATCCCAGGCTATCAATGGGATGGGAGTAAGGCAGGACAAACAAAAAGAAGATTTAAAGTAGACGAAAGGACACTTCTTTGGGGTTGTATACAGGTGCAGTTATTTAGAAGGATGCTGTTAGTATCATATTTTTCAACTGCTATGGATGCAAATTAATTCTAGCATAAACGTAAAGTGGAATAAGCTCTCTTCTCCTACCCCCCCCCCCCCCCCCCCCCCCGTAGACCTGTGGGCTTGTTTGCATGTCTTCTAGAGAGTCTTAACTGAGGGTTGCTTTTTGACTCTGTCCCTCCACTCCCTTTCTCAAAATAGAGAATATCTACTTAAACAGCATGTACCCTGACTATTTTTTTTCTTTAGGTCCTTACTTCTGGGTTGAAGGTCCCACCATAACTCTCTAGCAAATGTATTTGCTTTTTTCTGTGTAGAACTATGATACCTGTTACTTAAGGGGTTGTGAGTGCTTTCATATGCTGCTAGGATGTGATTAAAATACTGTTGCCATCTCATTTTTAAGACATGCATTTCATTGGTGTATGCATGGCAGGGAGCTGCAGGAAGTCAGAGGGGAAAAAGACATTGGGTGGTACTTGCCAGGAGAAGTGCAAACCTCCTTCTGAGTTACATTGTGTTTTCTGGACTGCATCTTCTCCCTGCTCAGACTGCTGCTGGGATGCCCGCAGGGAGGCTGGCTGTGTGTGTCCTATGAAAGGAGCCAGGCTGAGCCCAGCAATAAGCCTCTGCATCCCCTGCACAACCTGTGCGCATAAGCTGTGCCTGCCAGCCTTTCTGCCTCGGCTGCATGGGAATAAGCCAGTGCTCTGCCCTTTAATGATAAAGTGTGCCATTACGTTTTGCTTAATTGGTTGCGTTTTCATCAGGTGATCTCTAGACAGGCAATTTGGAGCTGCTCAGTGATTATTGTGGTTTGCAGTGTACAAATTAGTGTGGGAAGCTGCAAATGCTAGCCTTGCAATTTAGGACTTCAGTGGCAGGATCAGCTTTTTCTGTGCTCACCTGAAGCATGAATGGTAAGGAGGAAGAGCACAGGCAGATGTCATGCTGCTTGCTATTTATAGGGGCATCCACGCACTCCAAAGGGTCATTTAATCTTCCAAACCTGCTTTGGTCCAAGGCAGGCACCACAGGTGGGCTTTGGATGTAAGGAGGGTGCACTTCCCCAAAGCAAGTTGCTTACATTATGGATTTTTAGGATTGGTTAATTTTTATTTAATTGTTTTTAAAGGATAGTTGGGTCCTGGGTATGTAGTACTGGTTTCCTACTACCTCAAGTTGTTTCATAACCCATGTTATGGGTTGTTCTGTGTGATTCTGGTTTCTTCCTCCAAGTAACAAGTGATAGGACAAGAGGAAACAGCCTCAAGCTTTGCTGGAGAGGTTTAGACTTGATATGAGGAAAAATTTCTTCACTGACAGGGGGATCAGGCATTGGAACAGGATGCCCAAGGAAGTGGTGGAATCACTGTCCCTGGAAGTATTTAGAAACCATGTAGATGAGGCCCTTAGTGACATAGATTTGAGAGCCTTTGAGACCTGTTTCTGATGACCAATTCAGTACCTGGAAATTTTTAAGGACTAAATTTCTTATGAGGAGCCAAGTTGTGTGGATAAGCCCTAATAAAGAGGGTAGTGAAGATGATGTTTCTACCATCGCTTTGCCTCACTGTTTGTTGAGACACTGGTCCCAAGAGGGTAGCTGTAGGAAGGAATGAGAAGAGGGTGCTAGCATAACTTCACACATGTGGATTTAGAAATCCTTCTCTGCCTTGATGCAGGTTTATGAGCTTGTCATGTGGCATAAGCTACCACACTTGGCAACTTTTTGCTTTTGGATTGGGAACTCTCAGCACAGCCAAGCATGGTAGATGAGCTACAGGCATTTTGGCACGCTGTCCTCATGTCCCCTGAGTCAGTAATAGAGCTGCGCGGCAGCATAGCTACTTACTAGACAATACGGAAAACATGTTAGCAGGAGTTAGTGGTGATTTAAATGGGTTTGTTTGGGCAGTCGTGCTGGGATAACTGCTCTTGCTATATTGCTGTAGGCTTTGGTGAATGGTTTTTAGAGGAGAGTCTGATCTCCTGCTGCTTCTGTGTACACTGTCCTTCCTCTGTTCTGTCTTCCTTCAAATACCTGTTGAGGATAAAACCCCTCAACTCCCATAGATGTGGAATTAGAGTGTGCATGTATACAGATTGGTTAAATTCAGTTGGCTTAAAGGAAACAAAGTTTTGGTGGTTTTGTGGGTTTGTGTTTGGTTGTTTTGGGGTTTGTTTGTTTGTTTTTGTTGTTGGGCTTTGTTTTAGATATGTTTATGGAGGTTTTGTTTATTCTTTTGCATTTGTAGTTAGGACTAATAAAACCACATGGTTTTGGAAAAATGAGTGCTTGGCAAAACTGCTGTCATCAAAGACAGAACTGCAACTTTTATTTAAATCTGTGAAGGCAGAGTTGGGGCTCATTTGGTTCTTAGGGTAAGTCTTAAGTTGTTTTGTTTTGTTTTCTGGATATTGTATATTCATCTTCAGGAATTCAAATAAGGGGAATTACATGCTACTTTTAAGATGACCATGGATGTAGCAGGTATCTGTCATTTTCCTGGCCAGTGATACTCCTCACCTCAGCATAGACTGTGATGGAAAAGTATACAGTATTTTCCACTGTACAGTATTTTTCCACTGTATTCCTTACTTGTCTCTGCTGTTATCAATATTAGTCAACCTTCTTCCTTCTCCTAACCCACCTGTTGACTTTTTGAATTCCTTATCTTCCTTACTGAGTTTTAACATTAAAATTCCCCCCCCCCACAAGGTAAGGTGTGGAGGTGAAGAGCAGTGGAGGTTGTGCTGTGTGCTGGGCAAGTCTGTCATATCCATTGGTGATGATGATGCATATTGTGTCCTGAAACTTGATCTGGTAGATGGAGCTGTATGTGTTTCCTGCTCCTTTGATTTCTCACTTTTGCAGTTTTATTCATGGTTTGTTGCCAAGTAGTACTTGGAGCACTGTTTTTTTTTCTTTTAATTTCAGAATTAATCAAAAATACCACTGATTGACAGCACAGATACTGTTATTTTTTTTTATCTGAATTTGCAGTCACTGGAAGGAGCTGTTGCCCATTTGACTGTCTAACTTGTCTGCAACTGGCAATGACAGCAGCCTTTCCAGTTTCCTGTATTGTCATGTTTCTGTAGAAGGGTGCCTACAGGGATGCTGGTGAGGGACTATTCATTAGGGACTGTAGTGATAGGACAAGGGGTAACGGGTTAAAACTTAAACAGCAGAGGTTTAGATTGGCTATAATGAAGAAATTCTTTACTGTTAGGGTGGTGAGGTACTGGAATGGGTTGCCCAGGGAGGTTGTGAATGCTCCATCCCTGGCAGTGCTCAAGACCAGGTTGAATGAAGCCTTGGGTGATATGGTTTAGTGGGAGGTATCCCTGCCCATGGCAGGGGGTTGGAACTAGATGATCCTAAGGTCCTTTCCAACCCTAACTATTCTATGATTCTATGGTTCTATGATGCAATGGTATAAGTTGGGCAGTCTTGAAAGTGAAAAAAAATTTGTCAAAGCAGAAAGATAACACTTGCATCTCTCATGAAATTCTGTAGCAATAGCAATAACTCTCCCCAAAAGACTTGATGGCATCTCATTGCTGGATTTGCTTTTGATGGTATGATAAAGCTGTTGTTTCCTATCCATATACAAACCTCATTGTCCTCAGGAGCTGGTAACCACATCTTCAGAGCAGACAAGCGCAATTGCTGTTTGGTTTTTGAGCCAAGTCTGTTAGTGATGTTCATCTTCACACTCTGCAGCAGGAAGATGGGGAGGACTGTGCTTGGCCACCTGCATATATGGAGAGGAATCTGCTGTTTGGGCATAACTGGAAGATAAGATGTATGGGGTTGGTGTTCGTGTTGTTTTTTAGTGCTTATTTTTAAGAAGCACGTATTGTATGAAGTGGTGCTCGTGTAAGAAGGGCTGATAATTTTGAAGGCCTGGGAAAGGTACAAATTTATTCTTGTTCCCTTTCAAGACAGTCATAGTACAGGTTTTAATGCGGTTTCTTGTTTGTGAAGTGGTATGCCCTAGTCAGTGCTGCACTATCTCCAATTACTGAAACAGAAGGAGGTGGAGGCTGTTCAAGGTTAATCAGCAGCTGTTGCACAGACCTCACTCAGGAACAGGAGAGCTGGTGCTTTGATCTGGTGTGGGGGATGGACAGGCAACAGAAACATCTCATTTTCAAGGAGACTGTGTTCTGCAGGAAACTAATCTCCCCCCACCGCAACTGACCTTATATCCCATGGAAACGTCTTCATGGCTTTGTTCTGCTTTAAAACGGTAAAGCAAAGTGGTATTACTCAGATATAAGTTTGTTGAGAGAAAGGCATTAGTGGTACTGGTGTTCTCAGAGGAAATGTTGATTAGTGCTGAGTTCTGAAAATGATTTTTACCCAGTTCAGCTGCATTAAGTATGTTCCTAGATTTAACTGCATAGTCAGTTCATGGAGTTTAAGGTACTGAAATTTAAACTACATGCTCAAATGCCTTCCAGAGCTGTGCTTTTTCTCATTATCTACAGAAACTTAAGGTTCAACTAGTCCTTCTGTGTAAGTCTGTCCATCCCATTCCTGATCTGGATGAAAACTGCTGGTTTTTTGAGTATTCACAGAGGGAAGACAGGCTGGCTGGAGAGGAATGGAGCCCATCAGTAATCCTATCTTGGAGTGATTTCTGGAGCATTCATGTATTTCCCTGTTGTATGTTGTGTGGCAGTAGTGTATTGTAGTGTAGCACCTTTGTGGTGGTTTTTGTGTTCAGGCACCACTGACATCTGGCTGTTGTGGAAGCCTTGTGTCTACGAGCACAGCGAAGTTGTACTGGGGAAGCAAAGGAGAGGATCTAGATCAGTACTCTGAATGACAGAATAGTATGTCAGGCAAATGGCCATTGCTACTTATTTGTTTCCCTGGTCTTGGGTATGGTCCTTCTTAGATAAGAACAGGTCAGGTCTTCTGCAAAAGAGACTGAATGCTTCATTTTCAGGTTGAAGTTGGGGAGGTATATCCAGCTTCCAGTGAGCTTCATGAGTTTGCCACATAGTAGTCTGGCTAGGCATGCAGATGGCATGTTAATATTAAGGGTACTGAAGTGTTTTCAGTAGAACATAGCTAACAATGAAGGACAAGGTTTTTAGAAGCAAAACTGTTTATTAATATGAAATTAGCAAGTAAGTTGTATTCTTTTCTGGACAGCTTCTTCCCTGCTGTGTCCCTCTTTGTTTGAAATCAGCGTGTGAATTGGTGAAGGGGAGGAACAAGGATAAATGTGGTTTTGGTTATCTTTTGCATTAGAAAGCTATGCCCAGCTTGACCTAGTTAATAACATCTCTTCCTGTCTCTCAAACTTTGTATTTGGAGCCAAGCTACTGAGATGTATAAACAAAGGGTTCTCAAAATACAAATTGGCTATTGTTTTTTTTTGGTTTGCCAAGCCCTAATAGCAAAATGCTTTTAGAATGCAGATGGAGCGTAACCTACATTCATTGCTGTTAATTTAAAGGAGTTTTAACTGCTTTGAATTGGCTGCATTTTTGAGTTGGCTGGATTTTATATTATAATGTGAATTAATAGTGTTTTCAATTGGATGGGAACACAGTTATTATCCAATATCTGCTCTTTTATATAGAGAAATATACCATATATGAAAAAATGTGATTAATGTGCAGACAGTTCTTTTATTCAGCATACAACCTGTATGCCTACAAAATCTATCCTATTAATTACTGTTTTGCAATGAATGCTCCACCATTTTAATTTATCTCAACTAAGTTCTTTGTTAATTTTGTAATTTCAGGCTATGTGTCCAATAGAATGTATAAAAGGATTTTTATCATTTCCAGGAACAGAATAGAGGGGAAGGCAAGAGGTAGTGTTTGTGTTTTCAGCAGCAAAATCTGAGAGGTAGAAGGACTAGGAGCTTCTTCGAGTGGTCTTACAGCTGGGAGATTTGCAAACTGATTTTGTTTGCTTTTTGCAGTTGGTAGAAGTTTATTTGCAATGGACATGGTGTCATACGACCCTTCTTCTGCAAATGCTCGTCCAAGTGTTTTTACAACCTTGTTTCACAGAAATGAAACCCACTGTGTTTCAGTAAGTTCTCCGTGGCTTTGTTTTGCTCTACCCCAGAAGAACGAGGTGTTGGGGAGCTCTGGAGTAACCCAAGTTACTAGGCTTCTCTCCCCAAAACAAATGCAGATCAGTATCCTGTGCTGTCATGTGCGTTGAGTCTTTCCTCAGGTGGGTTCCATACAACAAGTCTTGCCCATAAATTACTACTCTAGAAGATTTTGTTCCCAAAACTGTCACTTGTGCACAGTTAATGTATGGTGGAGGGACAGCTGCCCAGTTGGTGGCTATAACTTGCATAGTTTGCAAGGTATCTTTTGCCAAGACCTTTTTGTTCTTTCCCTCCCCCAGAGGGGAAGGCCTTGCAGCCCGTGGACAGATAGGGTATTGTTGAGCTACCTTGCCAGGGAACACGTTGTATTTGCATTTCAGATGCCTCGGGCTTTGTGAACTGCATTGTTCCAACCTCCCATGAATAGCAGCTATTGACCCCTAACAATGTACATTTGTTTAAATCTGCCCCTTTCCTATTTTTTAAAGAGCTTATTTTAGGACTAACCCAACCAAGTGAACTCTTCTGTGCAGGCCCCCTTTCCCCCTTTTCATAGTCAGAAATATGCAAAATTAATTATTTAGTACAAGATGGAAAGCATTCTCCTCCTTGTGAGAGGCTATTTTGAATGCTGAGGTTTTGGCAAATATTGTTGCTGCTTAACGTTTATAATCTTTTCATTGCCCTTGAAAGCATAACCTTCATGTTACTCGAGCTTGGAGATTTTGGCAAATAATAAACTAGTGGAACAACAGGAGTTAGGTTGTCCTGAAGCAAGTGAAGGACTTGACTGCATTTTGTCAAATTGGCTTTTTGTCTGTTTATATGTTTTTCTATGGATTAATTTCATCTAGGAGGAGGGAGGGGGAGGCTGATGGTTACAGACACTTAATGCCCACCCAGAAAGCTGGGTGGTGAGAAATGTTGGGCTGAATTCCCTTTGCTACTTGGGGTGACTGCAGTAGATACCTCCCTCCAGCCATCACCTCTGAAGAGCCTGGCAGCATCAGTAGTCACTGGCATTAAATCTGTTATTATTTCTGAACAAAACTGTGTTTATTTACTGGAGGGGGGGTATAAGTCTTTCTCCTGTGGGGTTGTTAGGTCAAGGCAGGAGAGCCCAGGGAAGTGTGTGCTGAAAAACCTTGCTGTCCTTCCATTTTATGCCAGAATGATCCCATCAATAACAAAATATTCAAACATGAAACAGGGGTTGTCAGATTGAATGGAGTTATTTCATGGGCTGACATTTCATTCCTATGGTGTCCTGTGGTAACTCAGGAATATTGCCTCTCATGAGGTTTCTATAGGTATTTCTGAGGCGTGCATTAGAAAAGCATGCCAGGAGGGATATAGGCATACTCAATAGAATCTGAGGAAGGACTATAAAGGTGATGAAGGGACTGGAGCATCTCTCCTATGAGGAAAGGCTGAGAGAGCTGGAACCATTCAGCCTTGAGAAGCCTCTAAGGGGAGGCTTACACATATATGTTTATTAGTGTATATAAGTATGTGGTTGAAAGGTGCAAAGGGGACACATCCAGACTCTTCAATAGTGCCCAGGGCAGTGGGCACAAACTGAAATGCAAGAGGTTCCCTCTAAACATGAAGAATCACTCTTACACTGTGTGGGTGACCAAGCACTGGCACAGGCTGCCCAGGGAAGTTGTGGAGTCTCCAGTCCTTGGGGATATTCAACAGCCATCTGGACAGAGTCCCAGACAGTCAGCTCTAGGTGGCCCTGCTTGAGCAGGGATTTATACAAGTGATCTCCACAGGTACTTTCCAGCCTTCTGTGATGCACAGGTGAAGAGAGATGGCTGAGGACATACTGCAGTCTGAGGCAAAAGACTCAGTTCACCCCGCTTTGAGTAGGATCTCTCTTATTATGCAGTGCTGTGTGCTTGTGCCTTACAGGCTTTAGACCCATGCTGTGGTGGACCAAGCAGAGCAGGTGGCATCTATGTCAGAGCACATTGCACCACCCCACAGAGGCTTCTGGGCAGCTGCAAGCCTCAAGTTTTCACTCCTGAGTGCTCTTGGGGACAATGGGCTGATGGCAGCAACTGCACTAATGTGAAAGACCCTTTGTCTCCTACCCCAGCAGTTGTAGATATTCCTCAATAATGAGGATGTTGCCTTCCAAGCTGTCATTGCACCTACACCTGTACCTAAGGGACACAGGGCACTCTATTTACTGGCTTCAGTGGAGTGGTACCAGAGGAAGTTCAAGAGTAGTGTCCTTGCATCAGCCTTCCTCCCTGTGGAAGGAGCAGGGTGAGAGATGCCCTTGGACTGGTCAGCATGAGGGTTTTCCTGCAGCTTGAGAGGATTAACAGCATATCACCATGGGTTTTCTGCCAGCTGGAGTCTGATGCAGACCCAGGGGAGCAGGTGGAAGTCTCCCCACTGCTGTCACTGGGTTTTGAACTAAATATTCAGATCTTCTCTATTGCTTTTACCACTCTGGGGAGTCCTGCCCCTGCTGCTTCCCAGCCTCCTGCTCCTCCCTCCCCCTCTCAGGTGCTAGCACACTTTTTTCTGTTCCCCTCTGCCCTCACCTTGTGCTTTTGAGTTGGTGTATCCTGCATTTGAACTGCCATGGGCTTGCTGTAAACTTGAAAACCATTTGGCTTGAGGTTCTGGAGGTAGAAGGGGAAACAGCTCCGCAGGCATTTGCAACATTTAAAATACAAATCTGATTGCCAAAAGGTGGAGGGGAAAAAATTGAGGGATGCCCTTACCTGGTTCTCTATGTGCAGTGAGCTCTCAGCATTTGCAGAAACCAAGCAGCAGGAGTCCTTACATTGTGAGTGTTATTTTGTGTCTCAGTGCTGCTGTTCTCCCATCAGGGAAAGCAAAGACAACCTTTGGATGGTAGCATGCAAAACTAATAATTTAAATTGGCTTTTTTTGGTGATCGCACGCCCAAGTCACAGCCTCATGGTTATGAGGGTACATCCCAGCCCTTTTCTACTTATTCTGTAGGAGAGAATTTTGCTCTTCTGGTGGAAATGGAAAACCTCCATTCCCTAAATACCACTAAACTGTCATCTTTCTTATATGGACCTTGCTGTCTGTTTGCAGAGAATGGGAGCATAGCTTGGGTTGGAGGTCAGGCCATGGGGTGCTGCTGTCTTGCTCAATGTTTCAATGCCAGCTGAAGCCGCCTGCACTGGAGCAACTTGAGTGGGTCTTGTTCGTGGATGGCTTTTGCTGCAGCATCAGCTGTGGTTCCTCCTCCCTTGTTCTCAGTGCTGGTCATGTCTGTTTTCTTCATGCTGGATCTACCAGCTAGGTGAAAATTGAAATAGTCTGTGCCTACCCTGTCTTATTAGACTGATTTAGGTGTCCCACGATTGTGTCTCCATTGCTTCCTCACCTCTAAAAAGCAAATATTGTTTGTAACCTTGCTTGCTAACCGTTTGTTGGCTTTTTTTAAATCCTCTGTGTTGCTGGGCAGCCAGGAGAGGAGGATGGTATAAAGGGCAAAGTGGTTTAGAAAAAGGTGAAAGATGATTGGAGGACGTGCTGCGAGTGCCTAGCAGAGGTTGAAAATAAACAGGTAGGGAGCCAGCCAGCTTTGTGGAGGATCTTTTAAACTGTGTGTAAATTCAAACAGCTCTTTGTAATTTTACGTGTGCTAACATGAGGCACATGACTCACAGAATTGGCTCCAGCTGCTGTTGCTGGCTTTTGGGAGCTTCTACAGGGGTGAAAAAAGGCACTTCAGTGTAGTTCTCCTGTGTTTACTCTTCTGGCAGAAACCAGCAAATACCTACTAAGAGATTGTTTTATTTATTTCACTTGCTTATTTGGATTTTGTTTTTGCCTTCTCTCCATCTACTTTATAAGTATTTCCAGAGAAAAGTATTAAATGAAGTTCTTTTTTTTCATTAAAAACCATTACAGTTATGGTATCTATAACTTTATTTCGTTTATTGTAGGGGTCTCGGGTCTGGCTGCGAGAAAATAATCAGCATTATCCCAGCACTGTGCATTCCTGTGCAGAAGGAGTCGTTGTGTTCAGGACAGACTATGGTCAGGTATGGGCAATGTTCCTGTTTACCTCTTTCTGCCACTCTGTGGAAAAGATGCTTTCTCCTTGTGTGGAGGGCACAGGTGAAACTAAAAGCATAAGGTTTGTGAATAAAATATTCCTTTTGTATGACCAGAATGCACAACTCTGTTTTAATAGCTATTTCCATTGCCTGTCCTGTCAGTTGCTATGATCATGCCTGACAAAGCTGAAGCCACACTGCCAGGTATGAGAGCCTTGCTCCACATAGGTCTGTGATTATGTATCTTGCAATAGGTAGATGGCCTCTCCGTGGTTGTATTCCCTTACAGTAACATAAAAGGGGGTTGGCACTTAGCACTGCGGCATCACGTTAATGAAGTGCCACAGATACAATAGGAAGCAGCAGGGCAGAACTCCCAGAGCAAAACTGGGGCAGCTCCGCCAGCTCCTTTTACAAGAGGATTGAGAGAACGATTATACCTGATTCCTAGCTGTCAAGCACTCCTGGCTTCTGCCAGGGACGGAGATTGGTCCCAGCATCTCCTTGGGTTATTTTGGCCATCTTGGGCAGTGTGTAACTATTTGGCTGCCAGTGGTGAAAGGAGCTGATGTGGAGCTGGAGCTTGTCTCTCCCCCCTCCTTTTTTCTTTTCCTTTAATTAATTTTCCTCTTTATATCATGGAGGGAGGTGGTGGTGGTGGTGGTGGTGGTGAAACCAACAAACTTCTTTGGTTTGGCCTGCTTGTGGTAAAAGCGGGTGATGCGAAACAGGAAGATTGTGAGGAGCAGACTTCAGATCTGTGACGTGGCATTCGTCTCCTTGGCAGGTCTGAGCTGGCTACTGCTCAGCCAAAGGCACACTAGCAATTCACTGCATTTAATAACTTAATCCTTTCAAGGCTTATGTTTTCAGGAGTGCACTCTGTGTGCAAAAGGACTGTTCCAGCTGACATTGCCCAATTAATATATTTTTCCCCATTGCTTTTCCTGATGAGCTTTTAGCCCATCTTGCCCTTGCTGTCTGATGACCTACATGCTGCAGAAGGTTGCAAGCGGGTGAAATGAAACTAAGATAATGCCTGATGATTACCCCTGTTGGCCTGGAAATCCCTGCAATGCTGTATATCACTTTGAAGAACAAGGCAGGGGAAGCAAGGAGTCAGGTTGCAGAAATATGGGGTGATGATGACTTTTTGAATCATGGCCAGTGTATTGATTCCCAGACCCTTTTGATAGCTGCAGCTCATGTTCAAGTCTAATGACAAACTGATGAAAGTGCTCGGACCTTATTACATTGTTATTCGTCTTTGATTCAGTAGCTTGTACTAGACTTTACACTTTTTCATCTTTCCGTTGAGCATTTTGCATGACTCAGAATGTGATTGACAGGGTGGTGGGCTAGGGAGATGTTTTTGCTGGAATTGTGCTCAGGTTTTACTTTTGGCTTTGGATTTCCAGCCTTTGCAAACATCAGTTTGTAGAGTAATGGAAACAGCATAGCAGAATATATCTTACTCAGAACAGAAAGAAGAAATTAAGATAAATTGGCTGCAGAAACCTGCAGTGGCATAGATTTGTACGCTAAAGGAGTGTTGGTTGTAGGGAATCCTACCCAATGCCAGCACTGCAAGAATCTGCTGTAACCTTTTAATATTAGAAGTTTTATATCAGGTATTGAACCTTTTCTTGGTAATCACATGACAATAGGATTCATTCTCAAGTATTTTTGTGTTGCCTGAATGTTTCAATTAAGCAGCCTGTTAGTTAATTATCCTTAAAATGATTGCCTTCTGCTGTTGTCACCCTCTGTGTGAGATGGTTATAAATCAGGCTGATTTCATAGGCTGTGGGGAATATCTGATAAGTATAATATACTAAAAAGGAAATTTCAGGTTGTAGGTTTGGGTTTCCCTGAGCAAATTGCTATGAAACAATCTTCACAGACTTATACAACAGTTTGGGCTGGGGAGGACCTTTTAAGGTCATCTAGTCCAACCTCTCTTGCTGTGAGCAGAGACACCTTCCACTAGACCAGATTGCTCAAAGCCCTATCCACTGAGGGCTTTCATCACTTCCAGGGGTGGAGCATCCACAGCTTCCCTGGGCAACCTGTTCCAGTGTCTCACCACCCTCACAGTAAAGCATTTCTTCCTAATATCTAACCTAACTCTCCTCTCTGACCTCAAAGCCATCCCCCCTTACCTGCCCTCTCCAAATTTCTTGTAAGCCCCCTTTAGGTAGTGGAAAGGTGCAATAAGGTTTCCCTGAAGCCTTCACTTTTCCAGGCTGAGCAAGCCCAACTCTCTTGGTCTGCCTTCACAGGAGAAGTGTTCTTAACTCTTTGTGGAAGGAGGGTTCAGGGGGATAACAAAGGAATCATGGCACTGTAGAGGGGAGATGAAAGGCTCATTAAACACAGGGACAGGATGAGTACATCATGGCCATGTTTCACCATCCCAGCCCATGATAAAGGAGTGGGAGATGAAAGGTATGACATCCTTCTTAGCACACTTTCATGATGCTGGGCTGCAGCTGGCTCTGGAGTGCCTCACAAAAAGCCTTCTGCAGGCTGGCCTTGAAAATGAAAGGTTTACAATGACTTGAGAAGCTGCAGTGAGCACAGTTCATTTTGTAAATGTTTTTCCTCTTTATAAGCACCTCCAGGTGCTTTACAGAAGAGAAGATGCTGTACTCATTTGCTGGTTGGTGGGTTGGTTGGTTTGGTTTTTGTTCCATTACAGTGGACAGAGCTGGTGAAAGACTCTGCCTGATGTTTTGGAAACACCATGTCTGTGAATACACACATTCGAAGTATGTCAGTGCAGTCTATGAGTACTCAGACTTAAAAAAAAGTCCTAATTTTTCTTTGTCTATATAGACACATACATATATAGTAACTGTAATGTAATCTTTTTATATATATTTTCATGTTTGAGGGTATTTTTGCTACCTCTATTTTTAGGGTTAAAATTATTTCTTCCTTAAAAGTTTTATTTGCAGTAAAGCAGACACTTCCTCATTGTCATATTCTATAAATTTTTAATGAAGTCGTGTATATATAACACTCAAGTGAATGTTTAAATAAAATGCTAAAAGCCCTGCTTTTATGCTGTATGCTTTGTTTGAAATGACTTACATGTGTATGTTGGGTAGAGTACTGGGGGTTTGTTGAGAAAAAACCTCTTTCCAGTTTCCTTCCTTTTCTTCTCTGAAAAAATGTAACCTTTATTTCAGATAAAATAATGACTTTCCTCTTGTATGGAAGAGGACTGCATTGTGCTCTTGTACAGACACACTTGAAACTGTCCCCATTGAAAGCACAGGTAGCAAACAGAAAAACCTTGGGGGGTGGAGGGGTGTGTGTAAAACCTTTTAGAAGAACTGTAAAGTTGCATGGGTTTAATGTCAAGATCATCTTTTTTTGTCTCTGATTTAGGACTCTCTACTTTTACTTCCATTTATACAACCAAATATATATAAAAATAATGCTACTAAATGTGTAATCAGTGTGGTTCCTCACCCCCTTTTTATTTTTTAATGTCATGGTGGTTTGTATAAGTAGCACTGCGTTTAAGCCTTTGAGCACTGAGGAATTTCAGAACAGCACTAAGAGCACACATTTTAATAATGCACATTCCCTTGCAAGGGAAAACCTATAATGTGTGTGTGCATAGGGGAAATCTGCCCTGAAGAAATTCATTCAGGGAGAAGTAAAAGTTGAATCAAGTCCTGCAAACTGACCCAGGTCCGACACTGAAATTTCAGGATACTTAGTTGCATACCTGCTTAGCTGACTGAAAGGAACTTTTAAATCAAGTATGTTATAAATAGAAGCAGCTGAGTGGTAATATCCCAAAAATGTAGGCTTTTTAAAAACAGATGTCACATTTCACCAGTAAAGACTTCCTCAGTTAAACCAGCTTTCTGTGAACTTTCTCTACAAAGAAGTCCTTCATGGCATGGTGCTATATCAGCAAACAGTGCTGCTCAGTATCTGTAGCTTCAAATCAGAAGCACCTGTAAATGGTTTGGTCAGCAACAAAAGTATTTTTTCCTGTGTGTTTAACTTACTGTGGCTCTGCTGGGGCATTTCTGCATCTCGGGGATTGGAAGGCTACAGATGGTCCTCGTTAAACATGGCTCAAGTATGTTTTCCACAGAGGTTTTCACCTTTCTTCTTCCCCACCCCCCTCATCCTCTAGTTTGAAGGCTGTGAGTGTTTCTCATCGTGACCTCATTCAGAAGAGTCACACTTGGGCTTTGTTTGAGGTTTGGGGGTGATTTTTTTTCTTTCTTTCCTTGGTTCTTGGGGTTCCTTTTGTTTGGATGTTTTATGTTAGCAGTAGAATCATGCTGAAATTGCTGAGTGGTTATACCAGGAGAGTGCGTGTTTTCCTCATTTTTGGTTTAAAAGAAAAGAAATAAAAATCTCAAACCTGCAGGCAATGGTTAAGCACTTCTCATAAGGACTCTTTCTTTGCTTTGTGTCCTTTCTCACCCTTTGCTTGGGTCTCTCTCCTGCTAGCCTTTGCTACTGTGAGGAGGCCTTTTAAACAAGAGTCTTCCGTTCATATTCACAGGGCATGAATAACACCACTGAAGTTACTTGGCTTAAGTTACTGAAGTCAGTAGGACTGTTTATCAGTAAATGCTGTGTTTGGCTTCATCAGTTCATTAGGATCAGGCACTGGAGTAAATGCTTCTGGACAAGGATTTTGTTGGTTACTGTAGAGAAGCATCATGCTTGCTTCTAGCTCTTCCATTTGAAGACTCAACAATCTTTACTAATGGTGTTTTTTTTGTGGACATTTAATTGACTTCAATATCCATTACCCTTGAAATACACCCTTACAAGGGAGCATTTTAAAGAAGCCCTTTGTGTGTTCCTTTGTGTATACAGCCTCTTAAGAAAATACACAATTATATTCAGTGGGCTTTGGTCTTGGCTGCTCTTAGCATTAAATAAATCTATCTCTTTCTGCAAACTTTGTTTATGAAGGCTTTCATGCTTTTTAATTTAATGGTGCTTATGAAGAATAGTGATGATCGACTCTGGCCATATGTGTGTTTTGGGTAGCAGATCCCCTGTCTTTGGGGCTCAAGGTCAAAGCCAAATTCAGCAGCTTTACACCAGCAAATCGGATTCCATCTGTCTAAACTGTGTAAAGTTTGCCTCATTCTGCAGTTAGTTATATTTGGCTTACTTGTAATAATTCTGATTATTTCTAGTGTATTTAAAATACTTGGTGCTATGGCTATTTGCATCTTGGTTTTGTGTGTGTTTTAGTTCTGTTGTTTTTAAGGGCTATGTATGGGAATTTTGGGCTTGGGGGATGTGGCAGGGTCGGGGAGGGCCAGAAGTCAGCTGGGGTGCCTTTTAGTGCTTGGGATTTATCTTCTGCAGAGAAGTGTTTACATCTTTCTGCCCAATGTCAAAGTCCAGTGACTCTCGCTGCAAGCATCTGTTGACGCGCCTGTAAACAGAGCTCATGACAGATGTGAGCCAGGCGCCAGGAATGTCTGCTGGGAGCATCTGTGGGGAGACTGGTCTCCCTGCCTCCTCCCAGGCTTGGCAGGCCATGTGTGGTACCCCAGCCTGGGGGCATTGCTTGGGAGGAACTGGAAGGAGAAGGGGCTGTGCCCCCTCACTTATGCTTTCTCCATCTAGTACTCTTCAGAAGGAGACTTCAGGGAACCAGGTGAGGCTACAGAGCTATACATGTCCTGCAAGTCCACACGTGTCCCCCAAGCCCACTGAGCTGCTTTGTCCCATCGCTCCTGTGAAGCATTTAATGGAGCGTAGCTGCAATGCACAAAAGCCTCCCCATGCCTAGTGAGGATGTAACATGACCTTAGGGCCTCACAGTTTTCCTTAATGGAAATGCTGCTTCAGGCCCCCAAATGTTACTTACAACTACAGTGTTTGATCACTGGTTCAAGTGCAAGCACTCATACGTTGAGCAAGGTGGTGTTGGTTGGTTGGTTTTTTGTTGTTTTTTTTTTTTTTCTGATATGTTGTCTTTTTTAAGTACCTGCTAATTGAAAAAAAAAAAAAAATCATTAGTTTGGGTCTCTTACCTTTTCCAAAATACTGATTAATATAGCATAGAAATACCAAAAAGACATTTCATAACACAGTATCTGTAGCAGAAAACTTTTTTTCTTGTCTCATTCAGCTCCCCTTTTTATTTTCTTTATACCAAGAGTGATATTTTTACATAGAATCATAGAATCATAGAACAGTTAGGGTTCAAAGGACCTTAAGATCATTTAGTTCCAACCCCCCCTGCCATGGGCAGGGACACCTCACACTAAACCATACCACCCAAGGCTTCATCCAGCCTGGCCTTGAACACCGCCAGGGATGGAGCATTCACTACCTCCCTGGGCAACCTGTTCCAGTGCCTCACCACCCTCACAGTAAAGAGCTTCCTCTTTATACCTAATCTAAACTTCCCCTGTTTAAGTTTGAATCCTTTACCCCTTGTCCTATCACTACAGTCCCTAATGAATAGTCCCTCCCCAGCATCCTTACAGGCCCCCTTCAGATACTGGAAAGCTGCTATGAGGTCTCCATGCAGCCTTCTCTTCTCCAGGCTGAACAGCCCCAACTTTCTCAGCCTGTCTTCATCTGGGAGGTGCTCCAGTCCCCTGATCATCCTCGTGGCCCTCCTCTGGACTTGTTCCAACAGTTCCATGTCCTTTTTATGTTGAGGACACCAGAAATGCACATGAACGTACTCTCTGAATATTTGTTAGTAATAGGGAAAAACCTCTTTTTGTGTGCATTTTCCTGCAAATTACTGTGTATATATTGCATTAAAAATACAGAGCAGGTTATGAAGTACTTCTTGGATACATTGAACATGTGCTGTCCTTACTTTTTTCCTGTTACTTCCTTTTCTGCCAAAACCACTATCAGTTTGATTAATTCCAGAAAGGGGAAAGTTTTAATCCTAGAGTTGAGGCATTTTAGAAGAAAGGTTGAATTCTAAAAAAAGCAAAAATGCAACAAAACCCCACAAAACCACCTCCACTTGCCAGACCAAATTGATTGTATTATTCCTGCAAAAGGAGCTTTCTGGCTGCTGGTGCGTAGCCACTTTTTGTCAGAAGTCAGGGAGTTTGCAAGTGAGCAGCCTGGAGATTTTTAATGCACAAATGATGAGGGCTGAGCAATGACCATAAATAACTCCTTTAATGTTGGGTTTTCAAGGGTTTTGTTCTGTGTTGCCTAAACATAATGGTAGCGTTTGCTTTAGCTTTACTGAGATTAATTTGTTTAGCATTAGTGTGGCCATTGTAAAGTGTTTTACTAACATTATAAATTAAATCTGCACGAACAAAAGCATTTAGTCTGTGAGCAGAGAGTTGCTTTATGCTTTTTATAAGACCTGACTGAAAGCAATTCGTATCTTAGATGTTGACAAAGGGGTGCTTACTGTGTGTCCCCTTGGTTTGCTCTGGGCACGCAGTAGGTTGTGGCTACATAAACAGTTGAGATGTCAATTTTCTCTCTTGCTTTCTGCAAGGGAAATCCAAACCATCTGTGCTTTTTTGGTGCTTTTATTATGCTTGTACTAAAGATAGCAAAACTGCTTTTGTTTTAAGATTAAAGCAGATGTATGCAGGCTGCCATATTAATTTCTTTTGTAAGGGAACACAGTTCAGCTGTTCACAAAACATGGGAAGGAATTCAGGCTGCATCATGCCAAAAACGACAACAATGAATATGTAGCTTGACAAGGAGGAAGCTTGTCACTTTATTTGTTCCCTTGTTCCTAAATTCCCTTGGATGTGAGGCTGATCTCATTGTTCACTGTTGCTGGTGTTTTTAGAGGCACATGGTTTATGTTAAATGCAATTAACTATCTGGGATATTTTTCTCTGCAACAGGGCGCTACTCAATTCTGCTTTGGTGAGGTTTGATAGATACATAATTGGTACATTAAATGGTAGGAGGGACCCTGAGATTTTTACTTAAAGAATCCCATCAACTTCTGCATGAAGTTATTTCCATCAAGAGTTGAGCCAAACCCAAGTAATAGAAAGTGCCCTTACTTTTTATTATAAGAGACTTTTTATTTTATTGTTCTTTATTCTCTATATTTTAAATTTAAAAGTGAAAAATGACTGGGTAATTCTGGATGGGATTTTGCACAGTGAGGGCTTGTGAGAAAGTGCTAGCATTTGAGCATGTGTGCAAGCAACCATTTTCAGAAGTACTGAGAGTTTTGAGAAGGGGATACCTATCCCCTTCCTCTGTGATGTCCTGCTCCTGGCCTGCTGCACTATCGGTCCTGGAGAAAAGTCCTTGCACATTACTCTTTGAAGTCAAGTCAGTAGTTTAATAGATTCAGTCACCTGGCAGGTGTGCAGGATGCTGTGTTTGGTGTGCTGTTGTGGTCCCAGTCCACGTACCGGCTCGCAGGTATGGAGAGGTGGGGGCATCAATGTGTAGGGAAGTAGGCAGGATCTGCTTGGCAGGATCTCTGGGGAAGGTTGTGGTGCCTTTGACTGTGTGCTAGCAGTTCTGTATATGGAAGGCTCCTTTTGATCTTTCCCCTAGGTTCACTCAAATAATTCTTGAGGTCTGTGTTAGCCCTGTGCACCCAAGTAATACAGAAATGAAGGGTGATCCTCTGCATCTCCAGGTACCCTTCACTGCATAAACTGAGTTTGAGCAAACTATATCTGTGCAGTCAGATTGGAGCTTCAGTCCCAGGTTACTTTCAAGGCTTGATGTCCAAATTGCTCTCCATTTGAAAGATACAGTTCTTCTTGCAGAACTTCATGTTCTCTTATTAGGGAAGACAGGAGCTTCCTGGTGGGATAAAATGTGTCACTGTATCCCCAGGAGTCCCCTGATGTTTGCATTCTTGAACATTTCAAGGCGACTCCTTGTTTGAAAGCGACAGGGCTTCTCTCATGAGAATGCTATTGGACTGAGATTTCCCCTAAAGCATTTTTGCAATGTGATAATAAACTCTTTCAATATTAGTTGCAAAAGGAACCTTAAGTGCTCTTTAATGGTGGCGCTTTCATGTTTGCTAAACTAGGGGAAGAAAATGTTAGCATAGGTCATGTGTTTCTTCCTCACCCAGCATGCTGTATTTTGTAAAACAAGCCAGGTCCTGTTTACCATACACGTGATGCAACTGAGAGGTGATTTAAGGAGATTTATCTATCCAGGCTGACTTAACTAAGGACAGCCATAAAACGTACTTAGTAAAAAACACTGTGTTGCAAAGTCAAACCCTGGAAAGCTGGTAAATGCTGCAGGGCCTGTTTTTGCACTGTGGGAAAGCGGTGTACTGCCCCTTTGCAGTTGGGTGGTTGTGGCACACACATGAGGGGAGAGGGACCTGTACCAGAGGAGGCATTAATCAGCTTTGAGCTTGTAGCTCCCAGCAAAGCATGGGGGATCCCTGAGTGGGTGACAGCAGAGCTGGGCAGACAGGGCCCATTGTATCCCTCAGTCGGGAGCAGGGCTGCTGGGGAGACAGTGGGGCAGCCTCAGCCCTGGGCATTAGGCACCTCCTTGCAAACCCCAGCAGAGTAGAAAACCTCATCAAGCCTTCTTCAGCTCTAGAGGAGCACAAATGTCAAGATGCTGGTTTGGTTCTCCTTCCGCACGGTTCAGATTGGGTTAGCACAGTTAGCAGCATCCCAGAGCTGCTGGGGGAAGCGTGAGGAGGTCTCACTCAGCAGCAGTTCAAGCAGGCCAGGAGCAGATGGACTTTCCCTGTGTGTTCAGCTGCTTAATGTCTGAGGCTCTACTGAACACTCGCTGTGGGATTTTTCTCCAGTGATTTGTAACTGAGTTGAACTGATGACTTCTACAGCAAAGATATAATCTTGCCTCTTGGAAACAATTCATTCCCTCTTTAAATTAAGCTTACCTTATCCAAAGAAGTCTGGTACAGCATTCATGTATTGAATCACTGGAATTATTGTATGCTTGAGTGAAGCAAAAATACTGTGTTTCTTATGGTGATAGGATAAGCTAGGTTGAAATATATACATTATTAGTAAGGTGTGTACCTGCCACTACATGCTTCATCTGAAGCTTTCCATGTATAGCAGAATTGGAAGTTATTGAAAAGAGATTTGGGAAAGGAGTGTTCTTAATAGCTAGAAGTGCCACAAACTATAATGAAAATAATATGTCTTTTACTGCTGATTGTTTTTCTTTTTAAAGTAGCTTTTCTCTTTTTCACTAGCATCAGCAAGGAGTTCTAATTAGAAATAAATAATAAAATCCGTTCTATTATTAATGCTGCTTTCCAGCAGGCATTTAATATACATTGAAATCTGATGGCCAGACTTCATTGGCATTATCTGTGCATCATTATTGACTTAAATGCAATTACACAGGGTTTCTGTCAGCAGAAGATTTTCCCAGGAAATGTAAAGTTCTGACATGGATACATCAATGTCTACTAGGCATTTGAGATATGTTAATGTTTTTCACTTGTCCTCTGCAGGGGGGAAGAGGGAGCAGTGTTTCTGCACTATCAGGAAAGTAAAAGAATTGTGACAAAGGCTTAGTTAAGTCCAGCATTTGGGCATGTACTTCTAAGGAGAATATGACTGCTGCACTGAGTTTATACATGACCAGAACCCTTGAGGTGGACAGGGGCTGCATCCACCAAGACCTGTTCAGAAGGCAAAGGGGTGGCCAAGAAGCATCACCTTCTGTTTTCTTCTGGGTTGTTTCTCTGGATATTTTTAAAAATGCTTCCCTTGTATTCCAGATGTATGAAGGTGTTAACAGATCAGACCAGACACTGCTGTATTCAGTTACTCGGAATGAGCTGCTGATACCTGTTAATCCCAAACATGCTCACATGTATGTGTCAAATGCATTTGTTCAAATGCTTTCAGAAAGGAGCAGAGCTATTACAATGCAATGCAGTTATATTAATGCCTCTAATAGGTTGATACAGCTTTTCTTGAAAGTATTAACTCACATGTATGTGTGTTTTGCATGTAGATGATGAGGTGAGGAAATGTGGGTGCAGGTGCTCTCACAGATGGGTATGTGTCCCAAAGTTGCTGGACTTAAAACATGCCTGCTTTGCATCACATACATGGCTATTTCTATAGAGGAAATCCTGGACAGAAATTTTCTAAGTGAAGGGTTGATTTTTTTAGTTATAATGGCACACTGGTGCTAGATTAAAACAAATCCCAAGCCTTGGCCAAATCAAACATGGTTAGGTAGGGCAGTATTCACCTTGTACTGTTGATAAGCTCTGTAGTCTCACTTGGGAAAGTCCTTGAACATTGCTACTTGAGTCAGTGCTGTTTGAATGTGAAATCCTTAAATCTGACTCTTTACAAGGCAGACAAACTGTTTTCTGTACTTGATGTCTTTAGAGCAGATTAGGCAGCTTGAAGTAGATGAAGATTCAGAGTTGCAGGAGCTTCTCTGGAGTCATGCATTTCTTTGTATGTCCTTTAACCTGTGTGCAATGTGATGTACTTGCCAGTTTCAGTGTGGATGTTATGTAAATACTAAGCAGCTTATCAGATGTGGTTCAGGGTTGCAGTTACAAGCAATGCTTCCTCTGTGTATGAAAATGGAAAGAAATGGATGATTAGAAATGGGCAACTAATTAGCAAACTAGGGCAAACATTACCACAGTGATGCTTGTAAAATAGGATCACCTCTAAGTAATGGCAGTGGAAAACAGTAGCCACTTCTCTTGAGAAGTTTCTGTATTGACAGATTTATTTTTATAATGGTGATGAAATTAACTTGTAAGGAAGGCTTCAGAACCTGGTTCCAGATTTTTTCATCACTTTTAAGTTGCAATCTTGAGCTGTTAGCCCATGAGTCAAAGTTTGCCATGTGTAAAGGAACCAAGTCAACTTCATTCTTATACATAGCACAGATTTTAAAATCCATTTTTCTGGACTTGTGTCACCTATCTAAATGCCACAGTAGAAGTGTCAGTCTAAAGACAGTGCCCTGTAACCTCCATAGGAGCTCAGTTATGGAGGGATGTGAAGTAGCAGGTCCTGCACTCTTGCACCAGGACACAACTGAAACAGACGAGTTACTGGCTGAGGTGACCCTTCTTATCCCGATCTTTGCTTGAACTTTTCTTCTTGGGAGGCAAGAATCAAGCCTAAGTTACAAAAGGAGAAATAGCTGCTTTCTGTGCTTCCAGTCTTACTTAGCAGTCCAAAATACACTTACCTATTCGGAAGAGTTTGTGTGATGATGGAAAAGTGAAGGGGAAAAAGAAAAGAAGTCTGGACATTAACTTAGCAGTTAGTACTCCTGTAATTAATCTCTGAGCGCTTGCAGTTTTGTTGAATCTGTTTTGTTTGAAGCGAATTTAATTTCCAGTCTGGCAGGCGCTGTCTCCTTAATGTCAGGCTTTTTTCTTTACCCTTCTTAGCACAGCACGTGCTTTCTGGAGACTAGAACATTATTTCTGTCTAGTGAAGGCACCCCCAGTATGCTGATGCAGTTCTTGAATTATATGGCTACCAGCATATGCATCCCTGGAGTAACAGCTCTTTGCAGTGCATGTGTAAATATTTACATCTCTTTCCCTCCCACTTGGTAAAGTACACCATTTTTGTAGAGTACAAAGTGCTTTGTGTGTAAAAATCCCCAACACATTGTTTAGCTCTTTGGTTTTGTTTTGAGGGGGCGTTATATTTGTTTAACAAAAGGCCAAACTAGATGCAGCATGCAGTTTGCAGGGAAGTCCTGCTTTCATCCAGCTTCACAGCTGGGATGACAGATTTATGATGAGGTGATGGACTTCTTCAGGGTCAGATGGTGGTTGACTAGAACCTCAGGTCCTGCTGACTCCAGTGCTTTGTCTTAGAGTTCCAGCATACAGCTTTGTCTTTGCAAATTACTACAGCAAATAAACCAGACTTATCCCCTGCCACACAGCTAATTTCAATAACAATTTTTGTGGGTACTGTTATGCTTATTTAAAGCGAGGTTGATTGGTACTGATAGGCTCAGACTTGTCTTTGCAGTAAGGAGGGATTCTGAAAATAATTGTGTTGCTTTTTTCACTCTGAAAATATTTGGGTGCTTAAAAATATGTTATTTACTACAAACAGATGTGTGCATCAGCTACTGCTGCTTAATGTTTTCTGCAGAGTAGTGACACGTGCAGATCCTTATCCATTTGTTACATCACAGTATCAAGTAGTGCATAACGGCAAAAGTAAGAAACTAAAAGTGCCAGATCAGTTGGAAAACTTACGGCAGGTTTGGGCTGGCAGCCCTGTGTCACAGTTGGTAGCATGAGCTGTAGCAGCAGCCATAGCTGGGGCTCCTGTGGCTGGTCCTGGCATCAGCAGCACTTGTAAGGAAAAAGTTTCTCCTTGGCATTTTCTTTAAGGGATGATGCTGTATGCTGTGTGGCACACGTATTGTCAGAGGGGCTGGCTCTTGCTCCTGTGGGCTTGCAGTGTAGGAGAGATGTTCCTTAGTTGACTACCAGGTTTTTTTGTGCTCGAGATTTTAACAATATGACTTCCATGATTCATCAGCACCACTTCCAGCTTCCACATTTTCCCTTATGCTGCTTCTCTAGAATTCACACCAGGCTCTCTCTGAATGTGCAAGGTCTCAGGAATACCATCTATGAGATTTAGCAATGAAATTATTTATGAAATTATTTTTAACTGAATTTTTATTTGTTTTGTTCTTCTCAGCAGGCTGTATTTTATGGGCATGTGTTTTAACTTCATTTCTCATCAAAATAATGGTAGCTTCATGTACTAAAACTTTACTTTTCTTATGCATTGACTGTAGTATTCCTGGAGCGCTTCTTTCTTGGGGGGGGGAAGAAAGGAAAAACAAATATTTCTTTTTTTCCCCCCTGTACATATGGATGCAAATGGATATTTTAATTACACTTCTTTTATGATCACTGAGTTTTGGCCTTGGTTTGAATTCCTCTTACCAGTCGTGTCTGCATGCAAAACTTACATACAGAATGTCAGGAAAGTAACGTATATTCTTGTTATCTGTCAGATGCAAGGCAAAATAAAATCTAGCTTTATGCATTTAATAGTAAATGAATAAAGATCTTATTACTTGTTAGAAATGTATATTGCCAAGCTCAGCTGAAAACTTAATGTGTGGTAGGAAATCAAGCTAATACTTGCTCCATCCGTTAAAAGGAGCAAGCACAGCAAGAGGCTGGTATAATGAGGTGAGTATAAAGGGAGCAATGAATTTTACTATTAGACGTAGTTTTGAAAGCTCATTATTGAACAACAGATTTGTGAAGAGGCTTGGAAGAAAAGCCAGCTCGTACTAGTGGAGTACAAATGGAGTCTGAACTTTCTTTTAAAAGACCTTGAACCAGTTACAAGTATTTTGAGCTACCCAGTGGTGGTAAGTGTCTGAGATTTGGTCTCTGAGCTCATGGAAAACTTGGTTTCTGGGACTAGAAATTTAGTTATTAAAAGGCTTGTTATTCCCTTCTTCCTTTGCGTTTGAAAATAGGTCTGTGGGTCAAATGGAAAAAAAAAATGCCCAAGCCATCTCCAAACTGTGCTCTTTGCTTTTGCATTCTGCTTAAGAAGTACTACAGCTTTTCTTACTGCCAGAAACAGGACTAAAATCATGGGAGTGAAAGCATTTTCTGTAACAGAAAATACTAATGAATTCACCCCATAACAAGCTGAGAGGAACTTTTTAGCTCCCAATAAGTTTAGCAGCCATGTATGCAGCAGTTCCCTCGGCAGTACCTGTGCTGTGTTTCCATGTGAGTCTGTTGAGTTTAGCCAGAGAGACGGGCATTGCCATCCCTGCAGGTTGGATCTAGCCGGGATGAAAGCTGTTTATCTCATGTGAGCTTGTGGAGTGTGGCTGCTGGAGTAGCTAGAATCTGTGCTCCTGACTGCCTCTTCCCACTTGGTGGTTGCTGATCTGAATGTGCTTCTTTGCCCTACCATCTAGCAGCAGTTGTGGGGAGTGCTTGCCAGGACTTGTCTCAGCAGATTTATCTTGTATTATCTTTATCCAGAGATGGCAGTGTCTTACTAACATTTAAAACTCCCTTGTGTCTTGGGAGGCTGTCCACACCCTTCCTGTGCGTCAGTTTGCTGTGTCCATGCTTCACTACCTTGAACTAGGAAACCTGTGTTCCCTGTGGTCAGTATCCTATTTGAGGCATCTGCTTGTGGTGCCATGCTTCAGGGGGATGTCTCTTTTATGATTCAAAACGTCTTTCAGATCACCAAGTTGATGAGGCTTTGCGTGCTAATTCATATTTGGCATTATTGCTTGGAAATGATCTTGTATTTCTCACCAAATCAGATAGGTAAACACACATCTGTGTTCTTGTTCCTTTGTGCAGAGGGTCTTCATGTCTGGGGGAGATATACCTGCTTCTTCGGTTCTCTGCTGAAATGACAGCTACTGGCAAACACAAGTACCTCCTTTGGAGGGATGTGTTACAGAGTAACTGCTGAGCACCACAGGCATATCTGTCAGCCAGATTGTGGCTATGAATGTTATGGCTACAGTGATGCAAAGTCTGACAATAGTGTTTTAATATCACATCCCTCACCCCTCCTTTTCTTCCCAGCACTTTTATCTTTCACTTTCTAGGAAGTGGTTTGTGCAAAGGCAAAATAAAAATATCTGTGTGGGCATAGATGCTGCTGTACCTTTAGCTGCTGTAACAGAGTGGCTTGACTGCCGTGGTGCAGTTATGTCAGTAGAAGTTGCAGTTAAGTGCTGAATTTTGTGGGGGCAAAGCCATTCTCATTTCCTTTGCAACTGGGCAGAAAAATCCCATTTAAGTCCAAGCATCTCAGGTGCACATGGAAAAGGGTCAAGTGATTTCAGTAATAGCTGAAATAATTTTGTCGGCAAGGGTTTGAGATCAGTTGCTGGGACTGTGCTAGAGCGTATTAAGAGTCTTTTGGATTGCTGGAGTCCATGGCACCAAGGGGATAGTTTTTGAGTTGTGTTACTTTTGTACATGTTTTAATTGGACTAAACCGTGCTCCAAGGGGCCTGGAAAAAGTCTGGCAGATGCGCTAGTACTTCCCAGCTGTGGGGATTGCCTGCTAACCCTGAAACAAGTAACCCCAGTAGCCCTGTGAGCAGAAGAAAATTCACTGAAAAATCACCATCAGTGTAATCATGCTGAGGTCAAGAGCCTCTGCTAGGAAAACTCTTGTATTCATGATTCACAGGGCTGCATCAGCAGGATCTAGTGCAGACCTGTCTTAACAGGAAAAGCCTCTGGTGTTGACAAGTGGATTGTTTCGGAGACTAGTGCTTGCGTACACCCTGTCAGGAACCCAGTATATCTGGGTGCTTGAGTTACCTTGCTCTGAGCTGGAGCAGATAGAGGGGATCAAAATGAGTGCTTTTCCAATTTTGTCATCTGACTTAATCCACTTGATGAGTTCCTGGCATGTGCTTTCTTTGACTTGTTCTCTCTGTGAGTGCATTCTGGTAGTCTAGGTTAAACCTTCCCCTCACCAACAGGCTTCCTTCTCTGGTACCTGAAGTACCTGTGTTGTGTCTCCCTACCTGGGGAGGGAGAAGCAGTGTTTTGATGGAGATGGGCTCATGGTGGGGTGGGAATTCTCTTTGTTTATACAACATCCAGTGAGGGTGCTGATTTTTGTCTTGGGCAGATCATTTAAATCAAAACCTGTAAATAATGGTAATTGAAATCAGGTGTTCTAATTTAGATAACAATGGGAACCTGCATAGCTTGTTTTTAGGGATCCTGGGGCTTTTCTTACCAGCTTACAATTGCTCAGTATTTCATATTGAGATTTGTGCTTAGCTTTCCTGCACCTGAGTTTAAACCTTCCTTCTCTTTTTCAGTCCATTTCCTTCTCAGAAATTTTTAGCTGCAGAGGAATCTTGCTAAAGTAAAATCATGGAAATTGTCTTAATTTACTAGATTGGAAACTCACATTTATGCCTGTGCAGTTATGGCCATTCTAAAGGTATGCTCCTTTGGGGTGTAGGGTTTTTTTTCTTCCTCTCCATAGGATATTAGTATTTATGCATAGAAGCACAAGAATGTGTGTTTTCATTGCATCTGCTAGGCATGTAGGGTTTTATGATGGTTGTGTCAGCAGATTTGTTGGGTTAACTGAGCTTTTCAGATGAGTGAATCCCAGAATTGAGCACTTCCAATATAACAGTAGTTTTTATATTCTTTACAATACTGGGGTCTCATGAGAGTAACTTAATAGAGATCAATTTTCAAACCATACCAGAAACAAGTATGATTTTCTTGTACCAACCTGTCTTGATCTAAATGAGGCATTGGGTGATTCCTCACTGGTGCTAAACTTCTGTGGAATAGCTGACTGTTAGACATCTTTGCATGCTTTGTCTAGTCACCTATAACTTGTTTGTCCATGTGGATGTTCACAGAAAAATGTGTGAAGATAGCAATATAAAGTTTGTATGTGAAGCCGTGGTAATGCAGAATGACAGCTAAATAATGGATCTTTTATTTAAATAGTTTGTAAGAGTTCTATTAAGCTGAAAGGAAGGAATATACTCAGTGGACTCTTTCAGGAAAATAATCTCTTTTGCAGTTTAAATGCTTTTTATACATTTTGTCATGGTGTAAAAACCTGGGTTTAGTGCTGGTGTGCAGCTGTGTGCTTTGACAATGAAAGAGCTCAAAGTAGAAATGTTAAAGCTTTTTTTTGTAGGATCACAGCATTTTTCAGATTTTGCAGTTGGCTTAGTTATGAATCACCTGGTGGTGAGTCAGCTCCATACTGCATGATTGATTTGTCATGTCATCTTACTTATTTTTATCATCTGTTGAGATGATAGTTGGGATTGCAACTCTGATTGCTATTGCTTTCTTGTTGACAAGATGTATGAAACCCTGTTGAATTGGCTTGTTATGCCCCAGTTTCATACCTTATGTAGTGTTTGTGGCAATACAGTGACTCCAAATAAAATACTTGTTGGAGATGTTTGTGTATAGAATCTCTACTAATGAGGTGCAGATTATTTCCTTTTCCACCTTTCTGTCCTGAGGTGAGCCTAAACACTTACTTGAAGGCACAAGTCTGTCCTTCAATCCAGAGCACTTGAGTTTTGAGAAGAGATGCTTTCTTTTTTAGAGTCCACTGGTGCTGCATGTGTTGGTATAGAGGGAGCCAGTTTCGCACTGCTGTGCCTGCAGAGGTACTTTGGTCATTTGCAGCTTACTGAAAGTCTTTCTTTACTGCTGAGGACGTGTTTGTGATTGCCTTGATAGTAAGCAAAGCTGTACTCTTATGGCCACACTTGAACTCTGTATTAGCTCTGTACCACCAGCTTTATGTAATTGTCCATGTATGTCCGTCCTATGATCTTTACTTTCTACACCACTGATAGTGGATTTCACTGCACAGTGTATACTATGGTACATTATTGGTGCCATGGGTTTAATGGCTCTGGGATGAGGACAAGTGAGGTTGGGTACCACACAGAACATCCCTAAGCTCAGGCTTTTAAAAATCAGTCAGACGAGAGCTGGGAGCCATAAATCTCTTACAAGAAATGCCTGTGCCTGCAGAAAAGTTTCTACTACTAGTTTAAGTCAGTATTGTGCCTAACAAAATACAGTATCCAAACAGAGGGTAGTAAATGCACGATATTTTAAAGGGAAGGAGAAAGATTTAAAGTACTTCAGAGCTGAGACTTTGCTAAATAGAAAATGAATTTAGGTATGTATTTTCTATGTTACATGGCTGCTCAGATTAAAAGATCATAATGGTCTCTCTAGTTTAATAATTTTAGGCTGTAGAATGGAAACATGCCTCTGTTTCTAGAAACTTCTGATTTAATCTGCGAGGTTGAAGCTATGTGTAACAGAAGTCATCATGTTCTCAGAGCAGAAAAGAGTTCGTGTGTGGAATTAAGTAACTGGATTTTGACTCTAAGCCTAAATCTCAGTTCTGAAGCATACACAGGTGAGACAGAAGAGGGCAGAGAAATTGCTTGAATCACATTGGGCAAATACAGGGTAAGGTGACATTAACTCACGCCCTGGCTAGCTGAACGAAATGGTTGCTTCATGCATCCTTTTTCTTCTAATCTGATGCTGTTTGTTCTGTAGGATAATTTTTTCAAAATTATAGCTTGTTTGATGTACTGCAACAGGTTTGCACAAATATACCCATCAGCTGGTAATGAGTCTTCCCCATTGATCTCTGAGGCTGCATTTTAAGGTATGATATTTGTCAGAAAACACAGTAAAATAGACCTGTTTGGATAGTTAAGAGTAGCCTGGGAAGGTTAAATAGAGGGCAGCACTATTCACTAATACGCAAGATTGGCATTCCATCTACCCTTCACAACCTTTCCTTCCATGAAAGCAATCAGAAAGGTGGTCTGATTTTAATTTGTTTCTTCTAATTGGTTTTTAGTAACATGTGAGGGTAATCTCACAGTATTTCCTGTTGAACTTATATCTAACCCTCATTTTAGAGAATATAGACCAGAGCTTTTACAGCTCCATTGCTTGAGGTTTGTCGAAGTAAATTCAAAAGCAAACAACAGTATCCTTACAGAGCCAGAAAAATACTGCTGTATGTTTCTTTGCACGGAAAGGTTGGGTTTTTCTTTCCAGGTCTATAAATGTTAAAGTTATGTGTAAAGCTGCCAAGTAATTCTCTGAATATAAGACATCTTTCTTGTCTGTCTCCTTTATAATTCTGACATGATTAATGAAGAAGCACTGTCCATATTTGAGGGGGAGGTGAGGGGGGAAGGTGTTATGAATTGCTTGTTGCTTGTATCACGGGAATCAGTCGTAATTAGGTTTCTCCAATATACACATACAGGCAGGAGGTTCATAGTTCAAATGCAGACCAACTAGTTTATATGTTGATTTTATGGGAGTAACTTATAGAACAGCTCTGTCAAACTTTTACAGCCAAGAGCAAGTTCTGTTTCCTTATCTGTATGTAATGCATGTTCTCACATGTATCAAAGCAGTATCTGTACCATACAACGAGGCTTATGACGTGGCTTTGAAAGATATTACATCTCTTGACCACTTCATCTGCCCATACCTGTGGATTCATGCCCTGCAATGACTGATGGTGCTCCAGTCTCCTTAACAAGTCCTAGCAGTGCCACTTACTTGCCTTTTTCCTTAAAAGAAGCCTACTGCAGGAGTATGACCAAGACTGGGCATATTCAAATCTTCTAACAGTCCTTTTTAAAAAAACTGTCAGGTTTTATATTTAACACCCACAGGCTTTTCACAAGTGCAATGAAAAGAGATTTTTACTTGCATAATAACAGAAATTGAACAGTAATTCATGCATTGTTATTTCAAAGGTGTAAAAATCAGAACTTGTAACTAAGACAGACAGAAGAAAAGCTTTTTTTTAAGCTGTTCTATGAATTCTTATGGCTCCTGGGACTGGTATATTTATTCATGTTCCTTGTAATAGAACCAAGGAAAAGAATATAAGATTGTTT
Organism: Melopsittacus undulatus; assembly: GCF_012275295.1. Classification (NCBI taxonomy): domain Eukaryota; kingdom Metazoa; phylum Chordata; class Aves; order Psittaciformes; family Psittaculidae; genus Melopsittacus; species Melopsittacus undulatus. Next base: position 76,402,373 of record NC_047527.1, on the reverse strand, counting down.
TCCCCCAAACCAGACCTATTAAAATGTAGTCGTGTTTTCGTAGTGGTACTTCAGTATCTCCAAGAGGTCTTTGTCTTTGTGCCAGACACTGTAAAACTTTATAGCAAAGAGGTAGCACTTTTTTTCCTAAAAAGCTTTCAATCAAAGAAAGAGTTCACTCTGACATACTGAACAATGTATACTCTATTTGAGTAATAATCAAATTTACTGGCATGCATTTGAGAGAACGTAAGTGATTAGTGCCTATGTAATCAGTCTGACTAATGCTCCTGTTCACTGCAAATTAAGACAACTGTGGTCTGCTGCTTGTAACTGAGCAGCTTCTCTTTTCCCCAGTATAAATGTAATGATTTTGGACTTGGGATAAGTATTCATTCATACCCATTACAGTATTTTCTTACAAAGTAAAGTTGCATGTGGGTTTGCAGTCCAGACAAATACACAAACATTCTGACATTTCACTGAGTTTACACATTTAAAGTCTGGCATCCCTCTTATTTCTGCACCTTTGCAAAACAAGGTGTGCAGTAGGGTTATTTATTTATGTATTGGATATGTCTGGTTTTGTCTTTTTTTTTATCTCTTCTGTTTACTCCCCTAATTCCCTTTACCTTCACCATGATTTCATGATGATAGAATGATTGTGCAACATTCAACTGGTTTTGTTGATCTTAAACCAGAGCAGAGGTCTGGAAAACTTCATTTTGTGGTGTCTCCCCCTAAAAAATGAACAAAAGGGCTGAAAAAAAAACCCCTGGAGTTCCAACAGGAAAACCTGAAGATACCATTGGTTGTCAGTAGCAGTTTGGCTCCTCTGACTTGCTGAAGGCTGGCATGTGGCCATCAGAACCCTCTGACTTGAGCTAGTTGGGCTCTCAGGGCGTGGATCTGGGTTTCACGGTTGTAATGAAAGATGCTTAACCGCCTCAGCTGCTATCTTGAGATACATGCAGCTTTGTTTCATGCTTGTCCAAACCTGTTTTGTACTTTCGTGCTGCACGCTCTCCTCCTGCTGCAGCTAACAGTTCTGAGGAAGGGGAAGCAGAGAGCCAGTCCCGATTACACCAGCTTAAGAAGTTTCAGATTTCCTCAGTGACAATGGCTGTGGCTCTCTGTGGCAGTTCAGCATAATGAGACATGTCGGTGGGTGCCTTGTGAGAGTACCATGCAAACATGAGTGCCCTGAGTGCCTGGAAGCTCTAACTTTTGCTTTGTGCCACAGCTACCAAAATGCTTTGGTAGCATTTTAAGACAACCTTGGGGTTGAAGAGAGTGAAACAAAGCTCTGCTGCAGCAGGCAGAGGTGTATAGCAATACTGACTGACCAGCAGTGCTTCTTCAGGAGCTGCCAACCGTTGTTTGCTGGAGCTTGCTGCTGTTGTCTAACACACACTAGTCCTGGAGAAAAACAAGACTCTAAGGGCAAAATATATTCCATGAGACTTTAAAATAAGATGGCTTTGTGCTCTCTGAATATAATATTTATGCTGCTTTTTGATGATGAAACCTTCCTGAATAGTTGACCTGTCAGGATATACTATTAAAAAAACCCAAACTTTTTGCTTGCTGTATAGAAATTTTGAATTATCCCAGCTTTTTGCTCCCTTTCACCTGTTGTGCTATTTCTGCCAAGTATCCTGAGCAGTGGTAACATCAGAAGGACCCTCCTGAGATGGGTGGATGCTATCCACGTGATTGGTGCAGCGGCCGGTGGTGGTTTGCTGGCAGGAAGGCAGGGTGCCTTGCCTCCTTCCCTCTGCAGACAGAGTCCTTTGTCACAGTTCTGCTAGCAGGGCATGCGAGAGCAGTGCCCTTCAGGAGGGTTTATTGCAGAATTATTATCTCAAAGGATTTGCGGACTTGGGCAGGCATCCCTGCAATAATAATACCCTGGCAGATTCCTTTCCAGCATATGGCAGCTGGGACAACTGCTCTTTATTTCTACAGTGAATCTGCAAATCTGGTTTACAGCCAGCTCCCCATCTTCTGGGAGAAATAGAAGTGTGAGACAGCCCAAGTTCATGCAGGATAGGCAGGGAAAAGCAGTGTAGCTCTATCTATCCACAGAGACAGCACTGCAGACAAGGGTGTTGAGGTTCAGTGTCTTGTCTTTAGAGAGATTTGCTGGGGTACAGAACTGAATCTGAGCTGCTTCTATTAATCTCTATTGTGCTGTGGTAAAGACAGTGAATCCTTCCAGCGTGCTGCAGGAAGCCTTCTGTCATGACCTTCTTGTTCCCTTTTGCACTGCCATGGGCTGTAGTAAACTTTACTGCTGGCGCAGGGAGATCTGCACTGAAGCTGAGTGAATGATTCAGACAGGCTAGTTCCACATATGGACTGTTCCATGTCTCTGGACTGCATGTACTGGGGTCCTGGTTCTCACACTTTGGTTGGAAGAACTATACTTGTACTGTATGGAGCCAGCTGAGATCTAGCTCCAGCCTAGACTATGAAATATGGCTAAAACATCTTCTTTCCCTAGACTATGCTGCTCTTGCCAATGCTCATATAGATTTCATGTGCCACACAAATGGCACTGGCTAATCCTGAGTGTGGATAAACTGCCTACAGTTTCAATCTGACAGTGCTTCCTTGTTGGCAAGAAAGTTTTGTTGATACCTGGGGTGCGTTCTCAGGCAGGGGAAATAGTGCTGTTGTGGGTCCCAGTGCTAACTTGGGTAGGTTGAAAGGCAGCTTTGGAGACCTGCTGAGGGCTGGTCTGTTGCTGCCTACAGTATACCTCCGTGTGTCAGAACCAGATGTGTAGGTAAGGAAAATCACTCCTTCCCCCTGTTGTTAACGTCATCTTCCAGTTACTTTCAGTCAGAGCTGGAAAAATTCCCAGTTGCTGGTTGGCTGGATTAACAACTATAGGGACAGAGGGAGTGTCCCTACTGTTTCTCCTCAGGTAGCCCTTTCCTGAAAGGCTGGTGAATTGCTCTGAGATCAGCACACATGATAAAAACTTATCTTTGAAACAGCATAGTCTTGTTAACAAAGCTACCATGGAAACTATACTGTATGCTTGGGGTTCGGGAAATGTCCAGGGTTTTGTGATCACCTGCCCATAATTCTGCTTTGAGCATTCTCTATGGTGTGTTATGTGTCATAATGTAAATTTTTGTTTTCATAAATAGATGTCCTTAGGAGCTTACTGTACTCGGGGCTTCAGTTCCTCCCTTTTCTACCTCTTATGCCTCCATGTAAGTTACCATTATCCATCTACAAGTTCTGGGGAAAGGGGATTTTAATAGACAGTTACCTTATTGAAGGACTGCTTTAATGAAGAAGCTTTGAGCTGTAAATAAAATGTCTTGGCTGTCTTGCCGGAAGTATAACTGTGTCAAAACCTCACGCCACAAGCAACCTGCAGGAACAGCAGGTAGAAAACACTGGCTTAATGAAGAGCTCCTCTGGTTCTTGAAGAAATGAGACAAGATGAAGTGAGGGACTGGTATTCAAGCCAGGGTTCATACTTCAATTGGGACTTATGCTTTCAGGATTGGAAATGGAATGAAGCTGTGTCAGGGGAAATTCAGACATTAGGAAAAGGTTTTTTCACTGAGAGGCTGGTTGGTCACTGGAAACAGGCTCTCCAGTGAAGTAGTCATGCCACCAAACCTACAGAGTTCAAGGAGCATCTGGACAATGCTGTTAGTCATATAGTTTAGTTTAGGTAGTCCCGAGAGGAGCACACAGTTGGGCTGCATGATCGTTATGGGTCCTTTCCAACATGAAATATGCTATGATTCTGTAATCCCTGTAAACTCATAAAGAGGTTTATACTTATCTCTTGTATTCAGATATTTTTATCCTTGCAACATAAAGGCAAAAAAACCTAAAAACCGAATACTGGGTTTTTTAAACAAGCAAAGATGATAGTAGACCCTGTCTGAATTTTCATCAGAGTGTCCTCACATGATCTGGGAAGTGAGTCCCTCAAAGATAATTTCAAAACACCACCAGTGGTGGGCAAGAGAGGGTGCCAGGAAGTGGAGGAGGGATAGGGAGGAGAAATGAGAGCAAATAGGGGAGGTTTGTAGTGGGAGCACAGAGGCAGAGTTGGTGGTGGAAAGCCCTGCAGTAGAATCATGCTTTGCTCTCTTGCCAATGGCCTAAGGTGTGCAGGAGAAGGTGTGGGGGACCCAGGTCTTTGCAGGTTATTGCTCATGCTTCTGTGGGTAATGGCTTTCAGGGTGGAGGTAGTCATGGGTATCAAGACCTCCGAGGCCTCCCTGGCTGGGCATTACTTAGGAGGACTCTGGCTCCTGTGGCTGATAGCCATGCTCTGCTCCCACCAGCCCTTCTCCAGCCGGACTCCTGGCCATGTTGGCTAGCTTATGGCAAGCCCCAGCACTGGAGCCTCATGGAGTGCTCAACACCCAGCCAGCACTGGGTGACCAAACCATGAAGCTTGAGCTAAAACTGTGGTGTCTAGCTGTGACTGACTGGAGCAGAGGGGCTGGATGTTACCTGGCAGGAGGAGTGATGGAAACCCAAGCCCTGTGTTGCCTCAGAACACTGAAATTTGCCAGTAAGACCATCTGCTTCTGTGTAAAAAACCTTTCTTTTGGCTCTGTTTCCTTTTTCTTTTCCCCCAGCCCTTTGCAGTGCCCTTGCTGAGGGAGTTTCTCAGCCCAGCAGCTGTGGTCCCCTTATCAGTGGACCAACTTGCACCGTGGTGCTGCAAGGACCTTTCACCCTCTATAGCTGATGCTGTGGCAGAACCTCCTTGGTTTGGGTAATAGCATGGTGGTGATAAGTGCCACAAACCTTCCCAAAAAGAGTTTCCTGTCCAGCAGCAGCTCCCTGGGCAGTCCCCTGGTCCCCCTGTGTGTGCCTCTCTGCAGGGTTTGGGCACCATCTGCACCTGCAGGCCATGGGCAGGGTTGGTTCATAGGAAGTGCTGGGATTAGAGGGAGATAGAGGAATGAAGCCAAAAAGCTCACAACAGGGTTGCTCAGGTTTTATTTGGCATCCCACAGGGCATCATCGGAATATCTCTTTCTCTGGTGAGCTTTCATTCAGGACAAGGCTTGCTCTGCAGGAATGGTCCCTCAGAGCTCCAGCTCCCACATAAGCATTGCCTCTGATTTCATTACTGCAGCACTGCACAGAGGGTGCTCCTGTTCTAGACTCAGAAGCAGTCCAGTCAACTACCTGCAGCACTGTTCTTTGTTCTTTTATAGAGACGAAAAAGAGACCTATCGTGATTGCTTGATTCCTGAAAAGCTGATATGATTTGTAAGCTGCTTATTGAACAGAGTTGTTCCAGTTCTTGATAGCAGGGCATTTTGCTCAAATTCAGTCTTGTTCATTGAGTTGCAGATAGTCATTGTTTATCTTACATGAATCATTGAATTTGAAATTGAGAGTCTCTCTCGAGCTTTAACTGATTTTGCCAGTCAAGATAATCTTTTGGTGCCTGGCATTGTCCATAGATGCACTTTCCATGGTATGGCAAATGGTGGATAAGGGGTGAGGGAGGTTTTTTTTTTGGGGGGGGGGTTAGTATTTTGGTCTTTCTTCTGAGAATATGAAGCCATCAATCCTCATCCTCCTTGTCCCTGGAGCTAGTTAAGGTTGTAATGCAAAAAAGAGTATTGCCATTACACCTGTTTACTGGGTGCTGCCTACAGTAACACTGACTTCGGGGTGCCTTTGATGGGGTGTCCCAGGTGGAGGATTGAACCCATAGGGAATATGGGCCCAGAGCTTCTTCAGTTCCTCTCCTGCGTACCAAAATCTGCTGTCTGCTTCATCTCGCAGTCCAGGTTGGAGGTCTCTTCCCTTGCCTTGCTGTGTGGTCAAAGCTGCTGAGACCCAGCCTCTGCCTGGCAGGGAGCTGAGTGCCTATCTTGGTTTAGATCTCCTGTGTCCTGCCCTTTGGCTACTCCACTCACTCCAGCATTCTGGGAGAGCCTGGGCAGCTGCAACCCCTCCACTTTCTGGTTCATGAGGAGAAAGGAGCACTTTGCTATGGTGAAGCAGGTGCTGGTGACATACTGGGACAGTTTCACATTTTCTGCAATGCTGTAGTCACAGTATTTGTAGGAAGGCTTGTTAAAAATTGAGCTTTGTGGTGTCTTCAGTTGATGTATAACTGCAAGTCATACAAGGCTGCTTGCAGAGAAAGTAAAAGATGCACTCTTATTTTTAGTTGTAAGAATTAGCAAGGACTGCCTAGAGGCTTATTATAGTATAATCTGGGTAAAATTGATGTGTTTAATTTGAATTAAATTTCTTTATCGTCTGTGTAGGCTAGTCCAATTGAAGGGTCATGAGCATTGAACCTGTAATTGGAGGCCTGTTTATACTTGATAGAACTTGTCTACCAACGGAAACAGTCTGGTATGTGTAATAAACTGTCATAAAATAACTCTTGTGGAATCAACGTTAGGTGAGAAGTCTTGATCAGACAAGATCAAGGTTACTGATAGTGGTCAGTGCACAGGGAAACAACAAAGAGGTGCGATTTACTGGGTTTGCTAAAATCTGCTGCTGCGATGACCAGGATTGCCATCCTGACAGCGTGCTTCCCCATGCTGCAAAGCATGGGAGCAAAGAGGGGGGTATTCTGCATGAGTGTGACAGCCTGAAAGTTGTAGTAAGAAAGCCATTCAGGGGAGCTGCTGCAAGCCATCACTGGTGCTGTAGCTGCTGGAGGTGGGGGAGAGGATGGGGAAAGGCACCAGGATGGGCTCCCAGCACTTGAACCTGGGAGTAGCTCCTGACCCAGATGTCCCAGGCCCTGACAGGTCTGAAAAGAATTAGGGGGATTGGGAGGAAGGGTTTGGAAGTGGTTTAATTGATAGGAGGAGGACCAAAGACTGAAAATGGCAGGAACCCAAGTGAGCAGAAAGTAAAGATGAAAGAGAGGAAATTTATGGGTTGAGTGTTGCTCAACTGATTTTGTAGATATAGTAATGTGCAAAGTGGACATTTTGCACTAGAGGTCAAGATTAACATCTAACTATGAAGGGAGACTAGAGAATGGGGTGATTCCCAGGGTAAATGGGTAGGAATTTTACAAAAAGTGGGAAGTAAGCTGATTCTTAGTTGATGTGTGTATGGGATATTTGCTTGAAGACCAGTGTTAGTCACAGTAGTAACGCTATCAGTTTAGTTGGTAATATATATTTTTTTTTACATGAGTAAATGTCTTACATAAAACTATTGCATTTTCCTCCATAGTTTGATAGATAACATTTTGTTTTGTTTGGGTTTTTTGTTTGTTTGGTTTGGGTTTTTTGTTGCTTTGAAAAAGACTAAATTATGTGGCTTCAAAGCAAGCCTTGGGTCCTGGTATGTCTTGTTGCCTGAAAGATTGTTTTGTAACAAGGGAATGGATGTCTAAGATCAGCTGTTACAGAGAAATAGTAAATTATCAGATAAAAAGTTACTTGGGTCACACTCTTGTCATGATTAACTGCAGAATTTAAAATGTCAGTAGTTAATCTGCTTTACATTTGGTCTTAAATTGCTTTTGATTTATAAGAGAGCATCCTTGTCCTGTATGTTAAGTATCTGCTCAGACAGTAGATCTCTCCAGGAATAAACAGTGAACTAGTATATTTTTGTTTTTGTTTTTAATTTCTGGGCTTGTCTTGATTTATTTTTCTCCCTGGAATGCTGCATTCCACTGCTTGTAATGTGAGCCCAAGGCCTCTTTTTTCTGCTTGGACTCATGTATAAAGACATTTTGTAAGATTTATTGCATTCTTTTAACTTCTAAACATGAGGGAAACACAAATGATGATCCTTAGTTCAGACCAACAGCAGAGAAGGGAAAGAAATTGGTGTTTTTAAATGGATGTTTCTCTGTACAGTCCTGTGTATTTTGGTGGGCTGCACTCATCTCTCTGCTGTGGGGTCAGTGACCGTAAGCAGAAAGATGCCTTAGGAGACTGATGTCTTGACCATTCAAGCTGAGTCCTCTGGAGTTGTTGTTGGGTCATGTGGATTTTCATGGGCATCACCGTAGCAGTGGGGAGTAACCCTCTGAAAAACTCACATGAGTAGCTCCTGGGGCAATGACAGGAAGGCTGTGGACTTCACTTTTTGGGTCACAGAGAGCTTTGCTTTCTGGTGTCTGTGGGCTGGCCAGATGCTGTAGCAGTTGGTTTGCTAATGTAATAGGCATTATTGAAAAAGTTTGCTTGCTTTTTGTTTTGATTTGTTTGATGTAAACCTTTATTTCAGGTGACTTCTTTACAATATCTCTTTATTTCCCTGTCTTACCTAATTTTATGTTTAAACTATGATACTTTACATTACTCCTCTGGTTACCCGGATTTGAACAAGTTACTTTATATCAAGTGTGTGACAAGACTTGGGTATTTCTGTTTTCCATGTAAGAATATCAGTATTATCTTCTGTAAGGCCCTGCACTTTGCATAGTACATCTAGGGTTTGTAAGAAGTTTTCTTGCGTAGGGAAGGGCAGTGGAGGGCGGTTGGTTGCCCCTTTTCTGTCACCCCTACCAAAATGCCCCACCTTTTTTGATTTATTGCAACCACAATGACAAGAGGTATGTGCTAAGCTGCGTAACTGTTCCCAAGCACTGCAGTGTGCAGGACTTCTCTTGGGTCAGACACCAGCACATCTGACGTGTTGCTAATGGTGAAGCTGAGGCATCTGGCAGCCTCAGATAGTTGCTGCCTACATGGTGGGTAATGGCTGTGAGGAATGGTCCAGCTCAAGGCCATGGGCAGGCCTCTCATTCCTGTCTGGAGGCAGCAGTGGTGGGGAGCCACTGCCCATTCTCACCCCCTCCTCCAACCCAAATCTCAGTCTTAGAATTAAGGAAAGAGACCTGAGCCTGCACTGTCTGGGAGTTGTGTTTGGGAGGGGTGAGTGTTCAGGTCACTGTATAGAAAGGGCTGTTCTAAAATGCTCACAGTATGTAAACTTCTCAGTAGACAATCTTGCATATTTTCAGAGAGCAGATTCAGTAGTGATCTACTTTGGGTCAAAGCTTCCAAGATGCAGACAAGCCTATTTCTGCATTTAAATAAAAATCTCATGGAATATCTCTGAGATAATGAAGATTGTTGTAATTCAAATACAAAATTGATGATCAGGAGACTTTTGGAGTACCTTCTGCCTTCCATCCAATATGGACCATCAGCATCAGACCAAAACTCCCCTGTGAAAAACCCCCTGAGAGATTCAGTTACGTATGGGCTCCAAGCAGACTGGAAGGCCTGAGTGTGACTTGTGGCTTCTGCAAGAAGTGGGGATTGTGTGAACTTTTGATATGCTTTACCTAAGGACTTAATTCAGCAATCTCGTAAACTCACTTGACTCAGCTGTTGTGGTATCTCTTGCTACCTTTTAATGACCCTATTCAGGCAGGGATTTTTGTCACTTGTCATCATGTCAGAAAATGATACCGTAAGAGAAAGCATTGTGTGCTCCTGTTGTTGAAGGCCCACTCTGACATTCTTTCCTGGTGTTAATAAACTGTGTTACAGATTAAATCTTTTGTTGAAATATAATTTGTTAGATCTTGAGCTATGGGGTAATTTGTCAGTACAGAAAATTAGTTAGACATTGTTTTGTGATACTCCCTTTAAATAAAATGCTCGAAGGACTTCTTTTACTTTTCTCATGCCAGATTGGTTGCATAGGCTGAGAATGTAATTGCAACATAAAGAAGTGGGGAATATTAGGATTTTTGTGCCGGTGGTTTTCATGCTCTTTTAAAAGCATCAGTGAAATTAATTTAATTGCAGTCATGTGCCTCAACTCCTGATTTGTTTGTGGGTTGTTTTCTTTACATGCTCACTGGTCAATTTTAAAAGCATATGTTCCTGTAAAGTACTAGTTATTCCAAATTACATGGCATACAAAAAATGCTTTTCTGAACCAAATATAAAGATACACACTTGCCTAAGAAATACTTGTACATTTTGGAGTACAGCATTGCACTACTTATGCAGCAGGGTTTATGAAAAGGTGAAAACTATACATTTATTTGTTCAAGCTATTATTTTGTTTTGTATGTCTTTGACTTTGTATGTGATTTAAGGTTTGCTGGTTTTTTCAGATAGAGTGCCATATGAAATAATTTATTTATTTACGTGCGACACTTCTGCTTCAGAGCAAACCCCTTCATGAAACAGCAACTGCCAAAAACCCTATTACCCAATTACTGCTCATCTGCAGTCTCAACTTTAATCTCAGCATGTGCTGCTCTGAATTCTCCAGCTTCATACAGTGCATTAGAGAATATCTGACTGGCATTTTCTGCAAAAAGAAGGCACTTCCTGCAGCAGTGGCTGGGGATCTGGATAGTGTTTCAGAGGGTTACATGGGAGTCTGTCCCATCCGTGCAGTGCAGTTGTGCCCACATCCTGGACATGCTGGTGTGCTGTTGAGGATTTCCCCTTAACTTCTTTTTCCTTGGCCCCATGTCCAGTACTAATGTTCTTGTTGAGAGATGACGAATTCATTTGCTCAAATTGTCCTTTCTCATCTGGGTAGTATTTTTGGGAAGTATCAGTGTGGATCTTTCTCTCAGAGATTTCAGGGCTTGATATTATGTCCTGAAGCAGATCTGGCAAGTGCTATGGGTACCATGGTTGTCGGGCAGGTAGACCTTGACACTGCTCTGGATATCTCCCCGTCACAGCAAGGCTGATGAATTTTACCCAGTTATGGAGAAAACATGATTGATTTAGTAATCCTGTAGATTTCTGAACAGATGTGAATGAGGACGTAGGGTCGTATCATCAAAGCTTTGAAACTGGCTGTCAAAACCACACCAGTATGTTTTGTTTTACAGTTTCTGCATAGTACCCTATTTTTAACATTCATTCAGATATGCCTGTCCTCACTTACCTGTCTCTTCAATCTTCCTTTTGACTAGAGAAAGAAATCTGACTCAGCAGCATGTGATAACTTCCTTTTAGTCATATTTGCTTTCTTCAAGACTAAACAGCACTCCTCCAGCCTTTGAGTGTGGGTTCTCAGTTTCAGCAAGCTGTTAACATTTGGGTATCTGATAGTTCCCTCCTACATTATTTTTGAAACTGATAGTGCCTGCACAGCTTTTCCCTATGTTACCTGGAAATGTGGTGGCACTGGCCTCCCAGCTTTTCATGTTGCTCCCTCATTTGAGTACCTTTTTAGCGTGTTCATCGCAGCACTACTAAGATATAGTAGGGAGAGGAGAGCAGTTTTGAAGTGTTCTCCTTTCCCAGTGAAGTGCTCTTTACTGTTGTCTAGCCTATTACGCTGTTTTGTCTTGAGCTTGTTCTTTTTGTTGTTCTTTGCATTGTTCCTTCCTATCTCAACCTTTAATTTTCACTTCTATAATAAATTTGAGAGTTCTTATTTTGTGTGCTCTTTAGGGTTTAATTTATAGGTTTCCATGTATTCAGCATGTTTGTTATCTTGGACCATTTATATCTTAAGAGGAAAGAAGTTTTTGCTGAATTCTCTAAGTTTGTCTTAAATCTTATTCCAAGCTTCCTGCATGTTTTACTTGACCTTCCAGAAATGCTAGCAGGATCCTTGAGGATGGACACTCCTGCGTGCTGCCAACAGGCTCCTTTTTAAGTTCAGAAGACGCGTTCGTCTTCCTCTTATCCATGCTGACTTTGTAGAATGGCTTTTGGTTCCTATTTCCTGAGGATTTCAACTGCTGCAATATTTCCTAATGTGATATTCTAATCAGTAATGATAAAGTTCAAGGTAGCCTTTTCACATCTTTGTCCTAATAAAGGCATGAGTCAAGATGAAATAAAACAAGACGGGCCTGTCAGGGCTTGAGCAGCAGGACTGTAAAAAGCCCATTTTAAGGAAATGAGGTCTGCACATGTGATCCTGCTGCCCTGGGCTGATGACTTTGATCTTGTTAGATGATTTTGACCAAGTTTTACAGTGGATTTAAGAACTCTAAGGGGTGCTCTAAGAAGCTCTGGTAAGAATTAAAAGTAAAGGAAAAGTAACTCCCCAGCACTGGAGAAGAAGTCCTCCTTTCCAATTTGGGTGACAGCCATTATGAAAAGTTGGTGTGTTTTCTAGCCGGTCAGTGCACACTCCTTATCTTTGAGTCAGCTCACAGAGCCATTTCCTCACCCAGACAAGAAAGCAATGTGTGTGAGAGGTGGAAGTATGAGAACATCCAGCCTGAAGAAGAGAAAACAGTGGGTTTGAGTGGGCCATCCTGGCCAGCATCTCTCTGCCCTGTGCAAATGCTTGTCCTATCATCATGATGGTTGTTTATCACAAAATAAGGCTCAGATCTCTTGGTTTCTGTCTTTTTCCTACAGTTAGGGATTGTGCTTTGGATGCTTCAGATTTATAGGAATTTTCTGATGGTTTGCTCACGTTTCCTGTTGACATCTCTGTTGCTTTCCAGCATCTGTTGGAGATTTGTTTCCTGGATCACCTTTCTTCCACAGCCTTCCCCCAGTACGCTTTGTGCTGGTGCGAGTGATAGCTGTAACAGTGCCATGGCCTGTGCCAGCATTTGGGATGCCTGGGGTACAATTTTAATGAACAAATATCATCAGGCAGTTCATCTTTGTCAACTAATGGGATATCAGAGTACGGAGCTTTGATGTTAAGTCCAGTCTGTGTTCAGACTCTTGCTGCTTCGGCTTCTTTTTCTCACTGGTACTTGCCAGCGCTCAGGCTGCTGGTTATTGCACTTCTTCCATCTTCTTTATAAATATATTTCAAAAGATTTTTGGAAGGTTTTCTTTCAAATATTCCAAATCATTAAAGTATTTGCATTACTCCACATGTGACTTTCTCACACTGAAACAGTGACATTATCAGGGGCCTGGGTACATTGCCTGAGTAGTGTTGGCTATGAGGTGCAGGAAGATATCTATAAGGATGAGCAGCCAAGAAGTAAATAAAAAGGAAATGGGAATCTGAATTCCAAAGCTATTGGTTTAGTCTTTAGTGATGTTATTAGTATTCATTAAAGTTTAACTAGGTTGTGGGTGTGTACCTCTTCTGAGCATATTTGTGGAACTGCAGTCTGACTGAGTATTTAAATGGTGGGGTTTTTTAGAGCTTTTGCTGTCTGTTTGGAACAAGCTTCAGAAATTCATCTCAAAAGTCCGTTCACTGGAAATTGGTTTGCCTATTAATTTACAAATATTTGCAGCACATGAACTAGGCACGCTACTTACATTAGGAATAATGACCTAACCTGACAGCAATCCTGACTGGAGAATTGAAAGGAAACGTTTAAGTGGATTTCAGTTCAAACGTATAAACACTTGCAGCCCGTTGGAACAATAATTTTCATTTGTTGTTTTGCACTGTAAAACATTTCCTTACAGAATAATTTGAGTATGTGGGGCTTACTGTAAGGGGTGGGTTTTTGTTTGGTTGGGTTTGGAATTTTGGGGCATGATTATTGCTTGGTTTATTTTTCTCCTGAAGAAGTCTAATAGTAGTCCAGATTGAGATGAGATTACATTTACCCTTAAAATGGAAAAGGCCCCTTACAGTCCTCGGTGCATTGGCAGTATATACTAGTTTCGTATGACCCCTGTATATTTGGGGCATCAGTTATTGTCAAAGAAGCTTTAGAAGAAAGTATGACTGGCAGGCTATTATATTTTACAAGTCTGCACACTGATAAACTGGATAAGGAATATGAATGGGTGTGAAAGCTCCATTTAATGTTTTGAATGTGTGTTCTAATATTTACTTTGTTTCCCCTCTTTCAGGTATTCACTTACAAACAGAGCACTATCACACACCAAAAAGTAACGCCTATGCATCAAACAAGCACAGAGAGCGTGGAAGACATGGCAGCACTTGTAGATCTCCATGAAGGCTCCATTATGCACAACTTATTTCAGCGATATCAGCAAGATAAAATCTATGTAAGTTTCTTCTAAAATTAAGAAAAATATCCAGAGGGAATGTTTTTGAATGTAGAAGTTCTGTGCATGCTTTGCTGTTCTGTGGTATCTCCCCTCCTAATGTTCTCCAGTTCTTTGTGTATCCACACAGAGCTGGAGCATGCCTCACCTAGTGACTTCTCACCAGCAACAGTGGAAGGAGAAGGTAGCTCAGGGGCTGGCCAGGCTATCCTTTGTATACCTGCAGGGTTGTGTAAAAGGCTCTCAAGTTTCTCTTCTCCTTTAGACTCTGCCCCAACAATATGTGCTGTGTACATCACCACGGACCATGTAGTGGGATTTAGTCTGAGACTGTCATATGAGATCCCGTCAGGCCAAGATCCAATTCTGATCACCTTCACCTTTTAGTATTACAAAAAAAGTATTAAATTGTCAAGCTGAGGACCCGTGCCATTAAATACACAGAGTTGGAGTTTGGGGTGTATTGAGAACAGGCAGCTATTTAAAGCTTTCAAAACCTAGAAATTAGTCCACACAAAAGGCGTTTTTCTCAGCTCTATAACGAAGGGGTTTGTGATTAGATTTGTTTTTGTTAGTCTTGAACTGACTAGATATTAATCTTTTCTGAATCTGGAACTACACTGAATGTGAGAAAGATACAAGGAATAGTGGCTGTTTGTGTAATCTCATTCTTCACTGGTTGGTAGTTTTGGGTGGAGATTTATTTTTATTATTATTATTTTTTACTTATAATTACTAAACATAAATAAGTTTTGTTTGCATCACCTGTCTAGGGCCTTGAGATTTGGCCATATACACAATTTATTCCAAGCTTCATCTATTAAATTTAGTTTAATTTATTTTTAAATGTGAACAGATCTTAACATAAAAATAAACTTTCCCTCTGTTTAGAAATTTCTTTGATAAAAACCAAAAAGGGGCATGAGGAAATTTTGTTCCATTGATATTACTTTGAAAGTGGCTAGTATGACGAATTCTAAATGTTGAGGTAATTCTTTTTACAAAAGCCTTTATGTGTGGGGTTTTTTTTCTTCAAATGGACCATTTTTCCTTTCAGAAAAAGAAATGCCACTATATATGAACAATCCTGTGTGTGTGGAGGAAAATAGCTACTTACTAAGAGTTTAGTTTTCTGCCAGTGGTATTAGAAAATAATGCTTAGTGTGAGTCAAAAGAAAAAGTATTTTCTGAGCCATTAAATGTCCTCAGATTGAGGACACTTCCCCCTTTTAAAAAGAAAGTGTGTAGAAGGGGATGATTTTTTTAAAAGGCAAAGAATAGCTTTGTTCTGAAGAGACACGTCCTAGCTTATTTCTTAGCTTGTCAAGGCAAGTTTAGGGTATTCTGATACTTGGTTTTCAGTGCGGTGTACGTTTCTAGACAAACAGGTTTGTGTGTTGTTAATGATGACTGATCTTCAGTTGTTGCTGAATACTCATTGTCCTTTCAGTTTTGCTAATTTTACTGCTTACTTCTTCCTACAAGTCCACCTCACCTGATACATTACTGGAAAGGTGGTCAGAAAAAAGGTGTTTTGAAATGTGCATGAAAGCCTCTCTGTTGTCCTGCATATGTAACCAGGATCCTTGTGTAAGAAGCATCTTCTTTTCTCAGTCCTCATTAGTACCCCACTCCTGCTGTGCCAGTGATAGTGTTTCAGCAGGACAGGGCTTCAGGAACACAAACTCCAAAACAAGCTGATTAAATAGCTTGAAGAATTTTATGAAACTTCAGTGATACATGAGCTTGTATTGCAGGAAGAGGTGTTGTCATTGCAAAAAGACCCTTGTCTTTTCAAGCCAAAATCTCTTAACTATATTGAATAGTTAAATGATATTTTAATGTTTGATGTTAAAATAAGGACTGGAAGGTGCATTAACTTTACCTTTGTCAAAGATGTACTTGCAGCTGAAGAGATCAGATTCCTGGCCATTCTGCATTGAGACAAGACTAGTTCTTGTACAGGACACTAGATGCCAGAGGAGCTCATGCCAGGAGCAATCAAAACTTCACAGATTGTACATCTGCCTTCTCCCTTCCATCCAAAAAGTCCTCTGTCTTGGCCAGAAATTGCTTCATCAGAGTAGTGTGCATACTGTCTCTTGTATGCACCTCAGCACCTTGGTGCCTGTCCCTTGCACGTTATGGTTAAATTGGAAAGGCATGTGCCCCTCTCCACTCTGAGTTTAATATAATCATTTCTTTGAAAGACTTCTTGCCATCCTGAACATAAACCACCATATATTGCTGTGTCCTGGCTTTTATCTTGCAGGTCCCTTTTTATTTCAGCTCTGTGCACCTCCCTGTCCACTTTCTGAGCAGGGGAGAAGATAAGCAAAGGTGTATGCTAGCATTTTTTGAGTTATATACTTGTAGTATTACAAGCATATTAGTGTGGTTCTTAAGTCTGGCAGTTTTTTCTTGTTTTCTCAGTGGCAATGAGACTGTACCCTTAATGAGCAGTGTACTTGAATCAGGATGTGTGTTTTGAGGCTTGCTTCTTCACAGACACACAAAAGTTATGTGACGTACAATATAATGAATTGTAGTATCAAGTGTATATAATTTTAGAAATACAGAAGAAGCAATTAAAAGGAAATTCAAACAGTTGCTGTCTCAGGAAGACAATTATTTATGCAAACCTTCCATTGTTAACTTGTGCATTTGCATTTGAGGGACTGTTTCTCCAGCAATAAGTATTTAAGTAAATATCTTCAGATGTCTGAGTTCAGTTTAGTCTTCCTTTACTTAATAACATTTTTGTCTCATATAATCATACCTGTGTTCCTAAGCTCTTCTCTGCTTATTATAAAGATATTTGTCAAGTTTTGTCAAATGTGTCTATGACTTACTTCACTGCTGCCAACAACTGCAGGTATTACAGGTCAGCAGAGGATTTTCTGTGTTTCTTGCTGTTTCTTGAGGGAGGAATATCGATTTAGCATACAGACTATGTTAAGAGCCTGAATGATGCCTGGCTTTGCCCCTACTGAATTGAGGCTCTTAGCTGAATCTGTGCTGTTAGTAAGAAGGTGAATAACAAAAGTTGTTCATGTCTATGTGCTACCATCTTTTTGTATCCGTGTCAAGTCTGTTGACATCTAGTTGTGATACTTTTTGTCTGAATTCCCTTAAAAGGTGTGTGCTTTCCCTTTTTGGGCTGTAAGAAAGCATGGGATGTCTAAGCCCTTCCTTGATTACTTAAAGCAGGCCCTTTCTGGTCCCTTTTTAAGGTTTATTGATTAATAATGCTTTTATGGAGCTGTTAGAACAAGTCCAGAGGAGGGCCACGAGGATGATCAGGGGACTGGAGCACCTCCTGTATGAAGACAGGCTGAGAAAGTTGGGGCTGTTGAGCCTGGAGAAGAGAAGGTTGTGTGGAGACCTCATAGCAGCCTTCAAGTATCTGAAGGGGGCCTATAGGGATGCTGGTAAGGGACTCTTCATTAGGGACTGTAGTAACAGAACAAGGGGTAACAGGTTCAAACTTGAACAGGGGAAGTTTAGACTGGATCTAAGGAAGAAATTCTTTACTGTGAGGGTGGTGAGGCACTGGAATGGGTTGCCCAGGGAGGTGGTGAATGCTCCATCCCTGGCAGTGCTCAAGGCCAGGTTGAATGAAGCCTTGGGTGATATGGTTTAGTGTGAAGTGTCCCTGCCGTTGGAACTAGATGATCTTAAGGTCCTTTCCAACCCTAACTATTCTATGATTCTACAATCTAAAAGTGTTCTTCTGGGCTATCAGCACTTTTGTTGTCCAGGGAAGGGTGGCAGTGATCATATGGTCCAGGAGTTCAGTGGAGGGGAGGTGTTATTTCCTCCTTGATTTTACTCCATCAGAAGCAACTTGATACAGGAGATTCCAGACACTGTGATACAAGGTTTAATGCCTGGCTTTGAAGGCTGAGATTAGCTTGCATGCTAGGCTGGTACGTGGTAGCATATGGAAAGATAAACACTCGTGCTAAAAGTGGAAGGTGCCCACATTTGAAAATAGAGCCTTTCGTGAAGGCAAATGCCTCTGAAGCAAAGCCAGTAACAGGGCATGTGGAGAGGAAGTGCTTCATTGGCTATCCTTGATGTTGTTCAAAGGCAAGTTGTTCCCGAAGCTGTTGACTCTGGTTTACTTTCAGTTAAGTACACATTGCAGAGGAGACTGGTTTAGCCTTGGAGAGGACACTGTAAACCACACAGCATGGGTTGTGCTGCAAGATGCACAAATTACAGTGTTTGAGCTGGCTCTGGGATGAGGTGCAGTTGCCTTGTCTCTGTGGCCAGCGGTTAGTTACTGATGTAGGAGGGCGAATTTCAGCAGAGCAGAGAATTAGAGAGCAGCCTTTGCTGAGGTGAGAGGCAGGTTGGGAGTAGCTGCAGCGTGCAGTGTAGGTCAGTATGGAAGTTTTCAGTGTCAGATCCACCCTTGTTTGCAACAAGCATTGTTCAGGCAGCAAGCAAGTTTCAAAGCATGTCTGATTATTTTTTCCTTTGAATTAAGCTCTGAAGTGCCAGGTAGGCACATTCCCCTTTGAAGTGGTGATGATTTGACGCGTGCCTGTCTTGTTTAGGTGGAGAACATGTACCCATGCCCAGAGAGTTGTGCTGTGTGGGGTGAGGTGTGGCAGTCCCTTGGCCACCCTCTGCTGATGGAGAGACTGGCCTCAGGGTTGTCCAGTGGCTGTGTGTGGTGGCCAAGAGGGGTGGGAGACAGCATAACCTATTTTTGCTTACTTTCAAATTAGGACTGCAGCTTGCCCACCAGTAATTATAACCATCTGGGATGTTTGTGTGCGTATGAATAAAGACTTCTGTACCCGCCACGTAGACATGTAGTGCTGTAGCAGACACATCCACATCAGAGGGAGGATGATGGTAATTAGGAGCTCAGTTTTTGTGGCTGCCTTCCTTTCTCTCCTCAGCTGAAGCAACAAGCATGGAATAACTCAAATGGGAAAGCAACATTTCTCCAATTTTTAAAGAAGGTATTAAACTGGAAAAGTTGCCTTGTCGCTGACAAGGCTGCTTGCAGAGCTCTTGGCCACTTCATTGCGCTGAATGTTCAGTTACCTGTACTTAAAAGGTGTATTCAGTTATTTATGCAGCAATTTTTTAATCTACTCCTGTTTGTTTACTTCAGCAGCACGTTCAGTTGTAGTCTGTTAAACTTGCAGTAATTAGATAATTCATCTCCCTTGGAGCCATGAGGCTTCCCTGAGGCAATCTTTTGATGTTTGTGCAGTATTAATCAATAATCAGTGTCGGGGTTTATTCAGTCTGCTTGTAGACACAGACACTTTAGTATCCAGGTCAGTTGTTCTCTGTGAGTTGTTTGTCTTGGCTTTTGCATATTCATTTTTTTCTGAGTACAGTAAAACTTAATTTCATATCTGGTGCAGGTAGAAGCAGAGGCACAAAGGAAGATGAGTAGAAGACAATGGCCCCAAAGTGTTTAATTATGAAGACAAAACTGTCACGACTGATTTCTGAAACAGAAAAACTTGAATGCACTCCTTGTTGAAACTGAACCTAAAAAAAATATATGTATCAAAGACCCATGCACCATCCTAGACAGCTCAACAGCCTTGGTCTTTGGTCTGTCACACTCCATGGTATAAATAAGTGTGGACCACAGACTTCTAAAAAAAACCCAAACATTGGTACACACAAATTGTGTTGTTAATTAGTACCATAAGATTTATATATATAAATATTGTACACATACATTTAGACCAAGTCCTTGGTTATTACACTAGCTCCTAGGACTATATTTATCCTGGTCTTGTCTGCAACCCAGCTGTGGTTGCACAGCTCCTCTCCACAGGCATCCAGTGCTCTAGAGTAGTCCCAAGTAACCAGTTTGCAGGATCTGCCCTGTGGTCACTGAGGAAACTGCTGTTTATTTAATTGCTCTGCTTTTACAGTAAAGAAATTTGAAAAGTCTGCTGTTGAATCACAGTGTGCTTCATGCCTTCCTGTCCCCATGCCCATGGAGGGATAGGGAAAATTCTCTTCACCAGCTCTTTCAGTAGAGGTGAGAGCAGAGAACACCATTGCTAAGAATTCATGACAAATGTCTATACATAATTACTTACCTCCATAATTAGCATGTTATGCTTACACACATCAGATAATGTTTTCAAAATGTAGTTCAAAATGAATTCCTGTCTCCAAGCATTAATTACAGCTTCCATTTCACGTCTTTTACTAGAGAGCAGCAGACAAAGATCTATAAAAACACAGCAGGCTTTTAACTGGAAATCTAGTGGACTTTATTCCTGTTGATTGCCATTTCTAAAGGATGGTCAGTTATATAGATCAACATTTGCCTGCCAAAGGCCAATTATCTTAATTTTTTATTTATTTTTCTTTTCTAATATGTGTTAGAGGAAGAACATAGTTGCAATGATGTGAGACATAAACAAATTCCATCAGCTGGTTAACCAACTTTGCCTCTGAATACCTCCGTATTGCAGAACTTGTGGGACTGCTAACAACCACAAGAGCAATGAAGAATGTTTGCCTGAACTTTGTCCTCAAAACTTGGGGATTTTAAAGGTGCATATTTTCAGATCATAGCAAATATTTCAGCCTGAGGTGTTGTGATGATATCATTAAATAGGGAACTGCTCAGAAAGGTCTGTGTAATTGAGTATACTATCGCAGCTATGCAAACACTTCGCAGTGTATGCAATAGCTACATAAACGCATAAGTTTATACTATGGTTTGCAGCATATTAGGTACTTGTTGGTAACCTGGTGTGTGTGTATATGCTTCCAGGGATCTCACTCTCCATCATCTCTTTCTGTGAGACAGATGGAGAGGTGGAGGGCATCAAAGTTTTATTAAAACAATAAAAATTTGCTTTCTTGTCTGCTCGGTACCAGTAGTTTTCTTCTCATATGGTTGCTTGGTAGGAGAATAAGTAATACATGCAGGGTCAACAGGGTCAGTTCCTGTTGACTTTCATGAGTTTGGAGTGATGCCTAAGCCCCACTTAACAATAACCTCATATTTAAAACTGCAAAGTAGAAACCTAATCGTGAGCAGGTATTGTCATTGGTGATGTTACATATTGCTAATGTCTTCTGAGACTTGAAGGCTTCTTTTCATGTTTTTTTTTCCTCCCCTCCTGTATTGGATGTCACTGCTAATTCTTACGATCTGAAAACAGAAGGAAAACCAGCATGCAGAATCAAAAGGAAAATTCTTCAGTCATTTGTGTAAGTGCTAACAGCAGCTTAGTGCCATTCAGTCAGAGCTTTTGCAAATGGTGCTGAACTCTTTTGCGTGTGCCTTTGCCTTGCTTGCAGGTAAGTTTTGGCTACTTTCTGTAAGGGTCTGTTGCTCGTAGTCCTGCAAAGGCATTGCAAGGTGGGCATGAATTTAAGCTTCAAAACTTAAGCTGCTTGTCTGTCATCAGCACGTTTTCTTTACATGAGTTAGGCTTTGACTGTAAAGTAAGCTGCACAGAATTTACTGCTTGTGTTACGCCGTCCAACTGCCTTATTCACATATTCCAGCAGTTTAATAGTAAAAGACCACAGCCAACCCATTTAAGCTGAGAATGAATTAAATTACTTTTTTAGTTATTGTCTACCTGCATAAGTGGACTACTGATTCATAGCCAGGCTTTTAGTTCTATTTGAAAAGATGGAGTCCATTTCTCCAAGCAGCTTCAGCTGTTTCCTTTTGATGCCTGCCAGTCTTTCCTTTTAAAAGCAAGTGGAGTCCAAAAGTTAAATTTAGCAGGTTTTTGACTGCTAATACCATTTACCATCTTAGTGCTGATTTCTAGACCCACGGCTGTTCAATGCCATCCAACAAACTACGTGACATAGACCTAGATTTCAGCTATTCTGCCTTTTGATTTTTGTTTTCATGCTCTGTTAAAGCATAATTCCTGCTCTTCCTACTCCCTGCTCCTGCTCTATTCCCCTCCTAAAAAAAGTTCTCTCTATAGAAGAGGTCTTAAAACATTAAGGACTGTGGAAGATATTAAAATCTGGATATCAGTGTGTGAAGTATTTGCAAGTAGATTGAAACAAATCTCCAAGCTTTATATTGAAAGTATTACTCTGATGTACCGGAGACACTGTTTTTTGGTGTGTCATCTGCCAGCATTTCTGTTTCTTTTGCATGTGTTTTCTCTGAAAAGCCCCTTCATCTTCCCAAGATGAATTTATAGGAAGGAAGATGACCATTCTTTTTTCTTCCCCTTGCTAGAGGGTGAATTAGACCTTCAGACAACTTTGAAAGACTCATTTGAGCATTGTGCAATAACAAAGTGGGAAGAACTAGTGTGTGACCACAGGCCATTTGAAATGAAGTGAGAAGCCATGGGGTCAGCGCTCTGTGGGGCCTTTTCTGATTTGAGCCTGTTTAGAGTTAAGCTGTGCACACAGATTACTACAGGCTGATGTGCAAAACCTACTTTCACATGCTGTAATTCAGACCGTGAAAATGACAAAAATCAATGTCTTACCCTGATCAGTTGTGGGTTTTGTTCAGGAGGTCACCTCTGCTCACCACTTGGCAATGCTGGAGAGAGATACTCTTCCATAACTGTGTATAGTCTATGCACAAAAGATCATTATCCTGACATCCAATAGATAGGACTGCTGCATGGTAGAGATTGTATAGTATTACTTAGCAAAAAAGTGCAATAAAACCAAGGACACTTGGTCCTTTACGTACAGGAGAAAAACTGCCAGAAACCTGTGAAGTTCTTAAATAAGGAAGGATGTCTCTCTGGCATCAGTATTACTGTCTGTTGGTTTGGTTTTTACCTTTGGCTCTAACAGTGCTCTTTTATCAGTTTTTCTCTTTATATGGGTTTAATACTTCCCACCTGTATTTTTTTTTTTTTGGTGCAAATTCTGAATAACACTTGTAGAGTTTCCCCGAGTGTATCCATCTACATGGAACAGTCTGTTCAGTAGGAGGAAATCAATGCAAAAATAGGATGTGATTAACCTACAAGTGTATCTCTTAAGCCATGGAGAGCTTTTAGTTTTGTTCAGGTTCTTCACCATATCTGAGCCTTCTGTGGAGCTAAGGTGTCATGTTCTGATTCCCTTCTGAAGGTCCTCTCCTAAGGATGCTAATTCTTGCATTTGTAGTGCAGCTTGTGTGTTTACAGCTCATTTTGTCTTCAGTCCTACAACTGACCTTGAGAAGAAAAAAGGACAATTTAGGGGTCATAATGTTGTGCTCGTTGACAAGCAACATGGAGATAAAGACAAGCACGGCTCAAGTAAATTTAGGCAATTGGAAACCCACCATGAGTCACCAAACATGGTGAGGGCTGCAGAAGTCCAGACAGGAAGACAATTATAAAGCATGACATTTCTGTCTCAGAAACAGCTTCGTGGGTTGAAAACATCTAAACTTGCAGTTTAGAACTTCGTTTCGATTATGGTTTTTAAGAAAGGTGCTTGGTTTCAGACAGGAGACAACTGGATTTCATCCCACTGAAATTAGCATGGGACTAGCTGAAAAATGGCGTATATTTACCATAAAGAGGATAAATCAAGGTTCTACCATGAACAAGGGCATTAATTATCATCCTGTTTATGGCATACCCTTGCCATTTCTACTGCCTCCCTTATCAAAGATGCCAAAATATGTCCCAGCCATCCTCTTTGCTATGCCGACATATATGTGGTGGTTGACCAAGTTATGTTTGCCTCAGAATGAACTCAGTCATGATTACCAGCAATCCCCTTACCTGAGATATCCGGGAATGAAGATGCTGTATCTGCAGTATGGGGTGAACTCTTTTGTTCCTAGGTTTTGTGTCCTGACACCTTGAAATTTGGTGTTCAAAATTTCGTGAAGTTTGACGGCTATTGTGTGGTCTTTCAAATGTTGTCTGCCTCTGCATGTTCTGTGAGAGCAATGATGTAATTCGGTAACATTTCTGTGGCCACGATGATTTAAAGGTATGAGAGACCTGCCAGTTGTGTGGAATAGTGATTAATGATAAAGTCTAAAAGTGGCATATAACTAACTTTGTAATCACCCAGTTGCACTGCAGTTTTATTTGAAGTTTCCCATATATTAAGGGTAAGCCTAGGAAAATAATACTTGCTGAATAAATTGTCTGTTTGATACTAATGCCTCTTTTAAAAAAAGACAACAAACCCTTACTTTTCAGACACAGATTCGGTTGCTTAAGTAACTCCAAGAAAGTCAGGCATTGCTCAAAACCAAACCCGAAGCATAATTTTTGAGGCACTGTAAACATGCTTTTGTTTCTGTAATGAGATAGAGCCTTTTCTTGTCCCGAAGCAGAAAATCTTGAAAGTGCTTTTAAGAGAGCTGGACAAAGTGCTGTTTTTCAATGTTAAGGTGTATATTTGTAGCAAAACATCTTAATTCTGTATTTGATCAGTTCCAACATTTCTAGTACCAGGTTATAAAGAATATATTGATTTGGGCATCCTTGAAGAAACACAGTAATAGAAACTTGAAGAATAGAGCCTCCTTGTGCCTGTTTTAATACTGCAAGCAGTTTTAATTTCAGTTGTAATTACTGAACAAAGATTTGGTTCAAGAGCAGAAAAATATTGTCATTGTCCATCTTCCCCCCATTTTTTTGTACCCCTATTTATTTAAGGAGAAATGGGATGTCTTGAGTGCTAGAAGTCTGGGAAGTACAGAGGGGTACCTTGATTTAGAGGGTGAAAGGAGGTAATGAGAAGTGTGGGATAAAACTGATGGCCTAAACTGAGAAGAGCAAGCTTGAGTACAACACAGAAGTCATAAAGGAACCTCAGAAATAGAAAAGTTATTGTTGAGATGCAGCAATCTTGACATAAAAGGAAAGAAATGGAAGGTGGATGATTGCTCCTGGATATGGAGCAAACCTGAAGGGATATACCCCAAAAAGCATCTGTGGAGGGGAGAAGATGGAGAGCAAGGTAGTCCTGCTATATTTAGTCTGTTTGGTTTATAGGACCAATTCAGTGATCTTGCATTAGAGCAGTTTCCTTTTTCATTGCTTTTTCCGTGTAGAGAAGAAAATTTTGAAGGGGAAATTTCTTGCTCTACTTTTTCCTCTTTAGTCTAAAGGCCTTTTCTGCATGGGAAAGACAGACATTTCAAACTGAATTTTTAGTTCATCTATTGCATACTTGTTTCTTGTAATTTTAAGCTAACTTGAAAAAGTGTATTTTAACCACTTAAGCTTTTTACATCATTTACATTTGTTTGGCATCAAAATAATGCAAACTATATCTTCCTTAAAAAACAAAGCCAAAGCTCTCTGTTAGGGACAACTGTGACCACTGCAAGTTTTTCTAGAGTATTTCTGTGGGTATCAAAAATATCTGTGAGCCCTTGAACCTCATTAAAGAGCTAATTGTCTTTGAGTGTTTGAAGAAGTCGGGTGATTTCAAGACAGGGGTTCAAAGCTGATTGCTATCAGAAGGCAACAAGCAAAACAAAAAAGCATTCAGAGAACTGATGAAAAATCTCTTCCTTTCTCAAGCACATCTTTCATTTTGACTCTTGAGATGCCGTCGCCTTATTGAATGACTAGATGAGAAGACAGGGCTTGAACTCCTAATTTTGAAAGTCCCCTTAGAGGATCAGCAAACAATCTTATTTCCTCTTTTTTTTGTGCTAAAAGGGGGAGTAGGAGTGTCTGTGCTTTGTGACCAAAAGTGTATTGAGAGATGCAGTGTCAGTGTAAAATTTCAGTAAGAATTTGGAAGTGGAAAAGGAACCCAACCTTTTAATGTGATAATCAAAGTGCTGTGTTGGGTTTGGGGCTGAATAACTCAATTGAATTCTAATAAATTCTAAACTAATGGATTAGCAGTGATCTGATAACAAGTTGTTGCTGTTCTAGTCTGTACCAACCAAATTAAAGAGTTTGTGAGTGGTTCTGTCTAAAGTGCTGAGTCAGTCACATAACAGAAAAGTAAACTGTCCTTTTTATTGCCATTTAAGAAGTCAGGCTTGTGACAGGAGCTCTACACAGTATTTCTCTTAAATATGCCTCAAGCTATTTCAACTGGAAGTCTGCAGAAACCCTGTCTGCTTGCTAGTGCTCTGGCAGATGTATGAGCATTTTTCCTATTCATAACTGCTTTGGAGTGCTTTCATTAAAGTAAATAATTATTGACTGCAAGAATCAGATTAGAAACTGCAAAGAACAAGGGGAAAACTTGATTCACTCTTTCTAAGCAAAGTGCAAGTGACATTGTTATGTGAAAATACTTTTTCTGAAATTTCATCTAAATGGATGCCCTGTGATGTTAGCATAATCAAGTAACCTAGAGATCCTGCTTCTGACTGTTAACTTCTTTAATTTGCCATATGCTGATGCCTGGTGCAGAAATAGTGTTCAGGAGACAATACCCATCTCCTGAACAGCCCTCCATTTTTGTGTATCTTTACACTGGTTTAACTTGCTTCTAAGGTGCTTCCACTTGCAAAATCAGAAAGTCTGCCCTCCCAAAAAGGGGTTGTGTTGGGTGGCTGCCCAGAGTCCTCAGGGGAGGGAAAACAGAGCCCCAAGAACCAGGGAGGGAGGTGGTGAAGTGGTGCTGCTCTTCTTGCCTGTGGGTTCAGGTCATGCCATACCTCAAGTCCCTGCCTTCATGGTGCTTAGAGGTGCCAGGGTAGAGGCTAGCCAGGAGTAGGATCTACTGTTTATAAAATCCTGTTACTAGTAAGAGCATGTGATAGTTACTGGATGGGAAAGTGACTGGGAGTGGTATAGATTATTCTTGTGGCAGATCTTGCTGCTGCTGAGTATCCCAGAGGAAATTTAAAAAGACTTTGGGAAGATTTGACATTTTATAGGAACTTTTTTAACACCGGGAATGGTTTTTAATAACAGTGCTGCTTCAGCTCACTAATACCTTGCTGAGCTACCTTGGGTTAAGGTGAAACGTTCGCTTTGGTCAGCAAACTCCTACCTAGTCCATGCAGATACTTTGTGTGGCTGTTTTGTGTTGGGCTATGATATTTGGTAGATGACAAATCTGATCCTCTGTGTCTGTGAAGGATATAGCTGTTCTTGTGATCTTGCCTTGGGATGAAGAAGTTGTTTTTTTTTTCAGGGCTTGATTTTATTCTGTCTATATCATGATAATTTGGTGGTGATTTGTGCACACTTTTAACTTGTTTTGCAAAGGGGTTATACATACTCAAAGCACTGGAAGACTGAAGCTACAAAATAGGGGCTATTTCAGTAGAGGCTGTGGTTCTTCACATTTTTGCTGAAAGAAGGAGAAAGAATTTGTAAAGTATGACATGTTCTAAGGATCAGGTGATTCCGGAATAGTTTTCACCTGTACTGTTTCTGCTGTTCACCAGGTTCCTGTTATTGCCATGATACACTACCTTTTCTCTATGGTACCTTACATGGCAATGAAGCCAGCTGACTTTTCTTTTTCTCAGTAATTACTAATATTCTGGAAGTGTTGATACTGTTTTTGAAAGTAATGTTTAAGCCATGTGAAAGACTGCCTCATGTCAAGTAAGTCTGTGCAGAGCGGGCTGCTGTCACCTCTTACATTATTTACCATTTGCAACAGGAGAAGCAATAAGAGTCACACTGTAACCAGTGGTGGTACAGTTTTGCCAGTGCTGTATCTATCACAGGAAGATCTGTGGGCTGGTGATGTTGGACTGTCAGGTGCTTGATCCTGCAGAATCTATAGAGTGGATGCTTACAGTTATGGAGTTAGATGGTACCATGTTTCATAGGGATTTTTTTTTTTAATTTTATTCTTTGCCATGGCATCTGTTGTGATGGCGTGCCTCAAGTTACTGTTCTTACAGTTTGGTAAGGCTTTTGTCAGACTTTAGCAAGGTAAAGAACAAGATCTGTAATTGTCTGATTGGTTGTGCTTGCACTGTATTTATGTATTCAAAAAAATCTCTCAAGATTTTGCTCCTGCAGTCTGTGCTGAAATATCCAGCTGGGGACGTTTGTTCTTAGAGACTTCCTTGTTAGTTATTTAAGAGCCCAAGAGGGGATGATCCCAGGAAATTAAGCTGTTGTCTCAGTGCTGTAATCGCCCTGTGATATGATCTTGTGTTGAAATGGTATCTTTCCTCTACATGAGACCTTCTGAGCTATTGCACAGCATGGGGGGGGGGGGGGGGGGGGGGGGTGGGGTGGGTTATAAAACACACAGACTGAAAGTTCCCAGCTCTGTAAAGGGTACTTGAATTACAGCAAGAAGGAATATTCCCCTCACAGCTAATAAAATTGTCATAACTTCAAGGACACTGCTGTAGTCCTCTTAGCAAAAGCTTGAAGCTGCTGCTTGTGCTGGGTGTGATGGAGGATGAACAGGTGGATAATGGGGAATGTAACAGTGAGAAAGCAGAGCTGATACACAGTGATAATTACATCTGAATTGAGGAGGAGGGAGTAAGGTAGAAGTGGAATGTAAATGTTGTGGAAGAGACTGGCAGAGAAGAAAGGAAAATGGTGGGGGAAGATGATGGCCCCTGGTCTCAGTGAGTGCCCCCAGGAGAAGAGGGAGGCTGCAGCAGGAGCACGTGGGGCTGCATTTCTGTCTCGTGCAAGATGCTGCTTGCCTTACCCAGACCTCTGGGTAGGGTGCTGAGGAGGTGAAGAGAGCCCCAGTCCTGCTGTCAGCTTCACAGCTGGCTCCTGTCAGCATGAGAGGGTTGACTGCTGGTGAAGCATCTGTCTGTACATGGGGACCGTGTTGCAGGGCTGGAGGCTTTGCAAGGCTGTTGGAGCCAGGTGTCAGCTTCCTGCCTGCAACCGCAGAAAAGGTGCTTGACAAAATGAAATTAGCATCACAGCAGTAACACTGCACATATCAATTAATTCCACGTGCCCCAGATGTGCTGGAAATCCTGGAGAGAGCATGCTTCATGTTATCTCCAACCTCAGTTCAATTTCATCTGAGAAATGTGTTGACGTGCATAGAGGGTGACTGAGAAAGTGAACAGCATCGCAAATAGACTGTTGCAAATGATGAGAGTACTGCAGCCTAATGAATTAAGGCAGTGGGAATGGGTATAAGCTGCTACCTGTGTGGTTTTAACTGATGTGTTCCCTAATTGCAGTGGGATACAAATGAATGCCTAATCAGCTGCCATTGCACAGCAAACTAGTAATAAATTAAGTTGCAGAAACCGAGTGTTTTGAGAGCATCTGCCAGTTCACGTGCTTTTCTTAGGATCTAACAGCACATAATGGTGCTAGTGTCTACCACAGTGTCTGCTACTTCTGTTTTAAAAATGAGTAGTAGGGAAGGACTTGGGTACTCTACATAGAAATATGGACTTTTGCACCAATACCTCGGGAACAGTCAGGTTTTTAGTAAGTTCAGCAAGTCCCTACAAACACATGAGAAGCAGCTGTAGACCAGTGCTCATGGGCATTACTGTGCATCTGTAAGCAGGGATTTGTACAGCCACGAAGCTCTGTGCTGTAGGTAAGGTAACAACGAAAATGTGACAGAGGTGGAAACAACTTTTTGTAAACAAAGAAAACAGGGAAAAATAGAATCATACAGTCGTATGGGTTGGAAAAGACCTTTAAGATTATCAAGTCCAACCGGTGCAGGTGTTGCCTGCAGATTTACTGAGGGTGCGCTCTATCCCCTTGTCCAGATCATCAATAAAGATATAAAACAAGAGTGGCCCCAGTACTGAGCCCTGAGGGACACCGCTAGTGACTGATCACCAACTAGATGTGACACCATTCACTAGCACTCTCTGGAGTCAGCCATCCAGCCAGTTTTTTACCCAGCAAACAATACACCTCTCCAGGCCATGAACAGCCAGTTTCTCCTGGAGAATGCTGTGGCAGACAGTGTCAAATTCTTTACCAAAGTCCAAATAGACAGTGTCTTCATGCTTTCCCTCATCAACCAGGTGGGATTGCTAGGCTGTTGCAAATGTATATTTGTTGTGTTTCATTTGAGAAGAGTGTTAATCTGTTCTACTCTGTGTGTAATAACAACTCTGTGGGGGCTGTGTGCTTGCAGACCTACATTGGCTCCATAGTTGCCTCTGTGAACCCTTACAAGAGCATCCCAGGACTGTACGATTGTGCCGCCATGGAACGATACAGCAAGCACCATATGGGAGAGATCGCACCTCACATCTTTGCTGTGGCCAACGAGTGCTACCGCTGCCTTTGGAAGCGCCATGACAGCCAGTGCATCCTCATCAGGTAAATAGCAGCTGCCCCTGCTGTTTTGGTTGCCCCTGCTGGTGAGGTTTCCAGGGTGATTTAGGAGCATGGATTTGGACTGCATAGAAAACTCCAAAAGCACACAGGTTTTTAAGCCATCAGTTTCGGGAGAGAGTTCTGAACTTGCTCTGAATCATCCTGTGGACCTCTAACAAAATATTAGTTTTCTCTTATACAGCTTCCAATCTCATTTAATGAAAAAAAAATCTATTGTATTTTTGTGCATTTTTGCTACCCACCCATCTAATGTTACCCTAAGTGCTTTCCCCACTAGTTAAAAAATCCCTGTGCAGCTCAGTAGTTCATTACTACTAAACCCTAAATGCTGTGTCACAAGGAGAAGAACAAATAACCTACCAGACTTGAGAAATGTGGTAAATAAGAATAGCAAAGAAAACCCTTCTCATTTCAGCCGCTTAATTCTGCCTGATTAATCTTCCTTGCTTAATCTTGTTGTGTTTAATTTAATGGTGATAAATAGCTTCCTGTTTGAGCCACTGTGGCACTGGTACTCAGGATTTTGTTGCTTCCCAATGTACATTGAGAGCAATTGGCATTTCAATAGCTTTTTGCTGCTTTCAGCTCCTCCTTCCTTCTTGCTCCAGAAGAGCTGAAAACGCAGCCAGCTCTTTTCCCTTTCCCTGCCTGCCAGCTCAGCTGCGTTGGCTTGAATGCAGGCAGGGAAACTGAAGCCTTGCCTGCAAGATCAGGAGGGGCAGCTTGGTGGCAATGGCCATGTGGCACCCGTCATCGAGCTCCCAGTGGGGGGTGATGTTTGGGGGGTGACATGAGAGAGCTTGTGTTTCCCTTCCCTCTCCTCTCTCACCTTTGCAATGTTTTGTGATTAAGCCTGTTTGCAGCACGTGTGAAATGCTCTTCAGACAGAAGGTGACACAATTTCGGCTGTCTCACAACCTCCACAGGGGAGCCCTTGTGACAACCATGGGACCGTGGCATGGGTAGAGAGGGGAATGAGGCAGAGTGAGAGCAGCACCTTCTGCAGGACACAGTTTCTATTGTCTTTTAAGGTTACAGGCCAGTTTGCGAGCCTTCCTGGGTGAGAGGAGGATTTGGCCCAGGTAGTTCAGCACCTGAGCTGTTGTTAGAAATGTGGATCACATGCAACGCATCTAGGTCTGGTTCCAACTTTCTGCAAGTTCTCAGGTCACAGTCCCTGCATGCTGTCACCTCTAGGCAGGTTCTGCCTGGCTGCGGCACAATGACAGAGAGAACTGATTGTGGTTTTCAGCTTTCTTCAGTGTATTTCTCCTTTTTGTTACTTAATACACAGTACTGTGCATACAAAGCTGAGTCCAGGTGACAGCCCAAGAAAAGATGGAGTGTACGAAGATCTTTGTCATGTGCAAATAGCTAGCCTGGAGTCATGATTTCACATGTAGTTATTTGCTAACAGTCCATGTACCCAAATTTTGGGAACCAAACTAATATTTGGTGCCTAACAGGTGGCCCCCAGTATTTTTGCCATTTTGTACTGGCTCAAGTATCTTCTTTTTCCTAACAGTTCCCCACAAGCTGCCAAGAGAAAAGCAGGTTGTGTCCTAAAAAGGATATAAGCAGAAATCTCTGATACTCTGGAGGAGTCTCCAGCAGTCCCTGCTGTGTAAACCATGGTAAAACTTGGTTAGATAAGCCAGAATGTAGAGAAATTCTGCATTAGCAGTCCCTTTTAAAACAATGATTTGTGTAAGTTCAGTGTTTTAGACAGTGGTCACAGTACAACCTTGTGAGGGTACTTAGTTTCTACAGAAACTGGGGGAACGCGCAATTCAAATAAGGAAAATAAGTCAAATCTACTTTTCTAAACCAATATTATCTGCTGTATTTCTGGAGGACTCAAAGCAGGACTTTTTAAGATTACTGAAAGTTTTCAGTGGCACTTACAAGGTTGAGGAAAGTGCCTGTAATCATAATACTTAGTTTGGGGCATCAGAAATGGAGGCATTACAGTGTGCTTATCAGATTCAGCATCCTGGTGATTCCTCCTTCATCTTTTACTGGCTTAGAATTAAATGTTGCAACAAGTCACTGCCAGGCTTTCTTCGTTGTGACTGGTATTTGATAAAAATGGTAAAGTGGAGCTCTGCAGTGTCTGAATTCAGGCAAATATTCTGGTCTTGTATTTAATGTAAGAGATGATATAAAGGAAAATCTGTTGCATCATGACAACACAGTTAACACTTACATCCATTTAAAATGAGTGAATTGTTCACGTAGGCTTTACATTCTGATATGCAGTTTCACCTTCTAACTTTTGGATATTAAAATCCCAGCGGCACCCATGAGGTGAGGTGGTGAAGTCTTCCTGCTGATCCTCTGGACTTGAAGTGCCCTCTGCTGGCGTCCAGAGTTAGCTCAGCTCTGCTTTGGAGCTGCTTTCTTAAGGCATTGCAAAGCACAAAAACCTGCGAAAAAGCTTCTGCGGTTTTGAAACGCTTGGGGTATTTTTCTGGGTGGGGTAAGATGTGAAGGTTAAGACGAGAACCTGAATTAAAAGCTGTCATCAGTAGTGACTCAAAGTGTAATATAAACGCAAGACCACTTTTCCAGTGTAACCACACAGAGCAGAGGTGAAGAGGAAGGAAATGCAGAGGAGGTGATATTAAATGGAGTCATCCAAAGATGCTTGTTTATCAGTCTGTGTTACACGGGCTTATTTTAATTCATGAAAATGCTGCAAAAAACAGGATTTAGCAGCCTAAAATGTCAACAAAATGTCATACTGAAGAAGCCATGCACAAGTTCTGCATTAGCATTTTCACAGAGTTGTGAAATGGGATTTTTGCTCTCCCAGGCTAAAAATCCTTTATCTGGCTGTTTATCTGTTTTTATGTAGACAAGAACATCTACATCAGTGAATGCTCAGCTTCATGTTCATCCGAACCTTACCACAGGGTCCACTTTAATTTAAAATGGGGGTGAGGAGGGGAAGCCCACCACAGTTAAATTTAATGCTCCAACAGACATGTTAAAAGGAAATAATATCAACATCTTCTGATTTTTCAGCTGGGTGCCTCAGCAGGAGCATGAAGGGAGTCCATCTTACTCAAGAATAGCCAAACAGCTTGTCCTGATGTAGGGAAGGGATCACATTCTCCTATGATTATCTATCTGATGTCCATAAGTCAGGACCAAGTTCAAACCTCTACTCCTTTATTGTAAGAATAGGAAAATATCTTCAGGGGAGGTTTGTTTTTTTTTTTTTTTTTTTTTTGTTGTGGCTGCTTTATTTAAAGTGGTCTAGACTGTGCACAGGCAAACACATGCTCTTCTCTGAGACAGTGGCAGTTAGTATTAGCTGAAAGCACTCAAAAAGAAGTGTAAAGCAGTTGAAGGAGCAGCAACAGTCACCCTGAATGACATTCAAATCAGTGCCATAAGTGTAAAATCAGTCTGACGGCAGTTTGTTTTTTGTGTTATCATATGATGGCCTGACATTTTTGGTTTTGTTGTTCAGCTTGAAAATCAATGTGACTAAGACCAGTCTTTGGATGAGACCCAGACTTGTGATGGGAAGACATTCATATGAGACTGACACACCAAAATTCACATGTGCCTCTGATGAACTGTATGTGCTGAAGGGGCCTATTTTGTCTGTGTGTATTTGTCTTTGCGGTTTTAAGGCTAGCAGACAGAACTGAGAAGTGATTTAGAGTGGTGCTGATGCTGCCTCACTCGGGTTATGGCCTTCAGAATGAGGAGTCTCTCTCAGTGACCCCTTTTCCACTGCGGCAGTCTGGAGCCTAGGCTGCTGTGCCCTGAGCGAGATGCCCTGCATAGAACAAGTCATGGAGAAAGTCTAGAGATTGCCTAAGTGGGGGCCTTGTGGGTTGCTGTCACACTTAATATATTCACAATATTGAATGTAGTGGTGTAGAATGAGCTGGCACTTGAACTCGTGGGTTGGAAAGGTTGCCGGAAATGTTGGCTGTGCACTAAAAAGCATCACCCTTTTACCAGCCTTGGCAATTTCTTGTAGGTGTAGGCTTTCTAAGGAGTCTGGAAGATTGATCCCACTTAACCTACCATTAGTATATGTACTGTAAGGTCAAATAAATACCTTTAAAGTTTAGCATTCTTATTCTTGATTTTCATCTCATGGATAATAACTGCTTTTTATAAAACCTTTCATAAAGAAAAAATGCAGAGCCAGCTTGACACACATAAAATTATGGGCCCCAAGCTGAACAAAAACATTCAGGGGTGAGATCCTACTGTCATGCCAGAGAGCTCTGGGAACCCATGCATTTGGTGCTCAATAGTTATTGTAAAGCTGAATAGAGCGGTTATTAGTGAATGAATAGAGGACACTGGGTAAATGCCTCCTTTGCTCATGCCTTGAGTATTTTGCACAAGCCTTTTCCCCCCTTGCTTTATCTTCAGAAGGACATTGAGGTGATTCAGAGGAGTGATCAGAAGTATAGTATGCTCTGTTTGTGGGAATGGCTAATGGAAACAGGCAACCTGAACTGGGGGGCCTATCCATGGAATCACGGACAGTAGAGAGAGTGCTGCAATAAGTTATTGGTTTCTCCTTCCAATATAAGATCTAAAGGGCATCAAATGCTGTTAACAGGAGGCAGATCTGAAAGAACAAGACATGATCATATGCTTTTTAAGGGAGTATGGTTAGAAACTCATGGATGATAAATCCGCTGTGGGTTAGATGCACATAGAAACTAGGTTTAGATCATGAACCCTCTGAAACAGCAAATAGCTGGAATCTGAAAGAATGCTGAAGGAAAATATCATACATCTTCCTTGGGCATCTCCATTTGGTGACTGTCAAAGATATGACAGTGGGCAGGTAGATCTTTGGCCTAACCCAGTTCTGGGCCTCTCGTTTCTATGAAAAAATCGAGAGTGTATAATTGTGCATAATACCAACTGTACCAGAGATAGGCCAGGAAATAATTTTCCATTAGCTTTGGATATCTCAGTTGTAGAATTGCTCTCAATTACAGTGGGGTAATTTTCAGCTTCCATAGAACTACAGCTGCTCTAGAGCACAGGCCAAGAGGGTGGGATGAGAGGAAGGATGGTGTCAGTGAAAGAGCTGATGTTCTCTTTGGTACCCATATCGCTGCTGTTGAGCTATACGCTGCTCAGAGGGTGAGAATTTAGGCAGGAATAAAGACGTATCACTTGGTGATTTTTTGCAAAGTTTTGTGAAGCTCTTTCAATGCTTGCAGTAGAAATGTTTTGTACAAGGGGTGGATATTAAATACAAGCAATATTAAATATTTCCTTTCTTGGCACAGGAACATAGTGAGTGAGGGCCTGCAAAGAGAAAAGGGATAAATACAAAAAAAAAAGGCAGACAACAGTAAAACTAAAGTAAAAATACTACAGAATTTGCCTGAGATGGTGTAAGTATGATGGATGAATCGAACTTGCCGGGGCATATCAGCAGGTAGCACATCCTGTATGAAGTTTTATGAAGTATTTTAAAGACTCTATAGTTCTTCTTGGGAAACACTTAAATTTCAGCTACCAAGCTGTGTCTCATAGCTTTCTGAATGCCTTTTCCCTGATTATTTTTGTAATTGTTAGTAGTCATTTGCAGAAAAATGCCAGGCTGCTTTCTTGGGCTGTCCCTCTCTTCATTGCTGTTTTTGATCCAGAAAGCATCATTATACTTTGCCATAACCTAAAATCACTCAGCAGTGGCACAACAGAAGACTGTCAAATAAACAACTTGCTCCATGTGCCCAGTTGTGATCCATCAAAGTCAGTGACGAGACACCCACTTGCTACAATGGAAAGAGTAGGATGAGATCAAAATCTCATTATGAGATCTCCTATAAACTGGAGTAAACTTGAATTAGGTACAGCTTAATTAGGAGATAGAAAAACTAGGAATTAGGCTGCATCTTGTGATGGAATGCCATGACTTCAGATGAAAAGTAAGCACACTAGACAAACTTTTAACAGCAACTTCTGTTTCTTAATGTCTTGCAGTGTATTTTCAATTACAGGGCTATGTAATTGAAGGGAAATTATATAGAAGAAATGAGACAAATTTATGCCTTCCCTTTTTTAGAGTGTTGATTTTGAAGAGAAGTATATCGCTTTCTGTTTACATCAGCATGATTGCTTGCTAACTAATTTAACTTCCTAAAAACTAACAATTTTTAAAGTCTCAATCTAGCATCATCAAATAGCTTTGTTCTGCTGTGGATGAAGAGGAAAGGTTTTACATCTCTGATGATGTTGGGAGGTGAAAAGTGTGTATTTTGAACTGATGTAAATCTGGTTTACTTGATTGGGCATTTAGGAAGTTCGCTTAAAAATATATTGCTCACTGAGAATATCAGTATTAATTATGCTAGTATGCTTTGTGTGTTGTGATATGCGTTGGTGTCTCTAACCTCCTCATTCTCAAAAAAGGGCTCTCTCCTTAGCTAGATCGCTGCAATGTAATACCAAACTTTTCAAGCTTAACTCATAATCTGGACTTTCTCCCCAAACATTGCCATGCTTTTGTTCTGGTGTTGTTTTTCCATGTTGGTAAGAACTGTTTGATAG
Source organism: Melopsittacus undulatus (assembly GCF_012275295.1). Lineage (NCBI taxonomy): Eukaryota > Metazoa > Chordata > Aves > Psittaciformes > Psittaculidae > Melopsittacus > Melopsittacus undulatus. The sequence continues at coordinate 76,365,766 of NC_047527.1, read as the reverse complement.
CTGTTGTGTTCAGAACGCCCTTCCTTGCCTCATAGGTGTTGTTCATCCTTATGTAATCAGTCCCTTGAAATGCTGTCTGAACAATGGCATGCTGTCTGAAGATAGCTTGGTTTTCTGTTGAATGTCATATTCAGCAAGCTTAAAGGGGTATTCTGCAGCTGTTTGGGTATAATTTCTAATCACCTCAGTCTTCCTAACCTCCAGTAATTTATGTCTGGGAGGGCTGGCCAGTCAGAGAGCTTTTGCACTGGCAGCAGGAACTGTGCAAACACTTCCCTCCTCTTCTTCTTTCAGTGGTGAAAGTGGTGCTGGTAAGACGGAAAGCACTAAGCTGATTCTCAAGTTCTTGTCTGCAATGAGCCAACATTCACTGGAGCTCTCCTGCAAAGAGAAGACCTCCTGTGTGGAGCAAGCTATTCTTGAGAGCAGGTACTAGGTCCTTTAATACACAGGCATTTTTTTTCCAGAAGATATAAGCCTCGATATTGAAATAGGAGCTTGCAGTGTAATTAAAGATGGGGGCATGTTTACTGAACAGTAATATTAGAAAGGAGGAAATTCACCATTAAACAGAATTACCTGGCTGCTCTAGAGAGTTGTGAGCAAAATGGTCTATTTTAATGAGGCAAAAAGAAGCAGAGTTTTGAAATGGACAGAGCTTTAGTCATGGCTTTCATTTTGGAGGGGTCTAAATTCAGATAATCAGAGTGAGGGAAATGAGTGGTGGGAGGGAGAAGCCATTAGTTTGGTTTGTATAACCTGAGGATAAGGTAGAACAAGATACAGCACGTATGAAGTGTGCAAAAGATAAAAGCATGCTAAGGGAAGAGAGGATAAGGAGAACTGATAAGACAGATGAGCAAATACATCAGATAAATTGGAGACACTCTGTGCTAGCAGAAAAAACTGTCTCTCTGTTCAAATGAAGTAACACATGGTTCTAAACTATTTAAAAGGAAAGACAATTTGAGATGCTATTGCTTCTGTTTATCGTGCTTCATCTCTGCTTTACCTGCTGTATCTTGATAACTATTTCTTTTTCAGTTGCCTTAGGACAAGGACTATTTTCCCTACATCTATACAGATGTAGCAACTTGCATGTGCTGAGATGTCTTATAATTTGAGTATTGCAATGAGAATTGTGTGCATCTTTTGAGCAGTTACAGAGTAAGCTGCAGAGCAGTCTACTACCATTAATCCTGTTGCTTGAATACTTCATCTTTTCATAGAAAATTGGGGTGCCTGTTGTTAATGACTGAGGGTAATAATGAGGATGTAGGCTGAGGAGGGTGTCAGAAGCAAGCTGTTCAGAGTGCTGTTCGTTTCAGCAGTCCCATGTGAATCCGTTGGCATGCTGGTCACACGTTAATGCTCTTGTCGTTCTGTATTTTCACAGCCCAATTATGGAGGCTTTTGGCAATGCAAAGACTGTTTACAACAACAACTCAAGCCGCTTTGGGAAGTTCATTCAGCTGAACATCTGTCAAAAAGGAAACATTCAGGGAGGAAGAATTATAGATTGTATCCTCATTTGGTGATTTTACCCCTGCTTGCAGGCTTCCCCCTTGTACCTCTGTGGAGGGCTTGCTAGAGAAGTGCCTTGCCCTTGTCTGTCCTTTCACCCTGTCTGGAAACATGCACAATTAAATAGAGCTGATGTAGCTGGGAAAGGGAAGCAGTAACGCCAAATTATGCATGTGCTCATGCACACAAATACATGTCCATTTGTGGTGGGGTGAGGTGTGTATGCTCTCAGAGGACCAGGTTCTTGTATTGCTAGCGCTGGCATGGCTCATACACGTTCCTACCTAGTGAGCTAAAACAGCCTGAGTTCCTGGGATAACTTCAGTTGTCATCTATTTCCTTCATTTATTATATCCAAAGATGAACTTCTAACTTTTCTGGAAAAGCACTTGAAGGAGCAGAGCAGCTGAATTTCTGGAGTATAAGCCTGGGTGGGTTAAATCCTTGGATTTATCCTGCATTTGGCAAAATTACACTCTAAGCCAGCTCTGCCAGAGAAGCAGAGGTGTAGAAATGAGGAATATATGCAGGGTATCCTACCTAGTGTTTTGAACATAATCTGCTTTTGCAGTGGGACAAATTTCATCCTTAAAGCTGTTTCCAAGACTTAGGGAAATGAAAAAGGAAAAGAAAGCAGATGTTTAAAATCCAGAACATGACAAGTCCAGTTTTTACAGGATGGAGGAGCAGGAGGTGTGGAAACATACTGGTATTAGAACTGCTGCAATATCATTGTTGTTGCTACTTTATTCATTTTGTTATAGCAGTAGGCATAAGAAAAGGCCATGTTGCTTTTCTGTTGTCTCAGATGAAAGAAGGAACATTATAAATAGCTTGTGCATTAATTGCTTTTTACTTTATTCCTTGACTGAAATTTTTTCTTCCTGGCTATAGATTTATTGGAAAAAGTAAGTTGGTGTTGGCTTTTTCTCTGTTAATTTTGTTTGATTTAATATTTCTCTTTGAAATTGTGTATAAAAAAAATTCTTAAAAATTATTGCTTAAATGGAAACTATTTTTTACTTTGACAGAATCGTGTAGTAAGACAAAACCCTGGGGAAAGAAATTATCATATATTCTATGCTCTGCTGGCAGGGATAGAAGAGAGAGAGAAAGGTGAGTGACAAAGCACAAGCCACACAACTGCAGTGGCTTCCTGCTAGTGGTTGGACACGGTGACAGTAGTGTAGAATTTAACTGCAGAAACCCACTAACCCAAGCAGAGAAATAGGTTAATTATTCAGCTGAGATTCGATGAGTGTGAACTTGAGCTCAGCTGGATAAAGCAGCCTGCTTAGTTGAAGATTGTCACTGAGCTGCTGGTAGTTTTTCTCCCAGCTCCTGCTGTAGCCCTGGGAAAATTACCTGGGGATAAACATGCCTCATTCTGTTCTAGCTGAATATTTTTGGTGGTACTAAATAACTCCACAGCAACAGAGAGAAATAATTCTGGTTCCTCTAATCCTTTCTCATACAGAATAAATCCACTGAACAAAAGAAATGACAATTCTGTATGTGCAAAATTGCCTAAAGCTGTCTCACCATCTCCCTTTGGGCCTGCTGTCTTTGCATGCTAAAAAGTAGAGTTGCCTCTAATATGCAGCTAAATGAAGCAAAAACCAGCAAAATAAAAGCCCAAATCTGTTTTTAATATAAACCGTTGGATTTCACATCATTGTAATTTCTGAGCATATGAATCGTGATCTGTTTAACTCTGACATAGTGATTTGTGGGGTGCTTTTTGGGCTTTTTTATTACTCATCCTCTTTTCTCCCATGATTAGATGCTTTTTACTTATCTGTACCGGAGAACTACCACTACCTGAATCAGTCTGGATGTATAGCGGATAAGACAATCAGTGACAAAGATTCTTTCAAGGAAGTCATTGTGAGTTGTTTCCCTAGTTCCTTATGCTTTAAAAATGCTGGAAGTTCAGGTGTCTGGGGCCCACTGGCAGAGCAGGGAACAAAGCCTTCTTGTGCTTACCTGGATATGCAGCTCTCTCACTGAGGCACTAATTTTACAGAGACTTACGTTTTATCATAATACTTCACTGTCATTTTGAGCATGTCTTTACCTTCCCTCTGGTATTTGATTTTTAATCTACCATTTCAAAGTGTGCTGTAATTTAGTGGAAGGGTTATATTTTGGAATTAAAAGAATAGCAGTTGGGAAGACAGCAAGGCATTTACTTGCCTTTTCCCTTCCCTGCATTGTTTTATATTACAGCTATGTCTGCTTCAATTTTTTTTCCACCCTAAAGTTTTACCCAGATTATGTTGCATCTACAAATGGGGAACATCTACATGTGCATGCAGTGCAGCTCATGGGGAGTGAAGCACGCATGTGTGTGTGTGATTCTCTATGTTGCAGCTGGGAGATCCAGTTGTATGGAGTAATTTACACAACAGAGTTGAAGAAAATGTAATCACAGATTAAAAACCAGGTCCTGGGGGAGGCTTTCTCTGAATAACTCTGTGTCTTATACCCACACCAATTGGCTACAGCAAGTAGTCTATACTGACTGTTAGGAAAATTGCTAGTTGCATACTATATCACGGAGGTAATATATGTTAGATTTTAAAAATCAGACAAAATACTTGGTTTTATGCCCTTCACCAAATTATTTTTTCTTAGCTATATGTCAAGCTGGCAAATTAATGTGTAGTGGATGCAGCAGTTATTTTTAGTGTGAAAACCCTAGTCTAGTATGCTGGAAGGAGGTACTGGAAAAGTGGGTAACTTAATCTATATTGTAGTCACATGCTTAAGTTGATTACTGTGACATTTAATTTGTGCTAATCAGCCCAGGGTAGGCAGAGCATGAAATCAGCCAGGCAGGTGCCACTTGTGTGCTGCCCGTAGCGTAGGCAGGCTTGGAGCAGGGGCTGAAGCTGCTGGGCTGTGTTCCCAGAGCAAGGGGCAGGCAGCAATCCCACAGTTCACCGTCTCCTGTCTCCTCCAATTGCAGTCGTCTACTTTGCTTACTTTTAGTGTAGTTTATGTCCTGGAAGTGTTACTTAAGTGAAACTTTTTAATGGGAGACAGGGAAGAACTGCATGGTGAGGGTAGAGATGACCTCCTAGTTCTGTCCCCTTTCTTAGAGCTCTGCTGTGAAAGATCTTCTGTACAAAATAAACCTTCAACCATTGCCTCTTCTATGTTTTTAATAGTAGGATGAGGCCGAGGCTTTTCCATTTGTAATTGATGATTTATGAAAGGTAAAATGTGTTATGTGTTGTCTGTCATGACACCTGCAGTGACGATATTATGATGGTCTAACTCTAAGTATATAAAACTGTGATCTGCACTCAGACAGGCTCATATCAGGCACAAATCTGGAAAATCTGGTAATTTCAAGAGGCATAACAATTACGTTGTGTCAGAGAAAAGTGTATGTTCCTCATTTTGTTTTAATATTTCTTTAGATTGAGATTTGCTGTTCTCCTCATTTATGCAGTTGAGCCTTGATCATTGCCATATTGGTTATTCAGAAATTCCACACATTTTATATAGATCTCTTTTTCTTGCTCAGTTTTGCTCTAAGGCGTCAGACTGCACCAGTAAAATGCATGTTTAGTTACCAGTTACTAATGGAAATGAGTGAAATTGCATCTGATGCACAACTCAGTAGGGCATTCCAACATTTATACAAATTTAATGAAGAATTTGAAAGAAAATGACAGCATCCTTACACATCAGGAGATTTCTTAAAACCAGAGTGATATTTAACACGTACAAAGATGTCCCTGCCATGTATGACAGTGTATTCAACCTGCAATGAAAGCAAAGGAATTAATTCTTGCCAGCCCTCGGCCAGTCCTCACTTGCTTTTATAAGGCCTTACAGCACAGTTGATGGGTTTGTCCTTGTCCCTATTTTGGAGTCAGTGTGCGTGTTAGTAAAGAAGCTCACATGTCATTCCAGACTGCAATGGAAGTGATGGAGTTCAGTAAGGAGGAAGTGCGAGAAGTTTTGAGGCTGTTGGCTGGCATTTTGCATCTAGGAAATGTTGAGTTCATCACTGCTGGTGGGGCACAGGTGTCCTTTAAAACAGGTAAGAAAGCTATGCATCCAAATGTACATGTTTCTTGAGGTTGTGAAAGCTGTATTTGTTGCTAGTATATCTGACCATAGGAAGGACAAACATTGAAAGGGTCTTACTGCTTTTTAGCATCTGTAAATATTGATTAAAATGTTATTTTGGGGGAGGGTTAACAGGCAACGATAATTGGTCATCTGCTGAATGCTAGCTCCTAGTTAGAGAAGACCTTGGGCACATATTTATTCCGTTAATAGTAGTGAAATTCCATTTTAATCTAAGTCCTTCTTCAGAAATATTCTCAAGTTGATAAAAGTGCTTAAATTTTTTCTTTAACTGATATTTCCACTGAAGATATCTTTTCTTAGCGCTTTCAATACTTCAAATGTAAATCTGAATGTATGAGCTGGTATGTCTAAAGATTCGGCTGGTGAGCCTTTTAAATGTTTGTTCAGATATAGCAATAAAGAGCACCCGTCCAATATCTGAAGAGGGCCTACAAGGATTTTGGAGAGGGACTCTTCATCAGGGACAGTAGCTATAGGAGAATGGGTAATGGGTTCAAACTTAAACAGGGGAAGTTTAGATTGGATATAAGGAGGAAGTTCTTTACTGTGAAGGTGGTGAGGCACTGGAATGGGTTGTCCAGGGAAGTTGTGAATGCTCCATCCCTGGTGGTGTTCAAGACCAGGTTAGACAGAGCCTCAGATGACATGATCTAGTGTGAGGTGTCCCTGCCTATGGTAGGGGTGTTGGAACTAAATGATCTTAAGGTCCTTTCCAACTCAAACCATTCTATGATTTTGTGAAATACCTTCAGTTGTGCATATTTCTGGTACTGCGCCTATTCATGAGCAACAAAAACATACCCTAGAGTTTCTAGTTGTGTTTTTATCTTTAATCCCCATAATTCTAGAAACATCTTAAATGGTGGTGATAGTAGCAATAATAATAATAAGCTTCATAACCTTATACATTTAAGGACATACAGATATTTGTTTCTTTTGCCAGCTCTGGGTAGATCTGCTGAACTACTGGGTTTGGACTCTACTCAGCTAACTGAAGCGTTGACTCAGAGGTCAATGATACTCAGGGGAGAAGAAATCCTAACACCTCTTAGCATACAACAGGTAATCAGAGCATCTCAGTTTTGACATGGTTTTAGGGTTTATTAAATAATATGGCTTGGTGTTCAAACCCAGGGAAATCATCGGTCACTCAGGAAGAGAAGCATAGTTCATGCATCAGAGTTGCTATCAAAAATATGACATAGGTTTTTTTTTTTGGAGGGGGAAACAGTATGATTGGACTTTAGAAATCTCTATAGACCCCCATTCTGTCATTCTGGACAGCACTTATACCTTGGCTTTTGTTATTCTCATGCAGCCTGATTACTTACCATTTTTTTTTCAAATCCTGATTGTGTAGGGTGATATTTATGGACATTTGTGTCAGGGGGGTGTTTTTGAAAACTTTCAGCAGAAATAATTTTGTAATTTACCAAAAAGGGATTATAAATAGGTATACATAGCATTATGCTGACCTCTAGTAAGGGGTAAGTTAAGATGTTACTTCCTGTCCTTTGCTTCCTCCATACCTTAAATTTATTATTTCTAAGTTTTTGAATACTTTAGCCTTTAAAAGTAATTATAAAGCCACATATATGTACAGCTGTTATAACCTACACTGTTGAGTCTTAAAATTGTGAGGATCAGTAACTGTTAACACAGTTGCTGTCAAAGGTACGTAGGGGTGCAAACCTGATCGCAAAGGATGCTGACCAGCAGAGCCTAGTAAGTTCTCCGTTACAGGGTTGATTGATGCACTGTATATTCTTTCTCTAATGCAGGCAGTAGACAGCAGAGATTCTATGGCTATGGCACTTTATTCTCAGTGTTTTGCTTGGGTCATTAAGAAAATCAACAGCAGAATCAGGAGCAAAGAAGACTTCAAGTCCATTGGAATTTTGGACATCTTTGGATTTGAAAACTTCGAGGTAGGTTTCAAAAGTTTGTGCATTGTTCTACATATCTTTGTCGACTTGATTATTGAACATGTTGTGACTTCAACCACTTCCTTGTTTGCAATGTAGACTATTGGAATGTATGCATTTATAAAAATTTCTTGTGTCTTTAGGTAAATCGTTTTGAGCAGTTCAATATTAACTATGCAAATGAAAAGCTTCAGGAGTATTTCAACAAGCACATCTTTTCCTTGGAGCAACTGGAATACAGCAGGTAAGAGGTGAAATCTGGAAGAATATTGGAAATGTCAGTATTCACTTGAAATCAAGGTTCTCAGCTTCTGCCTTTGAAAATGTCTGGAGCTGGGTATTTTTTAAAAAGCAAGCTGATTTTGCTGTAATGTAATATTCATCAGCTCTTCCTGTTTCTATTTTCAAAATAATTTTGTCATAGTTCTCAATAAAAAGACCCTTCTTGCTTTCCTTAGGGAAGGACTAATTTGGGAGGATATTGACTGGACAGACAATGGAGAATGCTTGGATCTTATTGAAAAGGTAATAAAATATTTGATGCCAGTTCCTATTTCTAGATTTTATTCTGTGGCAGTATGTCTTTAAAACTCTTGCCAGCACAAAGAACCAGTGAAGAGAATGGTGGATCTTGCATGTTTAAGTAGTGAACTTTTAATCAGGTTGTTTTCATGTGTGTCAATGTTATAGATTATATTGTAAGCTCAATATGTGTATATAAATTTTAACAGTGTATGTTTATATGCAAAAGCAATATTTGAAGATGATTAAAAAAGAATAGAAAGAGGAGGCAGAAAGAGTGGCAGTGTCTCTCTCCCATAATGGCTTTTCATGGGATGTAGGTAATATTCATTTGTTGCCTACCAGTTTTAGATTCATCCATAATTTTGTGTTCTGATTTGTAGTAAGGAAATGTATAAAAAAGCATGAAGTTTCCAAAGAATTATTGGTAGCAACATGGGCAGTGAGGGGCAGATGAGTCTGAGTTCACTACATAGAAATTATAACTCCGGCTAGATGACAAAGCTGAAGTCATATTACCATTTCATCCATGTTCACTTCTGCCAGCAGTACAAGTGGGCTGCATGAATTTATCTTTGTAGTGGGGTCTGTGGCTGTGTGAGTTTAAGCTGCCACAGAAACTGATGGTAGTGGGAAAGGGGATCCAGCTGTCAGAACGTGACTCCAGTCAGGACCATGTGGTTTGTCAGGAGCTGCTCTGGGTCAATGGGAAATGGCTTATTAAAGTGTGCAGCTGGAGATCTGCGTTTTTCTGAGGGGCTGTTTGAGCCTGAAGCTTACTGGACACATTAATTGCAGGGTAGCTTCTCTGTTTACCACCTCTTTTAGTATGAGAAGTAGGGAACATCAAAGGAAATTACACAGACACGTATGCAAAAGCAAAGGGAAGTTGTGTTTCACGCAGTGCCTAGTTAAACTGTGTATCTTTTGCTATGTTCCTGAGCGCTGTGGGTGCTGCAAGTTGGTGTGGATTTGACAACTAAGTAGATAGTTTTGTGGAAGATTTTTTGAAAGGCTGTTTACACGAACTCCTGAGATTATGGAGACTCCTGATCCCTGGAGATCTTGGAGGCTGGATATGTAGTCAGGGACAATGTCATTGTATGCACTGAAAACCTGCCTTCAGCCTGTGTGAGATTGGGGTTTTTGTCATGTACAGGTGGTTTTGCAACTCTTTGCACACAACAGCTTCAAGGACAGTGTGATTTTTTCCAGACTGGAGACAACATGGGTGTTCATCTGTGCACTAATTCCTCTTCTGCCTTTTCTTGCTGTTCTAGAAACTGGGGCTGCTGGCGCTCATCAATGAAGAGAGCCATTTTCCTCAAGCTACTGATGCCACATTGCTGGAGAAACTGAATACCCAGCATGCAGTATGTGGTGTTTTGCTCATGTTTTCTGTGCAAATTATGGATGGTCTCTTTGCTTCTGTAGAAATTCATGGTTCAAATATACAGATGCACAGTTATAGAGGCTGGTTTGGATGTGATCCCACTTCCGTGGTAATTCATATAATTTACTGTCAAGACTGAGTAGGTTACCTGGAAGAATGTATCCTTGTTACTGTCCAGTTAAAGGATTCCATGTTGGTGAATAAGTGAAATTCTACTTTTAGAGCTCTGACAACTTGCAGTAACTCAATTACTTACATCTTCACTTTCCTTAGATTTAATGAAGTATTCACCTTGATGTCATTTCTGGAAAGGTTGCTGTTCCCTCTGTCCAGATTACTGATACCTTTATTTGTGATCCTAGAATTGTTTTCAAGTATTTCTGGGATACAAGTGTACCCACCAGTCTTTATAACTGTCAGTTTCAGATAGTGTCTTTTTATTTCAAGGTGCCTTTAATAGATAGTCCTGCCAGATGGGTTCAGGTTTAGTATAATGCCTTTTTAGGTACTATAAATCTGTTATTACTGCATTTGAAGCAGCCCAGACTAACAAATCCTATTATTGTTATAAATTGGTTGTTTGCCTTTGGAGTGCTAATCTCCTGGGGAGTTCACTGGAAGACAATGGTTTGTTTAGGTCTGGGTTGAAAGGATAATGTGGCTGTTTGTATCATTCCACTCCCTTATGCACCCTTCCCCCAAAAAATATTTTTCTCTTTTCTTTTCCCTCCAATTAGAACAATCCTTTTTATGTAAAACCAAGAGTTGCTGTTCACAACTTTGGAGTGAAGCACTACGCCGGGGAGGTAATTTTCTTTTATTTATTTGCTGAAATTATTCCCAACAGAGATTTCATTAGCTTAATTTTGCCCTGAGGCTGCTCAAAATTAACTAAAGCACTCTGTTCCCTCAGCACTTCTTACAGTACCACTCCTGTGAGAGGTGCCTGACTACTTGGCTTGTTGTTTGAATCAGCTCTTTCCTGTTAGGTCCAGTATGATGTCAGGGGGATCTTGGAGAAGAACAGAGATACTTTCAGAGATGATCTTCTGAACTTGTTACGTGAAAGCAGGTGAGTTTCTGCAAGTTTTGTTTAGAACATGATGTTAAGGGGCGTTGTATCATCAAATTCTGACGCGGTTTTTGAATGTGTTAGATCTTGCATAGCATCAGACCTTGACACAGTTGAAATGAGCACAGAAGGAATATCAGAGGTGCCTGTAAGCAGATCTAACTGTAATCAGTTCTCACAAAGTCAGATTTCCCCACATTCTATAGTACCTCATCCATTCTCAGTCCAGAAGTAGCTAGAGAGCTCACTTGCTACTCAGTGGTGAGTAAAGATGCTGAAAGCTGATGATGGTTTTTAACGGTTTCAGGGTGCCTCATAGGCAGTGTCCATGCATGTTTTTTTTGCTTCACATACTGCCTAATTTGCTTGTATTTCTGGCAGTCTCTAATTTGCTTGAAAGCTTAGTGTCAGACCTACCACAGTGCAAATTGCCGTATAGTAATTGCTTCAAAGGGAGAATTTCTATGAAGATTTATGTTACTGAAAGTCTGGGCTTCAGATGTCTCTGGTACCTGCATGCCTCTTGTCATTCTCTTGTGTAAGGTCTCAGAATCCTTACAGTGGCACCATGTAAGCTGGAGCGGTACCAATATCCCTTTTTTGTATGCATCTGGTTGAGACTCCAGGACACAGAAAGGGGTGACAGAAGAGAAGGGAGCTGAGCCCCGGTGTTTCTGTCTCAGCTGTTGCCCCCACACATTCCATCCAGTCATCCTGCCATGCTGTATGAGTTGCTTGTTTGTAAATCCCTTAAGCCCTTCTGTGCAGGAGAAACTGTTGATAAGCATTTTCCTCTCTAAGTCATTTATTCTGGTTTCATGGCATACCTGACAACATCTATCAGCTGAACTATGTAGGTAGAAGTAATAAATGAGTTGAAGCTGCTGGGCCTGGCTTTGCTCTTGCACCAACATCTGTCTGGAGCTTGAGTTAAAAGGTCTGGTTTTCTGTAGAAGTGGTAAGAGAAGGATTCATGGCTGATAGAGTAGAGAACAGAATACACAGCTGGTGTATGAAAGTGAGACTCATGGATGGTTATTTGTGTCATGGCTGCAAGCAAGCTGGAAGTGTTGTTTTAGTCGTTGTTCAGGTAAAATTCTGATTACAGTCAGCTGGAGTTTTGGTTGAGTGAGTAAAATGCAGTAAGGACTTTAGAACTTCAAAGTTCATTTCCCTAATGGTATCTTGGGACTGGAGAAGAACCACCTTGTTTTGTTTTGCTTTTCTTTGTTTTGTTTTTCTTCCCTGCATAAATTCTGCAAAGACAAAATCTGCTGCTTATTAAAGATTATAGACAAAATCACTAATCATTTTTTTGGATGGAAGAGATGCTTTCTAGGGGACAATACTTCCTTTGCATTCTATAGCAGTAAACCTTATAGTCTGTTAAGATACATTTTAGAGATACCGTTTTTCTTCCCCATTTCAGCCTCGATTTCGTCTATGATCTGTTTGAACATGTTTCAAGTCGCAACAATCAAGACACTCTTAAATGTGGAAGCAAGCACCGAAAACCCACTGTCAGTCTGCAGTTCAAGGTTAGTTAATGTGTCATCTCTGCTCTAATCAGTGATAGATCAACATCAATAAAGAATAGCCACGAATTAAAACAAGCAAAACTTCAACATCAAAACATTGCTGTCTCTTCTGTGAAACTGCACTTATTAAATCAACAAATTGGCTAGCTTCAAGCAAACTGGGTAGCTTCAACTAGCTGTCTTCAAGCAGACACTAACCTTCGCATCGCACCGTCCACACAGAACTCCTGTTCCTATTGCTTTCCAGTTGCCTATTTGTCCTCATTTTAAAGCTAATGTATGAAGTTGGGCTCTCTTGCCCTGGTTTTTCTTTCTAATCTAAAACCTACCACAGAATCACACAAAGCCTTACAGCATTGCCTGTATGCTAGGAAAAATAAGTACTGAATAAATACCTCATTAAGGTGTTGCCTCGCTTTTTAACCTAAAGTTTGGAAAGCATTTTTATTAAACACCTTTTAATGAGGCTTTATAGCCTTCCCATCAAAAATGGCACTAAATTGAAATCTAGCATAAAATTTATCTGCAAATTATTTAAAAGAGAGAGATTGGCACTAAACCTTTTCTAAATTGCATGAGTACAAGTCTGGATTAGTTGTCTTTCATTTGGTTTGAATTAATATGCATTTGCACTCTTCATTCACTTAAAGAAAAAAAAAGGAAGCAGACTCAAACCCCTTGAAGGCAGATTTTATCCTAGCAGACTATTACTAAGTGTTGGACAGAAGAGCAAGGAGTGTATGTTTGGGCACACACGGTGTCTTTTATTAAAAAGCACTAATATTCCTTTGCTTTATGCTACCATCACTTGGCTCAGACAATACCTGCTTCATGTGGTGAGGTGATATTATTTGCTAGCAATCTGGGATGCTGAAAGTAATGTTTCCACTTAATCATTTGTGCCTGTGCAAAGTAGATCTTTAAGATGTTACTGTATAAAAATTGACCATGTATTTGCTCCCATTTTGCAAATAACATAATGTATGTTCCTTCTCTTTTCCATCAGGGCCCCTGGGCAATATAAAGCATGATAAAACATGAACTCAAAATGTTGCTTTGATAACTCTTACCTAAAGTTGCAGTAACTGACCATTAGCCATCTGGGCTGCTTTACAAAGGGTTGACCTCTTGTAAAGAGGTCATCATCCCATTCCCAAAGAATTAGGTTGGGTGGGTTTTTCCAGGTTTTAAAGCCTACCAGGGATTAGTCCATCTCATTTCAACTGAAGATAAGAACTTTGCCTTCACGGTTTTATTCTCATGGGAGGTTGGTTAACTCTTCTTTCCATTTGACAGCCTGCCTAATGTGGGCCTGGGAGTGCACACAGAATAGCTGAGGTTAGATACCATCTGTTTCAGCCTGTTGCTTAAAGCAGGGCAAACTTCAGATTAGCTTGTCACCTGACAGTGATTTAGAGGCTTGCAGCACTGTGCATAATGTCTGTCTGTAACAGATGAATGTGAAAATAGGTTAAATCATTTTTGTTTAGACTGATCATTTTTTCCAGTGTCCTTAAGTAGTAGCCTGGCTTGACAGAATTGGCTTAGTTGTCCATAGGTGGTGCACACAGGTTTAATAGAAATGAAGCCTTTACTTTCTGAGGCTGTAGGATACCTGTCTTTATACATAAATATTTGTCTTTCTTTCTTCTGGCTGTTTAAAGTTTGCTGCCGCTTCTGGTCTATAGACTGGCAAAGGCAAACAAACCAAGAACTGTCATTTATGTTCTCAGTCACTGCACCATTTGCTCCTCTTGCCCTGTGCACAGCCAAAACTCTGCTGTTGCCTTTATCACTTCATGTTTAATCATCAAGAAAGCCCTTGGTTTGCAGATTAAAGCAAGAATTTGTTCTAACAGACTGCCATTGGCAGTTTGGCTCCAAAACATATGGTAGGATGCACAGTGTTGCTCTTCTTACAAGTGAATTTTCTCTCTCCTTGGCAGACTGCTCTGTATTCTTTCCCCTGTCTGGCACACTAGGCCACCTTTGAGAAGTAAAACATTGCTATTGTTAGCTTTTTGGGCCCTTCAGAGCCTGGGCTCTGCTCTTCTACAGACATTTATATCTCTGCGAAGTAAATGCAAGACTTCAGTTTAAAATGGTTTATCATACTTAATGATACAGAATGAGGCAAGTTGGAATAAGATACAGAATCATGGCTCAGGCAGGAAAGGGGTGGATGTGTAATTAAAGTAATAATCATAAAAGGACTGAGGGATTTTTGTGATTTTTATCTCCCGGCTGAGGTTCAGACAACTGATAGTCTAATATGTATTGGGTCATTCAGAGTTCTAAAACTAGGAATGTTTTCTAATATGTTGGGATTTTTTCTAGCTGAACCTTATAGTCTCTCTTTTATTGTTAAATGCAATTAACTATCACATGAAATAACTGTGAAATGGTGTGCTTAATGCTGTTAGCATTGTCTTTCAGTAAGATGTGTTTTCTTTACTGCTTTGTGCTTTACTCAGTTTTAGTTAGCTTCAAGAGGGCGGTATTTTCAAATCTAGTGTTGGTAAAAAATGTCTTCTATATTCTAAAGTAACTATTTTTATTTCAAATTTTTTAAATTTTTTTTCTGTCTTCTTTTTGGCTTATATTTACTATCACAGTGTCCTTTTAGCAAGAAAGATTGAGACCACACAGGGGAGAACTCCCTGTGCCCAAAATGCTGCTGATGGCAATGGAAAATGAGTGGGTATGGGGTGGTTGAAATGAAAAGACAAAATCTGGTTTTGTGGGTATTTCAGTTTTATCTTAGACCTCTTACCTTTCCTTTTGACTTGCTTGAGTTTAGCAGTTTAGGAATGAGGGTCCCAAGTCTTAAGTAGTCATTCAGAAGATCCCTGAAACAGCAACTTTCTAATTTGGTGTTTCCTTGTGAACAGTTTTCTTCCTATCAATCTTTAAAATGTGTTCACTGTAGAACAGTGATGACAGTTTTGATCAGAAGGGCAATGGAAGAAACAAGAGTGCGTGTCTTGATTCTGTCTGTTCACAAGCAAGAACTTACACGGTACAGTCATTTCTGATGTATGCCACTAGGTGTTGCAGTTAGATGTTGTCTGCAATGCTAAAACTGCAGGAGCCTTTGCTGGTGTATGGTGCTTGTATGAAAAAGTCAGCTTGTGAAGTGCTGTCTTCTTTCTACCCGTGTTTTAGGAATCTCTTCATTCTTTAATGGCAACGCTGAGTTCTTCAAATCCTTTCTTTGTTCGGTGCATCAAACCCAACGTGCAGAAGGTAAGATTTAAAATTGCACCCCTCTTTTTTTATACATCTCAGGTCTAATCTTTCACTGTCTATTTGAATATTTATCACTGTGTGAAGGAGAGGGTATCATTCTTCACTGACTTTGTAAAAGGCTCTGCAAGGTGAAGGGATTGGGAAATGCTTTTGATTTTTCTTGCACATGACCCATGTCTTTGGGCACCTTTTTAATAGTCATTGCTCACAATTCTGATAAATTACTGGCTCTAAGGATGGTTATGAAAGGAAGGCTGCGCTGTATATTTGTCAACTCTGTCAGAGCCTTTTTAGGAAGAAAATGTAAAAACTACAAAGTTTGCTTTAAATCACTAGAGGAAGTGAATGGTGGTGTATGTAATAAAACTGATGTGAATGACCAGCTCTCTGTCATCAGACTCTGTCTTTCAATTAATGTACAGTTCTAGATGTCTTTATGCTGGCTGTTTTGTCCTGTTTCAGAATTATGTTTTTAAAACAGACATGGAAAGTAAAGCTTACTGTATCATTTTGTCTTTTGAGTCATGGGTAATGAAAGGCAATGTCAACGCTTACATATGTTGGAAGGTTTTCTATAAACGAAGTGGTAATGGTATAGTGATCACCTAAGTTGATATTGTTAGCCCAGTCCTGATATTCTGTGGTTTTGTGCTTCTGGTTTTGGCTTTATAGACCGTTATTCAGAGCTGCTTATGTCAAAAATGCCACAGGCAGAGGTGCTAATGAATCTGGTTTATGGTTTTCACAAGGTCACTTAGAAATAGGTGACTTTGCTTTAAATCGTTTTACATGTTACGTCTTTCTGGCATGTCTGGTTAATCAGAACACTAACACATCAAACCTGTCAGACTTCATTGCAAGTTTTTGTGTTATCTGGGCAGTTCATCCTCAACTTTACATGTTTTCAGTTGCTAACTGTTAACTCCGCTTTTGTACTGTTGCTTGTGATGTGTCAAATAACATGCAGATTATGGATGCCTTAGCAAGAGGGAAGAGCCTGGAAACGAGTAAGACCTGCTTTCTGCCTCCTGAAGTGTTTGGTGCTCTGAGGTGTGCAGCCACCAGGTAGTCAAGCCCATGTGGATGACAGTGCCTTGGCCAGCAGCTGGGGTCTGTGAACCTGTGTGTGTGTAGCAAAGCCAGTGATCTCTGAGGGAGGGCAGCTCTGAAAAGCTTGTTCCTGGTCCTGTTTCTGCCTGGAAGCCTCATGACCCTTCATAAAGCCCACCTGCTGCCATGATGTATAGGAAAAATTTCAGTAACTCATACATTCTCCTTGTTTGTCCTTTTGCATCTTGAGTTAGGCTCATCACAGTACCAAAGTCACAAGGATTTGCCACGGCTGATGCAAGAACTGGGCACATCTATTTCCATGGCAAGGAAAACACTTGTGTCCCACTCCCATGTTCCTTGTTGTTCTACCAGTCTTTTCCCACTAGAATGCTCTATCCTTGACAAATTTGGCATGTGTTGCTGTACCTGTGCATATATTTTACTATGATTAAAACTAAGTTCTCACAGAATGAGAAGCTGTGCAAGCAGAAGGAGCCTGAAACAGCCTTAGTCTCAGGCAACCACGTCTAATTGCAGGAGTACATGCAGGAACAGATTGGGAAATTCCTGTAGACAATCCCTTTCAAAGTACGTGAAAAATGTCACTGAAGTCTTACACAAAAATGGTTGTCATTGGTTTTCATTTGCTTTAATTTGATTGCAAATTTAACTTGATTCAATGGCTTTAGCAAATAAGAAATCCTGTTTGAAGAACAAGAGTGAAGGGTCACACAGTTTACCTGTTGTAGTTGATTCAGTAGACAACTTGAGGGAAAATAAGAAGGAAAGCCATGTATGGGACTTGTTGAGAGCATTCTCACCCAGGGAAGTATTCTCAAAATGTGTTTTTGGGATTCACTGTTTTAAGTTTTGTCTGCTGTACACTCTCTGTTCCCCACCATGTCTCACAGACAGTGATTTTTAGTGCCAATCTAATGATGTTGTTGGTGTTGCTCCTGCAATGGTGCAGGTAGAGAAGCAGACCCACGAACAGTGTTTGCCTCCTCTATAGTTCAGCTCGATTCTGTAGATGTGCATTACGTTAAACATTTCACAGTTTATCCTGTCACACAACTTGTTGCTTCTTTTCAGTTAGACTGAAAATCAGGTGAGTCAGTTTGCATAGCTCTGAACCTGCATAGCTCAGAGACACATTAGCTGTACATGGACTACCAGGGATTACAGTGTACGTGACTCACTGTGCAGGGTTGGCTGGAAACATAACTGCTTGAAGCATGCAGATGAGCGACTGAAATGGAGACACTGAATTGAAAGAAAGTAAAAATCTTCACTGAGCATTTTCCTCTGTGTTTTCCATCTATAGTTTTTACTCTGCAGTGATGGTAAGACGGAATGACAAAATGTCACTCTTCAAAAAATACTTAAACAGTGCTAGCCAAGTAACAAATGATATGAAAGAAAGGGCTGTCTTAATTTCTTTTTTGAAATATGCAGCATTAAAGCGGAACTGGACCAGAGAGACTGGGCAAGGAGGGAGCTGGAATTGTGTTATCTGGAGCAAAGCCACTCAAGCTGTTGATTGCTCTCTGGATTGGGTACAAATATGTAACACACCTATTGGTGAGCATCCTCTGTAACTCTGGAGGGATCGAGCTGGTGGTGTTTGAGAGCTGTTTTACTCTGGAAGTGTGTTTGAATTCTGTAGGTGAATGCGTATGAGCAGGCTGAAAACAAATTCAAGCCTTTGAAAAGCAGAACGTGCAGCAGACAGTACTTCCTCTGCTCTTCTAAGCATGAAAGTGTATTCATGCTGGATAAGAAATGTGATAATTTGCAGTAATTATTTTGTTATCAAAAGTATAATTTTTAAATATGTTACAGTGGCAAGCAAATAAATTCAACATATGCAGTAAACTGCTGAACATTTACATATCAAAGCAGAATCTACACTCATTAGTGCAGATTCCTAAAGGAAGCACGCAGAATACGTGACCTTTTGTCACAAGACATCTCAGTGAGCAGGCCTCAGACAGAAGAACAGAGGAGCCATTAATCTTTGGTAGACCCCCGAACAATCAGCGTATCTGTTTTCACAGTTTCTGGTCTGTTCTGAACTAGTCACAACATGGAAGCTTTTCCACTTGGTATGCTTAATGAGTATTTTCTGCTGATGAAGGGTCTTTCTCCTCAGCTCCCCTTCTCTTCAGTGGGCCTTGCAGAACTATGTATCATTTAATCCTTTAGGACTTTAACACATCTTCCTCTGTTTCTTGGTCTCATGTTTATATTTCTGTCTCCTGTTCTATTCTATAATAATTCTTCCCTGCAACATTGCCTTTTTTGGTCTCCATCTATCCTTTTTAGAGCACCTTAAATTAAAAAAAAGGAGGCAAACACAACCATCTCATACACACACACACAAAAAGGCAAACAAAAAAGACTGCCTTTTTAAAACAAGCTACAGTCATTGCTACAGCACTCAGCTGAATGTTTCTTCCAGCTTGCTGCTATTAATAAAGTTGCTAAGCCTTGGCGCTGCTCAGGAGACAGTTCAGGGTAAATGTAAGTTCTGAACTTGCTATGCAAGATCTTTCAGAGACAGAAATTTTCCTGTTGGCCAGAAGGAGCAGCCTCAGACAGACTGGCTCAGGTGCCATCTAAGGTTCCCTTCTTCAGTTAGGATTTTTCTTCAGAAAATATACTGGCATAATCACAGCAAGTGCCATAATATTGGCGTAATCATTGCAAGTGCCCCAGCCTCCAGCATCCGCATCTCCACATCTGTGTTGATCTCTTAAAACTCAATAATTGCAGCTTGCTTCTGTAGTTCCCTGTTCTTGAGACTTCAGCAGGTTCAGACTTGGCTCTCATGCACCTAAATAGGTGCAACCACTTCTCTTTTTTACAGATGTAAGTCCAGTTTGCTCCTGATAAGCTAATTCCTGTCTTCATTAGAGTTGGCATGAATGTAGACAAGATGTAGACAAGCGTTTCACTTTGTGCAGGGTTTGGTTTGGTTTTGTTTTTAGGAAACCTGTGTTGGTGTGTGCACCACCTGAAGAGGCTTGCAGGGTCTTTGCTCACCTCCGTGTCTGCTCCTTTACTGTCCTATTTCTCTGTTGCAGTGACGGGCTTGCCACTGGCAAGATGAAAGTCACCTTCTCTGAAGCTTGTGAGTTCTGAAGGGGCAATTCTATTTCTCTGAAGGTTTTTTATATTGATTCTTTTTAATCTTCAAATTTAATTAGGTAAGGTAAAGAAATGAGATTAAGTCTACATTGTAAACTTAATGGAGGGTCAGAGCTACAGGGAGCAATGAAAAAGTGAAGCTAGTAATAACTGCAATTCAAAGGAAGACTGGTAGAAAAAGGTCTGTAATAAATTCTGTGAGGCTTACTGCTGGTTAGAGCCATATCTTGCTCCATATGCACTCAGGGAAAATTACTATCATGGCAGTAGGATTGCTAGCATTGCTTCTGGTTACAGAGACATTTAAAGGCATCAAGGTATGACTATTGACACCCTGCATTGTACTTTGATGTATCAGTCATTAGTAGCTATGAGATGTCCTGGAATAGCAAGCAGTATGTCCCTTAACAGGAAATAAGATGCGAACCTATTTCACTTGGCGTCTGAGTTAAACTTGTGCTCCTAAAATAGCTCTGAATCATTACAAACATAAGTATAGCATGATACCAACCTAAACACCAGTTAGGAGTACAGCTCAGGAGCACAGTACAAAGGTACAATGACAGAACAGGTTGGCCCCATATGCAAGGATGATTGGCTGCAGGGTGTGGAGCCAGGTACAAGTTCAGTGAACGCAGTATGTGTACTGTTTGTCAAGCTGGAATTGCAATATTGTCTTACTGAGACTTGCCTGTATGAATTACTAGTTTGCCTTTTAGAGAGATTGGGTTGGGTTTTTTTTGGTTTTTTTTTTTCAAAAATACAGTTAATGGCAGTGAGAATGTGATGCTGCTGCGTTGAAAACAGCACTGACTTTAAACCCTGAAAGATGCAGGGAGGAAGACTGAGCTTCAGGGATATTCAGCTCTACCTTCAGCACAGGCTTGCTAAGCATCTGCGTGAAACTTCACATATAAAAGTTCTTATTTAAAATAATTATCTTCAGTAAAGTAGTCCAGCTTCAAACTTCTGTACACAACCTACTGCAGTTGTATACCAAGTATGTGCTTTATACACCAACCTCAGTCATTCAGCAGACTCCGGGTCTCCTTACTGGGGAGTAGGTGCCTTTGTGGGCTTTTAAAGATGCTGAGCCCAGCAGTTATAAGCTAAAAAGTGTTAGGCCCTAAGTGGAGGCCTTTTTAGTTTATTCACTTACTTGCAGAGCCCTGGGGTAGCCCTTCTGCAGTGAAGCTGCAGTGTTCCCTTGTACTGGGAGCTAGCAGATCACAGGGTAAATTTGACATGCAATCCATAAGAAAAATGGAATAGAAAGCCTGATCGTCAAGTTAATAGCTACTCTGTCACACTTAGACAGTAAAGGGAATAGATTATATGGGCCAGGTACAGCTGCTGGGTATGTGCAGTGCTATCTGCAGAAAGTTAAAGTCTAGTAGTATTCATTTACATCTGTAAAAGCAGGTGATGAACTAGAGATCCTTATTGCCTATTTTAAAAAAACCTTTTCTTTAATCTCAGTTGTCCTCAATATGCTTGTTTAAAGAAGGCTTTCTGGCTGCCAATTACTGCTGTCATTTCTTCTGGAGGAAGCAGAGCCACATGCTCTGGGCACAGATTGGGCTTGCTGGGGCTCAGGGAGTTTCTGTTCAGGCTCATCCTTTGGGAGAAGAGCAACCATTTCCCAAAAACATAGTGATTTCACAGGCCAACAAATGCATGGGACCGGATACAAACTATTTATCCTAAGCCCCTTAACTAGTTCATAAGGCTTTATTGTTCATAATCAGGAAGACAAAAGTCATAAGGTGTGGCATTGTGCCTGGCGAACGCTGCTTAGTTCAGCTACCTGGATCTTGTCGCCTTGGGTTTTGCAGAATTACATAGCTTCAAATCAAGACTTGTGGAGTATATCCCAGCTGCATCATTTTCTGGCACATCACTCAAGTAATTAGGTCAGGCACTAGAAGACTCCTTAGGTAAAAGTGATAAGGAAGGGCGGGTGCAAGGAAGGCAATTGCTCCTGCTCGCAAAGTGCCGGCAGTAATGTTACGTGTAAATCTGAATCCCTTGCTGAAAGAGCACGATGATTACTGCAAGGAGTTTCATGCTGCACAGGCAGTGCCTGTCTTCTGTGTCACCTCCAAAAGATTGCTCTCATCGTTCCAGCGGCACAGTGTGCTGGTTATGCTGCCTGGGAGCCAGGGGGCTGTCCCGTTGTCCCCATCTCAGAGCATCGCTGCTTGCTGGGCTGAAGTAGGTCATTCCATTCTCCAGGCAGTCACCCAGGCAGGCATGTTCTTCCTCTTCATCAAAGTTTGTTGTTTACTAAGCAGGGCTGACTAGGCATTCCTTTGCTAAGTGTATTAGCGTTTGTGTTTCAGTGACCACTGTATGAGGAGTTTAAAATTGAGGCATTAAAGGCTGGTGTAGGTAAATCAAACACATTTGACAAAGCTCTTTGCGCTTTGCAATCTGTGCTGTGCAGATTGCATCAAACTCCAGGCAGTGCAGGCAGACAGATTTTTGCATGTTTTGCAGCACATACATGCAGAGTTGCCAAGTTTCTCAGAGCATTTAGTAGGACTTTGACCACAAGTGGTAGGAGTCACTTTCGGATCTTGGATGGTGACTGTGGCAGCGTGGTCTTGTGAGCAGGGTGGAGAGGACGCATAGGGGGCAAAAGCTACTTCAAAGAGGAAACTAGGAGGAGGTGGCTCAAGTGGTGAAGCACCAGAACGATTCAGGGCAAAAATAAAATGCCGGGGGGTGGGGTATTTCTGAAGTGCAACACTTGGTGTGTAGTCTCTGGAAGTAAGAATGATTCTGACTGCTGCAGCAATTGATCTGTCAGCAGCAGAAGGGCTTACTGCCTCCAGCTGACTTCAGGCACCACAGTAATTCTGTGTTTTGTGCCAGCTGATGGAGTTTTTGTGGTTTGTGAATTTCTTCATGTGATATGGATGGGCATTTGTGCAACTGCAATTACTGATCCCAAGTCTGAAGTAGTTGCTTTTTATAAATACTGAGCAAAGAACTTGGCTTTTCTTCCTTCTTGTGCACTCTACCAAGTATTTGAATTGGGAGCATTGTCATGCAAATATATGCACTTAAAAAGTGTGTACTTCATCAGGCTTTGGAAGTTTTCTTCTTTAACTGCAATGACAAAAAGAATCCCCCCACATCTCTAGATGGCAATTTACATTCAAATCCTGTTTGCTGTGTTCTCATGGTAACTGCTCCAAGGGAATATGCACAGTCCATGATAAATAGACATCCTTAGAACTCCAGAAGCATTGCTGACATACAGAGTATTGTTCTCTAGCAAAAACTTTAACGTTTACAACTCCCATACTAAACTTTGTCTTAGGGCATTTTGTGCATTTTATCTCTTAAGGTTTAGAAATTTGTTGGCTGTGAAATATATTTACATTCTTGATGCCTATGAGGTGAGATTAGCCCCTGTGTCCTGTTAGTCAGGAATAGCTACAGTGATTGCTGTAGAGCCAGCCCTCGCTAGGCTTCACTTCCTTTGAGTAGCAGCAGGAATGAATTAACCAAGTACAGCCAAAGATATCACATGAAAGACTTGAAATACCAGTGAGCTGAAGCAAGCCCTGCTCTGTGTGTGTGTGTGTGCATAGCTGCAACTGCTAAAGATTCAGTTTTTCACAATGGGAGAACGCTGAAGGGTGAAAAAGACTTAAAAGGTAAGGGTTTTAATTCCTGCAGGTTTTATAACTATTTTAGTCTTGCATACTTGGAGCTCCAGTGGACTTGTAGAAAAAGAAAAGAAAGTGCCTGGAGTTTGGCTGAGCAAGCTGTGCTGGAAATGTTTCTGGGCTTGTATTTTCTTATAAAGAGGGTAAATGCATGCAGAACCGAGTTTATGAAAAAATGACTGAATTTACTGGTCTAATCATATTTTCAAACGCCAGGAGAGCTCTGCTGCCAAGCAGTCTGCTTTAATAAATCACACTCTGTTTGAGAGTTAAAGGGCTGATTGTTCACAGACCAGGGTAAAAGTTAGCAGTGAGAGCTGAGTGTGCAGAGGGGGAAGATCTGTGATGGGCTGCTTTCTGGAGAAAGATCTTTTCTCTTCTTCAGCTGTCTATGGCATAGATTGAGAAAAAACAGCTATGTAAAGTTTTGGGCCGTAGTATTCCTGTAATTTATTAAGGCATAAGGTATGGCTGTAGTTTTGCTTTGATTACAAGATAATAATGTGATACCGGGGATGAGTATGTAAGGGGTGGAGAGGGTCAAGCAAGATATCTGTAGCACCCAGAACTTTACATTAATTTTGTAGCTTTACTAGAGAAACTTGATGGGGCACATTTGAGACAGTATGTTGGGGTGGGGTTTTTTGCCATAGAAATACAGGAAACAGATATGCCTGGAAAAAAGCATTAATGGCAATAGTAATGGAAAGGATACCACAACAGCAGTGTATTTGACTCTGTTTGCTGTGTCAGCTCCTCACTTTTATCCCTGATAAAGTAACCCCCCCGACCCAGCAGGTAAAATAGCTCTGTTAACCACTGATTGCTTCTGGGATCTGCATTTTTCTTCTTGCTTTCCCTCTTAAAGAGCTTGCCCCTGCAAACATCAGAATTCAGCCACAGGGTAGAAAATTAGGATAAAATTGCTTGAGAGAACCTGTTATGAAGGGAATGGGCTTGATCCTGCATCATTGAAGTCTATGGGAGTTTTATTCTGGTCTCAAGAAGAGCAACCCTAGATTTGCCTTGCAAATCTAGATGGAGCAGATACGATCTGCTGAAGTGCCTATAGGACTGGGAAAGGGGGTTCTCATAACTTGCAGTTTTTCTTCTCTCGCTCATGTGTCCTTTTAAACACCAAGTGGTAACAGCGGTAGTAGGCCAAAATGTAGGTATTTTTGTAGTGTCGAACATCAATGATATGTAGTCAGTATTTCTTTGCTAAAACTGCTTAGTTTTTTCTTTAAAAAAAAAAGATGAAATTTGTCTCTCATTTGTTGGCTTATTAAGGAAAAAATTAGGGAAAAAATACAACCTATGCCATGAATAGAAGCGTAACAACTATGATTTTTTTTTAATACAGGTAGGTTACTGGTAGGAATTATCTGAAAGTTGTTGTACTACCCCAGCTATTCACAGGTCTTTGCCAGAGCTACCCTCAGAACACAGAATCCATGTCGGAAGCAGGTGACATTGTTTAAGAGCAGGTTTGAGTCAGTTGCTAAACTTTTTTCTCTTTAACTGTATCTATCTGTTTGTGTGTGTGTATATGTGGCTTAATTTAGTCACAGGGTGCAGTACAGAAGCAAAGACTTCACGGGGGAAAACCTCACTGTGATGAACTTGTAACAACTAAGTACACTTCAGAATTTACTGGTTTGTGTGGTTTTAAGTAGTATATAATCCTAAGAAGGCAAGGAGATCCATTCCTAATACTGTCATTAAAATTACAGAAGTGAGGTTGTGGTTTTGGTTGTATGAAGTGGAATGTAGTAGCTGTAAAGTCTGTGTTTCAGGACATCAGCTGAGTGTCAGCAGTCAGCCTACACTACAGAGAGTTTTTGGCTGACCCGTGATGAGGTTTGAGGTTGCTGTTGCTGGTTTGTTCTTCCATGTTCCTCATGTGTGTTCCCTGTTGCAGCAACAGGGAGCTGGGCAGATGGTGCTGCTCACAGGAACTTTGCTGGGGAAGTGGTGGTAGCACCACAGCTCCTCAGGCACTGTGGGCAGTGTTTGTTCTGTTGTTCAGTTGCAAACACAGGGTAAGCATATACTCCACTCAGGTTTGGGAAGTTACTGGTGATCCAGGAAGCCCACTGCACCATGTAAATCATTCAGGGAGCTGGGAAGCTTTCCATTTTGGTTGCCACCTTGGATTGTTGAACATACCTGTGAGCATTGCACAATGTTTTGTGCAGAAAAGGCAAGTTTGTCACCAACCCCATAGTGCTATATTTCCACCATTTACACGATGAGATCTATTTTGGCATTTTTTAACTTACTCTCTGTAAATCTAGAAATTCTAAACATGAAATGGTAAATAGGGAGCTTTCAGGGGTCTCAGAACTTTTAACAGTCAATGAAGTAGATGGGTTGAAAGAAGACATCAACCTTTGGAACACTAGATAAATGCCAAATCCTCTCTGATACTCACTTTCTCAAATGAATGTCTGCCCCAGATTCAGCATGAAAAGGACCAGCATGCCCATCTGCAGCTTGCCAGCCACACCATTTGGGCATACTTAGCCAAAAAGAAATAGTGTCCAGCCTCATTAATTAAGTAGTCTTTCACAGAGAGAAATTATGATTTCTGTTAAAAGTGTTTTAGCACTTAAATTAGGCTCACAGAAGTTTTTAATATACACAAACAATTTGCATGTCAAATGAAGTTGCATTTAAGCAAGCTGATTCTATCTTCAGTTTAGGAAAGCTGATTCTATCTTCACTGTCTCTTTCTGGTTCAGACATCAAGGGTTATCTTTTGTAGTATATTTAAACCAGCCTAGGAATATCTCAGGGAAGAAATGGCTGTTCAGCCATCCAAAATTGCCATTTCCCTGTGACCACTGGCATGCACAACGTAGAGTATCTTAAATCAGCCCAGGTTTTAAAGGGCATGTACATCTCATTGGCCTCAATGAGCAATAAGCACACATCTAAATGTTTTGTTTAAGTTATTACTGGTTTTATGCTGCTTTGGCCAGCATATAACAGAGTGCCTGGAGCCACAGTGCCTCTTGTCACACAGCTTTGAAGAGGAGTGAGGTGTATGTGCAGCTCCCTTACAGTTGCATACCCAGCAATTTGCAAGTTCCAAGTCATCTGTGCAAAGGAGAGAATTGTTGCATCCATTTTTCCAGTGGTGTGGAGGCCATGCTGTTGGCTGGTGCCAGGAGAACATGGTGCTGCTGGTATGGCAGCAGGGAAGCGGATCTTGCCAGTCATGGAGTGTTTCAAGCAGTGTTTCACCATAATCAAAAAATACAGAAGAGGTATAGAAAAAATGCATTTCTGGAGCAGAAAGAGACATACTCTTTTTTAAATGTCACACAGTAGTGTAAAATCATAAGTAAGGGCAGAACTTTTCACTACTGGATCATCTTAAGAATGGATAGAGTCAATTAAATGTGTGCTTCATGTAACCAAGTAAAGATAGAACTAGCCTTAGTGAAACAAAGGGCCATTGACAAGCAGCCAGCAACCCTGCCTATGAATTCTGCAGTCTTTATGGAGATGAACAGTGGCATTGCAATTAGATCAATCAGAAGGTGGTTAAATTTTAGATCACTTAGGTCCTGATGTAATTTTGCCATCTATTACAACTCATTCTTTCTCTCACTGTTTCTCTGTATATATGTGTGTGTGGTTAGATCAGTTAACAGTTTGATAATCATGTTGGTGTTAAGGGACACTTTTCATCATCCATTTTGGGTAAAGTTAATTTGCTCTATAGTTAACTCTTATCTCACATATGTATAGGAATTGCAACAAAGAAATAGCTTGTGTAGGGGTTTTTGTGAGAAAAAAAAATACATTGTGACTTTCACTGCAAGTGTCAGTGATTGCCAGTATATAACCTATAGCAGTGAGATGACAGGGGCAGGGCGTGGGAAATTAGCTCTACTAAATGCAGTTACTAGCAATACTAGCACAGGAGTGACCTGCTGTTCTAGCCAAGGTGCTATTGAATCAGCTGTGCCTTTAGTGTGGCCTCTGTGGCAGTGCATATAGCTGTGGTCTGCAGAGCTCCTCCATCTTGTGCTTACTGATTTCTTCATATATTATATAGGGGGATTTTTGCTTGGTTTAGGGTGGAAATTTCAGAATTATCAGAAATATCTAATTTGATTTTGATGTGGTTCTCAGAAACATCAAAGACCTCAAGTAGGAGGCTTTCCAACTCTTAATGGGGGATGATACTGCTGTGTTACAGCAAAGCACTCCAAGGAGAATATACTTGTTGCCTTTTTCGGTGAAATTAAGGTACACAAGAACAAATAACTACCTTAATTTTCTGTTCCTTCCCTGGAAACACACACACATATACACTAGTCTTGATATCTTATTGTCTAGTTGGTTGCACATCTGCAAGGCAATATGGGGATTAAAGAGTAGCAGCTGAAAGAACAAGATTCTAAGAAAAATGCCAAAGTTAGGCTGATGCTATCTGAGATGTGCTGAGATAAAAGATATAGGACTAATTAACACACTGATTACATGGAATTGAGCTTGACCATTTACTGGGCCACCGTGCAGCTCTTGCTGTCAGCCAGGTGGATGCCTGTGCTGATCATGGGAATCCCCATCACCTACTGTAAACTTGATATTTCCCCTCTCTAGACTTAATCTTAACTGCAATATTATGGATTTCCTCATAGTTTTAAGCAGATCTCCAGACCATGCACTGCAAGTCTGCTGCAGCATAACTCTCGGGCAGCTCTCAGTGTTCCACACTCCTCCAGGCTAAGTGAGCCCTCAGTAATGATATAAAACATCAAGGGCCATGTGCAGGCTGATGGGAGGGTATTTTGGGGAGGGGCACACACACTGGCAGGGGTCACAGTGGGGAGCTGGGTGGCTGGGATGCTCAGGGAGGGGTGCGCAGCAGCACCCATGCAAGCAGCAGCTCTGCCATGAATGGAACCCTGTGCGTGCATTGGGGTGGGAATAATCTGCCCTTTCAGGGCTGCCCGACCTCCAGTGTCCTAGCAACCCAAAGCTGTTCGGCTGAATATTTGGTGGCACTCCTCATTTACACATATCAGATATTGGCTGTGATTTAAGCCTGGCTGATTTCCTGTTATGGCTCTCAAACAAAAGGCTTGATACAGAAGGAGAGGGAAAAGGGCTCCTTAGGAGATAATTTTATAAAACCAGATGTACTTTTTTCAGTGTAGGAATCACACTGGAATGTTTCTTTGCTTGAGAAAGCAACAAGCAGCAAGTCTGTCTGCGTGTTACGTCAGCCTTGTGCTTTGTAGGCGTCTTTATGGGCCACTGAGGGAATGAACCATGTGCAGGGGCGAAATGCGATGGAGAGAGAGAAACTGCCTGTGGCCTCAATATTGAAAAAGGGGTGTAGTCAAGTGCTAACAATTTATTGTTACTTGTTTTATTGTTACTCTGATTCTGACTTTTAGCTTAGGAAGCTGCTGGCCATCATGGCCATACAACAAACGTGTGTGCTTCACACTTCAGTCAGTTAAAGACAATGCAAACTTTATTATTTTAAACCTTACAGTTTGCAGAGGTGTGATTCATGATTGTTGGAGGGCTTTCCCATTTTTAGCAATTGGAGCTGATAAGGTGGAAGAGTTTTTTAGTATTTCATGGAGAATGTGTGAAGGCTTTGTAATGACTTAAAGCTAATCCATAACGCTGCAGTTTATGTCTTCATAGACAATGAACCACGGTAAAATCTCAGCCAAACTTTCCTCAGTAGACCGTCAAATACTTGCATAAGTAATGAACTTTCTTCCTGCCAAGATGAAGCTCACATGTGGGAAGCACAGTCCTGGGTTGCACTGTGTGCTCTAGGAGTATCTGTGTCTGGTTCTTCTCTGGTGCAGAGTTAGTCTTTGGGAGTCCAATTACCAAAAGTTACAGAAGTCAGCGCTGGGCTTCTTCACATAAATAAAAGTAGTATTATTTCCACAACAGGAGTGCTAAAGGGCGAGCAGATAGATATTCTAGTCTAACCCACTGTGTGGCACACTGAAGAAACCATTAACCTCCTTCTTGAAGGAGGAGAACATGCTGTGTTTTCTTTGAAGTATCCAGGGGCTTTGGACAGTCCCATCATCATGGATAAGCTCTTTCAGTGAATACACTCAGTGACAGGAAGATGTGCCTTCTGGTTTGGATTTTTTTTTCCTTTGATTTTTCCTCATGCTTTTTATGTCTTTATCTGCTCTATATTAGAAACTGTTGAACATCTGTTCTTGGTATAGCTACTCGCAAATTACTATGAAGGTCTCTTTGTTTTCTCATTGATGAGCTTCTCAAGGCTTTTATTTGAAGTCCCTTACAGCTATTTAAGCCAGATCTTTATTCTCATGGCTCTTACCTAGTTTCCTGTGTAGTGATCTCCTTCGTTATGCTCCAAAAATTGGTTACATCAGTAGCAGTCAGGTAGCTGAGGAGCACAGGTTAGCTCATAAATCACTGAACTGACTTGTGAAACATCAAAGAAATTTCAGTATTCTCTTCAAAGCAATGCCCCAAAACAAGAGTCTCAAGATGTAAATGGTATTCAGGCAAGTGATCCTAAAGGAATAGAGTGTGACCAGATGTAGAGAAGCAGCAGGAGAGTGCCCAGGACTGAAGCAGAAAATAAAGTGAGAGTTGGATTTGAGTCCTCTTCTGCTCTCTTTTCTATGCATTATGAGTTGAGGTCTCTTGTCCCTCTGTGGAGCGTGATACTAACTTCCTCCTGTGAATCATGAGCTCTTGTGGAAGTGAGCTTTCTTTCACCTCCTCCTTTCTACTTACCTGCAATAGAGAAAAGGAGGCAATATTGCTCTATCTTCCCCACCTGTATGGAGCTGCAGTCTCACCAAGGCAAGCCAGGAGAGTTGTGATGATGTGAATCACAGTTATCTGCAATGCTATTTCAGGATGGACTGCTGAAGTGATACCGTGTTAGCATTTCAATGAGAACTAACTACATGGAGGGTTTCACATGTTCAAGTGTGAGATTACTTGTAGTAACACTATACTAGGTATAAGAAGTACACAGGATTAGGTTCTTACATGGGTTGTTGCAAGAAAAGGTTTTACAGCTATGTCAGACTTCAACAATGCAAGATGAAATTCATCTCAAAGCACTTCTCTCAAGTATTTTGATCTGAATTTTCTATACCCTGTTGAAATTGAATATCTTTCAGCAATAAATGCTTGATCCTAAACACCATTATCTGGAGAAATCATGTTAGAGGAACCATCCTAAAACATGATTTACTGCTTTTAAGTATACAAATGGACTTACATGTCCAGCCTGCCAATAAACTGTCAAATAACAAAAAAACTCATGCAAATGAGCCTGGTGTGGAGCAGTGAAAGCACAGTGGAAAAATAAAATAAAATAAATAAAATAAAAATAAGGGTGAGGTCTCAGTCCACGTAAGTTATTTGATGTAGCTGCTGATGTGGACAGTCAGGGTTTCACCATTTGCAGGTGGTCTGTATGCAGCCTCAGCAGACATGGAGCAGTGGAGCCATGTGTGTGGTGGTTAACCATTGTAAAGAACAGTGGTGTTGGTGTTGGCTGTCTTGACATAGGGTTGGTAAAGAAGGACAGCTGTGCTTGCAATTAGTACCTCAAAGCATGTTTCTTCATGGTATGTCTGTGGCTATCAGGCAGCCTGATTGATTGTCTTCGGGAGAAGCCTGCTGACCAGTCACAATGTGAGGAGAATGAAGCCAGATTGGGGTTTAGTCTGCAGGGACTGGAGGCTTTAGTGAGAATGACCTCGAATGAAATGGCAACAGATTACTCATAGATGGAGAGTGAGACTCCATGAAAAGTTCCAGCTGGGGTCCGTGCTGTGAGTTGCACCTTCTGTCAGCTTGCTGAGGCCCTGCCAGAGCGGCTTCAAACCTTAAATCTCTCTTTCCCAAATGCTTGGATGGTCCTCTTCTAGGACAAACAGCCTGTGGGACTTGTTATGCATTTCAATGGGCTTCCTGTATAATGTATTCAAGCAGCAAGGGCTAATTTCAGCTGAAAGTTTAGGCAGTCATGCAGATAGCTCTGAACACAACCTTAGAAAACTTAAATCCAGTGTTCAAGCCTGTGCCCTTAACAATCCATTCCTACTCCATGAAGTTTTAAGTGTGTGTCAGAAATAACATTGTCATTTTGAGGGGGTGGCATTCTTCTGGGCTGAGAGAAGTAGACAAATTTTGTCTGCCTTTAGAAGAAATTCTGTATACCTTTAGAAAGGAAGGCTCACAAAGTGGTTGTGTATTTGCTAAGAGGTAGCATTTTGTCCATACAAACCAAACAAGAAGATTACTCTGAAATGGAAGAGTACTGTGATAGTAACTAATAAATATAGATGGTGAGTTGATTGATCATTGTTGACAAAAACTTGAAATCACAGCAAGCCCATCAGAATCATTTCAGCATCTCTTCTCCAATCATGAATCTAGTTCCAACTCTTACGTTTGCTATATTTAGATAAGCAGGACCAGAAATATGACTACAGCATCTTTGTAGATGGATGTAACTCAGCAGTGCCTTGACCTAGTGAAACCTTTAAACACTAGTGCACATGGTCAGTGTGGTAATGTACTGCTTCATCGTTCTTAAATGGAATCCTGTCTTAAGAATATCCTTGAGATGCCCTTGCTTGAAAGTAAGCTGGGTGACAGACTGAATATAAATACAAAAACATTTTCACATTAATTTAGAGTCTCCTCCTTTGACTGTTCTGGTACAGTAGAAGAGCTGTAAAATTACAGTGTTCCTTCTATACAGTGTTATTTTTAGCACAGGCAACTCTTAACCTGTGGCATGAGAGTGGTTAGTTCTGAAGTCTGTCTCTTATCTGCAATACTCAGTGCTATAAGATGAGTCACACAGGTCAGTTGCAGTAGTTGGAGTTGAAGAGAAGATCAGCTAATCATGTAAGTGCTTGCTATTGTTAAATGCAGTACTTTCACGTTCAGACCTGTAGAGATTGTGTAAAGGAGCCAGCATATCATTACTGAGTTTGCAGTGAAATCTGTCATGGAGTTTGCAGCAGAATTTTTTGAGGCACAAGCATTTTTGCAGTATAGCCATGCTACATTTCTATCAAGTTACACCAACAGCATTAGTAATTTGTAAAGTTTTTTTTTTTTTTAATGGGATTTTTGGGCAAGTGTGTGAATAAAGGCCAGCAGAATTCTGGACACACAAAACATGCATGTTTATCCAAGTATTCATTGGCTTGCCAGTGCTATGCAGTAAAAATACCAAGTAAACTTTTCAAGTCTACCATGTTCTTGGGTTTTTTCTCCTATACTCTTATGGTGTTTGTTGTGGACACATGTACTCTGGGACAGTAAGGGAATGTCTTCAAAAACAAAGCATCAAACTTGCATATGTTTTGACCTGAGCCTGTTCCAGTTATTGCTAGCTATGCGCTGGAGAAAACCATAGACTGTTTCTTACCTTAAAATGTTCTTAGGTCAGCAGGACCTGATGCTCCAGGTCCTTGGGCAGGATGCACATGGGTTTTAATGCTCTTTGTACTGGAAGCACAGCAGTTCTAAAGTTGAAACTGTTGAATAAAACAATACCATCAACGTTTACAATGCAAGCAACTGTGAAGAAATGATGTCTGGAAGAGCGGGGGGTACAGTGGTTTGTTGGAAGAAGGAGGGTAACCAACATGGCACTGCAGCTGAATTCTCTGGATCTGACAAGGAGGTTGCCCTGCCCATCCTGGCCTTACAGCGTGTTCTCCTAGTGTAGGTGCAGGCATTTCCCTTTTATTTGTTTCAGGTTGCTGGCTCAAATCCTCAGCACAAGTAAAGGCTGCCAAGCAGTATGTATGGATAAGAATCACCAAACATGGTGTAGTTTAAAAAAGGCAAACAATGAGCATGCACAAATTTTTGTATCAGTTCAGCTGGTTATATATTAGAAGTTAATTTATTCACACTTTTCAGCGTGTCTGAGAGGAAAGCCTGGCATTGGTTTTGACTTGTGGAACTGGTGACTGAGATCAGAAGACCACAGCAAATGTTTCAGAAAGACCCCCCTATTTCTGAAGAACTATCAGGATTATTTTGGATGTGAAAAAAGTTCAAAACCCACTGTAAAAGGCAGGGGAAGATTGACCTCTTTCATTTGCTTGTTTCACCAGGGTAAAATTGTCAAGACTTCATTTTAGGCGGAACAGAGAAGATTTAAAAAACTAAGACATTGAGAAAACTTACTGGGTTTTAAATAAAAAATTACTTTTCCACATCCTCTAGTTTTCATCTTTTTCTCTATCTGTCTTCTACAAAACCTTTTCCTAAGGTAGGAAAACCAACACTTTTAGTGTTTAGCAAAGCTAACATAGTCCTACTCAAGTTCTCAAAGAGAAATCTATAAACAAGGGACTTGGGGTGTTTTTCTTTCTTTTTATCCCCAACCAATCTCCCTGTGAAGTTCCTCAACCTACCTCCAATAAAATCTGTGAGGCTGCTGTAGTCTGTCATTATTGTGCCTATACCCTTCTGCAGTAGCCAGCAGTTCAAGGAGGAAGAGGGATTTCCACAGCAAGGGGTGGGGTGAGAAAATGATGCACAGAACAAGAAAATATGTTCTGTGTATGTGTTATTCAGATGCTTGGGGTCTCTACTAAGGGTGCTGTTCAGGGAAAAGGGGTGGTGTTTTTTCGAACCTCAGTCAGACTGTAATCTAAGGAACTATTTCATCATGAAGATGATGTGTAGATGTTAGTTGTCTGTCCTAATGGCTGCTTCTTATTGTGATTTCAGGCAGCAGCTTTGCCCTTTAGGATGCTCACAACAGATCAGAGCAACCATTTACCAGCTTTAGGAGCCGGAGTCTTTCCAGAATTAAGGTCTTGGCTTCAGTGTTGTCTGGCGGAAATTTAGTGGAGACTCCTGGATTCAGGAAATGATAAATTACAAGTTGTGCTATGAAGGGGTGCATTACAAAAAAGCTGCGTTTATCAAGTAGAACAGACATGACTTGTAGCTATTAATTTTACACTGATGTTACTCAGTGCCCAAACATAGCTGTGACCCATGTGATTCTAGCTGGTGCCTGGCCATTTTGCGTGTTGGAGTGGTTTAGTGCTGCCATTCCTTGATAAAAGTGAAATATATATGGAAAATGGAGTTGATCTGAAATTGGTAGTATGTCTCAGACAGTTTTGGCATCTGTCAGTTGACTTCCTTTTCTGTTGCCTTCTCTTTTATGAATTTGATGATACTTTGGAGGAGTCTTACTTTTAGCACTTCAGATTTTTACTTTGGAAGACACCCTTTTTTTACAATCAGTTATGGTTCTTTTGTCTACCTGAAATTTTCCTACATAATACAATTTCTTCCCAAGTGTTCATTTATGAAACAAGTCCAGTTTTCACAGCAACATTGGTAAAAATTCAGCAGACCCCAGAGGTGAGTCCTGTCCTGTGTTACTTCAGTATAAATCCAACAGTTAGCTTGCTTAACACAGCAAGTCTGAAGGAGCACCAGTAATGACACAGGACTGAGAGCTGGCTGCAAAGGTAATCCTTTGCTTGGGGATTTTGTGCTATTGCAAGTTGAACTCTTTAGTGCTGCTCTGAGCATCATTCAGGTGGAGAAGCTCATCACTGTCTTGTGTCTGCAGTTTAATAGTGGGGTTTATACAGCACTTGCACTCTGGGTCAATAAATGCACATGCAATTGATTTTTTTAAGTGTGAGGAGACCTGCTGACTGGACATTATCCCTGCCTGCAAGTGTTTATACCATTGTGCCTGAAATTCTCTTCATCCACAGATGAATGTGTCACCAAGTCATAATGTGGATACACTGGATGCTGTGGTGTTATGCACAGGACTGCATTTGTTACTTCTTTGGTCATTTTCATTAGACATGGAAAACTTTGGATGCATTTTAGTGTTTAGGGTTTGAGTTCCCTCTGTGACTGGCTGCACTTCTCCTCCTTACTGAGGAATTTGCTGAAATGGCTTGGTCAAAACCCCCCAAGTGAAGAAGAAGGTATCTTCTAGTACTCAGTATTGAAAAGTGTAAGAGATGACTGTGGCACATCTCTTGCCACCACTCTAGTATTTTGAAGGCAGCCAGACTTGTTGCAGATGTAATTCCAGTGATAGGCCAGGGCAGCATTTGACCCTCAAATTTAGAAGCCTTGTGTGTCTGTAATTAAAAATAACTAATGTAAAGTGGAGCAGTAGGCTTATGTAATTAAACTTGCAATGGTATTTATGTTGCCCTACTTTGATGACCATGTTAACATCTCTTACAGCGCTTTATGCTTTTCTTTAAACATACAGGTATCTGAAGTTAGGTGATTGTGTGTCAGTCCCAGCTGCTGGTGACAGAGCAGGGCTGCTTCTCACTTCCGTAGCTGCAGGAAACAGGTTGTGAAAATGCTGGTGCAGTTTCTGAGACTCAAGACAGGGCTGGAAAAAGAAAGGTTTTTCCTTTTTAAAAAGTATCAGGAGCTTTCAAGCCAGCTGTGGGGCTGACTTTTGACTTTTTAAGTGGCTGGGGTTGGCAAGAACAGGATTAGGTGGTACAGCAGCCATCTGGCTCTCACAGTGCAGGGTGTTCCCTTGTGAGAGACACTTCTGTCACATTGCCAGAGTTTTACTTGGCTTTGGTGTATCCTCACTTCCAGCCATGTGTCTGCTTCCCCACTGCAACACACAGAAAAACCTGTTTTCTTTAAAAGTCTCATGAAGAGCATCACCTTTTGAGCCGGGGTGGGTAAAAAGGCTAAAGCTGATGTAGTGTTGAACAAAAAAAGATGTATTGACCTGTGTCTGCTTGTGGCACACATCAGCCTTGGTTTGCACAGGCAAAAAAAGTGAGTGTTTTTCCTTGTGATTTGTGCTTCCATCTGTTCATTACTTCTCTTTCTTGTCGGACATCATCAACCACCTGAAAAGAAGCAGGCTAGCAGGTGAGTGTGTGGACAGACATTCGAAGGGTGGCCTTGTGGCTGCCATGGGGTGGGCATGTATGGAAAACACTGTTGGTAATACCCAACAGTATCAATACCTTTGTTGTAAGCATTCAATAAAATACAAAACTTTTGTACAAATACAAGATCCTGCACCAGGGTTGGGGTAATCCTAGGCAGAGCTACAGGCTAGGCAGAGACTGGATTGGGAGCAGCCCTGAGAAGGACTCGGGGTGTTGGTTGACGAGAAGCTCACCATGACCCAGTAATGTATACTTACAGCCCTGAAAGGCAATCATATGCTGGGCTGCATTAAAAGGAGCATGGCCTGCAGGTTGAGAGAGGTGATTCTCCTCCTCTACTGCACTCTAATGAGACCTCACCTGCAGTACTGCATTCAGCTCTGGAGTCCTCAGTGCAGGAAGGATGTGGGCCTATTGGTGAGGGTCCAGAGAAGGGCCATGAAGATGATCAGAAGGATGGAGCATCCTTCCTATGAGGAAAGGTTGAGAGCACTGGGCTTGTTCAGCCTGGATAAAAGAAGGCTCTGGGGAGACCTTATTTTGGCCTTTCAGTACTTAAAGGGGAGCCTATAAGAAAGATGGGGAAAGACTTTTTAGTGGGTCCTGTTGTGACAGGATGAGGTGTGATGGTTTTAAACTGAAAAAGGGGAGATTCAGGCTGATGCAAAGAAAAGAATTTCTTAAACTGGCACAGGTTGGCCAGAGAGGCGGTGGATGCACCATTCCTGGAGACATTCAAGGCCAGGCAACCTGATCTCATTGAAGATGTCCCTGTTCACTTCAAGTGGACTGGACTAGATGACCTTTGAAGGTCCCTTCCAACCCGAACTATTCTATTATTTTGATTCTAAAGCCAGTTAATAAATATCAAGAGAGCCCTCCTATTTGCAGCTGCTCAGGGCTTGATTTTGTTGGCATTTCTATCAGCTAAAGAGCTCTTATATTAACCATTAACTGTATTTATGAGTTACCACCTTCTGAACTTCTTCTTGCAAAATACTAAGCACTGTACTCCAGCCCTGCAAATGACTCTGCAGGAGGGTCATCTGGTGTGTTAAAGTGGATGATTATGCTGATAAATTAAATGGTGCATTTACATGTGGTGTTATTTCACTCTTGGGATAGCTGGCATTTTACAAGGCAGCAGTTAGCACTACCTTGAGTAGCTCTGTGTGTCTGTGGCTAGTTTACCTCAAAACGAGGTGAAAGTATAAGTGACTTGGGGGATTCTGAAGTGGGACAAGAGGATTCCTGAGGCTCCAAAGGGCAGGAACATACTGATCAGCATTCACAGGTTTTTCATGACTTAAGTGGCTATGGGGTTATCTGCTTTCTAAATGAAAAATGATGCTGAAAGAACTGCATGCAAAATAAGGGAAACTTATTTCAGATAAGCAGGATTTTTTCTTTTTTCCGTTTCCAGGTGAAAATATTTCTGCTGTCCAGAATAGCAACAAGTAGAAGCTCTTTGAAATAAAGCTTATTTGAGATTTGGCATCCTAGTACATAGTAAATGAATTGTCACTACACTAAAAATTAAATCTTTTCTGCCCTTGTGGGTTTGTTGTTGTGTTTTTTTTTCTAAAACTGTACCACACCACTGTATTTGTGTGTCTTCAACATTTGGGATCACCTACAGGGACTGTAAATTCAGTTGCTGAAGAAATAAAAAGTCAGGCTTGCCCTGTTATCTGTGTGTGCTTCTTTCTGTCATTTCTTCCTGCACAGCAATGGTCTGCAAATACACATGAAACAGAAAGTATGAGCTGATCAGATTAAATTACTGTAAATACTGTGGCTGTGCAAATGATACTGTGTAATTACCCCTTTAATTCCTTCCTGTAGATACATTTTTATATGCTCAGAATCGCTAAAGCTTTAAAGACACTGTGTAGCCAGTTTTTAGCCTTTGTGCATTTCAGATTCATGTAATCTGCCCTTTGTTTATTTCCCCTGACATCTGTAACCATTGCTATTAAACCTTTGTTTTGAACCTTTTCATTATAGATGCCAGACCAGTTTGATCAGACGGTGGTGCTCAACCAGCTGCGCTATTCTGGGATGTTGGAGACAGTCAGGATTCGGAGGGCTGGTTTCCCGGTCCGGAGGCCCTTTCAGGACTTTTATAAAAGGTAATCACAGTGACTGGTGCACTTCAGATGAGAGTCACAGGTACCAAATCAGTGTTCCCATGTTGGGGAACAAAGTGAAAATCTAATAAGAAAAAGAAATAATCTGGCAAAGATAGAACTTGTCTCCTAAATGAAGTAATAAGTGGTTTTGGGTTGACAGGTATAAAGTCCTCATGAGAAACTTAACTCTGCCCGAAGATGTAAATGAGAAATGTGCCGTCCTACTTCGTCTGTATGACAACACAAGCACTGAGTGGCAGCTTGGAAAAAATAAGGTAAAATAATCTGGCTGTGCATATTGTGGGGCTGGTGCTTTCACAAAGCTATGGAGACAGGGTTTATACTGCACAGCTGCAGAGGACCTACTGGACAACCTGTACTTTGCTCACAACTTCCTCCCTGTCTCTCCCTCCCCCCCAGAATAAGTCAAATAATTTTTATTAAGATAATGGTATTTTAATTTGAAAAATGAAACAATCCAGGTGTATTTTCAAGCTTGTTTTGCACTTTGAGTTTGGACAACAGCTGTGTGCAGAGTTTCCCTCCTTGTGAATTTGTGCTTTTGGACTTGCATGATGTGAAAGCATGTTGGACTTGGGAGAAGATTCCCCATTGCAGCATCTGAGATTTCCTAAATACTAAAAATGCATGGTGCAAAGAACTAGAGAGTGCGTTACAAATCATTGCTGCCAAGGATCATCCCTCAGGCTTCTGCAGATGGCTTTCTCATCTCTTTTTTTTTTCCCTGGGTAACTTCCTTGGCTCTCCCAGGTCTTCTGTAGTGGAGAGAGAACGAAAACCAGACCCAGAAATAGTTTGATGAATTATGTGTTACACTTGCAGTTTTCTTGTCAATTGTTAGAATTGTGGGGAAAAAAAAAACAACACTCTCTCATTACCATAAGGTAGCAGTGATATATTGTAAAATCTGATTGATTTCTGTGTGAAGTGCCCTTCTGCCTCATCTTCTTCTCCCCACACCTGCATTGTTTGGAGGGTTTCCTCCATTCTTCTGCACACGTAAAGACTCTCAGAGGGAAAGCTGATTTGTTTTACAGTTATGGTAAGAGATAGGATCTGAAATATGCTGTCAATTGAAGTCATCTTTCATCCCATTTTTTGTAGACAATGGCATACAGATAATACAGTGATAACATTTGGCTGCAGAGCTGGGCTGTGCTTCCCATTATACTTCCAGATGTAGTGTATTAATGGTATTCATGCATGGACCCTGAGCAGTGCTTTGGCATCTTAGGGACATACATTTATCAGAACCTGAAATTGTTTTAATCAGCTCCTCAGGACCTCGGCAGGAGCCAGAGCTCTGTTCTAACTTCCCTTCCTGGGGCCTGGCCTCCTCCTCCTCTGGAGCTGCCTGCACATTTATAAGAGTCTTCATAAACAGCTTATTGTAGAAGAGAACAAGAGGGCATTGGTTTCAGACTGAACATGGGATGATGGGGCACTATCCTGCCCACATTATTTAAAAGGAGGTTATACAACATTGTGATGATTTAGCCTCAGTGTGATTTGTTTTTTTTCTTGTTTTTTATGTCTCAAGCTGCAATGCACCTGTTCAGGAAAGCCTGGGCTTAACACAGGCTTAACATCCATTTTTGTTCAGGAAATATCTGAATGCCTTTCTGAAGCAGAGTTTTGTTGTGGTTTTAAAGCCAGTGTGTGCGGAGCATGGAAGGATTGCCCACTGAGTGAAAGAAAAGGCTTTGTCCATGAGTAAAAACTTGATCTAGAAAGAGCTGCTCGGTGCAACTTGTATCATGGAACTCTGAGACTTTCTGTGGGCCTTTTTATGTTCCTTAGTATTAGGTGATTTGTGGTAAAATGTAATTGCTTTCAAGCTGCATTCAAAACTCACAAGTGTGCCTCTCCTCAGATATGGTGCTGCTTTGGCTTTGATGATGGGCTTTTTTTCCCCCAAACATAGGAGAAAATCCTACCTTGTTTCCTACTTGAACACCTTAAAAAGTCCAGGGTTTTGGGTGGGTTTTTTTGTTGTTGTTTGGTGCTTTTTGGTTTTTAGTTGGTTGGTTTGGGTTTTTTTCACAGCAAGGAAAAACTCAAAACACTTTCAGGAAGCATTCCTGCTTTTAGATGTTTTTGCAGCCCTCCTCCCTGGAGAGCGCCCCCCCCAGCAGAGCCCCTACAGTTCACACACTTTCCTCATCACCACGCTCTGGTGGTGACACTGTAAAACACCTAAAGTATCGGGTGGTATTTCTGCCTCTCAAGTCACAAAGTTCAGGCTAAATCCTACAAGTTCTTTGGCCTGTATTACTCTTTGGTGGGAAAAGGCCATTTAATGAATTATGTTGCTTTTGGAAAAACCCTGCTCCTAATTAAAATTCACTTTAGTTTAATTAGGCTCTTTCCACTGAAATCCAAAGATAGAGCATCATCTGCAGGTATTTTCTTCTAAGAGGAATTCATTTTGGTTTTTAATTCTCTGTTGAGGAAATGGTATGTTTGTCTCAGGATTTGAACCTGAGGCTTGCAGCTTGGGCTGACATTGGCAGCACCCTGCTGTCCTTTATATAAATGCTTTCTGCAGTTTGTTAAGCCAGCAGTTTTCTCATGTAGGTGTTTCTCCGGGAGTCCTTGGAACACAAGTTAGAGAAACAGCGAGAGGTGGAAGTCACCAAGGCAGCAATGGTTATCCGAGCACACATCTTAGGTTATGCAGCCCGGTAAGTGACTAGATAAGAATATGGATAAACAGGCTTTGAAAGACATGGGTGGAGTGTCATGGAGCTAAATCCTTCTGGTGCAATACTTAACTTTTTCTAGGGACCAGGCACCCAAATCCTGTAATTGACTTTTGAAAACAGCAGCTGGTATCTTTGCCAGACTCATGAATAAAACACAGTGGAGTTTTGAATAGGATGTTATAGAAGTTTGGAAGTCGGCCAGCATCCATATAATTGTATTATGGCATTAGATCCATGGGAGGAACTCTGAAGGGATGGCACCTAATGGGGCTGCCCCAAATCACCAGCTGAGATTCTGATTAATCTTTGCTTCAGCATGGTCAGAAAAGAGTTTGGGTCTTAAAGAACTATGACATGAGGTAACTGATGGATGTTTCACTTGTTTATCTGGCTTCATGCATTACATATTAGGTGGAATTGCTCATCCCATATGTTTATTTCTTTGCTTTTTCTGCAGATCAGTTGAGGACAGTTT
This sequence comes from Melopsittacus undulatus, assembly GCF_012275295.1. Taxonomy (NCBI): domain Eukaryota; kingdom Metazoa; phylum Chordata; class Aves; order Psittaciformes; family Psittaculidae; genus Melopsittacus; species Melopsittacus undulatus. Next base: position 76,324,273 of record NC_047527.1, on the reverse strand, counting down.
AAGGAAACTTGTTTGCACAATGAGGTCATTTCTTTTCATGTGTATATTAGTCCTGTCCTTATATTCTCCAGTATGTTACTTAAAATCTATATTGCTTTTTTTTTAATGACAGAGCTATCCTGCAGCTCATGATACTTGTTTTTGTAGTTGTGGGATGACTATCTCTGAATATTCTTTCTCCACATGGGTGCACACACACAGAGCTGTCCTTTTAGCATCTCCTTGTCAGGGGCATAAGAATATTTAAGACAGGTGTAGTATGCATTTATTTAATGAAGACACAGTGCTGACATGGAAATGAAAGAATCTTTTCTCAAAGGGAGGAGAATATGAAGGAGAATGGGGCAACCACCACAGAACTAGAACTAATAAATTGTTTTATTATCATGGGCTCATTATTGCAAATCACCATGGCGAAACCTCTTGCCACTGCTTGTTAGTCCCTTGTTTCATTAGAAATCTGCTATTTTTCTCCCAGGAAGCGGTATAGAAAGGTTCTCTACTGTGTGGTTGTGATACAGAAGAACTACAGAGCATTCAGCGGTAGGAAAAAGTTCCTGTGCCTGAAGAAAGCAGCCATAATCCTTCAGAAGCAGCGGCGAGGCCAGCTTGCTCGACGTGTTTACAGGGAGCGACTAGAGGAGAAGCAGAGACAAGAGGAGGAAAGAAGAAAAGAGGAGGAAGAAAGGTGCAGTAGTCTATCTTGCATCACTCTCCTGTCTGTGCCATACCAGGTTTTGGTCTGAATAGCCTTTATTTCAGATTGTTATCAAGTGGTTTTGGAAACCCTTGCATCTTCTGCTAAAAGATGCCTGTGGCTATCATGGTAGTTTCATTTTGACAAACATATTCTTGGTGACCTTATTTTTGTCTCTCTTTTCCATATGACAGATGATCTTTGCAAACCGAGCTATTGCCCTAGCAAAGGTGTGTGATGAGCTTATGTTGAGCTTGATTTACTAACTTCTTTTCTTCCTTCACTTTAGGGAAAGACAAAGGCAAGAAGCAGAGCGTCTTGCCCAGCAGGTAAATTATATTCTTTATGCTTTCAGCCATCCTGTTTATTTGAGTATCTCAACCCAGCCATTAAAAAACTAAAAGGCATCTGTGGCATTTAAACTAAACTTATTACAGGAGTTGGCAGATAAAGCAAAAGGAAACTTGATACAGTTGTTTGCATGGAAATTTCTTTCACCTCATGCTTCATTTAATTTCTGGCAAAGACCGAAATTTCTGCACGTACTTGAGCCTTCCCGTATCTGTGAGCAAATGTAATCATGCTTTAGTTTTTCTTCTTTCCTTTTGCTTTTGATGTAGAGATAAGGGTCCTTTTAAATGGAACAGCACGGTGGGAGCATAGTGCTTTTGCAATAAATAAGTGTAAAAAAAGGAATCTTGCGTTGAAGTGCTTTATTTTAAGGTTTTTGGGGTTTTTTTCATTTATTTTATTTTGAATGCAGGCTGAAGAAGAGAGAAAGAAGCAGGAACTGGCTGCCATTCAGAAAGCCCAGAAGGAGGCAGAGCTGAAGCAAGAGGTAGAGAAGCAGAAAGAAAGCAGGCAGGTGGAAGAAATCCTGCGGCTGGAGAAAGAAATTGAAGACCTGCAGCGTGTGAAGAAGCAGCAGGAGCTGTCCTTGACAGAGGCTTCATTACAGAGGCTGCAGCAGCTTCGAGATGAGGAACTCCGGCGGCTTGAGGATGAAGCATGTCGAGCAGCCCAGGAGTTCCTGGAATCCCTGAACTTTGATGAGATTGATGAGTGTGTCCGAAACATTGAGAGGTCTCTCTCTGTGGGCGGTGGGTATCCTGCTGAGCTGACTGAACAGACTGGAAATGCCTGCAGTGAAAAACCCAATTTTAACTTCAGCCAGCCATATCCTGAGGAGGAGGTAGATGAGGGCTTTGAAGCTGATGATGATGCATTTAAGGATTCGCCCAACCCAAGTGAGCATGGCCATTCTGATCAAAGGACCAGTGGCATCAGAACAAGTGATGACTCCTCAGAAGAGGATCCCTATATGAATGATACCGTGGTGCCAACAATTCCTGCTGCTAGCAACGCCATGCTTATACCTCCTGCCCATGATACAGTCAGTCTCCACAACTCTTCAAGTGGTGAATCCACATATTGCATGCCAGAAAATGTATCATGTAGACCCCCAAATTCTGTGGAACTTATTTCTCCCGATGGAGACTATGATTACGACCAAGACGATTATGAAGATGGTGCTATTACTTCTGGCAGCAGCGTGACCTTCTCCAATTCACACAGTAGCCAGTGGTCACCAGATTACCGATGCTCAGTTGGGACATACAATAGCTCTGGAGCATACCGGTTTAGCTCCGAAGGAGCTCAGTCTTCTGTAAGTATCACTGGTTTTATTATATAATAATTGATATGTGCTTCCTGATTTCCTTTTTTTCCCACTGTGCAGCCTTAGAATCACTGTAGCTGTTGTTACAAATGTCTGCATTGTGCAGTTTGACTTGCTTAGATTGTGTATGGATGTAGTTGTCTGTTGCCATCTAGATGCCACTGGGGTGAGTGCATTAGAGTTAGAAGCGGCTCAGATGGTGCTTGCAGTCCTAAGCTTAGGCAAAGATATGGCTCTATCTTTTTTAATGCAGAACTTCATACTATTTGGTGAGGAGCTCAGTGCATGGCCTTGGACATAATTCATAAGCAAAATTCTTCTCTGTGTGTATTTGGAGTTAAGGTACCAGGTGGGGAATTGATTTCAGGAAATAAAAACCAGATTCTGTTATGCATGCAAGTTGCTACAGTATGGAGGAATAAAACTGCTTACAGAAGTCCATGAAATGCCAGATGTATTTCAAGATTACTTGGAGAGTAAATTTCACATGATGACAAATTATTTAGGCAGACCCTCATACTGAGAAGTTGTTTTTCAGTGTTGTTACTGAGTAGTACACTATGGCATTTTCTCCTGCAAATGTTTTTTGGAAGAATATTATTTCCCCTGTTACTCACAGAATACTTCTGTGAGACTGGTTGGGAAAGTAAAAAACTATTTCAGCAACACCAACTTACTTAGAAGGAAAACATTTACACTAAAATATATATAGTTGATGTACTGAAAACCAGTCAACAAGGAGCCATCCTGGTCATTGAGATAAATTAACAGTTCTTGCCTAAGACAAAACCACTTTTAGCTGTCTCTGTTGAGAGCTCATTCCTGTTGCACAACTCTGCATGTGTTTGATACAGAACAGAAATTCTGGTTATTGGGGGTGAGGGTGGAGGACAGCTATTACTGCAGCTTGTGGAATATGTTTGTTTTTCAAGACTTCAAAAATGTTACTTACAGCACATCAGTGATAGAGGGAGGTTGCACAAGGTAGCATAACTTGGCCATGCTCTTGCAAGGGGATAACTTTCCTGAGCAGTTACAAAGCTGGTTTATAGATTTGTTACTTGAAATTAGGGCTAGTGTATAATCAAACAGTTCAAGCTGCACGTTACTATGATGTAGTCTTTCCTTTGTTAGCTGGGCAAAAAGCAGTGAGGAGTCATGCCCCTCCAATACACCATAAGATGTTTTAGCTGAAGAGTCCTAAACCAGTTTTATCTAAACCCTACCCTGAGAGATCATTTCACCTTTATTCCCTCTTTTCTCTAGTTTGAAGACAGTGAAGAAGACTTTGACTCCAGGTTTGATACAGATGATGAACTTTCCTACCGGAGGGATTCAGTCTACAGCTGTGTCAGCCTGCCCTACTTTCACAGCTTTCTGTACATGAAAGGTACTGGGTGAATCAGAATTCGCTAAAAATAAAAAATAATCAGAAATGTTTATTATACCTTGAACTCCAATTCCTGTACAGTTAAGCTATTTTCTTATTTTTCAAAGGAGGGTGGAAAAGTAACTCAAATTTGAGCTGTTCTTAAATTAAGTTACTTGCAGTGTCTTATACCTAGCAGTGTTTGTCCCCTCTGCAAAGGAACATTAACACTTTGGGCTGCCTCTGTTTCATTTTACATATTTGCTGGCTGGTAAGCAATTGAATATTCAGTATAAATAGAACAAAATAACTCATGAAGTCAAGTTGTGCCAACTTTGAGGAAAACTGATTCCTGCTTCCAAAACACTGTAACGTAGGCAGCATTCTGCATCATGGGCCAGTTTTACTGACCTCAGTTGACTTCCATTTTGGACCTGAAAGACACAAGAAAAGGGTATGTGTGGCAAAGGGGCATGAGAAACTGAAAGCATATACACAGGAGTTCCCTGGCTAAGATTTGTGGTCTTACCTTCTGATGATTGATAGTAAATTACCATTTAGATGAATCTTTGGTACCTATCACGGTAGTATAACTTATTTTCCTGGAACAGAAACAGTGATGAATGTGGGCATAGCTATGTTTGTGTGAAAAATAATGCAGACATCACCAGCAGAGCTTTTACTTTCTGACATAGTTAGCAGTAAGTTGTGGAATGACAGGAGTATATTGGCTTGGTTATGGTTTTGATGGCTGTGATGTAACTACAGTGCAAGGTGTATTGTCTGCCTTACAGCCACACTTTGGTATGACTGAGCTCACCTTAGTGTATTTCCTGCTCTTAAGTGTAGCTTTTTCAGGTTCTGTGGATTTCAGTTGAATGTTATTACCCCCAGATAACCTGGAGATAGGACAGAGTTTAACACAAAAGTTTTCTTAGATTGTCACTGAGATATATTGAAACCAGTGTTAAAGATCTGATTCTCAAGTGCAGTAAGACTTTTTAATAATTTATTATTTATATATATGTTATGTATAAGTATATATAATTATATAGATTCTGCATACATGTTTTTGTTATGTGGAAACTTACTGTAATCTATAAGGTAGACAGCAATATTGGTGGCCTTACGGACACGCAAAAGTAAAATCTTTGGTTTTGTGGCTTATAGCAGAGACTCGGTTTAAGTGTAGCATCATTGGTCAGCATCTTCCAGCATTAGTTTGGTCACCGCTTCTGTTTTACATTATAATTGCTTCTCTTACCTAGGTATAAACCCACATCTGTCTCTCTTGCCAGGTGGCTTAATAAACACATGGAAGCGACGCTGGTGTGTCCTGAAAGATGAGACCTTCCTGTGGTTTCGTTCCAAGCAGGAAGCGCTTAAGCAGGGTTGGCTTCACAAAAAGGGGGGTGGATCATCTACGCTTTCCAGAAGGAACTGGAAGAAACGATGGTTTGTTCTCAGGCAGTCCAGGTTGATGTACTTTGAAAATGACAGTGAAGAAAAGCTGAAGGGTGCCATGGATGTCCGAACAGCCAAGTAGGTTTATATGGGGTTTTGTATGTAAGGCTAAATACTTCCTGAGTATTAATCTGGGAAGATGTTTAGTGCCTGCCTTCAAATTGTGTGAATGCAAGCAAGAAAGTGGGTGTGATGAAGTTACTGAAAGCAAGTGTTGTCCTTACTTGGCTCTCTCTTTCGTCCCCAAAGTGCTCAGAGCTAAGCCAGTGCCAAATACTTCAGAAAACTGCTGCTATAATGAACCTGTCTGTGCTTTCTTCCAGACTAGAGGCCCTACTTAGTCTGTAATGATTCCCAAGGCAATTTGGGGCATGTTGCCAAGTCCATAGCTGCAGGCAAACGTAGAATGAAGAGGGTGGAATTAATAGGCCCTGAATGTATTTAAGTTAGCACTGGTCAAAGCTGTATCTTCTGTGTGCATTTATGATTTTTTTGTGTGTGTTTGAAATAATTGTGGTAGTTATAGAAAAGTCTTTAAAATGTGTATATTAATTAAAAAAAAAAAAAACTACTAAACCTAACAGTAACTTATATCTGGTAAGTAACTGAAGTTCCTTGTACCTTAAAAATCTATGCTTCCTGAAAAACAGTTTTCTAAGGGATGGTATTTTTTCCTTCTAAACAGTCAGTGTACTTTATGAACTTTTTATTATCCAACCAAATTTAAAAATTAGAGTGTGCTAACACTGGTAGTCTCATCTCTGTATAAACGTGTACCTGAGCTTTCTTCAAAGGAAGAGAAAAATAGCAGTGACTGTAGCACTTCATTCCACTCTGCTTCTTGTAATCTGCAACTGTCCTTTTTACTTTGTTAATTTAACACAGTGCTTGAATTAAATTGAAAGCTTACATTAATCTTTTTTTTGGACGTCCTGGCTTGAGCTTGATTTCAAGCAGGGCAAAGTAAATAGCTTCAGTGAGCATTCTGACTTGCTCATGTGAAACCAGTGGTCTGCTGACTGTAAAGCAAATCTCTGAATAAACACTGAAGTTCCTACCACTGTCTCATGTACCACAGCATGTATCTAGCATAGCTTTCTAACATGTTTAAACTCTCTTTTTTCTGTTGTCACCACATTATTTCATTGACTGTGCTCTATTGAAGTTCATTGCCGAATGTACCTTTAAAATTGTCGAAGGTTGTTGAACCTAACTGGAACTATAGGTTCAATCAATGACTATTTGTGTATAAAACAGCTAAAAGAAAGGGTATTTGTATTTAAAGAGCTGCATGTTATGAGAAATAAGCAATAGCTTTTGTAACTTTCATATTCACTGAGTGCATTCCTAACACATCGTCTGACTTACATATTTCCCCACTCCACATTAGGGACCATGTGCAAATTAAATAAATCTTGGGCTGATTAATTTAAAACACAGAACAGGGAGGGATTCTGTTGGACACTGCTCAACATAGGGGGGGAAGGAAACCAAGTTAAAGAAAACAGGACAGAATTACAGATTTTTGTTTAAATAGCAGACAAATTGTCCTAATGAGCCTCTTAAGCAGAGCTTGCATATAGGGTAGAGATTTAAGAGAATGGTATAGCTGATAAGGAAGTATGGCTAGTTAAGGAAATAATAAGCTTCAGACAAATACAGTAAAACAGCAAGAAAGAAATCAAGTTGATTTCTTAAGCTTCAGGAAAACCTGATGCAATATTTCAAATATTCCTTAAAAATCTTGTGCTTTGTGGTTCATGGCTATTTAATATACCAATACTTAGCTGTTGAAACTACACATCAGAAAGATGTAATTCTTCAGCAGATGAGTGTTCAGCTTTTTCTGGAAGCTATCTTTGGATTTGTCTTTCTGGTGACTCACAACCACACAGAATCACTAATCCAGGTTTTGTTTGCTTTTTGGTTTTAATCTTCAAGAGCTTTCTTTTTAGCACTCAAAAAACTATTTGGGAATGCAGCCAGTTGAGAAATATGTCCATTTCTCAACTCAGTCATCCTTGCCTCTCTTGAGGTTTGATAGTGCCTTTTCTTTAAAGGCATTATCTCTTGTTAAAACAGTAACAGAGTAGTCAACTTGGTATAGTGACAGTAATCAGAATTAGAATATTTGTACAGAAATTGGCAGAAAACACAGCTACAGTTTGATGAATAATACTGTCTGATAAACCACATTGTGAGCCTTGCACATGAACCTGCTTAAGGCTGACTGCTGTTATTTTAAGTGTCAGTGTTTTGTGAGCCTCTTGGCAGAACAGTTTTCCAGACAATGACAACCTGTAATGCTTGATCTTTGCACTTTCTTTTTTTCAGAGAGATTGTTGATAATACAGGAAAAGAAAATGGTATTGATCTAATAATGGGTGATAGGACCTACCACTTAATTGCTGAGTCTCCTGAGGATGCAAGGTATGAAATCTCTGTGCCAGTCTGACTAGCGCTTGTCATTCATTTTCCACTGTCACAAAACATTCAGGCTGTGTTAAACACGTTGCATTTAGCACTCTTGAAAGGCCTACTGGGAAAAAAAATCCCATGACTGAATATTAGTGGGAAGAGTTAGACTGCCAGTGAAAATTTTCCCAAAATGTGGCTGTTATCCATTTATTACTAGCAACTTTCTGAAACACAGTATGTCTGTAAAGAGGCAGCCATCAGCCATTGACGCTACTCTTGTACATTATCCCGCAGTGTTTTGCTGCATAGATTAAATCAGTATTAAGGATCCTGCAATTTGTCTGAAATAAAGTACTGTTCTTCAGGGTTGGGATCTCTTTGCCTAAGCAGAGCCTAAAATGTTTTCAGATAAAAATTGAAATGAGATGACTGGATTTTATGATGAAAGCATGTTCGTGAATAAGAAGAGCATGCAAGAGAGTTTTTCCCTTTCTACTTATTTAAGAAGGGTCTTACCTTTCTTGCTAAAGGATCCATATCAAACTGCAGGGGGAGCCTGGCAGGTGAGGAGCAAGCCTGACTTGTCAGATCAGTTTTAGTGCATTCTTAAAAGAAAATCCTACACTACAGTTCATGTGAGATAATAATATGCTTGCCCATAAAAATCAGGCATTTGAATAAAGTGAACTTAGTAACCAAAGCTTATTACCCACTGCCTTGCTGCCCCTAGGCCAGAATACAGAATGGCTATGTCAACATCACTTGAGCTACTTTTTTGTGAAGCCTTGAAAGTTGCTTCGTATTCTGTTCTTTTTAAAGGTACAATACCTACTTGTATCACAAGATCCCGAGTATAAATTTAGTAATGCTTACAGTGCAAAATCATTCTTCAGTTTTTAAGCATTCTTAAAATTACTCTTGAAACAAATTATGACCTTTCCAGCAGTTATTGTTAAGATTCTTGTGTGATTTGAGTTTATTTTAAAATGAAGGCCTAGTCTCTTTTATTAGGCTTGTGTACCTGCCTTAGGGACCAATGAGAAATCGTCAGCATAAAGACTTGTCTGTTGTCATGCATCTCTTTCATTTTCTTCTTAAACCTGGAGGAGTAGTGTATTTACCAGTGTATTTAATATTTTTTTCTCAATCATCCCAAAACTTTTTGATGAGGGAGGTGTGTAAGGATTTGCAAACGCTCTTAAGTCAAAGTCTTGTTAGTGTTTGGCATTATTTAAAGTACACATTTATTGGACTGTGATGGTTCTGAATCTATTATTGAAAAAAGTATTCTGTACATGGGCTAAATCATGATCTGAGGTTGTTTTTTGCTCAAATTAAGGGAAAAACCAAGAGAAACATGACCCACACACACCCTCCCAAATGAGGAATTACTTTTTTGAGCATGGAAATCTATTTGAGAAGTAATGCTTCAGTGGGCAACCATTACTGAGGGTTTATTGCCTTCAACCCCCTCGTCTGTTTTTAACCTGTTCTTGGGTTCTGGGACTCAGGTGAAAGACAAAGGAGGTCCTGTGAGGGAAGAAAGCAAAAGGAGAGTCAGATCTGCCTTTGTCTTTTGCCAAGTACCATGATTAATTCTTTTTCATTGTTTACACAAAGAGACATGAAATTATGAAAACTCTGAATTGTTCTTTTAAATCCAATAATAAATTATTACTAAATTAAGTCTTTCTCTGTTTTTAAATAGAAGATTGACATTAAAGTACATTTGCAATTCCTGAGTGCAAAAAAAAGAAAGCTGAATTTAATTTGTGGGAAATTTTTGGTAGCTGACATTTAGTTTTCTTCAGCTGATGATTCCTTTTCTGTAGATGACCCTTCCCTCATTTTGGAAGGGTTTTCAATGACCTGGTCTTCAATCCAGAAAAGTAAGTGCTAAGCAGAACCTCTCTGTGGTAACCTCTGAGTCTTAACAAAAGAATCAGAACTAAATATGTTTTCATCTTCTTTATTGTCAGTCATTATAAATCTTTTTTTTTCTTCATATGCCTTGGATTGTTTCTAATGAAAGAATAAGCTGTTAGAAAGAATTTAGGATATGGCAATGATGACGCTGTCTGACAGATTTACACAGGTTTTATCAAGCTCTTTTGTCAGTTTGGTTCCTAGATTATCTACAGTATGGGGAGCAGTTGGCTTCTGAATGCTAGAGTTAAGGAGGCAGCATTTTAGTGTCCTGGGTATAAATTCTATGGCTATAAGCAATTGCAGAAAAGACAGCTTTAAATTTAAATCCAGTAGTTTTGCATTTGTTTCCTCATCCTGGTGGTGGTGGAGGAACCTCTGCAGAAAAGTGAGTAGCCTGTTTTAAAGGCTGGGCTTTTCAGCCCTTTGAAAACTTGGCCCCAGGTGGTTTTCATTAGAATGGCAAATTCCTATCTCAAAGAATGGCATTCAGGAACCTGCCAAACAGGCCAAGCTCTGCCCTCAGATTTCAGTGGGATTGCTTAGAGCCCTTGAGCTTTATCATATATAAGTGCCAGAAGGGTAGAGATTTCCCAGAAGCAGAAGGTGTGGTTGGAATTAAATCTTGTAATTGCTGCTCAGCACTAGGGGCTGAGTACTGGAAACCTTTCTGCCACTTTTCCTGTTATGGATGTACACAAGGCCGCTGGAGTGGCACACATTAGCTCTGGTTCAACTTCACTGGTCCTTCCAGTAGCTGGATTTTCCAGTGTTCCACAAGGAACAAAAAAAATGTAGGCCTATTTGCTTGGAGGTTTTATTCTTTCCCCCTCTCAGATAACTTCATGGACTTGGGTGGTCTTTGTGGAAGTATCATTGTAAGAAACTATTACCAGCCACGCTATGAGTGCAGCAGAATTTATAATCTGAAGGTTGGGTTTCCCATTAAAGGCTTTGTGTGTAGCTAGAAATGTATTCTTTTTTTCCAGATGAAATATATGGAATGTGTTACAAATACTCTCTAAGCACTCAGATATTTCAGTGTGCTTACTGCCGGTTTTTCAGAGGTGCCACTTTTTGTAGAAGGTTTTTGTCTTGAGGAAGAAGGGTATGACATGAACTTGGATGGGAGATCTGGAGGGGCTTGCTTGAGCCCAGTATTACCTGAACTGACATAAAGCCTTGCTGCTTTTCTGCATGTTGACAAAGAGGAATCTTAAGCAATTTCAAAAACCTGAAGAACCTGCTAGAACTCTGCAGAACAAAGGTGACAGAAGGCTTGCTCAGGAGCATCATTTTACTTACACTGCTGCCTTTCTTTCCACAGCCAGTGGTTTAGTGTACTGAGTCAAGTTCATGCGTCCACAGAGCAAGAGATCCGAGAGATGCATGATGAGCAGGCAAATCCACAGAATGCTGTGGTAAGTCTAAATCTGAAGAACTTTTCAGAGCAAATAGTTTTAGAAAATAGGGGCACTGTGGTGGCCACAGCTTCTGAGAGTCACAGCCTATAGGACTCCTTATATGTGGTCATAGCTGTGACACTGGCTAGAGGCTCCATGCCTTTGGTCCTGCAGGTATGCAAGAAGAGTGTGACTTCTGATTCCTTACCCATCATTCACTTTGATGGAAAATTAGTATTATTTTAGAGGTGTTTTTTTATGGTCCAGCTCCCTTCCAAAACAGCATTTGTGTTTGAGTTTGAAGTTTTGCAAAGTTACAGTTAATGAGTAAAATAAAAACCCAAGAGTTGAAAATCTGAGATTTCTCTGGTCCTGCATATAAACTGCATTTATCATTCTGTACAACATACACTGGGAATAAGTGGAATACATTTGGAACCTAATATCAAGCAAGGGGAAATAAAAACTTCTGCTTAATGGTTTCAGAAGTTCTGAGAGGATGCCATTTACATTGGGATGGTACTTCTAGGTGAAACATTCAAACAGGTTTGGAAGCATACAAAAGTAAGAGCAGTTTTTGAGCTGCCTTCAGCTTAATTAGAGATAATCTTTTACTGGAACTATTTATCTGAGTCTCTTAGTTTTACTCTTAGCCGTTTTAATGCTTAAGAGAAATTGATACCCAAATCTACATTTCATTAAGCTGCTGCTCCTTTCACTCATCTCTGAAAAGTGTACTGTGAGTAATGTAATAGTAAATGTCTTTCTCCTTTTCTGGCTGGGTGTTTATAGGGTACGCTTGATGTAGGACTGATTGATTCTGTCTGTGCTGCTGACAATCCAGATAGGTAAGTCAGAACCATGACTTGTGACTTTCTCTTTCCCCTTTCTCTAGTCAAAATTGGATGCTTTATAATGTAATCTCTATATCTACTGACCAACCATGCATTAAAGTCATTCCTTATTGCTTCCCTTTTCATAGAATTAAACACCACATGTTAAAACATGGAATAGGAATCACAGAATCATAGAATCATAGACTGGTTTGGTTTGGGAGGGACCTTAAAGATCATCTAGTTCCAATCCCACTACCATGGTCAGAGGCATCTTGCACTAGACCAGGTTGCTCAAAGCTCCATCCAACCTGGCCTTGAACACTGCCAGGGATGGGGCAGCCACAGCTTCTTTGGGCACCCTGTGCCAGTGCCTCACCACCCTCATAGTGTGAAGAATTTTTTTCCTAATACCTAATCTAAATTTGGGGCTTCACTAACTTCCCTGACACTGCTTTGTATATGAGCTATTCAGTTACTAAAGTGATCCAAACATGAAAGGTTAAATATTTCTTTCATTTATGCAAGTAATGCTCCTGGAAAAAAAAGCATCTTATTTTTGAGTCCTTTAGCAATACAGTAGGCAGAAAAATCCATTTTAACATTTTTCTGTTCAGCTTCTCATGCAAGAATGTTGTATTCTATAGTGATGAGAATTATTTCCCAGAATAAAAATGTCTTGTAACAAAGAAGACAAGGCAGCATAAAAAATAACCTTCAGGATATTCTTAGTTCTTGACCTAGCCATAGTATTTTGGGGGATAAAAAGTAATCTAGGTTCAGTCAATGACTCTGTATATAAGGTTACTGGCTGTGAGGTGCTGTTAGTACAGTAGGAGTTCATACCAGTCTCCTCATTGCACATGTGTGAAACAGCTGGGTTTCAGTTACTGGCTTGTCCTTGGCCTTGATGCCACAAGTGACAGTGATTATAAGACAAGGTTTCCTAAACAATAAAACACAAATGTCCAGAGCTTTCAACATTTTAAGTTGGAATGGCATTTCTCCTGTAAACATTTTTCACACAGATTCTTTTTCTTGGGTTGCATTTGGTGGTGTTTGGTTTTTTTTATTTCTCTGAATCTAAATCAGTGATGGAAGGTTTTTCAACTAGGAAACTAATCTGACTGATATAGATTTTTATCTTGACACATGTAACCCACTAGTGGAAGCTCAAAGGAGAGAAACTGAGAAGAGAGCCCTGTGAACCTGTGTTCAGAACAAATCCCAAGAACAGGGCTTATGTAATTTTCCTAAACTGAGGAGAAGGGAGCCTGAAAGGTTGGCTTTTGTTGGTCATAATCTCCTAATAGTTTGATCTACCCTTGTTTACACCTTAGAGCATGGGGTAGCCTGGACTGCATCATTCCCATTTTCTGCATCTCACAGGTCTAAAAATCTGTGTGTTCCGTGATGAAAGAAAATAATGGTAAAGGGTTAAAGCAAGTGTTCGTAGCCTGAAGAACCTGCCTGTCTAATCCAGAGAACCATCAGCACAGTTCAGTTGGGCTAGTTCTTCATGCTTCAGTGAATCCTGGTGTAGGACTGGGTAAAAGCCAGACTCATTAAAAATAGATTATACTCTATGCAAATTGGGTTGCACTGCATTAAAAATAAAAGTAACTCTGTTCACATGCTGCTTCACTATAGACCTTTGTAAATTGTAGTTTGTTTTAGCTAATGTAGCTACTGAAGCAGACACTCTAAATAGGCCTGACCCTGAATTAGAGTTCTGATTCACATCCAAAGCTGGTTAAAGATTGGAGGGTTTTCTCACCGTAGATTTATTTTGAGATACAACAAGTTGAAATTTAGTGTAAACTTTCCCACCATTCAAAGCCCTGGCATTTTGGTGTGAATCCAACATAATTGAGTCTTTTCAAATGCCTTTTACTTTTTCTTTCTTTTTTTTTTTTTTAGGTTTAGTGGTGTTGAAATAAGTGCTTTAGAGGTAGACGGATTTTATCTGAAGAGAAAATGTAGACAATGGACAGTATTTGTGGTTATGATGAGTGAGGTATAAACAGCATGTATGTTGATTGTAAAGGCTTTTCAATCTTCTTTTACTTTCATAGACCAAATTCATTTGTGATCATCACTGCTAATCGTGTTCTTCACTGTAATGCTGACACTCCTGAAGAGATGCATCATTGGATAACCCTGCTCCAAAGGTCAAAGGGGGACACTAGAGTGGAGGGACAAGAATTCATTGTGAGGGGTAAGAACAGAGTGGAGCAGTAACAAAGTAAATAACATCTATTAAGGTTCAAAGAGATTGTTCACACAGTACAATCTGGATAATGTGCCAGCACAGGAGTGTTGGAACCTCATCTCCACGTACGGTGGAGTTTACTCACAAATTAATATAGCTGAAATTATACTCCTGTTGTGCCATGTAAGAAAACACTGTAATGATGATAAAAGCGTTTTTCTAGGTTGACAAAAGATTTTATTTTTTTTTTATAAAACTTTTAGCAACCTAATTTTGTGCAACTCTGTTTTAAAAACTGTGTGATTCAAATTGTGTCTTTACCAGGATGGCTACACAAGGAAGTAAAGAACAACCCGAAGATGTCTTCATTAAAACTAAAGAAGCGTTGGTTTGTTTTGACACACAATTCTTTGGACTACTACAAGAGTTCAGAGAAAAATGCTTTGAAATTGGGTACACTGGTTCTGAACAGCCTCTGCTCAGTGGTCCCGCCTGATGAAAAAATCTTCAAGGAGACAGGTAACTGCTCTTCTTCAAATATGCACTCAGATACCTTCTGTCCTACTACTTAGTCATGCAACAAACAGTGCATAAGAATGTTTTAAATGGATTATTATGGTTGCTGTTTGAACAAATAAGGTTCCTAGGTCACTGAAGCATTTTACATGTAATTCCTGGGAAAAACAGCAGTGATAATATGTACAGGAGTAAAATCTGTTCTTGCCCACATCCAAGTTGTCATAGACTGACACTGCTGCTGAGTTAGTGTGAACACTTGCGTTTACACATCAAAGACCTGAGGAAAGACAGGAGCAGCACTCTCCTCATATACTATTTTATGTGCTGAGGAACTATGAGGACTAACTTTGGTGGAACAAGTTATAGGGACATCTAGGGTAAGAGTCCTCTTTGTGCTAACCTCCATGCTGTACCTGACACAGCTCATTTTCAGAACTGGTTTTCAACTTGGAAGTGGCTATTTGCAAATAACAGGTGACTGTTGACAGTCCTATATAATCTCATTGGGGTCACTGACACTTCAAAGAGTTTTTCACTAGTGAAAGATGAAAAAGATCTTTAATTGCATCTGCTTCATAAAAAGCCCATACAGTGATGCAGAGGGAGAATTTGAACTGAAATGATCTTCCTACCATAGTTGTCACTTCACTGGTGTGAAATTAATGACTTTTTTAGAGAAGAAGTAGTTGATGCTTTATATCTGTTTGCATGTGTGCCACAGACTATGAAAGACTCACGTACAAAGCAAGACTGTCTCAGTTTTTCCTGTTACCGACAGGACTGGAGAAGTAGGGCCCACAAGCCACAAGTAGCTAACAGTATTCCATAGTGTTGTCTTATGGTCACTTTTGCTAAGATTACTGGATAAAACAGGAGGCTGCATCATGGTGGTTATACTCTGATGTTGCTCCTAGGCTTTTTTAAAGGAATACATTGCCTTTAACACTGCAGTATCTGTATTATGATACTTAAGTACTCGTGCAACTTCTTAGTCCCTGTAAAACTGCCAGCATGATGCACAATGTAGTACTTGGGGTCTAATGGGACTACAGTTTTTTTCAGATAGAATTTGGGGTATTTTTAAAGATATGGCTTCTATGTTTAATAATTGTTACTGTTGTGCTAGGATATTGGAATGTAACTGTATATGGACGCAAACATTGTTACCGCCTCTATACAAAATTGCTTAATGAGGCTACCCGCTGGTCAAGTGCCATCCAGAATGTAATTGACACAAAAGCGCCAATTGATACCCCAACTCAGCAACTTATTCAGGATATTAAGGTAGGCACAAACGGGAGGATGTGGGTTGGGAAAGAATGGTTGCTTAAATCCTTTTTATGTTGGCTTTGGCATGTTGGGCAATAAAGCAGAAAACTAAGTATTATTCGCATAGTGGCATGGCCTGAAATTGTGGAACCTGAATGTATTCACTGACCTGATAAAGGAATTTCTATCTAAAGAGTAAAAGAGCAAAGTATGAAGTGCAACTTGGAGGGCAAGAGGGGGAAATTTTTTCCATGAAAACAGTAACAAGTTTTACTGGTTTGTGTAACTTGACAGAGGTTGCTATACCTGGCAGTAGAGCATAGTGTGCAGGTTCATGAGTTAGCAGACCTGTTTGGCCATGTGACAGTGAGCAGCATACCAGGATGTGGACTAGACAGCTCTTGTGATTTATTTTTTGTTTATGGTTCTTCTGTGATAGTATGAGCTAAGCATCTCATGTCTCTGTGTGATGAGAAACATACTCAATTAACGCTCAATGCTTTATGGTCCTGTTGGAGATACTGCATGCATAGGCAGAGAATGTCCTGGAGATCTCTGCTAACGTTTAAGAGGGGAGAACTGCTACCAACCTTTTCCCTTAGAGTGCCACCTCTTCTCTCATGGAAAAGAAGTATCAAGTCCTAAATTCCAAGTCTACAAATGCTGTTCTTCAGATCAGTAGACAAATGTACGTGGGAGTTTACAGTTGATACATGGTAGTGGTCACACATCGATCAAGCTTGGCCAAAGAATAGAATTTAGATGTCAGAGTGGGTACATCAAGTTTACAACAGCAGTTTTTCTGGACTATTTTGTTATGGTAGCTACTGTAGATTCTAACTGAAAAGGCCAATTAGTTATGCTGGAGAAATATTTTTTTTTAATAAAACTTGAATACAGATGTTTTACTCCAGTATTTCATAACTTTAATTAAAAAATAATGTAAAATGAAAACACACTTAAAAAAAATTATGAAACTGTTAATGCTGGACACAAAATCCTACTTTGTCTCTTACCCCAATAGGAAAACTGCCTGAATGCTGATGTGGTTGAACAGATTTATAAGAGAAACCCTATTCTCCGTTACACTCATCACCCGTTGCACTCGCCATTACTGCCGCTGCCGTATGGGGACATCAATCTAAATTGTAAGTTTTTAAATCATAGAAACTCTTTGCCTTATAAAAGACTAAACCAGAGGATGGAATTTTTTTCTCAGTGGGTTATAGCAAAATAACAGTAAGCAAAATACATGTTTATAACAGAAATAGACAGATTTCCCTGTTCCCTGCTGGGAGGTAGAGAATAGCAGTTTGTCTAGCACAGATCAATGCACTTGAGGTATTCCTGCACAGGTGTTACAGAAAGTTGCTTTTGCTGCTGTAATATAAGTTTGTTACCCTCAGCAACCCAGCTAAGAAGACTGAATTTGAAAAGCCTGGCACTGAAATAAGCAGCTGAACCAAATTCATTCAGTGTCCTTGAATCGTACTCTCCTCAAATCATTGTTGCTTCCTACCTATGTTAGGGGCTGCAGCAGCCACAACTTTCAATTAACAAGTGTGAGTTTCATCAGTTGTGGTGCAAAGCGTTAATTATGGGAAACAACATTTGAGTGCACATTGTTTTAAAATGTAATGGTCCATTTACTCCCAAAACAGGTGTAATCATGTCTTCTAATATCCTTAGTTCAGTCGCTGATTTAGAAATCTGTTTTGAATGAATCATTCAGAGCTATTGATGGTTGTGATTTTGATGTCTTTAAATGAGTTTGCTTATCTTATTTTGTGACTGTATGTTAAAGAAAATATGACTTAAATCAGAAGTTTCATCCTTGAGATGAGGATAAGAGTTGATTAAAAGCTAAGTTATTCCAAGGAAGACTTCCTGGTAACTCAAGTGATATCCTTCTGCTCAAATGACAACAGAAACCTTTCCCTTCTCTTCCCCCTCCTCCTGTATGGCAAGGCACAATTCTGAACTTCTTGGCACTTCAGTAGGTTGTCCCACAGAGGAGTGTATCATGGTTGCACTTTATTCCCCATAGACAGGAACATCTAGCTCCCTCTGAGGTGGAAGTCCTGCCTAAATCTTTCCAATATGAAATGTAGCTCCACAGATGGACTGATGCTTAGTTATTGCCTTGACTCGCAGTTGAATTCTAGTTATTTTCTGTAATAGTATGTCAGGTTAGAAATTTCGTAACATGCATCTGTACTGTTCTGTGCTTTGATGGTTGGTAGACCTGAGTGATTCAGACATCAAAACAATCTATTCCATCTCTTGAACCCAAGAACTGCATGGTTCTTTTAAGTAGACTATGAAAGTTGTTAGCCCATGTTGAATAATCTGGAGTACAAAAACAATCATTGCCTTTTCCAGCACTCAAAAAGCAAGTGTCAGCACCATAGCAATGATCTAGTTTAGTAATATTGGTTGGGTTTAATTGAAATGCTACTGCTGTAGACAGGAGTGATGCCATGTATCTTTGTAACTTTCTGTAACACAGTCATGCTTTACTTCGCTTATGATCTGACTAGGTTTTCACTTTGTTGTGACAGTGAGAAAGGAATAGGCACTCTGAAGGAAGATTCTCCATTAAAAAACTCCAACCAAGCAAGATAGACTTTTTAAGTTATGTTGCTGAAAATGTCGAAGTGGGATTTCATTAAATTCAGAACAAATCTCAATAGCAAATTAACTCATAAAATGAGTATGCAGCATGCATTTGAAATGGAAAAGACCCATTCTAACATCCTGCATAATGAGGGTCACAGAACAGCATTAAGCAATTCCTATATTAAGCTTGAATGCTTTCTCTGCTGTATCTCAGACTAAACACCTTCCTCCCTAAATTTTTTTTTTTGTAGTGCTAAAAGACAAAGGCTACACAACTCTGCAAGATGAAGCCATCAAGATATTTAATTCTTTACAGCAGCTGGAGTCTATGTCTGATCCCATCCCCATAATCCAAGGTATCCTCCAAACAGGACATGATTTACGACCTCTTCGAGATGAGCTCTACTGTCAGCTCATCAAGCAGACCAATAAAGTGCCTAACCCTGGGAGCGTGGGGAACCTCTACAGTTGGCAAATACTCACCTGCATGAGTTGCACATTTCTGCCAAGTCGCAGCATCCTCAAATATCTGAAGTTCCATCTCAAAAGGTAAGAACTTTTGAATTCCTAAAGCAACAAAAGAAGTTTATTCACCACAACTTGTGAAGTGTTTACATACCTATCTTGAAGTGAGACTTGAAGATGCATTCACTTAGTGAACTAATTATGCCAAACAAAGAATCTAAAAAGAAGTTGTAGTAAATGCATGTAAGTAAATGTTAGTCCACTAATAACAAGCTGTTCTCAGTAATTTAAAAGCTTTGTCTGTATTTTTGGCAGAATATGGACTTTTTCAATCACTTTGCTAAATCTAATATTTTACAAATATTTGTAAAATGCTTGTATTGAAGATATGTCATTCAACCAAAGTAAAATCAGTGCAAAAATTTCACTTCATATAATATTGTTAAAATGAAAAAATCCAATATTGATTACTTTTTCAGTTTAATTCAGCTCACAAACTGGCCTCCTAGTTAAAAAAATGTAGCTGATACAACATTTATAGGTTGGTTTCAGTTTTGTAGTATTTCTGTAATACTGCAATAATCTTTTTATGCCTTGTAGATCATGAATCAGTGTACTTCCTCACAACAGTTAAACCCTAGTAGCTCTTGAGAATCTGGTATTTTATCACTGGCAGTATCATAGAAACACTGTACTGAAAGCCACCCAAATTCAACAGTTTTCAATAACTGAGTTCATTAAAATTGTGAGTACTAACAACTTAAATCTAATACTTATAATATTAACTGCTGAACAGTAAGGTCTAGAGAGAATCTTTAAGAAAATCAGGATAGAAATCAAGTATCCTAAGTGACACTACCACATAGTGAGGCAGTCAAGTATGTTTTATTGCTTTTTGGTGTAGTACCTGAGTGCAGTTTAGTCTTCATACAAAAACTGTTACTGACAAAAAGTGGAGTTGATTACAAGAAGATTTTCATAGTTTGTTTCCTGTCAAATCTGAGTCATTGCAAGATTCCTATAGCTAGTGACAAAAGTTCACTTTTTTCTTTCCATTAAGTTTGTAGAATGCTGAAATTATCTAAGTTATCCCACAGCACTTCACAAGTTAAAACATCTTCCTTGACAGTGGAGATAAACCTTTGACCATGTCAATAAAATAGCATACTGGATACAGAAGTACTTTCAGGAAAAACAAGCATTCCCAAAAAAGAAAACTTTATATTTCACAAACCGGCAGCTTAAAGTAGTTGCATTTGTCTCACAGGGTTCGTGACCAGTTTCCAGGAACTGAAATGGAGAAATATGCACATTTTACTTATGAATCTCTGAAGAAAACCAAATGCAGGGAGTTTGTACCATCGCGGGATGAAATAGAAGCTCTGATCAGCAGGCAGGAGATGACATCCACAGTTTATTGCCATGGTGGGGGCTCCTGTAAGATTACAATCAACTCGCACACTACAGCTGGAGAGGTGAGAGTGGTGACAGAACAGCTTTGACACAAAATCAGTGTGTCCCTTTACATACTCATTCTAGACAGCCATGTAGCATTAAACTTTGGAAACACTCGGGGCTTCTCTACCAGTCACTCCTTTCAGGGGAGGGGAGGGCTTACAGAGCTGTTCATCCGGTCCCCCAGTATGTTCTGAAGAAATCCCTGCTATATAAACTGTCTTTATTCTGCAGATAATTACCCAACTGTAGTTCCCTCTTAAAGGAAAAATTGCAGGAAAAACTAAGCAATTCAGTAGAAGCATTACTGGAATAACTTGAGTAGATACTAGTGCGTTTGAGAGTCAAGTTGCTTTCTAAAACTGGAACACTCTTGCTGGGTTGGTGAAATACAGGAGTTATATGAAGGAATCAACATTATTTAGGATAAAAATTAAAGTGGGATTTGACAGCAAGTAATACTGCTGATGAGAACAAGTTGCTAACATTTTTAGCCTAATGTAAAACCTAGCTCTGAATTTTCTTCTAACTGTCTTACTCTGTGGTGCTGCTTTTCCATGCTATGCTTTTTTTCATGTGCTGTTTTTCATTAGGTGGTTGAAAAGTTAATTCGTGGCTTGGCCATGGAGGATAGCAGAAACATGTTTGCTTTGTTTGAATACAATGGAACTACTGATAAAGCAATTGAAAGCAGAACCATCGTGGCAGATGTCTTGGCAAAGTTTGAAAAGTGAGTATGCCTCTGCTTCTCTCTCCACTCTAACAAGTAGCAATCAAATAAATTCAGCATTATTGACACTGGAAATTTTCCCTTTCTCTTACTTGTTTGTGATGGTGCAGCTGAATGACACACGTGGCCATTCCTGGAACAAAAGCATCTTTGTTTTTTTTCATGAAGGAATTAATGAGCCACCTATTTACTTGTGTTTGGTTTTTCTGTGTCTTGACACCAGTAGAGTGATATTTCTCATCACTATTTTATCCACATTTTCTTTTCTACTACTACAAATATTTCCACCATTACTAGCATTGTGGCTGCCCGGGCACTGGGAGAACTGAACTCTGGGCAGTCACTGCCATCCTTACTACCTATTATCTAACTTCACATAGAAGTCCCACAGTATGGCTCATATTTTTCTTACCAGTAAAACTTAAACCACCCGTAGGACTGCAGTAAGAAAATTTAATACAAGTCTAAATACCTGTTTGTCATACTTAACGTTACGTGCATGGTGATCGGCCCTCTTTATCTACATAATAATGGAGGGGGAAAGGAATGTCTGAATTGTTGTGCAATTACATTTTATAACAGGACTTAATAGTGTTGCTTTTATCAACACCTGACTGAGCCACAAATAAAAGTTTATTAAAAGAATTTGGGTTAGTAATAGTTGACTGAGAACTGAGTCAACATCTGTGAGTCCCTGATTTTCATGTAGACTCTAAATACACCCCACTACCACCACCTCAGATGACATCAGCCAGATACAACTGTGGAAAACACTTAGCTCCAGTCAGCAATACCAGATTGATAGCAGGTGTAACAAAGCAAAATTCAGCTGAATGCCTTGTTTAGATTCTTCAGGTGTCAATTTAGAAAGGAGCCTGATATCATAAATCTGATCTCTTTTTCTTCACACATCTGTGCAGGCTTGCTGCCACTGCTGAAGCTGGGGAGATGCACTGGAAGTTCTACTTCAAGCTCTACTGCTTCCTGGACACAGAAAATGTTCCAAAAGATAGCGTGGAATTTGCCTTTATGTTTGAGCAGGTAAAGAACAGAGGTTATACTTTGAGGCATTTTTAAGACGAGTAAAAAAGCAAGAGATCTAGGAAGCACAGAGAGAGTTTTGATTATGCTTCTATGTAAATGCACTACTATTCGAGCATCAAGTGCAAATAAAGTAGTTCAGTGGTCAAAATATGCTTATCCTGACACAAGTGAAACACATGAGTTACCTAGTGTTGCAATTTTTCTTCTCTACTACTTGTGAATTGCTTTGTGTATAGTGGTAAAAAATTGGATAACTGGGTCTAAGCCACATTAAAAAAATAAAATAATGCTTTTCATTTTGCTCTTATGGAGCCATTTTCTTAGGAAAGTGCAAGAAATAAAGTGAAAAATGTGTGGCAAGCAAATTAATTATTAGAGACCCATGTTGGCAGCTGTACAGAACTAATTGAATAATAGCTTTTTCTGTTTGAAATCAAAAGCTGATTTCATATATAGATAGGCACCACAGTAAAATAAATCAGTCCAGTCTCAGCAGTAACTGTAAAATTGCTAGGATTAGCAGAAATCCACTTAATGTGCTGCGCTGAGGATGAGGACATACTGTAAAACATAAGGGAAATTGATTTATAATGAAAATTGACTATATTAACAGTTCGATTTCTATTATATGAAGTCCTGTAGTTGCTCAGAAACTCTCACTGATGGCATTTATTACTGTTGATTGAACTTCCCCCTTTATATTATATTTCAAATACCTAAAAATTCTTCCAGTGCCCAGCTTCTTTCAGGTGGGCACTAGAAACAGATAGTGATTTCTGTGTAAGGCTATTTGCAATGCCAAGACACTGGTGTTCTGTTGGTGAGCAAGCCTGATGTGACCAAAAAATGACATATTCCAATTTTCATATGCATGAAGCCTTGTTCCCTTCCACAGGATCTTAAACATCTTGACTGTAATAGAGTATTCCTTCCTTGTTCACAGTTTGGCTTTCTGGCACCACATTTCATCATGAGTCTACCAAATGTCTTTTTCCAGAGCCTACTATAGTAGCTCAACCCAGAACTGCGTATTGTTGGCTGAAAGATCTGGGCAATTGATTGCATTAGTTTGGCCTTGAAACATTGCCATTCTGACTGGCTGTTTTTACATAGAGAGGAGTCAGCCAGTTAATGCCTTTTGTTTTGGGATGAAGTTCAAACAGCAAGAAGATCCATGAGAGCTCTGCATCGGATATTTTACATTACATGATTGGTTTAAGAGGCAAATTTAGATAGTTCTCTGTAAGCACATTCACTGAAGCAGTTTTCATGCAGCATTCTGTTCGGACTGGTGTTTAGCCAAATATTTTGTCTTCCCAAGACAATAGTATTTCAGTTATAAAGCATGGCACATTCAATCTCTACAATTAACATTATAGCAATAGCTTAAAGAGGTGACTTATTACATTCTGACACCAGTTCTCTTCTTTTTTCCTAATTGCCTGCTTTTGATGTCAGTCATCAACTTTTTTTCAGCCAATTAAGAAAGTTCCCTTTTGTTATCAGTTTCTGTAACCTCCATTATTTTAAAGTTTGAATCCTTTAACTCATGAGGCACCGAAGAAGAACTGGAAGATTTTCTTTCTCATTAAAATACTGTCCTTCCATTTCAACAAGATAGCTTTTTCTTCTGCATGTGTATAATCTCAGGTAAACTATCTTGTATGTTTAAAGGCACATTCTGTCTCTATCCTAAGCGTACACCTAAATGAACAAGCTCTTAATTAGATGTGATTATCTTTCTTTGTGTTGACTAAACTGCTTGCAATTCCTGCATCTCCAGACATGAGGGATGTTTCTTTCCTGTACTAGTATTATATGAAAAGAAATAAATAAATCCTAGCTGCTGCCCATTTCCAAAGATTTGAATGGGTGTGGAAGTCCTAGGATTTTAAAGCAACATCTTTGCTCAGAATCTCATCCCTGATGCTACAGACTACTATAACATGTAAATGTTTTACGAATTTTATCTGGGATTCATTTACTGCTTTCTCCTCAGTGAGGATTATTACAAAGCTGTCCCAGGGCTTTCCTTTTTTGGCTCAAAACATCAGTTTTCAGAGCCAGATCATTGACAGCAGTAAGTAAAACTAGATACCTATTTTTCTAATGTCCTTGAATGTAGATGGCTTCCTCCCAATCAGATGTTTAGATTTTTATTTTCTTGCCTTTACATTTTCTTCTTTCATTTTCTTTTTTTTTTTTTATAAGTAATTCGGGTGCTTTTATATATGTGAGTTCACCAGGGGCTGTACTAGCAACAGTAATTCCCATTTAGCAAGTTCCTCAATTACCTCACAGTTCTAGTAAACCCTGTTCAACACATTTGCCAAGGGAATCACTTTTGATTTATTTAATGGATCATTTATTTCAGAGCCTGGGTTTGCCTGGCAGTAAACAGACTTCCTATTTCTCTCAGTCCTTTCAAAGACTTGTTTGTACATAAAAAGCTACCTTTTCCCCCTTGATAGGCTCATGAAGCAGTGATTAGAGGACATTACCCTGCCCCTGAAGAAACTCTCCAGGTCCTTGCAGCTTTGCGTCTTCAGTACCTTCAGGGAGATTACACTCTGCATACCACTGTGCCAGAAATGGAGGAAGTCTATCCCTTGCAAAAGCTGAAGTCTCGCATTACACAGTCTACCAAAACATTTACTGCAGCAGAGAAGGCTGAGAAGAAACGAGCCAGCTTTCTTGAAGGAACATTGCGGAGGAGTTTTCGCAGTGGCTCTGTCAGCAAACAGAAGGTTGAGGAGGATCAGATGTTAGACATGTGGGTCAAAGAAGAAATCTCAGCTGCTAGGACTAGTATTATTGACAAATGGAAAAAACTCCAGAGGATGAACCAGGAGCAGGCTATGGCAAAGTATATGGCTTTGATTAAGGAATGGCCTGGCTATGGCTCAACGCTCTTTGATGTAGAGGTAAGACCTCCTGAACACTCGAACTACCGTTTATCCTGTATACATGATGATTTCATTACAAAGTAGTGAAACCATAAACATGGGATCACAATGCTCAGACAGCTGAGGTAAAAAAAAAATCAGATATTAAAACCATACACCCGCTAGCAGGCACTGTAACTATTTAAATCTACTAGTTGACCAGAAAATACAGAGGGACAGAATGCTAGTCTGATGGGTTGCAAACAAGTTTGAGAAGTGTAAAAGGCTGTGTTCACAGAGGGATAAGCAGTATGCACTTGTCAAAAAATTGTTACAGACAAGAATGTTCACAGTAAGGGTTGCGTGGCTCTCTCTGTTTCCTTTGCTGCTAACTTACATTTTCTCCTCTAGTGCAAAGAAGGGGGATTCCCGCAAGAGTTGTGGCTTGGAGTCAGTGCTGATGCAGTGTCTGTCTACAAGCGTGGGGAAGGAAGGCCTCTGGAGGTGTTCCAGTATGAACATATCTTGTCATTTGGTGCACCACTTGCCAACACCTACAAGATTGTGGTGGATGAAAGAGAACTGCTTTTTGAAACTAGTGAGGTAAGAGAAAGAAGGAATTTTGTTATTGTGGTCTTCCTGTTCTGATAGCCAGGCTACTTAGTAATTTAAGTAATTGCTCTAAATGTTACAGATCTGTTCAAGATCCCTGTAAAGCTAAAGGAAAGACACAATGAGATAGATAGAAGTGCTGAGTATTCTTGTTTAACTGCAAAAGGGTTTTGTTGAAAGATCAACCGTTTTATATCGTTATATATAAAGAAATTCATTCATATACTGTTCCCTTACTAAGAACTTTGCTCTTGGCAGGTGGTTGACATTGCAAAGCTGATGAAAGCTTACATCAGTATGATCGTGAAAAAACGCTACAGCACCTCTCGATCAGTGAGTAGTCATGGAAGTCAGGGCAGCTCCAGGTGAAAACAAAACCAGTTCTACTGTGCTCCAAACAGAACATATCACTGCTTGGCCTCAAAACGACCTGATGATAATGATCACGTCTGTTGACAAGCTCACAGAGAACCGGAGTTTCCACGGAAAATATCTTCAAACATTGTTTTAGAAAGACCACAGGGTGGGGATGGGTAAATCAGCTGAAATCATTACATACTAGAACTGCTGGCTCATTCAAAACTTTCCAAAGCGTTATTATCTTCAGTTGATGTAACAAATGCCTTAAGACTTGATCCACTGCGATACAAGCAGTAATAAGTGCCTTACAATATTAAACCCAACTTGTATTGACCTAAAATTGCTGATAAAAGTCAAGAGGAGGTTTGTTGGTTGGTTTTTTTTTTGACCTTTCAGAACACTGAAAACAAAGTTACATTCATCCATTCTGCACTAATCTACTGGCCTATACACATGTGGGAAGGGGAAGAAGAGCAAGGTATGTTTCTTGGAGAGCTGCTGGCAGCCTTCCTGATGGACACCAACATTTTGTTTCCCCTTGCTTCCATGGATGTGCACACTGTGCATGTGTATTTGAGCTGTCAGGAAAATTTGATTAATTTTATTCTGTATTTCAGAAGTCTTTTGAAGCAAAGGGAGTAAGTATGTGCAATGGTGTAAACAGTCCTTCTGTACATTTTAATAGTTCAGATTTATAGTTGTTACAATTGTATGGTTACTTTATAAGCAGTTTTATTAACAAATTCCAAAATTTTCATACATTGATTTTACTATTGCAAATATGTATTACCGTATAAGTAGCAGAAGTCTGCATTCTGTATCTGCTGTATTATAAAGAGAGATGTAGCTGAGAATATTTATAGACTACCTTAATACGGAAATTATCAGTTCAATATTCCATAATGTCAGCTTGAGTTTTTAATATTAATTTTTTTCTTTTAAAGACATCACCCTTTTATAATTCTGGCTGGACTTGCCAACCCAGACTGCCAAAGGTCAGAGTCCTTCACAGTTGACTAGAGAACGCAAAATTATGCAATACACCTGCTTTAATACAGAGTTCTCTATTTCACCTGGTTGCCTGATGAAGGTTCTTGACAGTACCATGTAAATAAATTGGGGAATATCAGCTAATAATAAGCTGATTTTGGACTTTTATTTTTGTACAGAAATACTGTAATATAAGGCAAAACTTTGATCAAAGGTATCTTTTGTCCACAGAAAAAAAAAGAAACCTGAAAAACCTTACTGTTTTTAAAAACCTCAGCCTTTAAAGAATCACTGAAAATAAAAAAAGTCCAGCAATAAAGAAAATATATGTGGTGTGCTATGTTTCCGCTTCATACTGAGTTGGACTTGAAACAAAGCTCTGATTGTGTTTGTTTTCTTAAGAGCAAAGCCAGGAACACAGTGTAGGCTACATGTGTGTATATATATGTTTTTGCTTGGAAAGTGCATGTGCTTTGAGTTGGATGGGGCAGGTTTCCTTGACCATGTGATATGTGTCCATTACACCAACAGGACAGAGGAAGCACTGATGAGCAATTCCACTCCACAAGGAATGTGCAAGTCAGGCCTTTGCTATTTGTGTAGCCCTGATGTAAGATGGCTTGTTTTTACTAGCCAGCCACAGCATGGTAGCGCAGCATGTGCTGCCTTTGCAAGTGTACGTAGCCTTTATAGAGAACAAGGCATACTGTGAGAAATCCTACACCCTCCTCCAACTGGCAGATCCTTTTAGTCATTCTATGACACCACCCCTCAGTCCTTAAAGGCTTGCTAAATAATACTACTAATTTAATGTTCTTACCCTCCCAGCAAAGGTAACTTAAGAAAGACAAAAAAAATGGGAGAGCTATAGCTCTGGTATGTATAGCTACACACACACTGAGTATCTGAGACTGTAATATTGCTGATTTTATCCATATGCTAGTTATTTAGAAAGAATTAAGCTGCTCTTAGCAAGGCATTCTTGGAATGACATAATTTATTCATTTCAGCCAGTGCAGCAAGAAGGTTCAGTTTTGTCCGTGTGCTGTTTGTAAACATGTTCAGAGAAGTCCCTAACACATCAACATTAATTGGTCAAAAAAACAGTTTAGAAGGTGACAGTCATCTTTAGGGTCACAAGCTGACACCATTTCTCCAATCCCAATTCATTTACCTCCTGACTGACTTCTGAATGCTGTCAGCCATTAGGAGGGATGTTTGCTCTTAGTCAACACACAGAAGTGCCTATCACTACATCTAAGAGTTTCTCTTCATTCATGCCACTTCTGCCAACCTGCCATGCAAATCTTAATTACTATTGTTGAGGCAAGTAAAGTATTTCATAATTGTCGATACAAGCAAGAATGCACAGTTTATAAAAACAAATACTGCATAGTAGATATATACGTGGTTTTGGAAGTGAGAACAGTGTTCCTTAAAGGATAAAATCTTTAAAAAATTGATTGAGGAGATGATCTATTCTTGCAAAGTATTTTGCTTCAGGAAAAGCTTATTCCAAGAATACATGAGATTTCTTGCTTGAGACAGATATTATCTCTGGCATATAGCATTTGAGTTTTTCTGAAGAGAGGAGAGGAACTTCTCACAGAATACATTTTTCCTTTTAGTCTTGTTCTGAAATAAATGTTTGTGAAGAACATTATAGAGGCTTACCACTACTTATAAAAGAAAGAGCAGGTCTGTACTTCTGGACAGGCCATAGTATTGCAACTGCTACACTCTCTGAGTGCATCAGAAATTATAGAGAACTGAGTAATAGTAGCTAAAGGGTTCTAGGAGAAAAACCCTGCCTTACTCAGTCCCTACAGAGAGAAGTGGAATTTTACTGCATGTTATGGTTTTCAGGATCTGACAATATCTTATTTTCTGAGAGAATGAAGAGCAGCATTTTCTGCTCCTCTGCCACTGGGGTGCTCCGCTTATGCAACCCTGCAACCTAGTGGTGGTGCAGCTGCCTGCCACCCATCCCTGTCTTCATTAATGGGACCAGGATGGGCCCCAACTGTGGTGCTGCCACTCACTCAGCTCCAGGAGATCTGCTACCTCCAGGCACTCACACTGACCTTGTCAAAACCCCTCTGGGAGCACACACTAGGTTCCCACACACTCAGACTGTGCCTGGTCTAATACAGCCATAGTGAGGAAAGCCCCAGGACCACACTGGCCAGACATGATGCTGTGAGAGCCAGGACTGGGCAGAAACTGTGCAGTCCAGCCTAGAAATGGAGTGGCAGCTGCAATGAAAATACAAAGGGATATTATCTTCTTAGCACGCCTTAAAGCTGGCCATGCCTCAATTCCACCTATGTCCTCAGGCTTCAGTCTAGCACTTTCCCTCTGCCTTCTAATACACATAGATCCCTTTGACAGGGTGCCAGAATTGTTAATAAACTCAATTACACAAGCTATGCTGAGGAAATTGCTTCACCCAAGAAGTGTTGCATCAGAAACCTAGGTTTCAAGCCCCACATTTCTGAGGCATGCAGCTGTAACAGGTACACGCAGGTTCACACCAGTACAAACACCTACCATAGACATGCCACACCATTGCAAGTCATGCTGGCCTAAGTCTATTTTACAGCACTTGGGCAGAACTATAGCAGCTGCTTCAATACTGACAGACTTTCTTGCAGGGCTTGCACACCAGATCATTTACAGCTCTGTGAAGTAAATACGGAAGGGTACAAACTAAAGTTGACAGCACTGATTTGAATATAATTCTGTGTGGTGGGAGCCCTAGAAACCCACTGCATTTCACTCCATCAGATGACAGAGGAATATTGCTACCAGCCGTGCTGTGATGCAGCCATGCCTTCACAAATACATACACGCAAAGGGCTGCAAGGTGGCTGCAGATTGTGGGGAGGTGCACTTGCAATTAGTTCATGGGCCATTCTATCCATCTACCCCTATTTCTTTCAAACGCCTAAGTTGTTGATGCCAGTTAAACTCGCATCACTAGCAAACATCTAATAAATTTTAATCTTTAAGGAATCCACTGAGAAAACTTTCCACAACACGTCACAAAAGACACAAGGCCTTTGGTGCAACATGTCAAAAACACAGACAGCAACAGCTACGAGAAGCAAGCAGAAGAGGGCAGCAGTGGTCCAAAGAAGTGAACTACACAGCGAGCTATTCCGTCCATAGCAGGATTTTACCTGGGCTTTAGCAGCAGACAACAGTCTGGGGTAGGAGAACAAAACAAAGGAGATGGGGATGGTACAGTGTTCTAAACACCTTACTGTTGCTTTGTAACAACAGTCTAAAACTCTTATCAACTGAAAGTACTTTACCTGTATCTCACAATGTCACTAGCCCTGTTCATAGCAACATCCTTTGAGATCTGCACAATAAAGATAAAACAGGAGGAAAAAGGACCAAATCTAATCAACTTACAAGATTCCAACTAGTTCTTGAAATTAGTACCCAAGCATATGATATTTTATTCTATGTTGTTACATGCTATTTCTCTTACTCCTATCCATAAGAGCATCCAGTCCTTCCTTTAGGATTATTCTACCTAGTTTTGCTTCATACACATCAAAACACTGTTCTTACAATTGTGTTGCTAATGAAAACGTTTAAAAGGATCTCAAATCCATCCCTAGTAACAAAATTATTAACCTTAGTGATTTATATGGTTACGGTCACTTAATAAAAATTAATAAAAGTTTTTGCCACCTTTCTACTATTTTTTTTAAGAATTCATTTATTCTGTATCTTAAAGCAGCAATTTTCAGACTTTTTAGATCACTTCCTTTTTTTCACTGTTTTTTTTTTTCCTTTGCTGCTAGTCATTCACACTCACCTTGGCAGCCCTGAATTACACTCCTGATACTTACCAACTGATCAACAATAAGATCACAAACATCCTTCCATCTCACTGTGTCAAAATTAAAATAAAAACCAGTAGAAGTTGATGAAATCCCATCTTCAAGATGTGTTTTCTCAATTATAGGGAAGGATCTTATGTGTACTCTGGGAAATTCCTATATAAAGGGACCTGTATCTGAAAGACACTTCCTTAACCTTTTTCATACATGCCCCCTCCTGAGAGCATATTTCCCCCTACATGCTACCACAGTCAGTTCCAGGCATGGAGCCACAATCCAGTTTTCTCTAGCTAGGCATTACCTTAGTCCCCACCCCCACTAGAAACTTGACAGTTTGCTAAACCCAACATTACACCTAACTGTCCTCTCCACAGATTACCAAGAATTTCTATCTGATACACTCAAGTGAAATTACCTTTTTGCTATTATCCCTTGCCAGAGCACGCTGATACATCCACTGCCCTCATCTAGCCTTAGCTGTGGAGACCACAGTTTGTAGCCCTCTCCCTGACAGCAGCTGGGAATGCAATTCTGGCTACTCACACAGCAAACATACTCTCCCCATGCTCAGCTGCTCAGTTTTGTGTCCCTCATGCTGCTTCCCACTTTGAGAGCCATGATCTCTTGAACTACAGCTTTTCAAGAAAGCACGGTGTCAAACATCAACTCCTGACAAATCACCCATGTTGCATACATCTAAAAACCAAGTTCATAAAGTCAATGTAATAATCAAATGCATATAATTACTTTCTTCTCCACAATAAATAGTTAAGGCATTGTATAGTTTTACCACAAGACTAATAGTTTTGTTTAGATCCCTCTCCCTACAAATAAAGCCAAAAAACTAATGTACAAATCTGCTGATACGCAGCAATTTTAATTCTTCCTTGCCAATGACACCTCGTGCATGAACTAACCTCTAAAACTTTACTTCTAGACAATTGCTGGGCTAAAAAAAGTTGCTGACCTGCATGCCCTCCTCTCAGATGGAGTTGACCAAAGAGTGGAGCTAAACCTATAAAGTCATTATTGACTCTCTACCATATATATTCAAGCAGATACAGCTATCTAAGAAATTATAGTAATTAGGTCAGGAATTAGATCCAATAAAAATCAATCACTGATATTCTACATGGCATGATTAAACAGACAAAAGAGTAACACAATTTGGTGTTGAACACCTATTGTATAAATTATTGTACAAATTTTTAATGAGATTGCTGTACAATAGTATTTCTGGGCTAAAAACAAATGGTTTAAGTGGTTTCTTAACTGGCTTGGCCATAGCTGTGGAGTTTGTCAACACACATTTTCTTCTCTAAATTCCTTTGTCTCAGGTCCTAAACAGGGATTAAGAAGCATAACCTATCAGTGAAGGAACAAAAAAATCACCAAACAGTAAGATTTGTTGATAAGTAGCAGCAACATTCATACAATTTTGTTACTTCTGTTATATTTTTCATTTTGTACCACCAGGTAGTTTGTATTGGGCTTGCATGACAAGGTTTTGGTAGCAATAGGGCTACAGAGGTGGATTCTGTGAGAAGCTTCCAGAAGCTTCCTCCATGTCCAACAAAGCCAATGCCAGCTGGCTCCAAGACAGACCCACTGCTGGCCAACGCCAAGACCACCAGTGACCGTGTTAGTGACTATGAGGTAACATATTCAAAAAGGGAAAAAGTTCTCCAGCAGGAGCAACAGCAGCCAAAGAGAGGAGTAAGAATATTGTGAGCAACAGCTTTGCAGACACCATGGAAGAGACCCATGGTGGAGCAATCTGTTCCTGAAGGATGCACCCATGGAAGGGACTCATGTTGAAGAAGTTGGAGGAGGACTGTCTCCTGTGGGAAGGACCCCACACTGGAGCAGGTGAAGAGTGTGAGGAGTCTTCCTCTGAGGATGAAGGAGTGGCAGAGATATGCGATGAACTGATCACAACCCCCACAACTGTGGGGGAGGAGGTAAAGTCATGAGTGAAGAAGGGAAGGATGGAGGAAGGTGTTCTAAGATTTGGTTTTATTTCTCATGCTCCTCTGATTTGATTAGTAATAAATTAATTTCCACAAGTCAGGTCTGTTTTGCCCATGACAGCAGTTGGTGAGTGGTATGTCCCTGTGTTCACTCAACTCACAAGCCTTTAACATTTTTTTTCTCCCCTGTCCAGTTGAGGAAGGGAGTGATAAAGCAGCTCTGGTGAGCATTCCCACCAAAACAAGGTGGTTTTGTTTTTTGGGGGGGTTGGGGGTCTTGGGGGAGTTTTCTATTGTGTTCTTTTTTTGTTTGTTTGTTTTGTTCTTGTTTGTTTGTTTGTTTTGTTCTTTTTTTTTTTTTTAAGAAAAAGGGTGAAAGAGAAATCATAGCATTTTGAGCCTGGAATCATAGAATAGTTTGGGTTGGAAAGGACCTTAAGATCATGTAGTTCCCAACCCCCCTGTCATGGGCAGGGACATCTCACACTAAACCATAACACCCAAGGTTTCATCTAACCTGGCCTTGAACACTGCCAGGGATGGAGCATTCACAATTTCCCTGAGCAACCCATTCCAGTACTTCACCACCCTCACAGGAAAAAATTTCTTCCTTATATCCAATCTAAACTTCCCCTGTTTAAGGTTTAACCCATTACCCCTTGTCCTGTCACTACAGTCCCTAGTGAAGAGTCCATCCCCAGCATCCCTGTAGGCCCCCTTCAGATGCTATGAGGTCTCCATGCAACCTTCTCTTCTCCAGGCTGAACAGCCCCAACTTTCTCAGCCTGTCTTCATATGGGAGGTGCTCCAGTCCCCTGATTGTCCTCGTGGCCTCCTCTGGACTTGTTCCAACAGTTCCATGTCCTTTTTATGTTGAGGACACCAGAACTGCACACAATACTCCAAGTGAGGTCTCATGAGAAGAGTAGGGGGGCAGGATCACCTCCTTCAACCTGCTGGTCATGCTCCTTTTGATGCAGCCCAGAATACGGTTGGCAAATCCTCAATTGAATTCAGCAATGTCGCTCTATGCCTACATCAGAATTTTCAAACATGTTTCAGAAGCATTAGAATGCTTTGATAATCATAAGCTTCTTTGATACAACCATTTACAAAGCTTTCTCCTCAGTTTTCATCCATCATTTACTCTGACACCAGAAGCGCAGTCCCTAACCTAAATTGGGCATTACAGCTCACACATGCAACTGTGCACTGGGTGTTAGTCCTAGTTTTTCCCAGCACAAACTCACAAACTGCACATAAACCTTCTAAATTCTGGGAGGCAAAACATCAAAATGAAGAAATATCAAAGACAGACAACATATTTCCTACTATTTTTTTCTGAAAAAGACATCTAAATTTTCAACAGCTGGGAGTGAATCATCCATCTCTTCTTTCACACTGATGTTTATACCAGAGTGCTTTCAGTAAGCTCGTTTATATAAACCCAGTCCAAGAACTATCAACAGTGTAAAGAGGAAAGAGAGCTCACATCCATCAGTACTTGAAGCTTTTTTTTTTTTTTTGCCATTAGCTAAATTACAAAACCTATTCTGGAAGAACTTTTCTCTAATTTCTGTTCATATCCTTCACAATATAGTCCAGGAAAGCAGAGGCCGGTAATCTAGAATGGATGGAAGTTTAACCAAAATCTGAAAGAGTTCCCATATCTGTAATCTATCCTGCTCACTGAAATCCCACCTCATTCTCCCCTCCCAGATTCCATCTCCCTTTTTCTGTGAACTCCTGTGACTGGGAGTACAGCACAGAGTATAAACTATGGGGGAGTGAGCACACAATTGTCCTCAAATGTTTTGGTTGGTTGGTTGGTTGGTTGTTCTTTTAAGTGTAATATTGGTAAGGAAGGATCGCCTGAAACCTGCCATGGTTATAATCCTTAGGAACATAGGATTTTATTGCTATTTTCTACTGCTGGTTAAACCAAAATTTAAACTTTTTAACCACAGTGTCCTTTCTGGGGCTAAGTATTTCATGGTCACTTCAAAAGTGCGTAAGGAACACCTGACTTCACGCTTACCTAGTAACTGTTCGGAGTCAGCTGGACTGAGATGCTGGACAGGACAGTCCATGTGACTGAAGTAACTGAATGCTAGCAAGGGAAAGCAATCTGCCGCTGGCTAAGCTGGGGGTGGTTTTGGCAAATTACGAACAGTGTTCACTAGAACACCAGCTTGGCACAGGTAACACAGCACCCTACAGTGGTCTGAAAAAAGAGAAGTGTAAGTACAGGAAAAACTCCCTCATTTGTACTCCTTTTGCTACCCCTTTTTCCTTGTGAGAAGATGCTGTTTTTACTGATAAGATTCCCTGAACTCCCACTCCCAAAACCAGGGAATCGGTACCTGCAGGAAGCCACTGCACTCACCCTAGAAAACCATCACATGCTCAAGTGACAACAGGAGTGCTCAGTAACCATAAGCAATCACCAGCACACGTATGAGGCATCTGCCTGTTTTCCAGCATGGTGACAACGCCCTGTTTTGACCATCTTTTTAAGGCAGTTTTTATTCATCAACACAAAACCAAAGCAAAACAACAAAGTGCTTCTCCAGTCTTGCTGCAACTATTTTCTATAGCCTTTCTTTTCTATCAGTGTGTTTGAGTTGCTTCAGCGAGCCTCTCTTTCCTTTTGTTCTCAGACCTTTGAAGACAATATTTAATCACTTTTTAGCCGGGCTTATTATTCTGCCTGGTTGCTAGACGGAAGAGCACAGTAGTACAACAAATTAGTATAAAACTAAGATGTCCTTCAGAAAAGTCTTAAATGATTATGTAGTGCCCTGTATGTTTCCTCTCAGGTGCAATTCATACATTGCACAGAGCAGGTGGAATCAGGGAAGTAACTTAACTCCTTCCTAAGGTCATTTGATCAAAACACAGAGCAGATTTGCAATCCACAGTCAAC
Source organism: Melopsittacus undulatus (assembly GCF_012275295.1). Lineage (NCBI taxonomy): Eukaryota > Metazoa > Chordata > Aves > Psittaciformes > Psittaculidae > Melopsittacus > Melopsittacus undulatus. The sequence goes on along the minus strand of NC_047527.1, from coordinate 76,288,572 downwards.
ACTGCAATTTAGTTAATTTTGTGATCTTACTTTGTCTTCTTTTACCTCAGAGAAAACAAGGCATGTTGACCTTCAAGTAGTATCAAATGAGTATCACTCCTGTTCCCATAAAAAACCCAAGCTAACGGGGTCCTCAGTTAAGCTAGGAACAGATGTTAACTTCCAACCCAAAATTATTCTTCTGGTTTTGTTACTTTGCTCTTACACTAAAATTATTTAAATTCATGCAGTTTACACTGAGACACGCTCTTTGACTCCAGTTTTGGCTGTGCTCAGCAGCGGAACGGGTGAGCACCATTTCTCACCAGGCAAGCTCTCAGAACTCTGTTCCCCAATACTCACATTAGCTATTACACCCACCACCACTTTAGAGGGAAGTGTTAAACTCCCACCTTGACCCTGAGGCTGGCCAGGAATGTGGTAGTGAAGATGACAGGACAAGACAGTATGGATTTTCAAGCATGTTTCTTGGATACTTAAGATACAGATGGAATGCATGAAACTCCTGTAGCCTCATTAACGGTCTCAGAAGTTCCTAGCGCTGTGACAGCAACAATTCCTTGCTTTTTAGGATTTTGGAGGCTGCTGCTTGGCTGTGGTATATACACAAGGAAGAGATGAAGAAGGGACCTCAGTAGTAACATCTTCTGGCAGGTTTCACCCCACACCATCTCCCAGACCAACAAATCGGCTGGCTTCCCAGCTTTCCCCAAGAGGGAACCAAACCCCCAACACCATTCCCTGGTCACTTGTGCAACCTGGGCAAAAGCCCCACGCACCAGAAGGCACAGATAGTTGGAGCACCTGCTCCACACATAAGCCCACCACCTGCCATTCCAAGGGCCCTACAGGTGGGAAGGGAACACGAGGCATGCGGGTTGTGCGTGCGATGTGTGCGTGCGGGTATTGTGGAGGGTGGTGCTGTACAGGGGGCGTGAGGGGAGTGTGTGTGGTGGAGTCATGAGGGTTGCATGATGATTATTAGAGGGATGTTGTAGGGAACGCGTGCTGGGGGGAGTGTGAGGGGGTTGTGCGTGGAGGGTGTGTGAGTGGGAGTTAGGGGACATGTGTAGGGGGGTGTGTGTGAGGAGGAGTTAGGGGACATGTGTAGGGGGGTGTGTGTGTGAGGGGGAGTTAGGGGACATGTGTAGGGGGGTGTGTGTGTGAGGGGGAGTTAGGGGACATGTGTAGGGGGGTGTGTGTGTGAGGGGGAGTTAGGGGACGTGTAGGGGGGAGTGTGTGTGAGGGGGAGTTAGGGGACATGTGTGGGGGGAGTGTGAGGGGGAGTTAGGGGACATGTGTAGGGGGGTGTGTGTGTGAGGGGGAGTTAGGGGACATGTGTGGGGGGAGTGTGTGTGAGGGGGAGTTAGGGGACGTGTGGGGGTGTGTGTGTGAGGGGGAGTTAGGGGACATGTGAGTGGGGTGTGTGTGTGAGGCGGAGTTAGGGGACGTGCAGGGGGGAGTGTGTGTGAGGGGGAGTTAGGGGACATGTGTAGGGGGAGTGTGTGAGGGGGAGTTAGGGGACATGTGTAGGGGGAGTGTGTGTGAGGGGGGAGTGTGTGTGAGACGGGGCAGGGGCCGCGGCGGGGCTAAGGGCGGCGCTGCCTCTCCGGACGCGCACCCGGACAACTGCCCGCGGCCCCCGCACGCACGCACGCCGCTACCCGTGTTCACCAAGCACCGCCCCCCGGCACCTGCCACGCGCAGGCGCAGCCCCTCGCGGCACCTGCCGGGAGAGCAACCTCCCGGTGCGCGGGACGCGGCCGTTAACGGCGGCGCTGCGGGCCCCGCCCCCCCGGCAGCGCGCCCCGCCCTCAACCCCGCCCCAGCCCCGCCCGGCCCAGCGGAGCCAGGCGGCCGCCGCCACCGAGCCATGGCTAGCACGCAGCTTCCCGGTGCGGAGCCGGAGTCGGGAGGGGAGCGTGGTGGCAGCGGGCAGGAGCGGACGGAGGCTATCGAGGAGCGAGATGCGGCAGCACAGGATACGGAGCCTGCCGAGCTGTCAGGCGGGGCCGCGGCTCTGCTGGGGGACACGGGTCTGGCTGTGGGCTGCTGCATCGCGGCGGTGCTGAGCTGGGAGCGTCCCCTCCATAGCCTGGGCGGCTTCGTCTGCGCCAACCTGCTCTTCTGGTGAGCGATACCGGACGCGGTGGGGAGCGGGGTCGGGATCAGAAACCCCCCTCCAGGGAGAGGGAAGCCCCAGCCCGACCTCCCACCGCTGCCCCGCCAGCTGACGGGCGCCTCCCCACCTTTTATCACTCCTCTGCCCTGCGCTCGTCCTCCGGGAGGATTGTTTACCCCCACGGCTTCTACTGTCCTGGGCCTTTGAGGGGAGCTGACCCACTGGCCCTGCGCTTCCACGGGGGAGGTCTGGCGTTCCTCTTCACCTGCGCCATCTCTCCCCTGCGCCCAGCAGCTGCGCTGGGGCACGATGTAGTCCTTGGGTTGTGTGCATCTGCGTTACCAGGTTCTTGTGTGCCTCCTTTTTGCTCTCCCCTTTCTCTCACCCTATTTCTTACAGCAGCAAGGAGCCCCAGAGGAAGGCTGACCTGGGCGGCTGTGGCACGCCCTGATGAGAAGTTGCTTTTCTTGCAGCTGAGATGAGCGATGGGCCTTCGTTTCTGTGCGGAGTTTTGAAACCTGAAATTAGGCCTCGAGCCGTAGTCAGCGCTGTGTTGCTGCCGTGGTCCATTACCTCAGAGTTTATTAAGGGTGTGCGTGCTTTTCCACATTGGTGGCCTAGTTAGTGGGGACAGCGGGAATGCTGCTGCAGTGCACCAGTTCTCTTTTTCGACCAAGCTTTTTCTAGTCGGATAGTTTTGTTGAATAAACCCCAGAAATTAGTCTAGGGAAGTTTTTGTTGCACTTGTAGCAGCTATTGTTTCTTTTTATAAAAAGAAAAAAAAGTCTTTCTGTGTGAAACTTCTTCAGGACTTTCCCCTGATCTTATGTGTTGATGATGCCTATGATTTTTGTTTTCTGATATAAAATGTTACTGTATGCCTGCTTGCAAAGAGGTGGATTAATTGCAAATTCCCGTTAGTTCTCTATAACTCTTAACAGTGTGATGTTTAAACATGAGATCCCAGTCATGGAAAGAGAACTTTCTGAAGCTTTGCATTGCACAAGAAAATATCTCTATGCAAATATTTTCAAAATCATTTTATCCCCTGTAATCCCAGGAGCAGTGTGTGTGATGTCTAATTTAGGTTGACTTTTATTATCCACTTTGCTCTTAGGTATCCATCTTAAATCCTTTCATTGAGAAAGTTACATGGTGTTGCTCTCATTTTTTTGCATGCGTTAGAGATCATCTGTTCTTTCAACAGTTTGGAGGAGTCATGCTTTATGTTTCTTTGCCCCATGGCTCAGATAAAATTTTCAGGGATAGTGTTTAACAGAATACATTTCTGCACCACTAAGAAGATTAGCTGATTATATAGATATATATGTATACCTGCAGTGATAGCTGCTGGGAAAGCAGGAAGTTTGCAGTACTGGTGCCAGGGAGTTTTGACAGTTAAAAGACTAACCAGGACATATGTAGAAACAGGTATGGTGGCCAGCTTTGTGACTGAAGAACAAAAGGAAAGATCTTGTTGGCAAACCTATGAAATCTGACACTTTGAAAATGAAACAGTTGTTTAAATCTAGTTTTGTGTTTTCCTGCTTTGGTGCTGGCATCATAAGCATTTGCAGCACAGTGTGTTTGCTGCTTCTCCTTTCTCATTTGAAATCCAGCTGCTCAGCCTGGTTTGTGATGACTCAGTCACTGCTGCTTCAGGACTGTGAACTGCTGCCTGTGAAGTCTCTCAAACGTGGCTTTGTGCTGGCTGGAGTCTAAGCTGAAGAAACATTACCCAGTTACTGCTTCATATCCCTCATCTTTCTTTGTTGTGTGTCTACAAGTATCCCTGTCCCCGTACAGAGGTGGAGTCACTCCATGTCTGTAGGGCTTCTTATCTCTGTTTTTCTCAATGTTGAGGTCTGTACTGAATGAGAGGAGAAGTCTCTCCTGAGATCAGCAGTAGTGCTGGTGGATGAGGGAGGAGGTGAAGTTTTAATAGTTTTCTAGATGTTGGGAGTTTGTTGGGAAAATAGTGATAGTTCTTTCCTCCTATCCCTTTAATTTTGGTGGGAGTGTGTTTTCCCTCATGGTTAGTTTAGTTCTTCTATATGTGCTGTTCAAAACACTAAAAACACTTTGTGTGTAAACTGTTGCAGTAGGAGCTGCTGAGGGTCAACTGTTTCTCCAGTGTCACAAAATCCTCTGGGCTTTGTGATTTGGGTTTTTTGTTTGCTTGGGTTTGTTCGGTTGGTTTTTGTTTTGTTTTGGTTTGGTTTTGGTTTTTGTTTGTTTGGTTTTTAATATTCAATTGTAACCTCTTCTTAAAAATCATTTAACCATGTTACTGTATATAAATACATTTTTCATGTTTAGTACTGAAATCGTATTCTTGTAGGTACAAGAAATTTACTAATTTAATTTCATTGTTTCCTTCATATTTTTAATATTCCTAAAAAATCATCGTGGACTATTTAACAAGACTTAAAGTAGCTAGTTCTTGATCAGGACCTTTTTAGACTAGGCAGTACTGCACCAGTTTTCACTTCCCTTTGATTTCTAACATAAAGGCTGCACTGAAGTTCAGACTCTGCAAAAGCTGACACCATGTGCTTTACTTGACTGTTTTGATTGACTGTATCAAATATTAATTATCATACAATTTAGATTTTATATATACTGGCATTGTCAGTGAACTAACATTCCATAAAATTTTATGGAAACAAGGCTGGCAGTTAAAGGGGAAAAAAAATCTGTTACTGGAGAAGTATTTTTCACTTACACTTCTATTATTTAATCACCATGAGCAGTTTTAACCCACTCCACTCCAAATGATCCCAAATGAAAATCTTTAAAATTACCAAGGGTTAAATATATATCATTTAGCACCTAAGCATTTGAAGTGTGATATGGGTACTAGCATTCTGCTGTAGGTAGCTTACAAACTGAAGTCAAAATACCACATGAGAAAAACATTCTTTTCCCCCCTCCCCCCAGCATTTTACATGTGTAATACTAAAAAAGTGAATAATTTCCCTAAGAGCAGAGAAACTCTGCACTAATCCTGTATTTTAAGCTAGTATTCCAGCCTAATTATTGCCTTGTGTTTGTGTATAGGGAGGAGGGAATAGTGGCAGCTTTTCATTTTGTTCTCCCAGTCTGTCATCTTGAATATTTCTATGAGTTCAAGAGGACAAGTTTATTTTTAGGAATTCCATGATGTTATGTCTTTTGTCTTTGCAGATATTTGTTTCAAAGACATGTTATATTTGCAGGTAGATGTTTCAAACGTAATACATTAATGTGTCTTGCAAGGTCATCCATAGATGCATCAGTTGCATCTATTCACCAGTTTCCAAATGACTGATTTCCATAGGGTTTCTTGGGAAGAGAGGGAGTGGAAAGGCTAAGATGTAATAGACCTTTTCTCTGTTTCTGTCTCCTTGTGGAACAAATTTATTGCATTACTCTGTTTGCTGTTTTCATTGCTAGCCCAAGTCAGAATTTTTCTTTAAGATTTTTACATGCTTTTTGATATACAAATTTCTATGGTCCTGCAGGTGTGTTGTTAACAGTGTGCCAGTACTGGATGAAAAGATTAACTGATCAGCTCTGGAATACTAGTCTCGTTCCTTGATTTAAACAGTATGCTTAGACAGTATGGTATGCTCTCCAAATATACCATTAAAAACGGTGTGTTTTGTCACTATCTATGCTCAGATTTGTTTCTTTTTTGCTTGGTCTCAGACCTAATGAATATTTTCATTGTATGAGAGAATAAATCAAGAGTTTCTTAGTGACAACTTGCAGAATTTTGGCTGAGATTGGTTTACAGGAATGAAAATTGACATTGTTTAAGAGCCAGATAGTGTTACATAAAAACCTGGACAGTTTACAGCATTTTCTAACCAGTAAGATGAAAACAGGATCAATCAGAAAATAAAACAAATAGGATAATTGAGGAACTGAGGGAAAGCAATCATTACTGAACAATTTAGGACCAAACACAGGTTGACAACTCTGGAAAATAGAAATGCTGAACAGAGGAGAACAAGCAAATAGCAGCCTGGCTTGGGCTTACTCTGTTTTGCTGATTTTCTGTCTAAAGCATGTTGTCTTAATTTCTTCATGTATTAATTCAAAATAATGAGACCTTTCAAATAGTAAGTAGAATTTTAAGAACAATAGAAGTTTTAGGTGAATATGCTATGCTCTGTGGTAGATGTTACATGACTAATGAGAGCATTAAAGCAAATGAGATTTAGAGCAGCATGGCAGAGGTGGACTGTTTAACATCAAACTGCTGCCACTGTATGAGAAAATGGGATTAAGATTTCTTCTGTACTTTGCCAGAGCATAGGTTAATTAAGGTCATCTGGTTATGTTTCTGCAAGAATAAAGGAAGACACATTATTTGATGTTATGTGTTTAATGCAAAATAATTTTGACTTTCATGGAAATACCATCCTATTTTCACTGATCTAACTGGAGCATTTGATGTCTTGGTATACTCAGAAGTTATGTAGTTTAGGTCATTTAACCTTTCTTCACAATTTTTCATTTAATATGCTCATCTGAATTCAATGAGTTGTAGCAAATCTGATCCACAAGCCACAGATATTGAACCATGATTCTAACCGCTGCATTCCCCAAGAGGTTTCCATGCAAACAGCGTGAGATAATTTTGCAATGACATTTTATTATTGACTTGATTCTATTTCCCAGACCACCGATATACTTCCAAATTTCTGAGCTTGTAAGCAAATTTCTCTTTGGTGATCAAATACAAAGCATTTAAAAACTCTTAGTAGTTTTGCTTGGACAATTGTACTATTTTCATTTTTATTTAGACTTGTAAGTTTAAAATACTGTTTCTTTAAGTTGGGGTAGAGAGAATAAACAATTTGAATTGGTGTCCTATGTGGTACTAACTTTAGTTAGAATAGTCCAGATGCCTTGGCCTTTTGCCCTGCAGCCTGCACACAGACCTCCAAGAGAACTACCACCTCTGCAGTTGACTGTCAAAGTAATAGTAGTTTAATTTTGTGGAAATCTGTTTCTTAATGCAAGAGATTTATTTATTATTCCAAATTATTTATTCCTAATAAGTTCTAGAAGGTTTTCTAAAGAACCGCTCATGTTTGATTTGATCTGTGCTTTCTGGCTGAATAAATGTGATCCTAATCTTTTGAATAAAACCTGACAAATAAACTTCTTGAATAAAAGGTGGATGATTGAATTGTCTTTGTCTTAACAAAGAAAGAATTAAAGATAATACTGCAAGATTTAGAATAATAGTCATGCCTCTTCTGTTTTTGTTTTTTTATTTTTATGTATTTAATGATAGGGTTGTTAGTCTTCTGGGCACTATCCAATGCAAAACTCCTTGCTAGTCAGCATATAAATCATATGTCAGCCACTTTCTGGTTCTTCGTTCCATTCTGCTTGAAATATTTTATTAAAAATCTGAGATAATCCTATATTCTTGAATGGCATTCTTACTTGGAAAAATCTTTAAGTGGAAAAGATGTTTTCTTCCTAGATTATGTCTGTACAGAAGCTTACACTTTTCTCCACTAAACTAAAAGTGACTTTAAACATTTTTCAATGTATGTATTTTAAGAAGCATTCTATTTCAGTATTCCGATATCTTCAGCTAAACAGATATATAGCTGTTTGAGTTCAAGCTGACAGGCACCCAGAGTGGTGGTGTGCATAGTGTGAAGCTGGATTAACATAAGATGTAGAGTGAATGTTTCTGAAATCAATTTCTTCAACATTTTTTTTTCTTTTTGTAGGGGTGAGGAGGTTTGTTAGACAGAATTTATAAAGTCTTTGTTTATTCTAAAATTTGTGACATCCAATATGTAAATATATTTTGTTACATGTAATATGTTTTCCTCTCTGCGACAGGGAATCAGCTTACAACAGTTTTTGTATAATGTTCAGATATGCAAATAGACAATTAAATATCATATAAACATAGTAAGTCTCTCAAATTCTATTCTATAAATAGGTTCTGTAAAAAAAGCCTGCATAACTTATTCTGTCTTAAGTAGGTATTTACGCTTTTTCTGCAGGGATGGGGAAACGATTTTTGCACTGTAATTCTTGAATGCATATGCTGATACCTTGGCTCAGACCAAGATGTACTGAAGGAACAACAGGATAAATACTGAATTACTGACTTTTGGACTGAAGATGTGTTGAATGCTTGAGCATTTGGATTTTAATACTTGCATATAACTGCATTTTGATATGTACATAAGCTTAATATGAAAAATCATTTACATCTGAAACCAGTTCACATAATTGTTAATTCATGTTTAATAGGTGTAAAAAGCAGGTTTTACAAATCTGCTTTGGCGTGTTTTTTCAGTTAGAGTCAAGGTGCTATGTTACCTTTAAATAAAATACAGTAGAATTTAATATATATTATTGCTTCTTGATTCACAAGAAGGGAAACTACATGATTGAGCCAGTAATAAGAACACAAGCTTTTTGATACTGTCTCGCAGTGTATTTCATCTGTGTTCTTGAGGAAGTGCATTTAATGCTTAATTTAGAATAAAACTAACCCTCCTCCCTTTCCCCAGACTTCTTGCTTGAGATGGGCATCAGAATTTGTTGCAACCAAGACTGGTGCTGATCACTCCTGCAGTAAGCATAGAAGAGTAGTCTGCTTTCAGCTCCAACAGGAAACAGTGGCCACCAGGAAACAATTGTGACCAAATCTTTTCCTTACATACATACCATCACTGTAGGTGTCTGTCTGAAACATTGTCAGGCAGTACTCTGTAAGGGCAGGAGTAGGCATATCTTTAAAATTAACAGATTGAAAAAAACCCCAACCTGTTAGCAGTTAAGTGTTCTCAAAATGCACTAGAAATATTTGTTCTGTACTGGTGAGAGCCATTCTCTATCTAGTTTATGTCATAGCCCATGCTTGCTTACATGTGTCTTATGGAAGAAGACTGGTTCTATGGTAAACTTTGGAAGGCGTTCGTGGATTTTCACCTTGCCATTTAAGAAGGGCACAAGTATATGCTGACCAGTACTATTTATTTTGCTCTGATTTTAAGATGTAAATAAGTGTTTGTTAAGCATGGAACTAAAGTCTGCAAATCACTCATTCAGGCAATAAATGTGTCACAATAGCTGATGGTGTTACCTTAGAGAACTTTTCCATCTTTAGGTGATGCAATATTAGATATCACCTCTCAGAGCAAATAAAGGAGCTCTCTAGCCAGAGGAGTTTTAATGTGTTGCTCTCCTACTACGTAGAGACTTCCTTTTGCCATGGAATTTCAGCTGCATTTGTTGTTCCATCTTTTCTTTCTATCTGACCTTCATGGCTATAGGAACCTTGTCAAAAGGATATTATTTTTTTATTATTATTAGACGGGATGGTTTTTGAATATTTCAGCAAAATATGGAAGCTGCCAAAATACTGAAAAGGTTACATTTGAATTCAGCGACTTCTGAATAGGCAATAGAGATTGGCAGTGCCTGTTTATTTGTGGGACACTAAAAATAGAGAAGCATCACTTGCTAAGGAAAGTTACATTATGAGATTTAAGAAAGTGAATTTGTACTCTAATTGTCTGTAGGTAGGAAGAAATGAGGGTGTCTGAAATGCTGAAGAGAAGGTAGGAAGGTAGGATAGCTTTCACTGGAGTTTCAGAATGATGTACTTTTCTTTCTCCTTACCTCCCCCAACCCCCACCCCCAAATCTCACATTTGTATGTTGTATTCTATACATGTATTATTTTAAACCTGTGGCACCTCATGACCATTTCTATGCAGTTCTGTAAAGCCTACAGGAGAGTTTCTTGCCCCCTTGTCATGCAAGCTGCCCTGTTAACTGCTGAAGTAATTGTCTAAAATGCATCATTCTGTACATTGTTTTAACCTTTGCTTAAAAAAAAAATCCAAAAACCCAAAACAAAAACCAAACGCCCCCAAAACCCCACAGCAAAGCCAAAATAATAAAAAACAAACAAACAAAAAAAAAAAAACAACATATCTATCAAAATACTGCAGTATTTTGAGGGGGGACAAACTTACATCTCTGGTAATGGTTTTTACTTCCATGCCACTTGTAGAAGAAATTAAACAATTTGAACTTTGATCTGTTGTGTTTATATCTTAAAAAGAGAGCGTAAAAGTTTATTGTGTAAGCATAGCTACTGATTCTTCTACTAAACAGATTTTTTTTTGTGCAGTGTATGATGTAATTCTGGAGCCTTTCAGTTTTGCTATATATATGTGTGTGTGTGTTAGAAATATTTCAGTAAATTCTTCTTTTTCTTAACAAAGAAGGGGGGAAGCGGTAACTCCTAATTATAAACAAAAGTATCACTGAAAGTTTTTGTTATTCTGGTTGCTATGCATCATGTTGATAATTCCTGTAAGAATTTTGAATCCTTGCACTGTTAGCATAATAAGTGGTTTTCAAATCCCAGCATGTTGAAGTAACCTTTTGATAAACTTGTGATAGACATACGCCAAAAAAAAACATAAGGGGACCTTAGCAGCTTTTGACCAGTAGGGGTTTCAGGAACAGAGATCTCTTGACATATGGCTCGCAAATAGTGTTTCTAATCTGTGTTGCTGGAGCACCTGAGGGCTGACCCACACTGGCTGTGAATCAATTCATAAGAGAAAGTCTTTCTTGCAAACAATGCAGTCTAAATAGTAGCAAAGCAGGGAAGGAGTGTGACAGCTAGTAACATTATAGCATGGGAAGTCCATTCAGAACAATTGAAAGATCTCCAAATAAGTGAAAAACCCTTGTTTGGTGACTATATTAGCTGCTCCAACTAGATAACAGTTTTTTTCCCAAAAGCTATGGAGCAGAAAGAAGATACTACCCTGTTAATCTTTGTTTGCTAATCCTTGTCTACATCAGTGCAGTTGTTTTTAATGCAGGTAACAGCTGTGTTTGCACTGAAACTAAGAGTATAGTTTAGTTGTGAGCATAAAGTAGGTCAAACGTATTCTGTGTATTCTTTGAAAGATAGGCTAAACCTTCTTAGTAAACATCTGGTCTTTAAGAACTAGTAAAATGTGTGTGTATGTATGCACATGTGTGCAAGTGCACATACATAAATTTCCATATTTATGTATTTGAAACTATTGAGGGCTGGCCAATGGTAGTCGCTAAGATGGGGCATAGTGTTTGATTCTGGAGAAGAGAAGGCTGCAGGGAGACCTCATAGCAGCCTTCCAGTATCTGAAGGGGGCCTACAGGGATGCTGGTGAGGGCCTAATAATTAGGGACTGTAGTGATAGGACAAGGGATAATGGGTTGAAACTTAAACAGCACAGGTTTAGATTGGATGTAAGGAAGAAATTCTTTACTGTTAGGGTGGTGAAGTACTGGAATGGGTTGCCCAGGGAGGTTGTGAATGTTCCATCCCTGGCAGTGTTTAAGGCCAGGTTGGATGGAGTCTTGGGTGACATGGTTTAGTGTGAGGTGTCCCTGCCCATGGCAGGGAGGTTGGAACTGGATGATCTTAAGGTTCTTTCCAACCTTAACTATTCAATTGGTTTTCTTGAGCTGGCTGAAAATATAGAGAGGTACAGATTTGTCATGGTTTAAGCCCAGCCGTGACTCAGAGCCACACAGCCATTCGCTCACTCCCCCTGCTTCCTCCCCCTGCTCCCAGAGGGATGGGAAGGAGAATCGAAAGAATTTAACTCCCACGATTTGAGAGAAGAGCAGTCCAGTAACTAAGGTGTAACACAAATCACTGCTGCTACCACCAATAATAATAATGATAAGGGAAATAACAAGGGAAAAGAATACAACCACTCACCACCTGCTTACTGATACCCAGCCTGACTCAAGCACACATCTAGCCCTTCCAGGTAACTGCCCTGAGTCCTACATCCTGGGCATGACATGCTGTGGTATGGAATACCTCGTTGGTTAGTTTGGGTCAGGTGTCCTGTCTCTGCTTGCTCCCAGCTTCTCCTCCCTGGCAGAGCATGAGACTCAGAAAGTCCTTCGTCAGACTAAACATTATTGAGCAACAACTAAAAATATTCGTGTTATCAGCGCTGTTCCCAGGTGGAAAGTAAAAACCACAGCACTGCACCAGCTACTAAGAAGGAGAAAAACGACTGCTACTGCTGAACCCAGGACAAGATTTCATACTTTTTTTTTTTTGGATAGACTAGTCTTATAATTCAAACTGCGCAGATATAAACCCCCTTCATATTCAGGAAAACCTTTCAGAGTGAGCTTATGTGTTCATATTGGAAATCATGTCCTCGTCTGCTCAGGGTGTTTGGGCATTATGAGTTCGTGGTAAATGTGAAAATCAGTGGCACAGACATTTTCTTTGAGGCAGTCTTGGATTTTGAAGATTGCAAGAAATAGTGGAGCAGTTTTCCAATAAGTGGCAGTTATGTCTGGAACTTGGTAGAAATATCTGGAAGTCAATTTTATTTACAAAAGTCCAAGTATGCTCAAAGGGTGTCTCCTGGCTTCCTCCAGTGGCAATGCTTACTACTCCTTTTCACTTTCTTCTATTTTTTGCAGAAAAATTCTGCAGCAGCAACTAGCTGGGTGGCTAGCTGTCCTGTTTCCAAATCTGAGGGGTTTCCTGGAAACCTCACAGCTTCGTATGATTTTGTTTCTGTTGGTATTCTCATTTGACCCACTGGCTTGGACAGTGGCTTCTTACTGGTTTTGGCTATCCTCAATTTTATTTTTTTTAAGTGTTTTTGCTTTTAGAAGCAAATATACTGATTTGTTCATTATCTGTATTGAGATCTCTGATTTGAAGTGTTTGAGACAACCTATAAAAAAGCTGAAGTATTTTAAATTTAATTGAATTTTAATACTTTTATATTTCACAGCCTTTTTTGTGAGTTATTTGTCAGTAAAACAAAAGGTAATCTCTGAACACACGTGGATAGCAGGGTCAGTAGTGTATAAAATTATAAATCATACAATCTGGGTGTTGGTCTGTTAGACTTAACATGTTCTAAACGTGCATGTAACGAAAAACAAAATTTACAAAAACTCATTATAAAGACCAAAGTGAGTATTATACCATGAATGAAACAGTTTTACCTTATCTTTGCATTTGTAAGAATAATTTGTATAAAAATCTTGTGTGAACTTAAGCCTTATAGGAAACAGGAGAAAATGTCTAACCTGTTTTGCATGTATTGTGCCAAGATTATGTTAGTAAAGTCATAGTTAATTTAAAAAAAGTAATGGTTCCTATGCAAGAATGAAAATATTTAGGTTTGTATACTTCCTTTGTCCCTATGTAAAAATATGGACAAAATGGACAAGCTTAATGTATATTCTGCAATTGTATCTTTAAATGAAACTATGTTGTCCTTGGAGCTCTCCGTATTTCCTTCTTGTGGAAAGACTATTGGGAGAAACTAAGTTCAATTAACATAATATCAGTCTATTTTTGTCTCTTGATGTTTCAGTACTAGTAGATGCTGTCAGTTTGCATATGCTCCCAATAAGTTTGAAAGTATGCAGCGTTTATTTCTTCTTGACATTCTAGGTTTGTTGCACTGACCACTTGCAGAGTGTATCATCTGATTTCTCTCATAATGCTTGGAGTGCTAGTTCTTCAGATAATAAAGGATTTGATATTCTCAAGGAAAAAAGGTAAGACTGTATACTGGTAGAGTTCCTTGCTTAAACACCTGCAATTCAGAGCATGTTAGTTTATTACTAAATCCACTTCAGTATTATGCTCTTTGTAAAATATTAGCTAATTTCAGAGAGGATATATCTATGGTGATCTATGACAATTTTCAATGAAGTTTTGCTATATTTTATAGAAAGGGCGTTAGATTTGGTTTTTTTTGTGAGTATAAGTGGTATCAGTGAACAGTCTTTCTTGTTTCTTAACTGCTTGGTTTGAAAATACAATATTTTCTAAAATACAAAGTTTTCCTAAGCATTTTAGAACATTAAGGTTCTTTACTGTCAGGGTGGTGAGGCACTGGCACAGGCTGTCCGAGGAAGTGGTAAACTCTCCATCCTTGGAGGTGTTCAAGGCCAGCTTGGATGGGGCTTTGAGGGACCTGGTCTAGTGGAAGGTGTTCCTACCTATGGCAGGGGGTTAGAACTAGATGATATCTAAGGTCCCTTTCAACCCCAACCGTTCTATAATTCATACTTTTTCTGACATTACTTGAATCACGTCATTGTTGGAAGGTTTCGGACACCCAGTATGATCCCTTAGCATTGTTGAAATAAGTGAGCAGTATTTTTTTATTACTTCACGTAATGTTTAGTTTCCAGCATGTATGTGTTACGTATATGCAACAAAGTTTGAAAGGGATTTTGAATTTGTTGGCTGGGATGGCTGTTTTTGGTTTGGTTTGGGTTTATTGTTTTGGGGTTTGTTTGTTTTATTCTTTGGTTGGATTTTTTTTTTTTGGGTGGGATTTTTTTGTTTTGCTTTTCCTTTAATTCATGTCCTGTACTTCATTATCAGTCTTGAAAATTCCTGGGTAAAATGCTTGTCATCAGTCTGTAGTTTTCATTATCAGGAATATTTTTGAAGTAAGTGTCTTACTTTGCTTTTGTTTGATGTTGAATTGTGATGCAAAATGTCTGAAAAATCTCCTTAATATAGTACAAAAGCAGGAAATAGGTGCCACAGAAGCCTGATATTCCACTTTGAGGTACTACCACATAATTTCTGACTGCTAAGTCCTATTGTTCCCTCTAAGTTACAGCAATTATTTGCAACCTTTCCTGAAGCATGGATTATTTTCATTGCTTTCTCTGGAGTCTTCGTTACCATTCTGTTTCCTGCCTGAGCATTACAAGCTTAACAGAATTTGATTTTTAAGCTCTGTGTTGTGTAAATCACCACTTATATTGAAATACCTAACTAGTTGGAAGGTGGTGAATAATGTAAATTCTCTTTAGCTATAATTACTAGTATTTTTGTATTGACCAGATCCAAGATGCATCAATATTCACCAAGCTAGGAGAGTAAGAATACCATCCCATCTTCATTTGTGTTTACTAGCATTTCTGTCAGATAGTTATCATAGAGATGAGGCTTCACAGAGATGAACAGAGATATAGAGATGAGGTTTCACAGTTTACAGAACAAGGTTTTACTATAGTTACATTTTTTATTGCATTAGTGCCTTTGATGGCATTATACACAGTGTGCAAGAACAGACAGGTTCTTGAAGTAATTCTGTAGAAATCTTTGGGTAGTGTCTTGAAATCAATGATGTGCCACTCCAAAAAGCAGTGAGAAAAGAAAGAAGGCAGAAAACCAGAAAGAAATTCTTTCCACTATAACACTTATGTGTAGCTTCTTCACACTTCCAAACAACCACTAGATGGCAAGACTATTACAGATTCATAAGGAATGTAGAAAGTGGTTGTCAGTTTAGATCTGAAGTGTGAGTTATGTTGGTTATCTTTTCCTTCCCTGTGAAAATGTAGCAATATAAGACACTGATCTTTTCTTTTTCATTTACATTTTTAACTGTTATATTAAGTTTACAGAAAGCAATTCAGGAAGTGTTACTCTAAGTCAATATACTCTTTATATTTTGACTGTTACAGAGACTTGTTACATGTTTTGTCCCAAATTTGAATATTCTGTATGAATAAAGAAAAAGAATACTACTGTTTCTGTTCTAGTGCATTATTTTTCATCTTACATTCCCACAATTGCAGGTGCGCAGCTTTGGAGGATCATCACAGGCAAGTAGGTACATTGTTTTTAATATATTAGTTATTTAATATCTTATTTTTCATCGTTAGTCTGGATTTAAGAAATAGTATATTTTCCTTCTAGTTAAAATAGAATTGAGTTATTTTGACCTTATGTTTTCTAAGTATCAAAATATTTTCAGAAATGCTTTTTCTCACAGTGGGGTTATCATGCTTTGTGTTTTCTTGGAATTGGTGTTTTCTTTTAAGTTGGTTATTAAGGAAAAATAATGTTGATTGAAGAGGTAACTTTCTGTTAGAATGTCATTATACCAGTACTGTTTAGAAGTAAGAAAATTCGCTGGCATTTCCTTTTATCTCTGCAGTAGCCAACAAGTAATTGATCATTATAATGTCAAACAAATGTTAGTTGATAGCCATAGGAATAGATATTAATAATTGTGAAGTTTGCTGACTTGCTACTGGGTTCTCTCAGACCACAACAAATAATAGTGTAGAGAATGTAATTGATATAATTTGCAGTATAAACAATGTCTCTAAATGGTTTACAGACAGTCCGTTTTTTTTCATGAAAGATTGTATACTTAAAGCATTATTCTTCTAAAAAGCTCACCAGGAATTATTGCATATCTGATGTCATTCAGAGGTGTATCCTTTAGTGCACTATTATATTACACCCTGCCACTGGAGAACCAGTAATGTAAAGCTGAAAATGGAAGATGCAGGTTTTTGTTTTCTGCTTAGAGATTCCTACTGATATTGTGGCAATTACAGAAAGCAGTTCACATATGCAGTCCTTCCTGAGCATCTAGAGGTATGAAATATCTTCAGGCTTTCTTACAAACCCGAAGTGAAACTGTATGGAACTGATAACAGGTTATTTCATTAACTGGACAACATAAAACGGTTCTTTTACCATAGCTAGTGCTACTATCTGTATCTTTGTAAACCTGCAGTCTATGCAGATGTTTAACTGAGAAGCTATTACTGTGACACGATAGATTGTGATATGTGTTTCATTCTTTCCTCATGTTCTTTGTGAGAGAAATTTACATTAAACTTACTGTCTTTTGGGGTTTTGACATCTGAATTTGTCTGTTTACATTTGAAAGGAGAAGACAAAATAAATCAAGTGCTTGTGGATTGGAAGGAAAGAAAAATAATTGTACAGTTTGAGACTTTTTTTTTCCCCCTCATTTCCCAGTTCATTGGGTCCCAAACAGAACAGTTGATTTTCATGAAAGGCTATAAATAGTACTTTAAATATCTTGGATTCAGGTTTTCAAGTGTCCAGAATCTTGGCCTGGACTTTGCTTTTTTTGTGGGAAATGAATACTGAGAGTGAAAAGAGAATTTGACAAGCTCACTGTAAACTATACTGTTGGATGTTTCTGTGTAAAATAGTTTGGAATGGTGAGAACACAGAGGGAGTCTGTAAGTCCATCTAGTCTAGTATCTGTCCTCTGAAGGCTGACCGCCAGGAGAAATATGGCCTTGGGTATAAAAGTAGGACAAGCTTGCTAAGATACTTCTAAATGGTGTACTTTCCCAGTGTCAGGCAGCTTCCAGTTGAAAGACTTACAAGTACCAGAAATGATGCTTCCCCAAAACCTCCACACACACATCTCCCCCCGCCCCCCCACCCCCCCCAGCATAAGCTATTCTAAGTGGACCTTTTCACGGATTTATCTCTTTTTGTTCTTACAAACTCTTGCTATTTGCAACATCCCATAGCACAGATACCCACAGTTGAACTGTGTGTTTTGTGAACTCAGCCTTGTGGGTTTTTACTGCTAATAGTTTCTTAATCACTTTCTACCTGGTTGGAAGAAATTGTGAGCAATCACTCTCTATTAATATTCTCCAGCATCAATTACATTGGTTGGCTTTTTTAACTCAAGATTATGATCCTGAGTAGAAAACTTCATGTTAAAGCCCAGGTGACTCTAAGGTTATTTTTTTTTTTTTTTTACTTTGTGAATCTCTTTACATTTCATTTGCCTTTTTGCAAGCAAATCGCTTGATATTTAGTTAAAGTTCTGCAATTCCTTGCAGTTGTTCTCCATCTTTACCAGAAAATTTCCTTTCATGACTTCTGAGGGGGGACCTTTTTAAAAGTCTTCCCAGAAATACAGGTGTATTTTTATTGAGATCAGTGTTCATGTACAAGCTGGTTGGCTCTCTGAAAGCCCAGAAGGTTTCTGGTAGCATGGCCTTTACAGCATAGCACAGGACAGGCATGCGTGTCCTTTAGTAGGTTTCCTGACAGTTTGCACAGAGTGGAGATGAGTCTTTACTGTTTTGCAGCTCTTGCATACCTTCTCTATAAATAGATGCTGCTTTAGACATTTCACAGTCCTCTGGTGTTAAGGCAGCTTTAAGAGAGGTTATTTAACATAAATGAAACTTTGGCTCCTTCACCCTGACTTTAATTTAGAACTGTTGTAAGTTCACATAAAGAGTTTGCATTTGTGTGCATTGTGGGTGGGTTTTTATTTTTTCTTCTTTTCTGAATCCTAACATAAATATGCCTGTTGATTGTGTTGAAATTAGAAGAACTGTTGTAAGATGTAGAGGCTGGGTGAGTTGCTTGCACCCATACTCAAGATTGGATATGAAAAACTGGTTTAATTTTGTCTTACACAAGCAAGCTGTATCAAATGTATCCCTATACTGTCTGTTTACAAAAAAACACTACCCAGCAGTGAATCACATGCTCATAAATAATATACAGAGAAAAAAATGTAGTAGATCTGTGGTACTTTGAATGTGAGGCAATATGTATTCTAATAAATTAAATGTGTTTGTGATCATTCTCTGGCATCATGGCCCACAGGTACAAAAAAAATCTGTGTCTGTAGCATTTAACTGCCTTATGGTCCAAGCAGAATGGCCCTGTGCAGGCTGGAAAGGATTTCCTCATCTGTGCCAACTCTGAAACTGTGTTGGGTTGTTGTTTGGGAAAGTGCTAGTTAGCATGTGCCAGAACTGTGCCAAGAGCTATTTTAATGGTTTGACTACATAAATGACCACTTCTAGTGCCCCACAGCATTGCCACACACATTACCTTCCTTAAAAATGGGTAACAACTGCTAAAAAGGAGCACTGGAGGTCACTTGGTAAAACTTGTTAAATTATTCTTTTCTTTATAAAGCTGTTTTATTTCTTCCTATCCTAGCAAGGTTTCTTTGAAACCTCTTGCTTCTCTTGTCTGTGCAAGTAGATGTATTAGAATAGGCACAGAAATTGTGGCACACTTTGATTTCTTGTGTGGTCAAACCTGAGGAGGTCAAATTAATACTAAAAATATCCTTTTGTAGCAAGCCTGAGGAGAAATCAGTTGCAACCTGAGAAGACTAAGCAACAGTCCTTTACAGTGGCCTCAAATAGTGACTCAAGAGAATAAACCAGAGAGAAAGGAGTTAATGCTGTGAAAGCTGGCAGCTCTGCATAGCTAGTTTTCAGACCCTTCTATGTTTTGTAATTTTCTTAAGCAAATTAAAGTTACTGACTTCTGGAAGAGGCTTGCCTGACCAAAGATGGTGTTAAGGTACAATATTGCACAAATTGCTGCATCAGCCACACAGACTGCAGTAGGTGTATGGTACTTAGTGCATTATTATACACTGAACATCTCAGTTATAATTCTTTAGACCATGAAAATAGGTCCTGAAAGGGTTCTTCTGGTCATGTAGGTTGAAACAAAGATTTTTCTTCCCACAGCAGGGCTTTCCTCCCAGATAAACTTGTATGCTCTTTTGTGGTCTGAAGAGGAGAGAAAAATAAAAAGGTGCATCGCCCTGAGTAGCATGTTTTACCCACTGCTGCCCATATGATCAGACCGATCAAGACTTAGACTTCTGTGAGAAGAAACAGCAACATTACAGGAAAAAAAGGACACTTGATTACAGCTTTTAACTGGCAGCTGTTATTGAAGCAGTTTAGGACTTGATTTTGAAAACCATGGGTTAATATTGAAGCTTTCTTGAAGCTCAGTAGTTAGCCAACTGGGATATTTCTAAGATAATAGCTTTTGCTGACAGAAGGTTACAGATGCATAGTTCATTGTCCAAATACAGGATGTTCCTGTTTCTTACCAACCCCTCCTCCAGTCCCTCCTTTATGGATTCCTTTTCTCAGTTAACTGTGGTCACACTTGTAGACTCCCAGAGGCATCAAAGTCGCTTCCAGGGATGTGTGAAGAACTATCGTAAGGAACTACATCCATTATTGGGTGAGCAGGTGCTAAATCGTATTGTGACAGATCAGCTTCAAATTCAGGTCGTAACATTCCAAGACTCAAATTCATCTTTTGACCTACATAAATTCCACACTTGCATCAGCCCTTCTATAGACATTTATGTGCATTGCAGTGGTTAGTGTGCTCTGAAGAACAGATCCTGTACTACCAGCACTCAGAGCTTGATGGACTTCACACAGTGTGAGGTTATTGCTTTTTCCAAGAAGAAAAAACCTCTTTTGTGTCTAAACATAACTCTGTAATGCACTTGTGCAAAACTATTCTTAAAATGTCACTGGCAGCAATGGAAAAACCTCTTCATGTTATCACTGAAGATAAGCAAGACAATTCCCCCTTTCATCTATCTACCATGCTTCATTTATTATATCTGAGGCTTTATGTGTCTCTGTTGCATATGTTTAACTTCTGGATTTGCTTAAGACAATCTGGAAGTCATTTGCCTAAAGATTTATGACATCATCTTTCTAGTCTTATTTTGTGTTCAATGGAGAAAGAGTTGAAATACTTTGTGAGGTATATAACATGATTCATTTTGTTCTAAATGAAATGTCTGTAGGCTAGTCGGGTACATTGTACCTTATTGGTGACACTCTGTTTCCTTTGAATATATACAGTAAGTCTAGGTGATGAGAAGAGTAATTGCATTTATGACCCTTGTGTCATTATTCCCTGTTGGTCTGAAGGCCTGTCTGTCTTAAAGATGCCATTGACTAGTGCTCGTGGTTACAAATAACAAGCTGACTCTTGCAGCAATGTGCTGAAATACCATTTAACAACGATAACAACTGCAGGGCTCAACAAACAAGTATGGGGACTAGATTTACCTCTGTCTCTTTGTGTTTGCAAGGAGTTTCTCTGAAGTGAATCTCCAGCTCAGTATGGTTGTATATTAAGATTACTCCTGAGACCTTCAGGGTATCCTGCTTGATCATATCTCAAAATTAAAAATATAAAGTGTTCTGTCATAATGTCCTTCAAGATGTTGTGAAGAGATCTCCTGGCAGGTGGGTGGATTAGGAAATGAGATCCTTTTCTGTTAGGAAATATAAACAGATCAAGGTTGTAATGGAAGTGTTCCTGTTTTATGCTTGTTAATCCATTTCCTCAAATGTTGTAAGTAGGAACAAAGCTAACGTAAACTGAGGCCAGTCATGTGCCCCAGTCAGTACCAAAACATGGGACTATTGGTGTCAGTTTCTGTTGTGCACTCCTTTAATCTTGGTTTCGTCATCCAGACAAGATCCGTTCTTCACTTAGCTGTACACAACTAGTGAAATCTGGTAACAGACTACAGAAAAAAACTTTGTGGCCATAGAGGAAGGCAGAGGACAGAATATAGTCTAATAGATAAATTAAAATAGGCTTTAGAGTGCAAATATTTCCTTCTGCAGTTGTTTCAATGTAATCCAAAAGCATCTAGTGTACTCAGACTTCCACTCCTAGTATTTTGTAGTACTTACTGTTCTGTTCATTTCAGCTTATATATTTGTAAGAGATAGTGCTGGAATATATACAGGAACACAGAATAATAAAACTTCAATAGAAAGTCTGTTACTTTGACAAAAGTATCATATTTAAAGTCTGAAGACCATTTATCACATATTAACACAAAGGAGATGGTGCAGCATTTGTAGGTGTTATATATCTCACTGGTAGAAATAGTTGGTTTGTTTGGCTTGTTTGGGTTTTGGTTTGTTTTTTGTTTTTCCCTTATATTTGCAGAAATAACGTGTGCTGCATATAAGTGATTTCTTTTTACCCTGAATGGTTTGCAAACTTTTGAAGTCAGGATTACTATCTATGGTTCTCTAGTACTTTGGCAGAACATGATCTTGCCTTAGCCATCACAAGACATTTTCCTCTCTTCCTCATCTCCAGCTCAACTAGCCTTTCATTATAGGGAGCACATGTGGAGAAAATCTTGGAATCATCCAGTCTCTGTACTACTACCAAACAAATACTGCATACCTCTTTCTGTAAACTTTTATTTGCCTTCCATCCCTATTAGTTAAAAAATACAGGCTAAACATTTTCATGGCTGCAAGCAAAGAGCATTGTCTGAGAAAGTAGTAAAGGCAGAAACAATGGACCAGCAGAATTTCACTGGGGCTGCTTTAACTTCTTTTAACAAGTATATTCCATCAGCCCAATTTAATATTTGCTGAGTCTTGACTTATGTTTTCAGAAACTTTTATCATTCCTGTTTGAGTTTCTATATTCCTCCAGGCATGATGCTCAAACCAAGGCCTTATCCAGTAAAAGAGATGACTTGTGCTGTATATCATAAATGTATTATAAATGCACCCCAGACATAGATGTATTATTTCTAAGATTCTTGCAAATAACTTGAGTAGCTTATATTCTGTTAGGAACATTCACCTTTTTGCACTGCTTGTTTAGCAAACTTTCCCATTTTGCATTCATGCATTTGGTTTGTTAAATATAGTACATCCCCAATGAGTTTGGCTGGTTGATTTTTCCATGCCATATTCCCGTTTGAGCTCCTCTTTGAACCCTCATTCTGTCTGCCACTCCTCCCAGGCTATTGCCACTCACTTATCTGAAGGATTAGTGCAGATACTGAATGAAAATGCTAAGGACATATCAGTCTCATATAACAAGACACTTGTAACACCTGCCCTTTAGTATGGCTTTTGAGTTAAACCTCAAGTTATTTTATGGGGACTGATTGCACATAAGGTTTATTTTTGCAGTTTGCTTTGCAGTGTCATATGGGAAATTTTCCAAAGCATTGCACCAGTTGTGGTGTATGCTTCCACCTTTCATTTAGGAATGGCTGTGCACTTTTTAAAAGGAAATATGCCTCCTTTATTTATTTGGATACTGAATAATTCTCATTTACTGCTTTATCAGCTTAGCTGTGTTACTGATTTGGTCAGTATCTCTATATAGGTGAAATCAGTTGATCTGAAATTGCTTGGATAGCCCTATTTTAACTTCATAAACCATAATTCTTTGAGAAATGTGTTGTTTTTTCATTTGTCCCACAATCTTGTCTTTTCCTTTAACTCATTGGCTACCTGTAGTCAAAATTACCAATAATTATTTTAAACTTTTTATTCTATTTAGAGAGCTCTGAAAGATTTCTGTATTGTGTGCTTTGGTTTTGCAGCACAGGGATACTTGGGAGTCATTCAGAAGACTGCCGTTTACCCCTGGGATTTTTTTTTTTTCTTCTGATAATAGTGTTTTTATAAAAATATTTAATTAAAATTTGAAGCTACAGAAAGACATGTCACATAATCTGATTGAACAGTTGCTTTTTGGTCTTGCTAATCTCTCACAGGAGATTTTAATTGTTGTTTCTAAACTTATTGGTTTTTAAGTGTTCTATGTGTAACTTCTCACATATAAAACAATATTCATTGGATAAGTTAGAAGAAGTAATTTTGTGAAACATCTGAAGGAGATTTCATGTGAAAGTTTCTAAAAATCTTTATGCCTGGCATTGTGGTTGGACTGTATGATCTTAAAGGTCTTTTCCAACCTAAATGATTCTATGATTCTATGCTTTTGTAAGTTTGCCTTCATGTTGGAAGAAAGATCATCTGGGCACCAGCACAGTGAGGCGTGTGTTTTTACTATACTAACCAGGTTTGACATACTTTTATTCAAGTGAAGTCACTACATTCATGATTAAATATGTGAAATAAGTACTTGACATAAGTGCAGTCTTTGCAAACTGCATGGTATGTAGCACCCTGTGCAAAGTGACTCAGTAATTCCTTTGTTACTTATTAGTGAAAATTAACTGTTACACTTGGCTGAAAAATGCTAGCTCCATAATGATGGGAGGATGGAAATAAGCCTTTGTTCATCATTTTTTGGTTTAAACATGAGACAGTTTTTCTTCAGCAATTTTCAGCATACAGAAAAGCCAGCTCTATTCTGTGTTTAATTTTTTGAAGCATAAAGCTGCAATCACTGTTCAATTACTCATGAGAGTTTTGCTTCTGGATCTGCTGCATAGAAAATGCAGGTGTCTTTGAGTGCAGCCAGGTGGATTTGTATGTTGTGAACAATCTAAGAACTGCTGATTCTGAGCTGACCTAATTCTGATGGCTCTGTGTCACACTTGCTGGCATGTCATATAATACCCATATTCTGATCACTGGGGAATAAAAGCGGCCTCCCTACTGCTGCCTACAGTATCTAGGCTGTCTCACATACATTTCATGACTATGTTTATAGTAATGATAAAATATTTCTTTTTATCACAGTGTTAACTAAACATTAAGTACAAGATATATAAAATTGCAGGTGTTGTAAGAAAACAAAACAACTGAAAGCTGATAGGGGTTGAAAGGAAACTGATAAATTGAATGGTGAGTGAATTAAAATAAAGAGATTCAGAAAGAGAAGATGGCCAAAAGTGTTTGTGTTTCTCTGAAGCTCCTCCATGTCATTTGTCTGTTTCTCAGCTTTGCACTATTTCAGTAACAAGTTCTTAGCTCTACTCTTCTGTGTATTAGATAAGAGCAAGTATGGCAGGTGCTGCAGTTGAATTTGCTGATTTTCACAGTGCTGTTGTGTGCCATTTACCAAGTCTTTCCAGCTTCCAGCAAGAGAGTTTGGAGGTGCCTTTCACTTCTTAATATTTTCATGTTTCTTACTGGCACAGCAGTATTGGCAGTGGTATTTCTCAGCAGCTGAGATAGCTTTAAAAGTATAAGTACAGGAAAATGTGACATACTCTCTTCTATGTTGAGTTGTGGACTAGACTTTGGACATACAATGAAAGCTGCAAGTTTCTCTTAAAGTAGGCAGCTATCTCATCTTTGTGGGTTGACCTGCTAAATCTGTGAATATCTCTGTTGAAAATCTGAATCTGAAAAACTGCAGAGGAATTCTGCTGGTACAGTCCATCTCAGGTCATATATTCAGGGACCCTTCTTGAAGCAAGCAATTAATCTTTGCTTGCTGTGGGGTGCAGTCCCACCACAGAGTATCAAATGAATTAAAAGGGACAATATTGGGGTATTGTGGTACCTCCTGAATCTAAGGAAATGTTGTTCTCTGACCATTTTTGAGCAGATTGTCTATTACCCTTTCCCTATTTATTTTTCAAAGCTGTTTGGAAATTGTCAACTACTGACAAGCATACTTCATATATTGCTGTCAAACCTGAATATTACTTCACTTTCAGTATAAAGCCCTTGCTTTCTTTTTTTGACCTGTTTATATTTATGAAGTGTTTATTATAAATAGCATGCTTCAGAGGCAGGGTGTAGAAGGGTATGCTCTTATTTTGACTGCTGGCCTAAATAGAATTATAAAAAATCCTGTTCAAGGATGGAATTGACAGTTTTCCTCATTGATTTATTGATTTCCTCTATAAGAAAGTAAAACTTGGAATAAAGTATATGTGGGCAAAAGTACAAAGACTCCTCATATCCTAGATAAAGATCCTTCCAGTTGGAGGATCCAAAAGGTTTGGATGTACTTTTTGGCTGACACCTTATAAGAGTAATATTCGTTCTTAGACAGGTGTACTTCAACTTACATGTTGAACTTAGACTCAAGTTATGAACTGTCTCTTGCAGGGTAGCAAAAGCCTTCCTGTACAGCTCAGATAGGGAAAGGAGGAGACTTGGATGCATCTGCATCATTCTGAATGGAAGAGTTTGTCACTCTCTGCCTCTGTCAGCCCTCAACCTGAATATTTATCCTTAATCTGTAAGGACTTTTGAATAATTACCTGGTATGGTTTTCCTAATTTGTGGTGGGGATCCATGTCAAATGTCTCGCGGTTTGTAGTTGTAACTATGCAGAAGTAACTGCATATCTGTACACTACAACTAACACTAGGTTCCTGGTTGGAGGGCAGTCTTTTGATTCCTTTTTATTATGTGGACGTACTGTATTCCGAGACTTTGCAGACTGGAAAAAGTCTGTTCCTTCTAAACAATGTCTTTTTTTAGTGCAATTTTCAGATTAGCAAGGTTATATTCTAGTTAGATGATTTCAAAGAGTTTAAGCAGACTTGGTGATAGGTAGAGGTTGGCTGCCTATTTCTGTATCTTTGAATTGATTAGCAAGCAATAATACTTTTCTAGAGGTACCTAAATTCCTGTTAAAGAGAACAGAAAACTGACATAGAGTCAAAACATCTTTCTTGTAGCTCCTTGTAGGATTATACCATACAACAGATTTAACTACTGCCTAGTCCAGGAACAGTCTGCCCAATTGCCACAGAGCTGTAGGGTATTGTTTGCATGCCTTGGAAATTTGTTCTGCTTGCAAATGTAATGTTAATATTTTCCACCTTTTTATGTATTTTAAAATGTTCTTTACTATATAACTTGGTGGGTTGCCTCAAATTATTTTTAATGCCTAAATTAACAGGGTATCATTGCAACAAGTACAAGGCAGATCATGAGTAGAGGAAGACTGCATTTCTGATCAGCTTTTGAACAGAATGAAAGACCTCAAATTGCTCCTCAGGAGAGAAGTTTGCAAAACTGATCCTTTTAAAGGGTAGCAAGTAAATATAAGTGGAAAAAATTATTGTTAAAATGGTCATGTGTCCTGTTGCCTATGTTTATTCCCTCGCATGTGTAACATTTTCACTGTTGGTATTTTTTATTCTATTCTTACCTCTTTCCATTTTAACAGTTGAACAACTGTGAGAGATAACTTACAATCCTGAAGTCATTTGACTTGTCATATTAAAGGGTATTTATAAACTATAGCATTCAGGGAGCCCCCAGTGTTACTTTAAATAGAGACTGCTTTTAGGATATATTAAAAATGTGGACTGTTTCATTTTGGAGTTGCTTTTCTTAAACACGTTAAATCATATTTGATAAGAAACTCCTTAAAAAGAGGTAGCAAGTTTAACCATATTCTCTATTTTCACACTATACTAAAGACTGCATGAAAAGCAAATGGTATGGGTTATGCCAAACACAAAAATATGAAATATGTTCTTCTCCTGGAAGTACAAATAGCTTTTCCTCCTTTTAATATTGGTCTAAATTGCCTGTTTTCTGTAAGCAGAAGTACTGCTTTTATTATTTTGTCATTTTTCAGAAGAAGAATAGGATTTGCTCCACACAAAAAAGTTACTGATTCAAATGCCCAAACCTGCCATAGGAATATTTATCAGAGTCATTTCCCTCCCAGTTTCCATGATTGCTTGTCTCTGTTGTTGCCAGTCACAGATTTTTTTTCTTGCCACACAAACTATCATCAATGTGATTATGAGAATGCATACACATGATATACAGAAATGGTTCTGGGCCTGGTTGTCCCTGACGTTGATTTCAGCTTCATGAGACCAGCTTTCAGGTCATTCTGCAGACAATGCGAAGGTTTCTAGAGCTTGAAACCCAAGCCATTTGAATCTGTATCTGTTTTCTGTACTCAAAAAGCTTGCTTTTCTGTACTGTTATATGTGGTTTGAGAAAATGAATTACTCAAATAATAGTTTGCACTATCTTAGATCTCAGTGACAAGAACAAAAGATTTAAAATTCTATAGTGCTACACAGTTTTCCATATGCGGCATGTCCCCTTGTAAGCAGCAAGAATATAGAAAATACATTTCAGTTTTGTAAAAACACTGTATTGCACAAGGAGAAATATGTGCAGGTCTCCTTAATATCATATTGAGTTAATTCCTGTCAAGTTTTCAAATTCTAAGCAATTTATAAAGCATATTGGAAATTTGAAGGTGATAAAAAGGAAAAAGAAGCAAGCAATTAGGTTAATTTGAGAACTTGATAAAAGAAGTAAGAAACATTTATAATTAACAAAACAAGGTATTTAGGAATATTTACTAGCTATTGCCATGGAAGGAGGAGAAAGTAATTTCTTTGAATCTTTAAAACAGTGTTAAGAGAAAGATCAGAATAAGTAGAGTTGAGTTTATATATTAGTTGGGTTTTGACATTTTATTGCATCTGGTTTGCCAAATGCAAGCATTAGATTGCAGAACACATGATAAAAGTTATTTACAGAGGACATAAGAACCTATAGTCTGAGTCCCCGGGTTTTTTTGTTGGTTGTTTTGTTGTTTGTGTTTGGGGTTTTTTTTTTTAATGTTGCAGATGCAGATGCCTGAGTTGTTGTAACACTTGAGGGTGTGTTTCCCAGCGCAACATCTGATTAGTCACTAATTTAGTAAGGAATGTCCTGGCACACAGTTCTGTTGAAGCATGTGAGCCTATCAGCAGAGTAACATATTATACTCTTTTAGGCGTTTCGACATACAGTTGAGCAAAACAGCCTAGCTGTTTTGAAACAAGTCTGATACTCCTTCCTTTTGTTTTTCTTACTGTCAGAAGAGCTGTTGCATGTTTACCTATTGAAATATATTTCATGCCTTAATTATTTTTTCTTTGTTTTGAAAGTTGTTTTAGAGTCTAAATAACACTTGAAATCAGCTCTATAGAGCTGTCTTTTATTTTTACACTGAGGAAAATAGAGGGTAGCATATGTTCATTATGTTTTGCATGTTCTGCAGTTTTCTCCACTCGTTGCATGAAGATAATCAGACATATTCAGGAAACCGGTTTAATAAAAATTTTCAGAAATAAATACTTACTGCAGTACAAAACCATAAAAGTTCTCTCAAATGTACCCGAATGTTGTGGTCACAGCTCCATATGACACACACACCTTTTTCTTTCTTAGATTTTAAATCTGTAGAATGAGGCTCTTTCTGAAGTTCAGCTTTTTTTTCACGAAGTGCTTGGATTCACAATTCAATTAACAGATCACTGACGTATCTGTGGCTATTGATGTTACCATAGATCACTTCATAGTGTGCAGTAGTGCTTCAGAGAATTTCATGGTGAATATAAAAACATCCAATATGAAAGCAGTAGAAATAGGTGTTTCAAATATTTGAAAGGTAAATATTAACATTCTTTAAAAATTTATATTAAAAATTTCAGACAGTGAAAGAAGACTGTGACAGAATGCTGAGCAGATTGCTGTAGTCCAGCAGAGCTTCCAAAAGGTATTAGCTAAAATGTAAAGAACAAGAGATGAGATAGGACTTTTCAAAAGAGAAAAGGAATAATTAAGGGGAAATATAATAGAGGTCTCTAAGACACCATAAGGATCATGCTGTTGAGGAAAAATAAAAGAATGTAATTAAGCTTTAGAAATCCTTGGCACATGATTGTTGTAAACATTAGAACTATATGTGAATTAAAAACATGAATTGTAGGACAGTTCTTCAAAGAAAATTCGTTTAAGGCCATTAAATAAATATCACTACCTCTGTCTTTGAATGTCGCTGAGTTGCAGATAGTTGGAGGTTGGTATTGGAATGATACTTCCATAAAATGCATATTTTCCCATGTTCGTATTCTGTTGTTGAAGTATCCCCGGGTATTCAATGTTGGCAACTGTTGAAGACAGGGCACAGGGCTAGATGGAACTTTGGCTTACCCAGTGTAGCTGTTATTCTTAAAAGCGTTACAAGCATTGACTTTTTATTCAGTTAAGTGACCTAGTAAGGCTGAAATAAATACATCTCTTTATTTCTGCATTGTGTATACGTTGTTAATAAATTGTATATAAATGTTTAAGTCTGAGAAATCCCAGAAGCTAATATAGCTAGACTGTCTGTTTCTACCACTACATTCCACAGAAGTTGCAAGGTCAACATGTACCTTAAGAACTTGCTTTTATGTATTTAGGCATGAGATCAGAGTAATAAAATCAATCAGAGTAGTAATATCTGAGGTTTGCATGGCTGGTCTTTACAAAAAAATTGTTCAAAACACTTTTAAGAACTTTTAGCCCAATGCATGTTTATGTTTTCTTAGAACACAAACTGAGACAAAAGCATGTAAGACTTTTGTCTTGCATATTGATAGCGAAGACTCTAAATGTATCTGAACAATTACTGAATGAAGTTCTCATGCCAGGGCTGTACATGAACAAAACTGTTTCCATTGTGAGTTCACCATAAGCAGACAGTTTACCTAAAATGTGTAGTTTGGCAACTTCTTTCCCACCTTGTTAGCTGAATTAGATACTGTGTGTTTTAATCAGTCTCAAAACATGGAAGTTCAGCTGAAAACTCCTTAATACAATGATAATTTTTTTTTTTTTTCTGAAACGGACACATAAATGGTATTTTTTGTTAAAGGTTCAAATACTTTGCTCAAAACCCTTCCAGATGTACCTTGGAAAATATTTATTTCATCCATCAATAATCAAATAAAAAAATACTGAAGAGGGTTTTTTACA
The DNA here is from genome assembly GCF_012275295.1 of Melopsittacus undulatus. Classification (NCBI taxonomy): domain Eukaryota; kingdom Metazoa; phylum Chordata; class Aves; order Psittaciformes; family Psittaculidae; genus Melopsittacus; species Melopsittacus undulatus. Next base: position 76,258,323 of record NC_047527.1, on the reverse strand, counting down.
TGGTAAAGAACAACTTTAGCGTATGAAAATTAGTATTCTGTGGCTTTCTTTGTCAGTTACTTAAATGAGCTGGAGGGAAAATCAGGATACCTGAAAAGCAGTTGAAAGATGATGTGTTTAAAGTACTCTGAATATTTCCTAAATAAAGTCTTGGAGTTTGGGGTTTTTTTTTGTGTGGTGTGTGCATTTGTTTATTAGTAAGAAAAACTAACCTCACTGAACTAAAGTAAAAGTCTTAGTGTTACTTGCTTTTCACCCTTCTACTTCCCTCCTCTCTAGGAACATCTATAGGAACATCCAGGAAGTTGGACTCAATGACCCTTATGGTTGCCTTCCAACTTGAGATATTCTGTGATCTGTATATCAGTACAGAAGGTTTTCTAAAGCAAAGGATGCTTTCTCATAGGTATCTTGGAGATCAAGATTTTGAAGGAAAACAGCAAAAGCCATGATAAAATTTTACAGATTATATAGATAAAAGATGTATGAATAAGTAACTTCTAAAATGAATGCTTAATTTTTTATTTTTTTTTCAGAAATAATGTGCTATTGAAATGTATATTTTATAGCTTAACAAAAAGATTTCGGTAGAAATCCTCAGATGTCTATGGAAAATGAGAGGAAAAGAAGTTTTAACAGTGACAGGAGCTGCTGTTGTGTTGTGTGAAACAAGGTAATCTATACCTGTGTTATGGACCACCTTATGGAAGGGATTGATTTTAAATAAAAGTTAATAATAAAGGAACATGGAAAGGAAAATATATGAGTTTTTTTTACTTTGAGATAGAAGTCTTGGTAGCTGAAGTTAAATTTGGCTTCTCAGTAGTGCTGTCAGCCTCTCGGCAAAATGTCATGCCTATTATCATCTTCTTGAGGCAGGGCAAAGGTTATCGGGTGCTCAGCACTGCTGGCTCAGTGTTCTGGCAGCACTTGCCCAGCCAGTTCAGGGGATTCCCCTAAATCACAAATCTGCATGTGCCCTTGATGACAGATGGGTTAAGTTGCAGGTCTTCATTGATCATCATTCTTGGTCTGAACCTTTCTTGACTTGTATGAGCTCAAGAGCCATTTAACTCTGGGGTGTTTTTTGGTAGTAGGTGTAAATTGTGGCAGGGGGTCCAGTTGTCTTTTGTGGTCTTGGCTGCCCTCTTGCATTTTCTGTGGAACTGTATAGTGTTTCAACGGCCTTCGTAGCTTTAAATTTGCAGTTGTTTCATGGAGGGCTGGATGTTAAAAGAGCAGAATGGTTGTGGTTTGACAAGTATTTACTTTGGAGAAACTCCGGTAAGAAATTGGGCACACCAGTCACTCCAGGATAAAATCAGTTTTGTTTTCATCAGTGATCTCAGAATTAACCATCCTGTCATATCTGCAGTTGTGTACATGTATGAATTGCCATTGTGAAAAGCATACTATTGCTTTGTAGAATGTATTTATTGCTGCTATTTCTCATTATTACCTATCTTGCCCTTCTACATTGGTGCCTGTGATACTGTGCAGGACTATTTTCTTTAAGTTTTGATATTAGTATTTAATAAGTTTCTATGTCGCTTTCTCTTTCCACCTGATAGGGCTTTAATGCCAGATCAAATAGTAACATGAACCATGACAAGAGATTCCTGTATTTTTTTATGTGTTTTGTTGTTTATTTTTTAACAAGCTGGTTGATCAGCATACACAAATATGTGCCTTTTAAATGACATGCACTCAGACTTTTCTTCCCTGACCTGTTTTAGTTTATAAATACTTTAAGTTTTGCTTATAGAGATTGATGTTTTATTATTGTCATTATATCAGTTTTGCTAATGTGCTCTTAGGTGTGTTGGAGTTGGAAAGTACTGTCAGGCAGCATATGAATTACCAGTTACTCTATCAGATAAAAATATGTCCTTGAAACTCAGTTGTATTAGTGATGATTTAGTATTTTTTATGTCACAGTTTCACAGTTTTATAAACTACCATAATGAAACTGAACAAAACAAAAAAAAACCTCTTTTCAAAACAAGAGAATATGATTGTAATTTTATCATCAGGCATATTAAACTCTAAGAGACTTTATCTCTTGTCACACAGTAAACCACCAAATAGATAAGTTGATATTAATAAGTTCATAAGTTAACAGTATAATTTAGAAATCTGTTTCACTTTCATTATATAGGCATTGGAAAAAGCTGTGGCCCTGAAGGAATAAAGATGAATCATAATTAGTGTGAAAACATTTGGCTAGCAATTCTGAATATCAATAAAAACTTTGGCACTTTGAGCTGCAACATAAGAACAGGGTTGATGTCATGAAAATGATTAATAATATATAACTGTGCTGTGCTTCCATTATAAAGTACTTGATGTCCTGCAGTTATTCGTCCTTAAGCTTCTAATTCAGAACCGGCGACCTGGACTTAAATCTAGTTATGGCTTGTGATTGCACTAAGCACTCTCTGATGAGATCTTATTACACTGCACCAAACAATAAATTATATGGTTAGATGGAAGAAACTATCTCATACCCTCTTCTTCATAGGCTGATGGCAGCCATAAAGTAATGGTGGGCTGTTTTAGCAAACTGTGAGATTACCAGCAAAAGCTTTCAGACGCAGGCATTGTCAGTATGTGGCTCTGGGTGGCCTAATTATCTTCAAGATTCTACATAGCTGAGTGTGTTCTTGTGTTCTTCATTGAATTAGATACAGAATTGTCTTCTAAATATTCTAATTTTCTTGGTAGCTTGTTGGCAGTCTATTTGCTTGTTTTGTGCTGCATTTAATTCTTACATTAGAAAACACAATAAACTTTTAAGGATTGTGCTTTAACTGTTTGTATTGACACTTGTGAAAAAGATTTTCAAGTCTTCATGTCTTCTTAACAGTTTTGAATGTCTTGACCAATTTGTTTGCAAGCTGATTTCATTATATAGTTATATTGCTATTTGGTCTGCCTTTCTTATAGTTAATGTCTGTTCAATGAGGGAGAATACAATTGCTGAGAAGGAAAATATTCAGACTGCTACAGATCAAAAGAGACAGGTGGAGGGGAAGGTTTCAAAATCTTGAGTAGCAAGAAAAAAAATTGCATGTTAATGTGACTTTACTGACTTACAGACCATGATTACTAGTACATAAGTTCTTCTGTAGATCTTGGGACAAATAGGAAATGTATTATAGTAAACAAAATAATTTCAAGAAACAGTATATAAAAAGTCTCTTGAAAATTTGGCAAAGTATTTGGTTATCTTTAGAAATTGCTCAGATAAATGCTTGGTGATGTATTATGTGATTTTATTTTATTTTTTTCCTTCCAAAATCTCTTTCTTTTATAGCTGTTTAGGCAAGATCCCATGGCCAAAAAGTCCCAGAGCAGTTGAGATTTTCACCCTTAGTGGTAAGATCTACCGCCCTGTCTCCAGCTCTTCTGTGTTTGTCACACAAATCCAGCATGATCTATCATATTTGTACCAGAGGAAGATTTGCTGTCTTTATGTGACTAAAATGTAGTAATTTGCTTTTAAACTGCAGTTGAAGTGTTTCTTACTTCCTTTAATCTTTCTTTCTCCTTGTGTTAAAAAACTTGGAAATACTGTCATGCATTATGGAATATTATTATGTGTGCCTTATGATGAAACACTAAAACCAAATTGTGACAATTCATTGTTGCTGATACAAATCAGGTTTTGTTGTCTGTTGATAGTTTGCTTTTATACTCAAATTTTTATGATTCTTTAAACATACATATTCACGTGCTCTGTTCTGCCCAGTAAATATTTCTTGCATGCAATATCTTGCTTAGCTTTTTGAATGTTGCATTACATTTTTAATGTCAAAATTGAATGCTGTTTTGTTTGTGGGTTTTGGTTTCTTTGAGGGGGGAGGTGTTTGTGTTTGGCTTTGGTTTTTGTTTGCTTGTTTTGTTTGGGAATATTTTTTCTGAATATGCATCCTGAGAATTAAAAACTGTTTTAACAATTATTTATTTCATCCAAGTACAAAGAAGAGTTCTGCTTAGTGTGCAGGATTCCATGAAGAGAAAAAAGATTTCCTGAGCACTTATATTATTTGCTTGTATTAGTCTTTAACTGTGGACATATTTTTTTAATTTTTTTCTTTTTTTTTTGCCATTCCTATTCCTAGGTACAGATGAATGCAATATTATATTTTGTATGTAATAGGTTTCTTAAATGTTTTTTTGGGACGGTGCTTAGCTTACCAGGTTGAGGTTATACCTGCTATAATACTCCAGTAAAGAACTAAGTATGTTTATAGGTCTGTCTTGATGATTTTTCATTCATGTTTGTATGAAAGGCTCCCTCTCTTATAAAACAAGGTACCTGTGCATATCTTATGGTGTAAAAAGGCATCTCAAAGTTAGGTAAATATGATAAGCATTTGCAATTTGAAGTCAGCTTTACATAGCCAGAAAGAACAGGGACAAGTACCATTCAGCAAATTTGGATGTTGAAAACACGGGAAAATTGGGTGCGCACTTCAAATTGATGAAATACGGTAAAATGTATACTTATAAATACATAAATGTATATGCGCCTGCACGTGCACACACACACTCCACCCCCACCCCCAAGTGTGACCAGTATATTCTGTTTTCTATATTGAAAAAGGGGTGGAAAATACTTAATTGGGGGGGAGGGGACTTTATGTATGTTATTAATATGAATTATTTCAGTAGAAAAAACATGCATTTCAAATTAGTTTTAATTCTAAACATGCCTTTGACAGCAATGATAATTTTTAAGTGCGCGTTCTTGCTGAAAATAACATTAGCATAAACCATCTACAAAAAGTAAAATGCTAGACTTTCCATTCGTTCTGGATATATGAACTGCATACAGAATTTAGGAGTGTGATTTTTTTTTTTTGCTGGGAGTCAGTTCTGGTTTTTTAGGATATCTTTAAGTGCACAGCATGGTGTTCATTATTTTTTCATCCACATTATTAGAAGTGAGACTAAATTATTAGAACAAGGTTATGCTTTGAAAGCACCATCTTGCTCTCATTTTAGACAAGGAGAGACATAGAAGGGACAGTGATTGTGACTAGTTCTGGATCTGGCTGACCAGCTAAAGCGTGCCACGGGCTGACTAATTAAACATCTTTGAAAGCTTGCAGACTGGGTGGGGTACACCATCTACCACGCAATACCAGATCATTCCCTTCGTACTCCCCATGGACAGCACACTGCCTTTTACCTACCTGCTGAAGTGCTTGAGCAGTATCTGAGTATGGAAAACAGTGAATCTGACACTATTTCTGATCTGTTCAGCTACTCATTAGGGCCACTTCCTTGTCTCTGGCAAGAACATAGCTTTTATTTTCCTTCTTTTGCTGATGACTGCCTCTGAAGTCTTTTGTGCCTGCCAAGAAAAGGAAAATTTCACATAGATGTCTATACTGTCTGGGGGGAAGGCAATTTACTTCATCATTATGATACATGTTCAGTCCAAATCTGTATTCAGCAAGAGCAAACCTAGTAAGATTTCCTGATCAAGCAGCATGTCAGGCTAGCAGCTGACCTGTGTGCCAGCACATTTTTTGGGGTGTCTTAGTATCTGGTGGTAGAGAGAGACATTTGCCACTATCAAGGAAGTTTTGAGAAAGGTCTAGAAGAGGTCTCCTTAGTTGAAGAACAGGGTAATGGAGATGAGCAGAAATAAGAAGGACTGATTCTTAAAGTTATCCAAATAAAATAAAGACTACTATGTACTCTGAAAAGTTATGTGTAAAACTGTGGTAATTAGGGCCAACAGAGTATGAGGAACAACTCACAGAAAGGGTCAAAATGTGTAAATCAATACGATATCCACACCATGAATAGTGGTGTACATTTCCAGGGTCTCTCACCTTAAATCATTTATACTAAACATAGAAGGAGTTTGGAAAAGAACAGGGAGGATGTTTGAGGACATGTAACAGCTTGTATACATGAAACAAGCAATCAAAATAAGGCTTTTAAAGCTGAATGAGCTGACCAAGAGCATGATTGCTATTATCTTCTTCCTTTTGTTTACAAAGTCAAGTGCTTTCATGTTCCTTTCAGAAGTAATGGGGGTAGGGGCTAGATCTTTCTGTAAGGTGGAAGGGGTTCTTCCTATTGAGGAACCAATGAGCCAAGGGGAGGGAAAATTTCAGAAAGTGCTGGATGTGAGAAGTGACAAACATACCAAGGTTGGAAGATAGCACAAGCAAAGAGGTTGCTGGGAGGAGCAAGGATTAGTCATATAAGTTGAGGCTTCAAAGGTGGCAAGAAGGAACTTAAAAGGAACAGAGAGGACTGACCAAAGTCCCCTGCAATCCAGAAAGTTGTAGTGTTAGCTGCAACTAAGCAACGGAGTAAGAACCTCCCTGAAAAATAACATGGGCAGGGTAAGAGTTTTTCCTTTCTCAGCCTATCACTTCTAGTCACTTTGAGTTTTCCATGTTAAAAACATTTTAAAAGTATTTTTAGCAATTCTAGTATCAGGCAAGCTCTTTCCTAGCCAGCTCCACCTTTCAATTCCGCAGTCTCATCAAAAATGGTATGATAATGGTTTGCAAAAATGCTAAATAGCTGTGAAGAGCTAAAGAAAGTTGACTGTCAGCTCTCTGTTCTAGTATAAGACTTCTCAGAAATAAGTTGAAGTGGCTAGATCCAAGCAAATAACATTAGGTGGGGTTTGGTTGGTTTTATGGTTGTCAAACTGCACATAGTTAAGCTGCAGAAGTCCCTGCCACAAGATGCTATAGATGCTATCACAGGATGGAAATCCATTCAGAGCTAAAAATACAGACATCACTGCCGGTTAAGTAAACTTAGGAGTGACAAATTGGAGGCTAGAAGACGATTTGGAGAAGGCAGCAAATTTTCTCAAGGCTGCACTTTTGGACACAGTAGGAGATGCCAGAAGCCCTTTGACCTAAATCAGTACACTACTTCGGCTCACCTGCTCCTGTTCCACCCAGGCGTACTGGGAGACGTCATTCCATCTTGTGCGACTGTGAAGAAGTCTGGAGCCTGATCTGCTGATCTGGCTTCAGATGGGCCAATACAAGCTCTTAATTCCTTCAGGTGCAAAAGAATTCAAAAAATTGAGCCAAATTTACTGGTGATTTGGTCTTTTGAGTGTGATTGCAGTTCAGCTGATTATGCACTCATGCTGTTCTGAAGTCATTTGCAAAAATGATGAGCAATGATATCAGTAGAAGCTAGTCTTTTGAGTATTGAAGTGTTTTATAAATGCTCTGCTTCCAAGTTAACAGGTCCTTGGTATTTCAGTTACTCATTTAATAGACACTTTTGAACATAATCTTTCCAGAAGTTGCTTATCAATAAATAAATAAGGTGGTTTTATACTCCTTACCTCACTGTGGGTGGGGAAGGGTTCTGCGGAATTTTAAAAGTAAACAGTGAAGCATTTTTCTGCTGTAGCAGTGAACATTGCATACAGAGTGTGACAAAGAAATGAACAGTCCAAAGGAATACTTGAAGAGTTAGGAACATGTCAAGTTCAAAGACTGAAATACAGAGATAAATATGATACTGAAAGCTTTTCAGCTTCTGACTGTAATCATCAAATGCATTACAAATGAGTATTATGTAAAAAGGCATTTTGCATAGTAAATACATGTGGCTATGTAAAACTGTATTGCAGTGCATGTAAACAAACAAAAGCAGTTCAAATTGAACAAGGGGTTTAGTTTTGCTTGCTTTCATCTTTGGTGCTACATTTAAGCTTTGAATGGTGCTTTTGTATGTTTACAGAGTTCAGTTATTTCTTTTGGTGCTTTTCCTAATTAGAGCACTTCATAATTTTAATTGGAAACTGAAGCTGTCACATAAATACTTTTATTAATTAAGATTTTTTTAATTTAGCCGCTCTTCTTTCAGGGTAAGCTTGAAGGAAATTTAGTTCTAAATATTTCAGCTGTAACTATCAGAAAAAGAAATAGAAAGGAGAAGATGAGACTGGAATGTGCGCATGTGGGTGACCATGGAACATCATTGTTGAGTAGGGAAAGACATTTATTAATACATATTTATATATTGCCTTGCATGATCCAGGCATAGGACTTTACTCCTGTTTTTTCTTCTCCCTCCTGCCTTTTTAAAGTCCATTATACTACTTCAGGAACAACATGTCTTGTGAAAGATTGAGGAAAGCTATGAATACAGATGACTGGATGAGATTAGGAAAAGGAAAAAGGAACTAACTGGAATGCTGGGAGAAGAGTTAAGGAAGTTGTAGTTCACAAATAGGCAGCATTCCTGTTTTGGTTTTTTTCTCACCATTTCCTGAGAATTTTCTTAATTCAGATACTCACATAGTAAATATAAACCATATACCACAATATAAATGTAAAAGTAATAGCTCTGTGATTTTATAGTTTAAGGAATTCTTGCAATTTTTATCTAGATCTTCCTAGTCATTTTGAAGCATTTTATAATGAAATAAGAAGAAATTGATAGAATTCCTTGTAGTTTTGAATGTTAAGTCATCTTTTCAGTGAACGATGCATTACCCATAATGTGCCAAATGCAGTTTACCAAGTCAGAGGTATGGGGTCTTGTCTTTAGTCTGACATACCTTTTGTTATAGGTTTACTTTTTTTTTATTATTTTAAATTTATTGTTAACATTCCTGGGACAGTTTTCCCATGCAGGAGAGGCAGGTCTAAATCTTACTGTGTTCTTTCTTGGGAAAAAAAAAGAGATTTCTGTGCAGGTATCTCTGGATATAATATTTATTTGAAAATATATTAAGAATAATAGGTCAAGTTGTTTAATGGAAGAAGGAAGCCATGTGAAGGAGCAGTGCTGAGCAGTGTGCTGAACAATGTACATATGTGATCCTTGGAGTCTTGGGCTGTGTGACAAAGCATTATCAGCACAGATAAGGTTGGGGGTGTTGAAAATTAATAGAGACATAGCTGGTGTAGCTGGAGTGACAGAATCCCTGTCATGCATGCTGCACCAAGCCATAGGAGGAAAGTGAATTCGTCAATTCATCTCAGGTTGTTCACAGAGGCACTTGAGGTATTTTAGCAGAAAACCTCATCCTGGCATACTTTGATTTTGAGGACTCTTCCAGTACAGTTTGCTGGAATCCTTGTGATAGCTAAGACTGCCTGTAGCAGACAAGCCAGGAATCAGAACTTGAAAACAATGCAATTAATTTTTATTTAAAACTCATCTTCCTGATCCTTATATTGAAAGAGTTATCAAAGTTATTTTTTTTTTATTCTGTGTATGTAGTCAATGGAGAATAATTTTGCTTCTTCTGTCAGCTCGTAACTGACACTTTATGGGGGGGAGATCATATTTTTACGGTTAGAATAAGGTCTTACATTTTTCAGCAGTTTAAGTTTGTGTCATTTATCTTCCTGTCATCTTGGTTGCTGCTCACTTACACCTGAGAAAACTGGCAGATGGTGAGGAAGATTTCCAGTGGAAGCAGAAAAATAAAATGTACTAACTGGGTGGTGAGCCTCCCTCACATGACCAGAAGAAAAAAAGAGCCAACTGTTTTGCTTTTGGCTGTGCTTGCTACTAAACACCCTGTCATAGTGTGTGAGGTGAGTCACGACTTGTTTATTTATAGCCTTAGCCAATCAAAGCTGAATGCTCTGAACTTCATTCAAGACCAGCAAGCACTTAGGATGTCTTGTAAACATTTGCTCTCTGAGCAAGGAGTGCTCTTCTCAGCTGCAAACCGGACAGGTGCCCTGGTTGTCACATCTAAAACACAAAACAGACTAGAAGATCGTTGCCTGGATTATCTAGATTGGTAGAGAGAGAGTTCCTTTTTACATCTGAAATGCCAGACAGTGAGGATCTGGGACAAGATGAAAGGTACTGTACATTCATTCTGCTGGCCTTCTCGTGCAGTGCAGTACAGACCAGGGCTTTGTGTAGTTAATCTGTGTGCACTCTTGAGTTCTCAGCCTAAGATCAATTTTCTGTGCGTTGTAACAGATCATTCTTGGCAAATTCTTGAGGACTTGCCTCTAATGCTAGCCTAAGGTTTCATAGTTAATGTCTGGAGAGAGGTCAATTTATACAGCTCTTGTGTCTTTCTTAAACTAAAGCTGAAGGGAAGAAAACACTAGGTGGTTTCTACCTACTCACTTTTCCCAACCATGGGACAACTTACAAGCCTCAAAATGTCAGAGACACAAATAGTTGAGATGGAGCCACATTACTGGCAGAACCATAACTTATTACTGTTGAGATAGGGCACTGTGTCCCTTTGAGGTATGCCTGACTTTCTGAAGTTTAATTTTTATCTTAAATAGTTTATAAATCAAACCATCAGTATAAAAAGCAAGTAGTTGGATCTAAAACTTATTAACAATTTAACAAATACTATTTTTCAAAATATGATCTAGCATATTCCTATGAAATAAATGTGCTAATTAAACTTAGCTAAATAGATTTAAAAACAGATATTTTGAAAGTAGATGTTATTAATGTTTGGCTATGACAGAGTTTATAATACAGGATTCTTAAAGTCCACGTGGTCTTCCCATAGTTGCAGTTTTATTGTCTTGATGCTAATCAAAATGTCTCTAAACTGATGTTATGTTTGATATTGGAAGGAGGGTAAAAGAAAGTCGTGTATGTGGAAATAGACTTTTTTTATCTTAGTTAACAAAGTGACAATATAGAGGCCAGTTTAAGTACTACACAAATCGGAAGTGAGCATTTCATTATGTCTTCGGATTTAAATCTGAACATTTGTGTGGATGTTTTTCCAGTATGTATGACAATGTGTTATTGTAAGATAGAGGAAATACAAAAGACCCTTCTGGTGTCTGTTGAGCAGGCACGGTCACCTAACTGGATGAGCATGAGTGAATGGAACCCCAGTAGCATAACTGGGTCTCTGCAAGGGTGGGGTCACCTACACATTTCCGATTGCAGGGATCTAAGCTGTGCCCTGTATAAAGTAATTGTCGTGGTAGCTGGTATTTTTTTCTTTTAAGGAAATGTTGACTCATTACTGATAGCCACCGAAGTGTTAAATTCATTACAAAATGTTTCACTGGGTTTCCACTTTGTTGAAGTGTGTATTTTTCAATACAGGAAAACAGCAATAAGCATGACACATTAAAAAAAAGAGGTTTTAGATCATAATCATATTTTTATTGTGCTTTTGAATCAGTTTTGTAAAGGATGTGCTGTCTTTCCTTGAGAAAATCTTACCAGCTGAGAAGAAAAATAATTTTTTGGGGGGGAAAAAGAAATCAAAATTTGGGTTTGTGGAAAAAAAACCCAAAAACCATCAGTGTTCACCAATATGTAAAAGTATGCAACTGGTGTGCAAAACATACAAGCTTTGTAATACCTAACTTAACTTGTTCACAGTTTGTTTTCTATATAGGCTTGTAGCAAGCTTTGGCAGGTAAGTAGTTAAGTAATACTAGGCCTAAACCTATAAGAATTTGGTTTTGATTTGTTTATTTTTTAATGAATCAAAGATTGTTTATTTTAAATTAAAATGATGAACATTTCAAAGCAGTAGCCTGGAAAAGTGTGATAATAGGGCCTGCTCTCCTCATTTATTATTCCTGAAACTGCCATTAAATTAATTAACCCTGATCCTAGTCCCTCACTCTTTTGTGCCTTTGCTATTGAGCAAAAAGGTTTGAGAAAATAGTTTAATCAAAAATAGGGTTTTTGTGGAATTCATTTGCCTTTTTTTTTTGTCTGGGTGGTAACAAATAGGATATAACTGGAGAACATTCCTGCAGAAGTGCTAATGAGATCTGGTGGAGGTCAGAATACTTTGATCCAAGTTAAACAAGAGGCAGTAGAAGGAAGAACTATTGGAACTGTACTGGAGCAGTATGGGAACTGTACTGGAGCAATTAATTTTAGAATCACAAAAGAAGAAGGAGTAATGTAAATGCACAGATAATAGGGTAATTTTAAGGGCACACTGAATCAAAGCTACTGATTTATATTTTTAAAAATGAAGGGTAGTGGTACTGTAGAAGCTGTTGAATGAGCTTTGTTCACTGATTGATTTCAGTGCACTGCACTCCATGTAGCTCCTTCTCAGATGCAAGCAAATACTTCTTACATCTTCTCCTGAGTTCATGTCCTACTTCATAAATTATTTAGTATTGCATCACAAGTGTTTTCATGAACATTATAACATTGTAATTAAAGATGTGGCATTGGTCAATAATCTGTTAGTCATGATGTGAATTTATATGTATAACAAGCAAAGGAGCATATGCACAAGTCCTTCTTAGTAAAGCCAGGAAAAAAGCTAGGATTTGTGAAGATTAGGTACCCACTCATATCTCCTTTTTTATTTTGTCATGTGATCCTAGTCAGTAGCGAGTCAAGAACAGTGAAGAGCGATGTGGTCAAAGGTAAAGAACTGAAAAGTTTGGCATAAAGACAGTATTTCCCCTACTATTTCTTTATCACAAGGTCCCTTACAGTGTTGTGTAAGATGGTATAATTTATTTAAAAAGAGCTCATGAGGAAACTAATGATAGTCAAGAATATGTAAAAGGTACTGTGAATTATCAGTCCTGAAGTGCTGAAAGCACATGGCTGTATGTGCTTCAAAGAGATACTGATGTTAAACTTCCTCTATCAGAACAATGTCTGCTGTGTTCTAATCACTGTTGCCTCCTTATTGAAAAAGATGGTGTACTGGTGCACTAAACTGTCATCCAGAAACCTTTTGAGTTGGGGTGGGGTGAAGAACCCAAACAGAAAAAAACATGCAGAGAAAGCTAAGTTATTTTGAACCAGTTGATTTTTGAACTGCAGTCTTATAGTGCATGGTGTTTCTAAGTATGTGCTTGGTCTTAGAAAAATGGGGATTCAGTTTAAAGTCAAATCTCCCTATTACTTAGCTGTTCAAGGTATATTGATTTTTAATTATAAAAATATTTGTTTCTTCTGATAGTAGAAAGTGTTTGAATTTCCTTTTATGATTAAATTCAGTGCAAAAATATTGGCAACAAGTGATGTGCCAGGAGCTCTCAGTAATGCATCAAAGTAGATGATCACCTGTTCATACAATTTATATTAAAACCCACTGAAGAGAATCAGAATGAAGTTCTACACAAGAAGAGTTAAAGCTGTCTTTTTGTGATGCTACACAGAAAGTTGTTTCCATGTTTTTGCAGGCTAAAAGTAGTGTTCTTTGTCTGGCACTTGAAAATCCAATTTTCCTTTTTTATGCAGCTGCTATGCTACTCAAGGAATGCTCAGCTCATCTTTCCTAGCTATTTGACTTTGAGAGGCCTTGAACTAGGAATATCCCATCTGGATATAAGGAGGAAAATCAACTGACTTTGTGCAAAAGGGTTAAAAGAGTTTTCTTTGTGGGAGAAAAAGAAATGTGAAAGAATTCCAACAGCTGGGCAGAGCTGTTAAAAGTTCTGCAAACAAAACTTTATGCTCCTGTTGATAGAAACAAGACTTCCTTACTTTTTTGACCAAAAAGTACAATAAAAATGTCTCTTTTGCATCACCAGTTTCTATTATAAATGAGAAGCTGCCCTGGAAGATCCCAGCCCTTGTACTGCCTTGGTAAAAAGACAACAGTGTGTAGCAATAGTATTGTAGTCTTTGTTAAAAATAAAGCAAGTCTATAATAGTATTTATATGGCACTGAAACACCCAGTTTTCATGCAAAGAGGCATTTAAAAAAAATCTATGCTGATTGAGTGTCATGACTTAGGACTAGTAGCACCTGACTATCAAATCACATTTCACATTTTGAGTGACCTCGAACTGGAGTAGCTGGTGTTCTCAGGGAAGCTGGACAGGAGTACAGGTCAAAGGAGGGGTTTCCCGTGAGAGCTGACCTATCAGTTTACTTAGAAGTGTAAGTCTGTATAAAGGAGCTGTTCAGTGTAATGGCCCAAATTTAGTTGCAGTTTAGTTTATTTTATTTTCATAGGACTTTCAGTTAAAAGTAACAGCATTTACTCCGCTGTGTCAAGGAACTTGTGTGCTGGAATCATAATTCAAAAAAGCTGGAGTTAACCAGTCTGATCATGTAAAGAAAGATGATCTATCTCCTTTTTAAGACTTGAGAAGACGACTGAGGCTATGCTTGGATAGAGAAGTGAACACATCCCCTCAAAATCCTGGCAGTAATGGGTCTTCTTCTTTTTCAAGCAACCTGTCGGACAAGATGAGTTCCCCTCCCCCCTTTGCAGAACACTTGAGTGCATTTTTGCACCAATAGGATTGCTTTCATCTTCAGAAAAGGTTGTTCTTGACTAGTAATATAGGAAAAAAAAACCCTTCATTTATGGGATTGATATTGTTAGCAACACAGCAGTGGTAACAAGTTCCCATGTCATTTGAAGAGAAGAAATATTATTATGACTTTAGTTAACATACTGTGCAAGAATCATATAGAGTCAGGGATGAAAGGTTGCTTGTATTATGTTTTATAGAAAGTCACATGTCCTGACCAGTCTGCTGTACAGTCTATTGAGAAAACTACATCCAGCCTTATCAAGTGCTTATGATTTAAACATATTTCTTATACAGCAATATTACCAAAAATATTCTTGGTCAAGAAATAGAAGGAGTATGCATGCTGCTGAAAGCTGTGAAATGAGATCTTTTTTCAGCTTTTTATTGCATACCTTCCCCTGGGGAAAAAAAGAAATACCCAGTAACAGCAAATTAGACTGACTCACTGTTAATAAGAAAACAAAACTGAAGTGTCACATGAAGACAGATGATGTCAGAAAGAAAACACTTTAAAAGCTTGAGAAGCAGTATTGCTCAGCATTAACAGAATTCAATTTAGTTCTTAGGAATTACGTATTTGGACTACAAGAGGGATGATAATTAAAGGAGACTTTTTGGATTGGGAAATGTTAGTTACTCTTTAAGGCTGATGACTACATTCTCCAGCTTCAATTTAAAAACAATATCTGTCTAACTTTGTATATCTTAGAGATTCTAAGTGTGCCCAAGCCTTAACATTAAAGGGATGCCAATTGTGATCAGCTAAAGGCTATTTGTCACAGTAGTCGTAGTTGCTGGTAAAAGCCTAAACCTATGCAGCAGCTATAGATTAGCAGTGGGAAATAAAGTGCAATATGGATATCTATAAGCTGGAGAGATGTCTATTAGAAAAGCTTTGTAGAGTTTGTAGGAAAAAGGTTGTAGAAGATTCTCCCTAAAGTCTGAGTAGAGAGTGTATTTGTGGCTGCTTCCTGTGTTCCTCATTCATTCAGTGATACAGCATCCTTTTGTGGGCTTCTTTGAAGCCACCAGGGCTTTTACCTGGTGCCCCAGTGATTCATTTAAACTGCAAGTTTTGTTAACTTAGTCATAGCCACATGACACAAATAAAATTATTCTAGTATATTTAAAAATTGCATGGGATCCAAAAGTGGCACAGAATAAAGCACAATTCTACATAATCACCTTTTAAAATAGCCACATAGGTCATTAAGATGCTATGCTGTGAGTTCAGTGGACTTGCTGTTCCATCTTTACACATAGGCACATAACATTCACAAATTTGTTACATTGTATTACAATAGGGTTAGTCAATATTATGTTGCTTCCTGCAGGTTTTGCCTTTGGTACTTTAGTGGACTTAACTGTAATATATGCTTTTTACACTATTTTGTTTTTTGGAGGTGGGGGGGAAGGTTATTTTAATTTTGAGTATGTCAGCAGCTGAAATTTAAATGTAAAAAAATAATTTTAAATGTTTTCACAACCTTGTTTTATCTAAATGCTGTTCTATATTCATCATCTCTGTACCTGAATAATTTAGAAGACAAAATTTAAAATATTAAAATATGGTTTTGGCATAGAGCTTAAGGTATAAAATGTTTGCTTCAAAGAAAGGTTACTGCATCATTATAACCATTCCCTTCTGCACTGTGGTGATTCCTTTTCTCAGCAGAGGTGACAGCAGAGACCTGTGAAAGCTCTGAAAAAGTAAACTGCTTCACTCGGTTTGCTGACGCTTCGCACGCTTGATTTCATTTGGTCAAGCTTCATACTTAACTCCTGGTTGCCTATAAGGTTTGTCCTTAGACAGACATCCACATCTCTCACAGCTGCATCATTCTATAAGCTCTACATGCTACTTTTTGAAAGACTAGAAAATAGCTGTATTACCTATATTTTGATCTATGTATCTTTTGGGCATGTAACTTTCAGTTCTTCCACCTTTACTAACATTCTAAAGGTAATTTACATTCTAAGTTACCTTTAAAATTACAGTGTCTGCATGGGTTTAAAGCATGTGTGGTTACAGTTGGGAAATGATGCAGGTTCAGAAGCTTTGTAATTACTACCTCTTTGTTTATGTAGGTCCAACCTTTCAGGTCCACCACATCATGGTGTACTTTGTCACTGCTGCAGTTCTGAGTAGCACATCTACTTGAAGATACATATAAAACCATGTACACATAATTAAAAAAATACAGTACATCACAAAGAGATCTTTAAGCCAGTAACCTGAGAGCTACTGACCTTTCTGAGAAATGTGACAGGGTTTGCTTGAACAGATGTCTAGATACAAAATGAGAGCGTGACACCATCAGTCATTTTTAGCAAATGTAATGCCATGACTCTTTTGGCCAGAGTTTGTGACTGTGATGGGTTGAAGCATCTGTGGTGGGAGGGTGTTCTGGTTGGTCTGGGTTTGTTGTTTTTTTTTTTTTTTTTTGCAGCTACTAGGTAACAGTTCATGTATTTGCTCAGTTTTAGAAATGATGCAGGTGGTCAGAAGGCTATGAGTAATTTTCTCTATTAACACCTTCAATCTTACCGACAGTAGCTTTAGAACAGGACATGTACTACTTTATATCAAACCCAGGGAAAGTGATGGGAGTATGAAACCTTATTCTTCCTAAATTATGCACAAAAAAAACTTTTAAAGTGTTCAGAGAGAGTTGATGACATATCCTCAAAGGAGCACCTGAACAAGAGTCCCAAAAGCTGTTTCTGCAGAAAGTACAGGGCTCATATTTAAGCCATTTATTAAGGTACTGTAAGTAACTCCACTAATACTATGCTGAAGTGGGGTTTCGTGTCAGTCATGAGCTCCACATTCATCATCTACATCACTTAATGTGTCTTTTTTCCTTTTTGTCTTTAAATGTGATCATGGAAAAATTAATTTGTCTGGAGTATGCACCGTTATGTATCTGTTAGCTTTTGATCTAACATATATTTAATGTTTCATCTGTTTTTCCAAAGGCATGATATGACTTTTCTGTCTTCGTGTACATGCAACTATACTTTGTATGTCCTTTCTTTCTCACTCCTTCACCAGGAACCTCACTGCTGCTCCTTGTTCCAACACTCTAGCCCCAGGGTAGCACTGCCTTTCAAGTGAGCTCTAGGGGCAGGGCCAGGAGGGACAGATGTTATATCGAGGCTGGTAGATGTTGAGAGGTGTGAACAAGAAGTGGCAGCATGTGCATCTGATTGTGTGTGGCAGCATGTGCAAGCTGACTTTCTTATACCATTAGTAGCCCAAGATCAGAATAAGGTTTCAGAATAGGCCCTGTTCCATAGAAATGTGTGTAGTAGAACTGATAAGGGTGTCTCATGTTGTCTTGTGGCCTATAAGAATCTGCTAAGTATTCTTTTGCAAAGCAAGGTTAATAGCAGGTTTGTAATGTCTTGAAACAAACTTCACCTGTACCATTCATGTTTCTTGCTTGGCTGCTTCTTTGTCAGTGTACTGTATGTGGACCACTGGACTAAACCTCTAGCAGTACATTTTATCTGCACTGCAGCTTATATTTTCAACATCTTTTCAGGTTTGCAAAAGAAAGCATTATTAACAGCTAAGAGAAGTAGCTCCAGAGAACTTTCCCTGCAGATGTGCCATTTTTCTGCATAACTTGCATGTTTTTTTCAATTGTTATGAGTCATCCCAGTGTGCCACCTTGTATCTCCTCTTTATGTTGGTGGCTAGTGTATATGAAAGTAGTTTGCATTTTTGTTGTAGTTCATGCTTTCATCTCCCGCATTGCCCCTCCTTCCCCCCCCCCATTTTTGCTATTAAATTAAAGTTAGTAAGCTAGCAATCTACATTTGTCTTATGTACTTCTAAGCTCTGTCATGATAGCAGGCATTGGGCTTACATGTTTTCATGCTTTCATGAAGTTCCACTTTGATTGTCAACAATTTTCAATAAAGGGTAGTAGTAAAAGGACTTTGTAATTCAGAAGACTGTCATAATAGTAGTTTTCAACACTAGAATAAACAGGCAACTCTTAAAATACATATTAATGCTGCAGCTGGTTTCAAAAGCTAGAAGCAATGTTTAAGGAGAGTGGCCTGTCCATAATAATTTCATTTTTCTTAAGACAAAACCCTTGTTTACTACTTTTCTCAATCTGCTAATTATCAGAGGGGATGGGAATTTAAATTGCTGTTGTGGATGGGAGGTGGACAGAAAGTTCTGTGTAACATTGCTGATTCCTCCTGCTGTGTACCTGCAGTGTTCTCCATGAATTATAATGGTTTTATTTTACATCCTGTCAGAGGCAAATAACTGCATTTAGTGCCATGCATGGCTAGAAAATGTGTTGCATTTTCTCTGACTTTCAAAGGTCACCTAGTCTAAGAGATGAGACTCTTATCCTATGAATTTAATGAATTTCACTACTTTAAATTGTTTATGGTTTCTTCTTGAAGGGGGGAAAGGAGAACCCTCACACTGAATATTTTATAGTGTAAAAGGAAATCACACTACTGCAGTACTACAAATACTGTAACATAAAGTCAGGAATACAGCAACAATTTGGGGTTTTAACTTTAATCAGTTTCACACTATAGCAGAAGGACTAGGTTTTCTGTAAGTCATGTTCTGCACTCCACTATGTATGTGATAGTTTGAATATTAATCCCTCATGCGTGCTATTTATGTTCTGTATGAAATGGCTCCCAAACCTTGCTCTAATACCAGTGTTGCTGTGTCACCACCTCGTGGCGAAGTTGCTGTACAGTAGTTAAATATACGCATAAAGATGAGGTTTCTCCATGTGTGTTTAAGATGTATGACTAAACATTTTTGACCAAAATTGTTCCTGACTTTTTACAAAAATGAAGACTGTGTATCTGAAAAGAAGACAAGGTGGTTAATCTCCACTATGTTAGGAAAGCTGCTTCCAAGTAGTCAATATCTCTGCAGTGTAACAGAAAAGAAGGTATTTAACATTTTCAGTGTAGAATAAAAATGGGTCTCCTGTATGTGGAAGACCACTAATTTCTGGCTTAAATCTAAGCATCTAAAAATTCACAAGTTTAAATATGGTCAGCAGTTGACCAAAGTGTACAATTCAACAGAAAGCTGAAATCCTCTTACCCTGTGTATTTAGGAGAAATGAGAGCAAAGATTTACAACTGGGTAATAAAGTGGCTTTAGACCTTGCTGAACTGGAAGTCAGACATAATGTCTGGAGTTTGGCTGAGATGCTAGTTTTAAAGAGATTTTAAGGAGAACTTAAGTTTGGTGTTCTTTTTGCCAAGACAAAGTTTGCTTTCTCCTTTTATATAGTTTGTATAACAGAATTGATACATTTGGGGGTTTATATAACTCAAAATTTATAAATAGTTTGCTGGGTTGTTTTATTTTGTTTTATTTTAACTGGGAAAGAAAGTGAAGTGAACGAGACGTTTCTGTATATAGTTACCTGCCATTTGCTTAGTTTTTCTAGTAACCTGTTACCAGAAACCTGCAGTAATAATGTAGTCTCCAACTTTTTGTTTGATGTTACAATAAACAATGTGGGCTTCATTTTTTTACTTGTATCATGATTCATTGATCAAAGCTTCTGTCTAATTTAGGCAGAACCTTTCGATAACCACCCCTTCGGTGCTATGTTAGTATATCTTGCATGTTAACCATTTGATAGATCACTTCCCTTTCTGTGCAGAGTCTGCACACAGCCCCAGCCCTACAAAGAGAAGCAAGTCAGAAGCTTACCCTTCAGGAAAAATCAACTACTTCTTGTAGTCCAGTGCAATTATAGATGTAACTTTCAAAGAAATAATTTCCAGATTTCAAATCTTGTTTTCCTTCAACCGGTATCAACTTGGTCTGTGTAAGTAAATCAGTTGATCTTGTTAGAAAGGTCTGTGTTGCAGTTCTTGGTGCAAGTGTAGTGTCAACTCCTGCCTGTATAAAAACATTTCTGTACTGTACACTTTTTTTATGTCAAAAAATGAGAGATACTACAAATTCATGTCTTAAAACATCATCACACCTTGTTAGTAAGGATGAACATTAAATCACAGCTAATAAATTACAATACAGCATAGCAAAGCTAGGTTGTGCATGTGTTCTTAGTAGGGAAGGCAGACAAAAGTAATGTTCTAACCAACTTTCAACTGAAAAAAGTCCAAATGCTCATGATGGCTTTTGATTTTTACATTGTGTGCAAAAATGACTAAGCAATCTGTTGTGGAACAGAAACTAATGTGGAAGCTTTTAATCAATACAGGTATTTTTACAAGTGAGGATAGATTATATTTTTTTTAGTCTTAAATTCACTATAAAAAATAAATTATATCTTGCTATTCCTGATATTAAGCAAATGTTTAAAAAACTTTTGAACACTAAGTTCATCCAGGGTAAAGTTTGAAAAGCTAAAGTCTCATCAGTCACTTACTGATGCTTGCTAACATTGAAGTTGTCCCACGGAGCTATCTCAAGGGCATTTGTCTTCTGAATAACAAGAACAACTGCTATCAGGGCCTTGTGTGTTTTAGCAGCTAAAGAGCAGAGTCATTATTTGGAAATATGAGTTGGCAGTTTGATCTATGGGTACGCCCTTATTGCTGCACACTGACCCTTGTACATTCATTCCTTTCATAATGTCATTTTTGATTTATCCTGTAATTTGATCTGCCTGTGACAAAATGTTTGCTATCAATGCCATGATACATTGGACATTTAATGGATTATGTAGCCAAATAAAATGACTGTGGGATTGTTTATGGCTTACTTGGATTCACTGGGATCAAAGCTGTGTGTACTGAGCAGGGAACTATGTGGAAGATGGTAAAACATAGTGCAGAACTTACTTCAGTTGCTCAATAATTGCATGATGGTACGTCCATACTTTGTACCAGTTTGATTTGACATTGACTGGCCTGTGTATGTTTTTCCTTTCATTTGTTGTTTTGTAAAACAACTTTGTTGTAGATGTTTTGTCTACTCTAAAAAGGTGCATGATGTAATAATTTGAGCTGGTTATTGTCTAAGCTGATCAGACCCAAATAGATACATGTGTTTTCTCATGTTTTTTAGCAAATTCTTCAGTACAGGGGTTTTTTAATTGTATTAAAAGGACTGACTGATCCTAAGCTAAGCTTTAGAAACAGTCCTTTCAATACAATAGAGAAATAAAAGTTTAGTTAATACAGACATCAAGACTTCAAAAGCAATTTATTTTTTTTGAAGTTAGGTAACAACCTCTTGTGGATCATCATAGTTTGCAGAACAGGTACAAAAATTACAAAAGGAAAAGCACTTTTTTTTAAAAGGAAAAATAATATTAGGAAACAAGTTTGGGCTTCAGTTGCTTAATTTAGATGACAACTGTGCCTTGAACTCAGTATTTTCACATTGCCAGAATGAATAAGCAATAATTTCTTCCATAACTGCTTATATGGACTGAGCATAGCTACTACTGGAGAGATACTTTCTTAATATTCAAAAATATCAAATTAGCCCAATATAAAATACATGGAAACAAGCACAGGTTTCTGTAGCAAAGCAGTAGCCATTGGATTGCTGAAGGCTCTAGCTTTACAACATGTTGTTTTCGACCAGTTTCAACCAGTTTCAACTTTCATATGAGCTATAACCAAAGCTGTTGTGTATTTTTCTTTGTTTTACTCAGCTGGAAAGTCTCCAATTCCAGGCAAGACTACAGACCCAGGATAAATCAGTGCATTTCAGAAGCACTGATGAATTTATTTGTATTTCTTCAAGAAATGTCCCACTTCAAGGAACAAAACCCTGGCAAGGTAAGCACTCCCAAGTAATATTAAATGTTCAATATTACTTAAAAATGTGAGAAAAAGAAACAAAACCAAGCCACATTATGATACATTCAGTTATGAGTTTCTGTTCATTTTTTGCTATGGAGATCATCAGTGAGTGAAGGTGCTCAACAGATCAATTCTGTACTCAGCATTGTGCAGTTATGGAAGATGCACTGTATGTCTTAGTCACAGCAGAGGCCAAATCCCAGGTTTTACACAGAAAATTCAGCTGTCTTGTCATTAACAGGGTTGCTAGAGTAGCCAACAAGCATCAAAAGAGTTTTTGCCAACATATAAAACAGTTTCTTGAAGCAACACAACAGGGGAGAGATGTGTATTTACAAGAAAGCTTTTTTGCTTTTGTAAGCATCCAGCATGCATTCATTGCGGTAATTGAATTAGTGATTTGGGTTTTTTCCTGCATATCAACTGTTCAGCGGGATTTTTTGTGTAATGAAAGTGAAGTAATTTCTAATAATTTTGGCAAAAACCGTGAGCTTGTTAAATGTTAATAGTAAATGAATAAAAATAGTATATTTTTATAACAGAAGAGAGGGTACATCCTAATTAGCCAGAATTAACTGTTTGGTGCTTATTTACACCAGAAGTATTAAAGATTTCCTGATATAAAAAAACAAACCAAAACCAACAAAACTTTCAAATTTCTGCCACATTCTAGACCTCATTTAGCATGCAATGCTTTTCTTTTGCAAAATTATCTAACAATTTAAGCAGTAGAAGTGTTAATAGCCAATTTTAATGTTTTTGCCAGTTTTGCCTACTGGTCTGCAGTGTATGTACATTTTTCACTGTCTTGGGAAGTTACATTCCTGGAGTTGTCCTCTCCTATGTCCTGCGTAAGTCGAATTTCTTTTTCAAGTATCATGTATGTATGTGGTTTGTTCATTATTTGGTCTCTGTATAGGGAGTATTTATTTATTTATATTTACACACATGTGCAAGTTTGCAGATGACACCAAGCTGAGTGGTGCAGTTGACACAGCTCAGGGATGGGGTGCCATCCAGAGGGACCTGGACAAGCTCAAGAAGTGGGCCTATGTGAACCTCATGAGGTTCAATAAGGCCAAGTGCAAGGTACTTCATCTGGGTTGGGGCAACACCTCTGGGACCCCTAGTATGAGAAGGACATGGACCTGTGGGAGCAGCCAGAGAGCCATTAAGATAATCGGAGAGCTGGAGTTCCCCTTCTATGAGGAAAGGCTGAAAAAGTTGGGGTTGTTCAGCATAATGAGAAGGCTCCAGGGAGACCTTATTAAAGCCTTTCAAGACGTAAAAGGGGCTTATAAGAAAGACAGGGACAGACTTTTTAGCTGAGTCGGTTGTGACAGAACAGGGGGGAATGTCTTTAAACTAAAAGAGGGGAGATTCAGACTAGATACAAGGAAGATGTTTTTTATGATGAGGGTAGTGAAACACTGGAACAGGTTGCCCAGAAAGGTGGTAGATGCCCCATCCCTGGCAACATTTCAAGGCCACATTTGAGCAACCTGCTCTAGTGGAAGGTGTCCCTGCCCATGGCAGGGGGGTTGGGACTGGATGATCTTTAAGGTCTGTCCCAACCCAAACTATTCTATGGTTCTGCGGTACATACACGTTCATATCTAGGTTCAGACAAGTGTTTTTTGTCATATGGAACTCAGGTTAGAAGTTTTTTCAGCATCTTGATTCTGGCATATTACATAGTCATGTTTCTCAGGTAGAGATACCAAAATCAGACTAACTCAAGATAATGATAAATGTTACAGTGATCATAAATTGGGCCTTAAAGGATGTAAAAATGTGTCCATTGATATGAATACAGTGGTATGTTCTGCAGCGAGTAGTAATGACTCCTAGAAACTGGACTGGACATTAACAGTTTGTCTCACATGGTCCTTTGTCCTGGTTTCAGCTGGTATAGAGTCACTGGCAGAGCACAAGAGACTGAAGAGTCCTTGATCAGGGTAAGTGCTGCTGAGCAACAACTAAAACAGTGATGTGTTATCAGCATTGTTCTCAGACTGAAGCCAAAACACAGCACTGCACCAGTTGCTAAGGAAGAAAAATAACTATACCAGCTGAAAACAGAACAATATTTAACAGTGTGTTTTTATGTAAAGCTAGTGATATTTTGTAAAATTAGTAGTTAACGTATATAAATGCATTGTTTAAGCTTTATTGAGTAACTTCGCATAAAGCAATATTTCAATACATTTTTTCTCTCTATCTTCATTTTTATCACAGTATTGTGTGCCTTTTTATGTCCCTTCCTTAAGTGCAATGAATTTGGACAGAAAGTATACAACAAAATTAAGACTGTTCTGACGAAACTAGATTTTGGAATAGTGGAATATATCCACCAGAAGAAAAAAGAGAGATCTGGTGAGTAATTAAGTATAGTTTCAAGTAATGTATTTCTGTATTCAGAGAAGATTTTATTCACCTTGCAGACAGTTTGGTTTGTTCTGTGAAGCAAATTGTAGAGGTATTTCCTGCTTTGAACCTGGCCACTGTTCTTAGGTTTATACGGAGTAATTATGTTGGATGTTTGGGTATGGTAAAAAGACCCTATTTCATTGAAGGAAACAAGGCAAGACTGATGGTTCCCTTCATACTTGATTAAATATACTGCTTTCAGGTTCTCAGAGAAAAATACTTGCTGTAAGTACAGCAATGCTTGTCTGTTTAGCTAAAGTAGATGTACCCAGGAGAGAGATTCACTCAAGAGCACAAAATAAGTACATAGCAGAATTCTTTTTCAGAGAGTGAACTCTATTCCAGTATCTAAATCCATCTTGTTTTCACTCTGAATAGCAACATGAATTTTATTTCACCAAATACTGGAAAGCCTTTTAAGAATTGCTGTAAGACAGTAGCTACAAATTAATCAAAATTTTTAGTTAGCAAGGGAAGAAATCAGTTTAAAACAAACTCTCAGCTGTCTTGCCTGAAATCTTTGTAACACTGGAAACTTTGAGATTTTAATTATTAAAGGTGTTTCAAGAAAAATACTTATGTGAACAATGTTACCTTTAGTTTGCTTTTTGTGTGTTCTACAGTTTTGGTAATCAAACCTTTGTAGGGTAGTCACATCACTTGCAGGTAGCCTACCCTATTTAGTTAGTATTACATCAGTAGATTTCACTTCTGCTTTAAAACATGCATTTCTTGTAACCATTTATCATAGTGTTCTGTTCCTAGACACAGTGAGAGGAACCATCTGCTTTTCCCCCTTCTCTTACATGTAATGCAGTAGTTATTGAAATAAGGACTAGTGCATTGAAAATTTTCTTTTGTGTATTGTTCACCTTGTTCTACTTTTAAATGAAACTAGCAGAGAAAGAGATCAATTGTTTCGTGAGTTTCATAAGCTGGCACTGTGAAAATGGTTGAGGTTAGGTTTGTTCTTTTCTGCTTCTCACCCTCCAGTTTAATTTAACCCAGACAAGTTCCCGACTCTGTTTTCCCACTTGGGTTCACCAGATGGATTCATAAATCCTTGTAATGGCACAAGAGAGAAAACAGAAAGTTGCAAAAATAGGCAACGAGAAACAACAGGACTGTGGTTTTCAGCTTATATTGGTTTAAAATATTCATGAGGCTATTCTCAGATGGAGTGTCATCTCACCTGTAAGGAACAACATTTTACCAGACCTCAGAGGATGTTTGTATGCATATTTGCATAGACATGTGAATGCAGGGCAGAGGGGTGCAAAGAAGAAGGGGTTTGTGAATGACAGTTACACGCAATTACATGGAAAATTGCATTAATATGCAACAACAGAGACTTCTGAAGTAAGTACAGTACAGGTAAATAAATCTGTTGCAATGTATTTCAGAGCAATATTTTGTCTCCTGCTTTGGCTGCTGCACAATACATTTTGATAAATATGTAGCCTCTCAGTCAGCCTCGTTTCCCTCACCTTAATAGTGTATTACCTGAATGATGCACTGTATCAATAGGTGAAAGATTACAGTACTGTGCAAGCTGTGTGACAGAGAACACACACTGAACCTGGAAGTGCGTTGTTATGAGTAGGATAAAAAACATTTTTCTTTTCTTTCAGAAACAGCAAAAACAAAACCCACAGAAGATGACAGTGAATTAGACATATCAGCTCTGTGTCCTAAGGTGACTTTTTTCAGTCAGCTCTGTCTTGCTTTTTAAAATCTATATAGATAACGGAGAGTATCTAGACTACTGTCTCTGTTCTTCTGTGGAAGACTTTAACCTGCCCAGGAGGTTGTGTTCCTGAACTAAGCAGTATGCTTTAAAAGTGATTCATAGTCTCCATCTTTAAGCTTATACTAATTAATTTACAGCATTTGTGACTTCTGGCCTTCAAGGTAATGGTTTCCTTGGCCTACTAAACTAAGACTCTGTTTACTTTGTATTTTCTGTAGAATGATTAAACTAGAATTTAATAGCAAAGTTGGCTATTTTTATTTGCAACAGTGAAATTGCAGTTAATTTTTATCAAAATATAAAGGGAAACATTCATAGAAAACCTGCATAATTTGTCAGATACTTTTGTATCACTTGTCTGATCATAATCAGTGATAGTACAAATCAGTATATTACCTATACATATCTTTCTAAATATGTACGAGAACACAGTAATATAATATCTAATGTCTGTCTTAATATTCTAAATAACTGTATGGCAAAGGATTTTCCATTATAGTCAGAACACTGGTTGGTATAAAAAAGTTCAGGTTTATAGGAATTCTTAGGCAGTATTGGATCAGTAGTCATTAGAGCCTGACTTTGACAGTGATCACTTTGAACTTGTGAAAAAAATTGTGTTCTGGAAAAAAAAGTAAATTTCTATCCCATGGGCTAAAAATTTGTAGCTGACATAATTTAATATTGCTGGATAAATTCATAAAGGATAATGTCTTTTTTATTTAGCTAATTTCTGACAGTTATAGATAACAGGCTTGGGTTTTGAACCAAGTTTATGTATTTCTTTACATTTATATGTGTATTTTGTATTTGCAGGCTCATTCTGCTTTCTTTACAGTAGGAATTTCAGAATGAATAACTGGAATTTTCTGTGTTTTAGTATAATACAGCTATCAGTTATTACAGAGAGGAATGCTTCACTTCTAAGTATTGTATTCTACTCTTATTTTCATATTTCTGCAACTAAAGCTTAAATAGGAGGCAATTTATATTGCTATGACATGAAAGAGACTTCTTTTTCAGTGTCTAAGCACTGGCTTCCTGTAGTGTGTTTGTTTTTTTTTTTTTTAGTATAAGAATGCCATGTGTGGGCTTTTTTTATGTGTAGGTTAATCCTGCAGTTGTTGCCAAAGAGCTGTCAGTGTCTGACACAGATGTATCAGAAGTATCTTGGACCGATAACGGAACCTTTAACTTATCTGAAGGGTATTCTCCACAGACAGACACATCTGATGGTATGTAATGGCTTCATCTGTTTCATCAATGAGTTGCAGTCATGTAAGTTACCTGAAAATGATTAGAGACTTTGAAGACAAGTTTTTGGGGTAGCTGGTTTTTGTTTGTTTGTTTTCTTGTGCAATGAATTTAACATTAATTCCAGTGTTTTATATAATTTTGGATACATCTTGTGTAAGAACTGTCCTCATCTTAAAAGTAATAAAGTACATCAGGAAGTTGGTGTGTAAGTGATGTATAAGAAATATTTCTAAATAAGTAAGTAGTGGTGGGTAAACTAGATGCAGTCAGTAAGTGCCAGATTCAGCTCTCCCACCAAAGCCTTTAAGCAAGTAAACCTTTTAATTTAGTACCAAAGCTTTTGTGGGTGAGCTATGCAAGTAAAGCTGAGGAAGAATAAGTAATATTTTGAACTGCTCACCAGCCAATTAAAGAAAGTATTATTAGGTTTTGTTATTAGAATGCTAATGAAGACAGCCAGCAATAAGCCTAAGTTAGGTGTGAAGACTAAGACTAGGAAAAGATCCTCAAGCACTTGTCTTGATCTTGACCAGATCTTGAAGTTCTTTTTGCAAATCAAGCTTTCAGTGAGCACTTTGCCTGAATTAAGGACATCAGTAGTTTGGTGTAATCTTGTCTGTGTATCTGGGTTTGTTACTTTGCTTGTCTTGCATTTCTTCTAGAAAAAGTTCATTGTAAATGAAAAGTAAGGCAATATTACTTAATGACATTATACAGACGAAATTCATACTTTATTTTGTTAATATTACAAGTTGTAAATAGGCAGCTTTATATGATCACAGAATCAGAAGTTGGAGTGAGCCATTGCCGTTCATCTCATTTAACCTCTTACTCAAAGCAGGCTCAACTTCATGAAGTTGTTCAGGGCTGTGGCCAGTTTGAAACTTCAGCACCCCCAGTGGTAGAGATTGAGCAACACGCCTGGGCAGTCCTTTCCAGTATTTGCTCACCTTCATGATGAAAAAGTGTTTATGGTCAAAAATTTCCCGTTCTAGCTTGTGTCACTTTACTCCCCTCCTTCTATTGTGCACCTTTAAGAAACTCAGCCCCATCTTTAACTTTCCATTCATTATTTAAAGACAGGTATGTGATCCTCCCTTTCAACCTTCTCTTAAGGCCAAACAAAGCCAGTTTTCTCCGTATCTCCTCACCCTTCCTGTTCTCCAGCACCCTAGTAATTGTGCTGGCCTTCTGAGTGACTCACGCCAGTCCTTCATTGTCTGTCTTGTACTAGAGAGGTCAAAACTGGACAAAGCACTCCAAATGTGTGCTCTCAGGTGCTGAAAAGAGGGGGGAAATCACTTCCATTGACTTTTTGACTCAATTTTTTTTTAGTAGAGCTCCGTCTGTGGTTGGCCTTCCTTGCTGTAAGGGCATGCCACTGAATTGCTGTCCACAGGTCTTTTCCTTGAAAGTTGCTTTCTGTCTGATTGCCCCAACCTGTACTGCTGCACGGGTTATTCCATCCCAGATGCAGGACTTCACATTTGCTTCTGTTGAATTTCCTGATGTTTCTTTTCAGCCTGTTAACTTCTCCAGCCTGTTGTGGTCCCCCTGAAGGCACCCTGCCCTCCAGAATATCAGACACCTGCCCTAAGCAGTTCCTTTCTGCCCATGAACTTGCTGGGAGTGCACTCTATCCTGTCATCCCTGTCGTTAACATACATTGAACAGTGGTGATTTCAGTAGCTTTGAGAGACACCACTGATAACTGGCCTCCAGTTGGACCCTGCATCACTGATCACAGCTGTTTGACCTTGGCACTCTCCTTTACTGTTCACTTACCCACTTTGCTCACCAATTTGTCTGTAAGGATAATGTGAGAAACTGTGTTAAAGGCATTGCTAAGAGAAAAATAAACAACATCCACTCTTCTCCCCCGTGGAGCATTTCAGCAAATGGGACATACACACAAGTGCAAGACCAGACGGTGTGCATCCAAGGACTGGCTCATCTTCTGTGAAAGCTCTGTGCACTCTGCATACAGCACAACCCTTCCTCCTCACCTTGCCAGCCTGTTTTTCCTAAAGAAAGTGGAGAAAATGACATGAGACATTTTTAGGATTCAGTTCCTTAGTCCTTATGAATGCTCCTATTGCTTGTTTTCATAGAAAGTAAGTTCTAATTGATTATTTTTTTACCTTCTCATTCAAATACCAGATCAGAGTATTCCCTTATGCTCACTTAGGGGTCTTCCACAGTAAAACATACTGTAGCGTATGTTTTACACATTTCTAATAACAAATACCATGCCATTAATGCAGCTATTTAAGCATAATATTTTTTTTTGTTTACATTCTGCTTTTTACCCACTTGAAAACATGAAACAGTCCTGGTCACATGTAGAGTTTCCATTCCCATTTCCTGTTTAATACAAGCATTGGCCAAGAAAGAAAAGGTTATAAATTGAGTCTTTACATTGGTTTTATATCTTTATTTACACAGATAAACTTTTTTTTTTTTTAGATTTTATTCCACAAGCTTGTTAAAAGCTTGTAGTATTTCTTATTTACATACATTGTGAAGAAAAAGAGTTGAGAGACCTTTTGTCGCCTTATAAATCTTAGGACTATGTGGTTGGTCTGTTTAGAACTATTTATATGGATTGTTTCATGTACAGCTAGATACTATTTAAGAAAGATATTTTGCTCACATAAGTTCCTGTGTTAGGTTGATATCAGGTGATTTGTGATATGAGATTTAAGACATTACTAAATGTATTCAAAGGAACACTTTCAGCATTTTTACATTTGTCTGCTTTCTGGGAAGGCCTTTTGTGTTTGCTAACACTGTTTCCTTCTGTTAATCCTGTAATAGATTTTGACCGACCTAGTGATCATGAAGAAGCATTTGCTAGAGATCTTTCAGAATTTCCTTCTTTAGAGAATGGTGCTGGAACAAATGACGAGGATGACTCCAGCATCGGTATGCCCATCCAGCAGAAACAAAAAAAGGAACACATGTACTTCAAGGTGGATTCTGCTTCCAGACAGAGTAAAGAGAGACCATCCACTACAGGGCTCTCCTTGCCTTTGACCAGTGACCAAACCTTTAATTTAATGAGTGGAATTGCTGGGGATGTCATCGCAGCTGCGGTGTCTGCTGCCATCAAAGACCAGCTGCAGTCTGCACAGCAAGCTCCCTCACATGCAGCGCCCAGTTTGAGTGAGGAGACAGACACAGAGGAAGCTGATGATTTTGAACTTCTTGACCAGTCTGAGCTTGAGCAGATTGAGAAAGAGTTGGGACTTTCACAAGGCCAAGAAGCAGAATCACAGGAAAAGAAGAAGTCTTCAGGCTTCCTTTCAAATCTGCTTGGAAATCATTAACCTGAAATCACAGCTGGTAACGTAGAAGAAATTAAAAATAAAACACACACAAAAAAATCAAATGCAAAAAAAAAAATAAAGGAAAATTCTGAGCTGTAAGCTTTAACTATCCCTTTAGATGTGTTGTAATAATAATTTCTCTTACGCAGAGTGAATTAACTGGATAAATTTCAGCTGATACTGATAGTTTAATGTTTCTGGTAGTTATACTTCGATGTAATAGCATGGAAATGAATTATCTATCCACTGTTTGGTTGCAGATAAGTGTTGGATGTCAGTTTTTCAAAAGAGTTGGGGGAGAGGATTTTTATATCTTTTTGCCAACCGTGTATTTTGGTATCCTGAGCCAAATTTTCCACATTGGGCGGTTTATTTGCCCTGGATTGTCAACCATGTAATACAATTAATGATTCACACAGTGAGGTTACTTTATCAGAGAATTGCCATGAGATTGAACTAAATCTCACCTCTTTCAATCATACCGAAAAGTATAAACCCCTGCAGTTAGCATTATGTATGGTACATCTAATACAGATGAAACACATTAACCAACACAACTCTGTTTTAAATACGTGTGCAACACTATCAAAGAACTTGATTACATTCTGAAAACCTTTAAATTATTTTGGATATGGTGATGCATTTCCAAGGGTTTTTTGTGTTTTAGGCTTGTAGAGTTGTAAAGTGGTATGGTGTTCAACTGACTATCTGCTGCATTCCTTGATAGAGTCTGGTCCTTGGCAGTATTGCCCATGTAAAGTCAGCCAGATTTTTTAATTAAAAATGTAGTATAATGTAAACCAAACCACATTTTGGTTGGGAGCAGGTGAGGAGAGGAATTGTTTGGAATATAAATTAGAGATTTAAAAAAAAAAGGCATTTTTAGGTGCCACTTCCTTAATTCCAGATTCTGTGGGGTTCATTTGTTTCCCCAGGATAGCTGCCATTACTTGCAACAAAAGTTGTGTTGCAAGATGAATATTTTAAAATTGTATTTTAAGAATTTATTAAGAAAGCATTTGGTGAGGTTATTTGGTATGAAAGACACTCAGAATCTTCTTCTTGGCATGTAATTTAAACAGACAAGACCTTGTTGAAATTCTTTGCCAGTTTAAACTCCATGCATGCTGAGTGAATGGCCTAGGAACTTAAGAAGGTAACTTAACTTTTTCTAGGGCTTTTTTTTTTGTTCATCTGTGATGAAATTGAATTGCAATACCAAGAAATAGTAATCAAAGAAATAGTAAGAAGTAAAGCTATTGTTTTTAATGTGATGTAAGCCATTAACAAAGTTGAGGGACCATGTCAGCTGCTACTACTACTGAAGTGATTTTCCATTTGCTGGCATTTGAAGAGGTGAATACCGTCATTTAGGACCCTCAGAAAGTACAGCAACAGATGATAAAATTCTTTCACTAACATATATGTGTAGGCAGACCTGTGTTTAAAGTTAACTCCATTTTATTTTATTTTGAGGTGAAAAACAGGCAGATGGCCAAAAAGAGTGTAGTGAAACGGAAAATGCTGAGAATTTTTGACACTAGCTTTATTGTTGCTTGTGCATTCGTGTCAGTAATGCATATTGACCGTGTTTGCTGTCCTTTGCCAGTCAAAAAAGTGAGCCTGTGCCTTCCTTATCAAATCCATTATGAACTAAGTGGATGCTGGATACAGATCCAAGATGCAGCTTTTGAAATTACATCATCTTGACATTAAAAGCAAGTTTCTGGAAATGATTGAAAAAACATGGCCATGTCACTTCCACAGCATTGGTTGCAAAGTTTCTTTTTTAGCTTCCCCCCGACTGTCCTTCCCATTTGAAAAAAAAGAAACCAAACAAGCAAAAGTAAGCTTTTCCTGGGAAATCTGTAAATTTAAAGGCCATTTAAATTTCTCAGATGAGTTAAAATGCTTATTTCTTGCTGCATGGTTAGGACAATCAGAAGAGTTCAACTTCCAAGTTGCTGGTGAAACTTTGTAGGACACCCAAACAACTGTGTGCTTCCTCATACAGGAGTATACTGGTGCCAGGAGGGAAACAGGCTACAGCACAGGGAGTGGTGGAAGGGAGGGAACGGAGCCTAGCCTAGCCTAGCTTTTCTGGGATGGATTGATGGGATGGACAAGCTGGCTGTCAGTGATGGCATTATAACAGCATGCACTTTATTGTTTTATGAGGAATACTTGTGGTCATAAAAATACGTAATGCAGGGGCACTCTTCTAGGGTAATAGTTTAGATCAAGAAGGAAAAGCAGTTGGAGGAATTTCTTGGACTTTTTGTAAATGATCCATTTTCTGGTTTCAAGATAGAAGATAGATTTTTTTTCTCTGGTATGGGTCTTTTTTTCAGAAAGAAAAACAAAGCAAAACTTGAACAAGCAATCATTAAAGTTTAGGGGCATAATTTTGAAATAGATTTGAATATCTTTAGAATTTTATTTTTCTCATGGTAGTCAAATCCATTTAAGTCCCTAAATACTGTGTAATGGGAAAGAGCTATTACTGTAACATTTAGTATTCTTCCTCAGATAGTGGAAGGGTGTTTAACATTCTGCAGGAAATCACCTCTTTTCTCCCAAAGAAGCACACATAAGAAATATTTTGCTTGGACACGATACATTCCAATGACAGCAGTCTGACAGCAAAAACCACAAAATATTTCTCTCCTTTCTGAGATCCATTGCACACTGCCCAGTTGGAAATCCCTCAAGAAACCTTCACCTTGCTGTATGCTAGCAGCTGCCACAAAATGGCAGTTACTTCAAAGCCCCTGTCACAACGGTCCACAGTATCTTTCCTACCAAGCACTGTCATCAACCTTCTCATCTTCCAAAACTGAATACACAGGCAAGAAGAAAGGCAAGCAAGCTTTGAAATGTGCATCTGTTCCATGGAAAGCCTGCTGGTGTGCCATTTCCAGTCAAAAGGCAGCACAGGCAGCAAGAGGGCATAGGTCAGGGTGTGGACATATGAGCATGGGGTAACAGAGTATGATCTTGCTGTGGAATCAGTACTGCTTGTGTTGCCTGCTGTGCCCTCCCGTAGCAGTAAACGGAGGAAGCCATGTGTTTCTGCAGTAGTGGGGTTGAAGTGCTCCCCCTCCCTTGCCGTGCAGTGGCTTCCTCACACACCCCTACTGTGTGTGTCAGGAGTGTGTGTCTGTGGGATGCAGTTCAGTCCTTCGTACTCATGAAATTTCCCCTTGTGTTCGTAAGTCCGAGTGACAGAGGGATCACCATTTGGCCAGTGGGTGGCTTTCATTGTGCCAAATCCAGCATAAAAGCACCAATTTTCGGCACACATGGCTTTCTGTGTGTATGTACTACACAACTACTTACTGTTCTTCAGTTTGTTCAGGGAAAAAAAAACATATTCCATGCAGAGGAGGGAAACTCATGCTAACCCAAAGTAATAGGATCTGAAGAAATACTCGCTTTACTTGGGTTTTGTTCGTTTTGCACTTTTTCCAGGCTGTCTAAGCCTTCTGAACAATTTCCCCGTAGTCTCCTTGTCTGTTCTCAGCATATGAGCAGCGTCAACAGTCTGTGAGTAACACCTGTCCAGGTAACCAGAAACTGGAAAATTACAAAAATGTCTTTATTTAAAGTATTTTGCAGCACTTTACATAGCCTGATTACTATTTTGTAAACATGGAATTATTATATTGATTGTTTGTAAAACCATTTAATAAATATGTGTTAGTTTTTATCTTTCATCCTGTTGAATTGTATGTTTGTTCTCAAAGTAGGAAAAAAACATGACCAAACCACACAAGGACAACACCAGATCACCTTAGCAGGGTTTCTGCTGATGTCTGTTCCCAGCCTGACCTGGGCTCGCACCCCCTGAACTCGTCTGACAACGTTACATAGTATTATGTAAGGGAAAAGGACCTGGGGTGTGCTGACTGATGGCCACTGAACATGAGCCAGCTTGTGCCCAGGCAGCCAAGAAGGCCAACAGCATCCTGGCCTGTATCAAATAGTGTGGCCAGCAGGGCCAGTGCAGTGATCATTGCCCTGTACTCGGCACTGGTGAGGCTACACCTTGAATCCTGTGTTCAGTTCTGGGACCCTCACTGCAAGAGAGACATTGAGGTGCTGGAGCGGGTCCAGAGAAGGGCAACAAAGTACAAGTCTTATGAAGAGCAGCTGAGGGAACTGGGGTTGTTCAGTCCAGAGGAAAGGAGGCTCAGGGGGCACCTTACTGCTCTCTACAGCTGCCTGAAAGCAGGTTTCAGTGAGGTGGCAGTCAGTCTCCCAGGTAACAAGAGATGGACAAGAGGTAATGGCCTCAAGCTGTGCCAGGGGAGGTTTAGATTGGATATTAGGAAAAATTCCTTCACAGAGAGGGTGGTCAGCCATTTGAACAGGCTGCCCACGGAAGTGGTGGAGTCACCATCCCTGGAAGTGTTCAAAAAGCCGCATAGGTGAGGCATAGGTGAGTGACATGGTTCAGCGGTGATCTTGGCAGTCCTGAGATAATGGTTGGACTTGATAATCTTAAAGGTCTTCTCCAACCCCGATGATTCCATAATCCTCGCTCAGGAGCCCGGCTGCAGGAGAGCCGGTTTCCAGCCGGACAGCGGCGGGGCAGGAGCGGCACAGGGCTCTCCGGACCGCCATCTCCCTCTGGCGGCGCAGTGGGCACGGGGGGCCGTGGGGCCTCCGCGGCGCCAGGGGGCGGGAGCGGGCCGGGGCGGGGCTTCCTTACCGGAAGAAGGAGGCCTTGTTCATCGGCTTGGCAGAGCGTGGCGAATTCGTGCCCCGGCGGCTGTGGCACGCAAGGGTCCTTCGCCCTGCGGGTGGCAGGTGTGTGTCCAACGGGGCGGGCGGGAGGGAGGGAGGGAGGGGACGGGCCGCGGGGAGACGGTGCGGCCAGGCCCGGCCCGGCCCGGCCCGGCCGGCACACCTCCGCTCTGTCAGGAGTGGCGGGGGAAGGGCGAGGCCCGGTTCCAGGCCCAGCGGGTGAGCTGCGTGGGCCGGAGGTTGCGGATTGGGCTCCTGTGAGGCGGATCCTCCTTGTGGTGCCGGTCCGGGTCACATCTGGCGGCGGCGGCAGGCTCCGTGCTGCTTTGGGTCCGTTTATTTCAGTCGCTTATGTCTCCCCGGGTGTAAGCGGTGCGGTCAGTTTGCGTGTCCGGCTGGTAAGCTCAGGCCTGTCTTGTGTCAGTCTTACGGACACCGGATCAATTCAGATTCACATAAAAGCGACTAAAAACAGGCCTCGTAAAGGCCCTGTGGGGAGAACCAGCCTGGGGCTGAGGCCTTGTGAGTGCCTCGGGCCTTGTTTTCCTGAGCCTCAGCGCTTTGGGTTTGTGGGTGAGAATGCCCCGGAGTAAGGGGCAGAGCTGGCAAAACCTCGCGGGGCTCTGCAGGGGCTCTTTCTGCTTTACACAGCTGGAGTGGTAAACGTTATTTCTTCGCTCAGTAGTCAGACATGGAGGTTTATGCATTTAGATGCTTTCAGTTACATACCTTTTCTAGCCTGTTTTGGGTTTCCTTATTTTCAGTTAATCCCAGGGTAATCTAGTATGCCTGTAATCGTAGAATCACGGAATGTTTTGGGATCAGCTAGTTTCAACTCCCAGCTAAAATAGACCAGATCAGACTGTTTTGTCCCTGGAGTTTCTGTAAAGATTTTGTGATTAACAGCATGATTCTGTGCCCATTGATTTATGGCAGTAAAATACCTGATTGGACTGGGAAAAGGATAGGGAGCTGTGTGGGTGGAAGGGCAGTGCTTCAGGGAGCAGTCGGGATCCTTTGAAAGGCAGAGAATATATTTTCCTCTGAAACAAATTGCATCTGTTACACTGAAAGGATGAGTAACACTATTTCAAATAAAATATCATGGCCTTTATTTTCTGTTAATGTGTTCTTTGTCACCGTAGGATTACGGATAGTGCAGCAGTAAAGTCCAATTCTTCCAGGGAACAAGCATTTCGTAAGGTACCTTTCAGCTCTGCATATTTGTGTCTTTCATTGTTGCTTCTCCCTGTTGGTAGTTTCTTTGAGTTCTGCCATTCCTCTACCTGCTTTCAGACCTCCTCCTCCTGATGTATTATTTGGTTGGGGTTTTTTTTCAGAGTAAAACACAATTTTTCTAAATCACTTAAAGGATGGGGATGGCTTTAGTGATCTCCAGTTAGAACATGATTTTTTGCTCTTTGCCTTCAGAGTGTTCAAGAGATTCCACCAACTTTGTTTAAAAAGGTCAAGTTTCTTTAAGCACTGAAAAGGAAGGAAGGAAACAAAGTGTGGCTTTGGAAAAAACAGCACCAGGGATAGCTCACTGGCCTCCAGCTCTCCTTTGACAGCCCAGGTAGCACAGCTGAGATGAATGGTGGGAAGTGGAGGAAGACCAGGAGTGGGAGTGGCTTCAGGCACTACATGTAGGCATAGCTGACCGTATTTCCAGATTAACAGTTCTGCAGTGTGAAGTTTTGTTGACAGAACATGCACTGTACTGAAATAGCTGAAAGGGGTTTATTTTTAAGTGTGATAGCTTTTTTCCATCTGATTGGACTGTGGAAAATGGGAAGTGGGCATGAAAGCATGTTTGCCCATTTTTACCCTTGTTCTGGAGCAGTCACTGCTCTCCTCAAAACCCTGTAATTGGCAGAACAGAAGCTTTATAAGAAACATTAGTTTCTGTTTCTCAGTAAAAAGTGCAGAGCTTTTGAAGTGCTGCTGCCAAGGCTGGGAGCCTCTCATCCTGTGTCTTACCCTGGATGAGCACAGTGGGTGCTAAGTCCAGAGCTGGGATCCTCTTGCGGCTGCTGTGGTATGAGTAATCTCTGATAACTGTGTCAAAGTCTTTTCTTTTTTCTTCCCTTACCCCTTGTCCTGGTTTCAGTACATAACATGCTGATTGGTAATCACATAGAATCTCATAGAATAGTTAGGGTTGGAAAGGACCTTAAGATCATCTAGTTCCAACCCCCCTGCCGTGGGCAGGGACACCTCACACTAAACCATATCTCCCAAGGCTCTGTCCAGCTGGGGGTGGAGCATTCACAACCTCCCTGGGCAACCCATTCCAGTACCTCACCACCCTCACAGCACAGAATTTTCTCCTTATATCCAATCTAAGCTTCCCCTGTTTAAGTTTTAACCCATTATCCCATGTCTTATCACTACAGTCCCTAAAGAAGAGTATAGGCCCCCTTCAGATACTGGAAGGCTGCTGTGAGGTCTCCACGCAGCCTTCTCTTCTCCAGGTTGAACAGCCCCAACTTTCTCAGCCTGTCTTCATCTGGGAGGTGCTCCAGTCCCCTGATCATCCTCATGGCCCTCCTCTGGACTTGTTCTAACAGTACCATGTCCTTTTTATGTTGAGGACACCAGAACTGTCCGCGGTACTCCAGGTGGGATCTCAGGACAGCAGAGTAGTTGTCTAATAAATTTAATTCTGTACAAGAACTGTGTATCTTATGCTGCCTTGCATGGATGTTGCCAGCAGGTTATCTTTGGGGTTTATTGTGGCTGTCACTTGCCTTTGTTATCATGATTATTATTTTTTCCCTCAGTTTCTAGTAATGGCAACCTACACTTGCATCACTTGCCGCGTGGCTTTCAAGGATGCCGATATTCAGCGTGCCCATTACAAAACTGACTGGCATAGATACAACCTGAAGCGTAAGGTCGCTGACATGCCTCCTGTCACAGCTGAGAACTTCCAAGAGAGAGTCCTAGCACAGAGAGCAGTGGCAGAGGAGCAGAACAAAATCACTGCCACTTACTGCACAGTTTGCAGCAAGAGATTCTCCACCTTCAATGCCTATGAGAATCACTTGAAGTCCAGGAAGCACTTAGAGTTGGAGAAGAAAGCTGTCCAAGCTGTCAGCAAGAAAGTGAAAATACTAAATGAAAAGAACCTGGAAAAGGGGCTGGCTCCAGAGAGTGTAAACAAAGATGAAATGAATGCAGCTATTCAGCAAGCCATCAGAGCTCAGCCGTCTTCCTCTCCAAAGAAGATGCCTTTGCCTCCTAGTGATGCAAGTAGCTCTCCTGTTTCTATGGGAAGTGCCAGCTTATCACAGAATAGAGAACGATCAGAAAAACCTCCACGGCTACAGTGGTTTGAACAGCAAGCGAAGAAGCTGGCCAAACAACAAGCAGAGGAAGAAGAGGATATGGAAGAAGGTAAGACAGTAAACACACTGACAATAGCCAACTTGGGTTCAACAGTTTTGCGTAAAAAACTCTGTATATTTCTGCAGTAGTACAGCATTTTCCATCACAAAAGGTCATCTTGTTCAGTAAATTAACAGAGTTAAGGTTGGTCCATTCTTGCTGTCAAGGACTCTGTGTCAGCATCTGAGCTTCCAGCTGTCAAGATATTAATGTGTGTGAAGGTTGAATATAAGCAGTTACTAACCTGAGCACTGTTTCCCATGTGCGAATCCAGGGGCAGTTTCATTTAAGGAATGCTGACATAAAAGGTTACCCTAAATCTACTTCTGAAAAATAGATTAAAAACAATCCAATCATGATCATTTGCTGTTGTCCCACCAGTCACTTCACTGATCTGTTGAAGGAAATGGGGTGGGTTTCGCTTTTCTCTGCCTATCAAGACCGGTGGAGAAGGTTTGCCTTACAGTGTGTGGCATAGCTTCTCAGCATGTTGGCATCTGTATTAAAACTGGTTCAGGAGTTGCCACCCCAACTGTTTTTTCCTGCTGCTTTTCACTCACCACTTGTGTGGAGACGGGTCTTTGTTGGAGGTCAGCCTGGAAAGGAGACAACTGAAAAGATCAGAGCTTAAGTTTTCCCAGAAAAGGCTTATTTGTAACCTGGATGCTTTCAGTGCTGTAATTTACAGTGCAGCTCCAAGTGCATCTCTCGGAGCAGCCCAGCGGAGTGATTAAGCTGCAGCAAGGGGGCAGGTGTGAATGGAGTGGGACCATACTACGCCTGCTCCATTAATGAAACCATTGCGTCATGTTATTACATCTGTTACAGCAGTTTTATGCTGGTGAAATTTCAGTTGCAGTTCAGAGAATCTGTTCTACAAGAGTAGAAACATATACTACCTCTGAACATGCTTTTTAACATCTAAAGAAGGAGCCAGCTTGCACCTGTTTTGTATTAACGTGTTAGTCATAAATTGTAATGCTAAAATCCTGGTGGGTTTCTGAATGTTAATTTTTTCCTTTTAAGTGTTTGTCCAAGAATGTTTCCTGCAAGTCCTGTTAATTCAGTGCGAGGCTTTTAAAATTACTGAGCTATTTCCTATAACAAAGTTCTCTAATTATCATCCTACAGCACTGGGGAGCACCGTGTTCCCTGTTCACAGACACTGTGCATGTGGCAGTTGAAAGGGGACTATTAGGAATAGAGTACTGCAAAATGCTCACTGCCCCAGATCTGAACTCTTTAAACCAGATTTCTAGACCCCTCTGGAACTATAATCAGATTGCTGGTTTGTTTATCCTTAATCAGCTCTGCAGTAAACTTGCCATTGTGTAAAATTGTTAGTATATCTTGGTGTATACTAATACATAGTTTGTCTGTGGCAGCTGGCTTTGTTCTTTGTTGTTAAAGGTGTATGTGTGAACAGGAGTGTGGTTCCCCTCACTTCTGGAAATGAGTATTTGCGTGATTCTGGCAGAGTTGTTTTTAATGAGCCATGCTTGCATTCTTGTGCTGTGGTGAATTAAACTTAAGGTTTCGTAACAGCAATAAAGTGTTAATAGTTGAGAAATTCGAGGGGAAAGAATACTAGAATTGCCAACATTTTTTATGAGCAGACTTAATCTTTGATATGCATCTTACAAGAAAAGGTGTTTTACTGGCAGTTGTATATTCTTGCACCTGGAAGTGACTGTGTGGCACTTATCTGTAAGAACAGAAAATGCAGTATTTTCTGTGATAACTTTTTCTAGCTTAATTGCTAGCTTATTTACTCCTATTGTTTGGGACAAGTAATCATAAATAATTTTGTTTTAAAACTTTCTTTTAAAGACTGGGAAGATATGGATTCTGATGAAGAGATTGGCTCTGAAGAAGAGATGGAAAGTGTGGGAGAAGAAGAGGAGAGGCAGGCAGAAGCTGAAAGCACTCCTGCTGCTGGGGCCATACCAGTCACAGACTGCTTATTCTGTCCCCACCATTCCAGATCTCTCACAAAAAACGTGGCACATATGACAAAAGCTCACAGTTTCTTCATT
Organism: Melopsittacus undulatus; assembly: GCF_012275295.1. Taxonomy (NCBI): domain Eukaryota; kingdom Metazoa; phylum Chordata; class Aves; order Psittaciformes; family Psittaculidae; genus Melopsittacus; species Melopsittacus undulatus. The sequence continues at coordinate 76,217,365 of NC_047527.1, read as the reverse complement.
CCAGATATAGAGTACCTTGTGGATCTCAGAGGACTAATCAAGTACCTGGGTATGCCTGCAAATGTTCTCATATTTCTTTATTGCTTACTTTCACTTGGATATGACTTTAAAAGTTTTTGGGTTGGGTTTTTTTTGGTGTAAAAATCTGAGTGCTGTCCAGTATTTTGATCACGAGCAAGACCATAGTCTTTCTGGGGAGGCTAAGAGAAAACCTCAGTAAGCAAACGTGGTCTTGCACCTGTATCAGTTTTCTAATATAATCTAGAACAAAACTCTTATTACTAAAGTGTGCACATGAACTACTAATGGGTCACAAATATTTGCCTCATTTTAAGCAAGCTGAAAGCCATAAAAAAAGTATCTTCCTTGAAGCTTACAAATAATGGAGAGTAAAATAATTTTGAAGTATCAGATGGAAAACTGTTGGAAGTATGGAATTTGTTGGTGAGAATACATCTTGATCAATACCTTGTCATAAAGAACCTTTAAATGCAGATTTGTCCTTGGTGGAGCCATATGGTCAAGGCATAGGAACAGCAGGGCTGTTGTGGAAATGAAGGGCTGAAAGCTCTTGCTCGGTCTGTCTGTCTGCAAGCTGGGAAGCTACATTACAGAAATGTTAATTATTGACAAGGGAGGCTCTGTTCAGACCAATAGAAGTGTTAATGTTTTCTGCAGGAGAGAAAGTTGGCATTGGGAAAATCTGCATCTGGTGCAATGAAAAAGGGAAATCCTTCTACTCTACAGAAGCAGTACAGGCTCACATGAATGATAAAAGCCACTGCAAACTCTTCACAGATGGAGATGCTGCCCTGGAGTTTGCAGACTTCTATGATTTTAGGTGAGAAAGCCTTTCTTTGAGTGGAGCACAGACTGGGGCATACAAAAGAACAGTTGAATATTACATCAGTAACTATTATTAATTTGTAACATTTCACCCTGTTTCTGGTTCTGGTGCTTATTTTGCATAGCTGGTTCATCACTTTTCTAGGTAAACATAACATCATGATTGTTTATCCTCTTCTGTGACCACTAATGCCAGTTGTATGTGAAAATACATTTTGAATTCTGTTTCGTATGTTTGCTGTTACTGAGTGTAGATTTCAGTGCACCAGCAAAGACCATAAAAGGGTGTAACTGTCTCTTACCTTTTAGGCAGATTATGGACTTAATACGTACTGTGGGGTTTTTTTTAAGTAGCTGGAGTTAAACAGGACTGCTGAGATTTAAAGGCCTTTTGTTCAACTTCCCATAGCATATCCTAAGCTATGTTCATTTTGGTCAGAAATACCTCCTATTATGCTGACAGATGGATTTACTGGAGCTTCTTGGAGCACTCATTTAATGGTTGCACAGAGCAGGTGGGCTGCACAGTGGTGACTTTTCAGCCTAACTTGCTGTTGAGTATGCAGCAGCAGCACTATGCTGAGTTCTGCACATATAACCAGGTGAAGGATGGGTGGACTTTGTCTTCAGCCTGTATTCAGGGCAGGCTGCTACTGGAGAGAGCTCTCAAACCAAGACAGGTGAAACTTAACAGTATCTGTGGCTTGCTGTAGCTATGTGTGGCAATTCTGTGTAGTGGTTCTGGATAGTTATGGCTGCTCACCGTGTACAAACAATGTACTGCTACTCTTCCACAGGAGCAGTTACCCTGATCACAAGGATGGGGAAGATGTGGAGGTGCCTGGAGAGTGCCCAACAGAGAGAGAGTTGGACTATGATGATGACACTATGGAGCTGATCCTTCCTTCAGGTAGTTCAGGCATAGTATTTGTGTTACAATGTACTTTCTGCATTTCTTATAGCTGCATCCTTTTCCTGCAGCATAGATCCCTGTTTTTTTCCTTTGTTGAGAGAAAGTAAAGACTGCATTTGTCTTTGGGGTTTTGTCCTCATCTTTCATCATTTCCACTACCAAGTAGTTCAGCTTTTTCAGCATTAATGTGTATGTGGCCTGAGGCAGGGGGTTCCTTTGCTCACTTTACCTCGTCATTGACATGTGACTCTCATGGTATACTCCCAACATTTCTAAATCTTGTTTCAGTGCAACTTGGAGAAGCTCTAACTGAAGTTATCAAGTGTAGGTATTTTTCAGGGAGGCGGCTGGTAACTAATTTAGTAAACGAGTTCAGAAAAATTAATTTATTTTCCAAAACCTTTCTCTTGCCTTGTGTAGCATTTGGCTCTCTTGCTTACTTATATTTGGTTGGTTGGTTTGGTGGGTTTTGTATGATTGAACTTCAGTCCTTTCATTCTGAAAAGTGCTGCCAACTATGTAGTTACAGAAGACTTCCTGAATGTCAGCAAGTTACTTCCCTGATTACTTTGAAACAGCATTGCTTGTGTGCCCCTTCCCCTAATTAAAATACAGCTTTCTGATAGCTGCCTGTTTGTAGCTGAGGCCATCTTGAACAACAGCATTCTTTGGTTTTGTTTCTTCAAGATAGAGTGCAGTACAGCAGCTCTTATGGTAATTACATTGAGTTCCTGATAGTCCTAAAGCTTTTAAGAATTTTTAAAAGCATTTCTCAGCACAGGTATTTTCTACAGTTTTCATAATATGCTGAGTCCTACATTTTAGAAGCTGCTTCGTTACACGTAATAAGATGTCACCTCCTCTGAGCAGGTGCAAGAGTGGGTCATCGTTCTTTAATGAGATACTACAAGCAACGATTTGGTCTGTCAAGAACAGTGGCTGTAGCAAACAACAAGAAAACAGTGGGTCGAGTGTTGCAGCAGTACAGAGCTTTGGGCTGGACAAGTCAGATAGGTGAGTGACAACGTGGGGTTTTTGCAGAGGAAGAAGTTCTAGGGAGTCATCACTCTGCAATTAAATAGGTTGAATTTGTTTCACATTTGAGGTATTATGCATTATCCCTTATATTTAGTTCCCTTATATTTAGTTCCCTTTCATTCATGACATCCAAACAGAATCAGTTATAGGAAGCTGTATGTGTCTAAAATCTATTGCTGTTTCTGTGCAAGCCTTTCAATGCATTAGCATGTGTGTTTTGGTATTTGGTGACTTTGTAAGATTTGTTGGTTTCTGCCATCAAAACCACTGCTCTTGCTATTTAATAATGTTAACATAAACCAGTCTTTCTTTGACAGTAGAATACTTTTCCAGCTGGGGAGCAGTGATGTGGTCTATATCCACTTTTGAAATAGAAGAATCACACTCACCTGTACTAGTACTGGAATGCAAAACAACCTTTTCCTTTAATCGCAGTTGTGGATATTCATAGAGGGAACTGACTTTGCCCAAGAGAAAAGTGAAAAGAAACATGCCAGTAGGGGAAGGAAAACATGTAGCTGACTGCTGCTGTAAATGGACAGGTGTGCTGGTTTGCATACAAGTTGCTTACACTTACCCATCTTTCTCTTCCTTCTCTATCCCTGAAGGGGCATCCTATGCTCAGCAGCGTGATATGCAGTACCTGCAGAGGATGAAGTCAAAGTGGTTGCTCAAGACAGGAATGAGTAACAATGCTACAAAGCAGATGCATTTCCGGGTGCAGGTCAGATTCTGAGTTCCTAAGAGACCTGCATGCAACTGTTTTCTGGAAAGAAGGATTTAATGGCTTTTGGCTCAAGGATTCTGTTAAAATGGACTCGGTACTTATCAATGGGATGTGTACGCTGGTGTGCCTTCCTGTTTATGGGAAGAAGAGCAGAGAGCTTGTCTCTTCCGGTGAGATGAAGATTGGCTTAAGTTAGAAAATAAAATATCTTAAATGGGATATGTGGCAAAGTAGTCCCAGCTGTTAACTGTGGGGCAGTTGATGTTGTCATTTGTCTGAATATCTTAATTTTCCAGTTCTGCAAAATGCCAAGAGAAGATCCTAGGCCTGGGAGGCTGAGATGCAGTGTGTTGAAGGTTTTCACTGGTAGTACCATATGTAAGTTACCTGGGTGTTTTGGACTATCTAGTTGGCACTAAAGAGGTGAGAACTTGAGATTGTGGGATGGTTAAGTGGTAATTGGTTGAAGAAATGCACTGATGAAAAATAGAACTCCAGGATTAATACTGTCCTCAGAAGTTGACTGTACTTGCTTAATGCTCCATCTCAGGGCTGGATTAGTAATTTACAGTGAAGTTGTTTTATATTGAATTTAATCAAATTTTCTACGTAAAATCTGCTCAAAAGTATCGTAACATCTAGATCAATGTCAATCAAAATTTCAGATGATCTTTTAAAGATTTTCTGATTAAAACTCTAAATTTACTGTTGATTTGAACTTTGGTTGTTCCTATTGGGTACTAGTGTTTCGTATGATGGAAGATGACCATCGTATGGAGGAAGGTGACCCCAGGAGATGTATTGGCTAGAATGGAGGCATGGTTTCCCACTGAAGTAGGCGAACTGTTACAGGCAGGTGTAGACAAAATCTGCCTGTTAAACAGCTAAGGCAGCAGCACTGGTGTTTGTCTGGTGTTGTACGTATTTAAAAGCTTCCATGACATTACCAGTTCCTCTTACCTCACATAAGGAGTGACACTTACACACAAAGGTGTAAACTCGCTCATGAAGCCCCTAGCTGTAGCATGCTGGACACTGTGAGTGTGTGATGCCACGGGCAAATTGCGGTTTGCTTGGCTATGCATTCATCATTAAGGCATTTGCAAGTGGTTAGAGTCAAATTGCACTGCTGCATTTTAGGAAGACTGGATTCCCTGGTAGTGACTTTTACTGGCATGACTTTCATATAAATTTTTCTGCCTCTCTTGTGAATGAGGTGTGCATAATATCAATGGGAATGACAGGGGGAGACTTTGCCAATTAACATTGTATTTTGACTTCTTAAAATAATCTGCTACGGTCTTCCTAAGAAGTAAATTCAGGAAAACTAGTATCGTTGGCATATCAGTGCTTCTGAAAGAGCAGGTTATTTATGGGACTCTTAAGAAAGCAATCATTTCACAATGGAGGTGCGTCCTATGTATGCTCACATTTCTATTTGTTCTAGTGGATTTTGTTTGTGTTATTTGGCCTTACTTTTCAAAGTTAGAAGGAGATCTAATCTTAATTATGTGACGGAAACTATGTGGATTTTAAGACATTGTATCCTTTACTACACTTACAGCCTGGCCCAACTTGCAATTATGGTATGGATTTCTGGCACCAAAGGTATACCCTACTTGTATTTGTCAGGCCTCAGCATCGCCCTTGAACTGCTTGTATCTCTTTCCTTGAAGTTAGAGATTACTATCAAAGGGTCTTGTGCTCATGGACAAGTTAGATTGTCTTTACACATGGAGCAAAATACCACAAAAATGTAGAATTAGAAAGGTTAGATTTCTTAATCAGAATCTTAACTTGAAGCTTGATGAAGTGGCTTTGAATACCAGTCTAAGTCAGCAGTGAGCATCAGAGTGGTTGATAATCAGTCTGGAGCTTTTAGAAAACAGGCATGGAATATCCAAAACTTACATTAAAGACAGGACGATTATCGTGGAAAAGTCTTTTGCACAACCTAGTACAGTTGCTAAAGTCCTAGAGGTAGGTGTTAAAGGAGTCTTAGCAGTGAAGGCAGAATTGCAAGGAGGTAATTGATTTGATGACAGGTGATGTTGTGTCTGTAAGGTTCAGTTGAAGGTACGCTGAGTTTGCTGCTCTCCACAATGTGAAAGGGCAAGCAAAGGAAACCTGTTTTCTGTGCACACTTGCTCAAAGAAGCCTGCTGCTTGTAAAAAGATTTAGATTGCCTGAATTTCCCAAACAGTCTAGTTCTCAAAGAAATGCAAGCAAGCAAAAATAAGAATTGGTAGTCATTTGCCAACTCATGGGGAAGCTGAAGGAGGTGCGTATGTACATAGGATTCTGTCATATACATCTTCAATTTAGTCAGAAGAAAAATGGAGAAGTATGGAAGCTACTGGTATTTTCCAGGAAGATTTTAACTCTTAAGCTGAAACTGGGTGCCTTGGAAAACCAGCAGAGGGCATAGGAAAGCCTTTCCCAGAATTGTTTACTATGAAAATAAAGCCTAGTAAGAGGCATTCATGCACAGTGAGAAGGCAGATCGTGCTGCTAACATGAGTTAGGACTGGCACTGGACTTCCCTGAGATGAACTGCTATTGGTATCTTTATGTGGGTCCAGGGAGCGCATTGCTAGCAAAGGGTAGCTAAGAACCAGTATGCAGATTGCCTGCAGTATTCAGCAACAGTGCTGCAGTCTGCACAGCTTGTAGGTAACTCCAGCTATGTCAAAGCATCTGACAGTATTTTTAATAAACACTCTTAACAGTGTTACAGTTTAGTCTTTTACCTCCCTGACTAAATCCTAAAGATTGTACAAAGGATAGCTAAGGGCAGTTTTCATTTCCTAAATGAAACAAAGGTCACTGCTTCCAGCTGTGACCTAGCCTAGCGCTTGTGCTCCTCCACTCTGACCTCATGTTTTCTGTCTCTTAGGATCCAAATGAGAAGGAAGTAAAGTCCAGAGGCAACCAAGCAGAGCTGAGACAGTCTCTGGATATAGCGGGTACTCTGAAACAAGAATTTCATAGTATGATTGCAATTCAGTGGGTGTGCTGTTCCCAGAGGAGAAGATGATCCCTTCTCAAGTTGGCACATTCATATTGGGAAAGGCTGAGAAACAGCATAGAAAAGATGTTGTGTTTTGGACTAGATTGAGAAGGAGTTGTGTTTTGGACAAGGTTGGGGTTCTGCGTGCCTGTCCATCCAGCAGTAGCTGAATGTTGAAGAGGTCCCAGTGCAGTAGCTGAATGTTGAAGAGGTCCCAGTGCTGTGTCAGCTTATTGTAGAACGAATCAGCAGAATGAAAGAATTGATGAAGCTGGTAAGAGTATCTGCCATCTCCTTTTGGAAGTAGTGCATCTGTTCTGTACACTTAAATTATCTAAAAGCAGCCCAGGTGGTACTAGAGGGAAAAAAGATGTACCCATTATGTGGAATGGAAAGGTTAGGAAGGAGAGAGAAGCATATGGGATGTAGAGTGGCAGATACGGGAGGCTCAGATATGTAAAACATCCAAACAGCTTATTACACTGAAGCTGCAAGTCAACAGGTAAAGATCTTAAAGTGAGCACTCCCTTTAAGATTGTTATTGATCTCTAATTGGTTTCCGCAAGGTCAAGGGCCTGAAACATAAAGGAGTTGGGCCATCGCCCAGCTAACATCTGATGCTGAGAGGCATCTGAGTAAGATTCTTTGCAACAACTTCTAAGTGTTATTTTTGAACTATTAAAACTGAGGCATCCTGTGCTATGGGCTCCATCTGCTCAGGGGTTTGGTCATCTTCCTCCACACTATCTGCATAAAGCTGCTGATGGAGCACTGCACTTCAGAGACCTAAGCGGGTTTATACTGTTACGACCTGTAGTAGATGAGAGGCTGGAGATAAGCTTTAGGGCACACCTGACTGAAAATGAAATATGTATCTTAAATGCTTTGAATCTTACTGGTTAATTGCTTTAGTCCAACTGACTGCCATTCTGCAGCTAGAGAGTAGCAGTCACCAGGCTGTCATCAAATCCTGAATCCTCAGCAGCCAGCAGAGCCTGGGTAGTTAATATGACCAGCTGATAGCCCCTCATGTGTCAGCAAGCTAGACCATCTCTTTTTCAGGGATCTGACCCAGAGGAAACTTTCTCCTACCACATCCCAAACTACCCTCCATAAGATGCAGAAGACTGGCATTTCAGAAGCTACACAAACACTAACAGGAGACCTGTAGCCAGTTTTAGGAGAAGGATTTCTGCATATGTCTAGGATATCAAGACTGAAGTCAGAGGGAATAAATGCGAGCTGAGCCAGGAGGGAGTCAGAATCACTCTCTTCTAAAAGTAGTCAGCACTTTCGAATGTAGTTATGTTACTCTTCCCAAAAGCAAGAAGGGATCATTGAACAAGCTTTAAATAATGACATTACCAAACAAACACTTATGTCTTTGAACAGTGCTTTGATGCAAGGACAAGAGTTGTCTGACTTTGAGACATATTTTCTAGCATTCACTACACTTCCTGTGTTGGATCTTTAGCTGCTTCCCACTTAACTGGATTTATTTTTTCAACTTTTTTTCTTTGCTGAGAATTTACAGTGTTAAATTCCATAGCTTTGGGTATGGAAGTAAAAGGTTTGCTCTTCCTGCATCATGTGTTTATAGACAAAAGTGAATATGTACCAGGACTCAGAAGAAGTGTGTATTCACATCATCAGATGACTTTATATATTAACATTCCTTTCTTGAAGAATCTTCAGGAAACAGGTCTGGGTAGGAATTACTTACAATCAGTAACCTGAATAACATCATTAGTAGCAGCAAATGCTATTGGTTAAAGAGGGGAAACAAAGGAAATCTTTACATTTCTTATAAGCCGTAGAGGTAGCAAAGAATAACCTAGTGTTTTACAAAATGAAATTTGCAGCAGGGTGCATTTCTCCTTGGAACATTTCTTTCTTTATTCTGCCAACTCAATGAGAAACTTTATTTTTAAATTATCATTTAATAATTAAAGTATGCCTGGAAGAATCCAAATAGAAATTTACAAAACAAAGTGGCTCAGTGCATTGTCACCAGACAAACAGGAGTTGTATTTTTACAACAAATGGGTAAACAAAGCACCCCAGAAGAGGGTGTAAGAGCCCTTAAGAAGAGCACTGCAGAACAGGCTAGCACTCAGCTCTGGGGACGTTTTCCAGCAAACTGGGAGTGAGAAAGGAGTCTGCCTGAGCATATGATCTGTGGCACATCGGCTGCGGTGCTCTAGAGGGGATTTTGGCCTTTGCAGTGCACTAGTGTCAGGTTCTCAAACACACACAGGTGCAGCCTCAAATACCTGCTGAGGCCCAACCGTGGTGTCCTTACCTCACTTTCCTCTGTTACTTTGGCTCTTTTAAGCTAGAGAAGAGGGCATGCTTGTAAACTTCAAGGTCCATTTGCCTTACATCACTGTGCTTCAACCAAATCCCACCACACAAAACCAGTTTCACATTTCCTATCCCTGCCAATGGCTGTTAATGGTTTGGCAAGGTTTATACACTCATCTGTAGGTATGTTGGCTTCTTTTTTTCTGGTTTGGGTAGCTTTCCACCCTTACATATCTGCTCTTGACAGATGTGAAAGCAGTCTCTTTTTCCTGGGCAAGAAGTGCCATTGGTCTCACACGATTCTGCTACACTAACCACCACTAATGCCTTAACAGGTAGGGCAACTGTGTGTTTGTTTATATTACATGCTCTGAAAATCTTGATAAAATATTCACTGAGGTGTTTCAAATTCCAGACATTTTCTGGCATCTTTCATAGGTGCAGTTGTACTTAATTCCTTGCAGCCATGGTATTTCAATAAATCCTGCCCTTCAAGTTGCCATATTCTGACTAAACTATACTGATGAAGTGCATAAATCCAAAACACAGCAGGTGAAGAATTATTTCAAGGTTGTTTTTTTCACTAAGTGTTAAGCAAAACCAACTGAAATTACCTAAAACTGGCTATAGACCAGTGATAAACCTGGTCTGTTATTTTTATTGAAATTATACAGGTTAAGTTGATTCCACATTGAAGTGCCTGGTAAATGGCATCATCTTTCTTCATCTTTAATGGAGGATGCTTGCCAGCTGCATTTGCTTTCCTGCTAGTAGAAGGTCCATTGTCCCACAGAGAAGGGAACAGTGACCTGTGAGGTGCAGAGCTCTGTCCGTTATATGCTTTAGAAACTGGCTGAATAGTGTCAGAAGTCCCATAGTTCGTTGTTCAGTCTGTTTTTGTTTGCTTACTTGTCTGCTTAGCTGGGCCAAGCCTGCCATGGCTGCATGAGAGAAAGCATGTTACACTGGTTTGTCCTTGATTCAGATTCCAATACCTAAGTCACCATAGTTCTTCCTACAGCACAGTTCCTGACAGAAAAACAGCATTTTATAGGAGAGGGGAGGAGCAGGGCTGTCATGGCTTAGTCCCATCACTACTTACAGAACACAAAACGAGGATTAGGTGGCTCAGCTGTGGCCACAATTCTCTAGTAAGGAGCTACCAAGAACTGATCAACATGATCTAATACAACATCTCTCCTTACTGCAAAGTCTGTGTACCAATCTTCAGCCATAATCTGGAGCAGAGAGTCCTCTCTTGAGAGCAGGTGCTTTTCAGGTAACTGACCAGAACTGCTTTGAGGGTTGAAGTGCTTTCAAGAGGGTGCCTACTTCTTAGTTAATAGGCTGGCTGTTCGAATTCTTTGTTACTAGGCAGTTAAATATAGAAATCAGCTAAATGCCTTTGAAGTTTTATTTTAAATGACTCAGTCTTTTGGCCCCATGAATCATCCACTTTTTTTTTTCCTGTACTGTGGCATAGCTCCAATAAGCGATCCCAGTACAGCCATTAAGAATAGGTGAGGTACTTTGGATGGGATTACAGCCAAAGCTGTACGTGCATACCTAAGTTAGTCAGGGTCCTGTGTGCGGGAAATTAATGCAGAAACTGCAGTCAGCCCACCTCAAACATTCATCATGTCTCAGCAGAGGTCACCAAGCACTGAATAGTTTGGAAATCCACCTGTTCTTGCTGATGGTTAGATACCCTTGCACTGTGCACTTGTTTTACTGCTGCTCATATCACCTTGTTCCTAGGGTATCTCGAGCTGTCTAGTAGCTTCCAGAGCTCCCAAATCTATGCTTTGTTCCTTGGCACCAGCCCTCCTACAAGATTGAACTCCAAGTAAAAGAAGCCCCTTGATAACTCTAGCAATGCACTAAAGGAAATTTAATAGCAAAATAACTTTTTAGATGTCTGTCTTCTTGCAGTTTGTGTCAGCAGGAGCAGATCACAGCTCACATTCTTGCATGCTTGCTTAAGTCAGGCATTCCAGCATGCAGGCTCTTGAACTTCCAAGCCCATTTATAAGCCTATCTGTGACAGCTGCAGCTATTAACAGCAAATCATTCAAGCAGAGAGAATAAATAAATCCTCTGTTATTCTGTATGATATTTTACTGGCTCAGTGATTGTGAGGAAGTAATCCTGTTTTACTGGCTCAGTTGTTTGATGTCCAGTGGCAAGGGCAAGAAATCACCATGCCTAGGATTGAAGGTCATACAGATCCATTAGATCATGAGTCAGGAGCATCCGGTTAAACCATGCCCTGCCTGCCCATGTGGTCAGTAGCTCTTATGAACAGTTTTCCCCTAGGCCTTCCAAACCTGCACACAAAAATCTACCAGAGGAAGATTAAAATGTTCCCTCAATGCACCTCAGCAGATCCCACTCGTGTTTTTGTTTAAAAGCAACATTATGAGAGCAGTCTGTGGGCTTTCCTTCCTCATCAGCATTCCATTCTTGCTAAGACCTTGCATCTGCAATTAAATCCTTGCTTCATAGTTTTATTTGGGATGCTTCTAAGATCTGCATGACCAGGGAATTCATAACTCTTGAGTACTATCTCAAAAGGAATCTCTACAGAATATTTTCAGGAATAGACACATGCCTATCTTCCCTGTTTTAAGTCATTAGTTGCCTAACAGCACCTCTCAAGGTTATCAGAGCAAAAACAAAAATTAAAACTACAGCACCGCTTGCATGGTTTGGAGGAAAGAAAATGATAGTATGATAAGGGGAGGAGATTTTGTACAGTCCAAGACCCCTGCATACTGAATGTATAAAGGTTTGCAACCAGAAGATGAGTCCCAGTGGATCTTTAAAGGATAAAATATACAAAGTAGTTGCTTAATGTTCTTACAGTTCATTGAAGAAGCAGGTGAGCTATTCGTATAAACTAACAAAATGCTTCCAGAAAATATTAGCTATAGCTATGTCAGCATTTTTCAGCTATGGATGCTTCTCAAGTAGATGTCATTTGTTTGATTTAGTTCCTTTTTAACTTCTTTGATTCTCTTAGTTCTTAGTCATCATGTACACAGGACTTTTTTTTTCCTCTCTACTGTGCTAAGACTATTTTATGGACTTATTGAAGACTAAATTTGAACTACTTTATTAATACAACAGCATCAATTTATGAATAAGTATCCCAGAGGTTTCAAAAGACTGTCTTCCTTCTTGACCAAGGTGATGATACTGCAGAAAGCCTCCACATTCTTTCACATCTGTCCATTGTCCAAGGTGCCCTAGCTAGAGTTTAGCTACAGGTCAAGGTTACAGCAGGAAAGACATAATGTATCCAGACAGAAGGAAAAATAAATCTTACAGTAGGGACCAGGATCTATTCTACAGCTTGTAGGGACACACAACACTGGGGGTGTTCTCCCAAAATCTTAGCTTCTTGGAAGGGCTCTGACTCGGCTGATACCTGGGGTTGGCATGACATAGTTTGTATTATTTTCAAACAGGATTTTAGTTGCTCAGTACCATTGGTTAACATGCTTGGTACCGTTGGTTAACATGCTGTCAGCTGATTGCTTTCCTCTTCCTGTTGTCTGCGTAAGTCCTGTATTTGGAGACTCAAACACAGAGAAACCCTGCTGATTCAGTCATCAGATCAGTCCCTTGGGCAGCAATCTTTAAACTTGCTTTCGACAGTGTCTCCTATCCATTCAGTTACAGAAGATACTCATCTTTGCAAGGACCTGGTACATGCAGAATGGCTTCAGAAGGGTTGAACCATTGCTTGCTTTTGCTATAGCTGAGTTCAGTGCTTCACTTGGAGACAGAGCTTTCTTCCTCATCCAAAACTTTGTTACACTTTTGACCAGAACTGTGAAACTTCATGGACAGCACATCAGCCTCACAGAAAAGGCCAACTCCTGTCCACATCCACTAGCAAACACACAAATTGCACTGAAGTCAAAAAAAGCCCCAACAGCAACAAGACAACAGGGCAGACCATTTCTTTTTGTGGTACAATGGTTTGTAGCGCAGCTATGAAAAAGTGAAAACACTTCTGTCCTTGGGGTAAGTTGTCTCCAGAAGTCAACCAACACAAAGTGAACTGCAGCCAGCTGACTGGAAGCAGCTCAGTCCAGTTTATTGGGAGTACCTTGTACCTGTACCTTGACAGCTTTCACTGAAATCCAGCTTCCATCACATCCCGTTATGCTGCAAAATGTGTGTGTGAGATGAAAAACAATCTCTCCTGCAGCCCTGGGGAAATCTGAAGCATTGCAGAGCTAAGGGGCCTGTATAGGAAATCCCACCTCTGCTTCCAACCCAGGCTGTGGAAGAATCCAGTGGAGGCTGCTGCCTAATGCTGGATCTCCTGGATCTCAGTTCTTTGTGCAGAAAGCAGGACAAGTTCCTGTGTGATGTACTCTAGGTTACCCTGGTCTTGCAGGGGGGTTGGACTAGATGATCTTTTGAGGTCCCTTCCAACCCTCGGGATTCTGGGATTCTGTGATCTGACTTTCCTGAATCTGTGATTGAATCTGTACTTGTGTTGTGAGCAAACATTTTAGTAAGGGAAAATTTTCCCTAAGAGCCATGAGGTAAGCAGGTAAAAAGAGGGAATGGGGCAAAACATGCAAGGAAAAACCACAGCTAGAAAAACACAAGTCTGTGCACTGTGGTAAAGACCACCTCACCTTTATTCATCCACTGTGATTGCATTTCTGCCTAGCAGAGACATGGCCAGGACTTCAGGTCAGTCACCGTGCCTATTTCAGCTGATGCATCAATGTTACTCTGGACACAGGAGTGCTTGATTGACAGGCCAAGCTATTTGCCACGTGACAGAAAACCAGCCTTCAGTGAGCAGTACCAAGGCAGGTGTTTCAGAAAGCATGGACACCAGTTGTGGTGCCAGGCTGGCAAATGAAGCTGGCAGGACTCTCGAGGACAGAGTCTCCGCTCTTCTCTCTCTGCTTTCACTAGGCTGTTAGCCCTGGAACTCCTTCCAGCTTCGCCTCATATGGGCGCTGCACCGGGCAGATGGCATGCGGGGGCAAGTGGATGAAGAACTTCACATTTGCTAGGAGCAGCCTTGCTACGTTTCCCTGAGCTGGTACTTTGCACAAGCCGAATGCTTCTAATGTTAGCTCAGGCACCATATGGGTGGGAAGTGTTGAGGCTTCCTGCACGGAGCTGGAGGAACCTGCGTTCTGCAGCTCACGTGCTGCCTCTGGTACCCGCACCATGGGACCCTCAAAGCCGTGCCCCTGCGCCTCCTCCTCTTTTCATGCGTAGGATCTCCACCTGCCCCTCTGCACTGCTGCTCTGCAGCCTGTCCACAGCCAGGTTTAGGCTCCACTTGAGTGTCAAGCCTCTAGGATTTTCAGCTGAGAGGGATCAAGAGTTAGCCTTTGCATTCCAAGCAGAGCTGTGTGCAAGGTCAGAGGAATAACAAACAGGCCTGATGGTCTGAATCCAGGAGTCATAAACCCTGCGTAATCTTAAAGAAGGCGACAACCTCTCTGTCCAGCACACCTTCCCCAGCCGAACTGCGACAGCTTTTGGATTTGTTGCCTGCTCACAAATGCCCTTTTTTCCTCTTTACCTCCTTTCAGTACTGACATCTTGTATGATTAATAACGTAGCTGTATGAGACCTAGCTAGCTCAGTAGTACAGCATATGCTGATTCACCTAGGCTTGCTTTTTATTTGGCTCCTAAATGCAGAAGTCCAGCTCATCAGCATCAAGAGCTTTATTAACAATATTCATGACCTCAAGTTTTTATCTCACTTGGAGACACACTCTGTAAATGATAATGAACTTTACAATGTTCATATGGAGAAGATAGCTATGTAAATGAAAATCTTTTTTTGCATGTTATTAGTACCGTTAAACAAGCTCAAAGCAGTTAAATGGCGGAGTGGAAGAAGAGCAGCATACAGAATATCAAGAGTGAGGCTGATCAATCTAATCAACATTAATTATTTTTGCATGGGAATCGCACTAAATACCTTACCTTACCGCAGTAGACACAATGTTATGGACTGAGTGCCAACGTGCTCCCTTTTGCCAGGGCCTTTCATGTACATCCTTGACAGCATCTTCCATTATTTGGGCAGATGAGCAGGCTCCATACTCAGCAACAGAGCTTTGTCCACTACCCTAACTTTTCCTCTGAATCATTTCTAGAGGTATTTCTAGAGGTATTTCTAAGACAGTATGGGGCCTCTTGGGAAGGGGAAAGCAGAAGGTGCTATCCATCCAGCCTAGAGCCTGGTTATCCTTAGGATCAACAGCAAAATCCCTCAACCCCAGTGAAAAGTCTCCTCTTCTGAAATATGGGCTGAAGTAAAGAACAAAAGCCCAAGACATTTTACAGCATTTAGCAACATTTTGCTCATTGATGGCTGCTTTTGGCAAGCAAACATCCCTGGGAGAGTGACAGAACAGCAAGGGACATGATCATTGATCAACAGGACTAAAATTAATATGTTAATCCAAAGAATCAGCCTCACATACCGCATTATATGTGATGTATATTTATGTGGAAAGTCTGTTCTTTACAAGCCCGCAGGCTTAATATGCAACTGGAGGAGTGCCAAGGCAAGGGAGAGGAATATTAATTTTCTTACTACAGTCTACTTTGAAGTGCATTGGTACTGCAGCTTGAATGATGAGTCCAAACTTCAGGTTTTGATTGTTTTCCTTTGTAATGGGAAGAACTCAATGCTCTTTTCTTAATAGACTAGTCTATCCCATTGAACCTTATATTCTTTAGAATGCATAACTGCAGTACTGAAGAGGTTCAATCCTTTCAGAAGAGAGGCCACAAAAGATTGCTTTAATCTTTCTCACATTGCTGTAGAGACTAATAAGAGTCAACATTGCACAGACCAGTGATGCCCCCAGTGCAGTTCCCTGTCTTGGTGGTGGTGGAGTCTCCGTGTGTGCTGGCAATAGCAGCTCTGTGCCACCTTCTCCACTCTCCGAATCTTGTTTTATTTTTCTTTTTTTCAACTGGGAAAAAAGGGAAATGTGGCAGAAAAGTTGCAAGAATCCTTTAGAGAATTTTCCTGCATAGTTGGATTAACTTCTTTCCTTTTACATGGCACTGTGAAAAACCACAAAGAACAGAGGAGGCCCCAGTGTCACTGAAGCAGGTTTTCATAGGAATCATGAGCCTTATCTCAGTCCCCACTGGAATGCCAAACCCTCCCCTACAGCAAAAGGAGGCAAAATCCAGCCCTCATCTTCTTCCTGCAGGAGGGACCTCTAGGATACATGTGGACTGTATTTCTAAGCTCCTCCACAAAGAAGGAAGAAAGAGCTTTTATTGTCCCTCTCTCAGCTCAATGCTGTTTAATGTATTCATAAATGATCTGGATGATGGGATCAGGTGTGTGCTGATGAAGTCTGCTGATACGAAACAAGGTAAGAAGTAGTCTGTGAGCATGGCCATTTTCAGTGATCCCTTCTCCTCACACTTCCTCAGCAATCATACTTTTTTAATAGCAGCATTGAAGATCCATTCCTGCTTATCGCCTCTGTTACCTCTTTGTGGTCCATGGACTTGTCTTTGAACCAACAGCTGCCTGTGGTAAGTTTCATAGGTTACTTGTGAAATAACCTCCCACATCTCCAAATTGAAGCCCCAGCCTCCATTAGTGTCTTCTTACAAAGACAGGTGCATATTTCCTTGTTTTTTTCTAAACCACCTCTGACCCTACTGTGCCTTTTCTTGAGATGCAGTGAACAGGACTGTGCACGTTACTTAAGACAGTTGTGGTTGTGCATTCATGATTCCCCAGATTTTGTTGGCTAAATGTGCAGCCAGCAAAAGCCAGTTTCAGAGAACTGCCAAAGATGATTCCAAGATCTCTCTTGAGTTATAACTGCAGGTTCCAAGTTCAGCATCATAGACATGTGGGTTAGATTATTTTCCCCCTAGATGTGTAACATGTATTTATCTACACTGAAGCCCATCTGTCCCCACTCCCACCACACAGACACACAGTTTTACAAGGTCCTAGCCATCAGGCTGACATTTTGCTACTGGAAAGATTCTCATTACCTCCATGATTCTGGAGATTTCAGTGTCACTTTCCTGGAAAATTGATGAAGCTATTGAAAAATACTGATCTCAGCACTGGTTCTTAGGTGAGCCCTTCGGTACTCCATTAAGAAATCACCATTAAGCTAACCCTTTGCTTTCTAGTGTTAAATCCACTGAAAGAGCTTTCCTTTAAGGCAGTTCAGCATCTTTAAACAGCTTTGACAGGGAACCTTGCAAATACTTCTTGAAAATCCAAATGTATGAGGTCAACTGGGTCTCCCTTATCCACATGCTTATTGACACTCCCACAGAGGTCCTGCAATCTGGAGCAGATATTTTCCATAACAGAAGCCATGCTGCCTCTTTCCCAGCTGGCTGTGTCCAACCCATGCTCTAGGATCCTATTTTCTAAAACAGAGACCCTCTTACAGGGGTGAGAGGGAGCTCACCAGTCTGTGGTTCCCAGAACTTCCTCTGCACTGTATTTTGGGATGGCACTCATCCTGGCAGATGTGTGCGTGACAGTGCAGCCTTACATCATTGCTGGCCAAGGTACGGGATATGTTGCACAGCCACATTCCCAGCTGACTTCCAGGTGAACATCGACTGGTCCTGGTGACTTGTTAACATTGACTTACTTGTCTCTGCTAATGCTTACTTACTGTTGGTTTACTTTCTATTAAGATAGCTTCTCTGACCTATCTGCTACATGGAACACGTTGGGAGCAGGCATCTCCCCACCATCTTCATCAGCAAAAAGAAAAGCAAAGAATTAACTGAGCTTCTCTGCCATGGCTTTTTCATTCTTGAATGTCCTTTTTACACCTTGATCATCCAACCACCTCCCAATTCCTAGGACTTTCTGCCTTTGATCATTTACATAACTTTTCTTCTGTCATCATGAGCAATGCATCCATTCCAAGGTGTTCTTTTTTAGCCCTTCGAATCTCCTGTTTACATTTGACCTGACTTGCTTTATGGACATTCTTGTTCTCATTTGAGTATTTCCATTTTTAAGTATTGACTTCCCTTCCCAATGGTAACCTACCTGACTTTTCTATTGAGTTTTTTCTATTTTCTGCTAAACCAGGGGTTTTATTGTCCTCTTCTTTCCTTGTGCTATACCATCTGCTTGGGTTTCTGATAGAGTATCTTTGAACAGTCTCCAGGCTCCTGGAAGGCATTTGAATTGGTCTTTATGCGTCTGATCAATTCCCTCATTTCTACATAGCTCTCTTATTTGCAATTGAATAGCTATGGCTTGATGCTCTTTGGCTTGTTCTTTCCCACTGTAGTGTTAAACCTAGTAGCACTCTGGGTGCTATTACGGAGCTGCCCTTTAGCTAGTATATCATGAACCAGATCCCACACCCCTTGAGGGGTCTAGAAAAAGGTCATTAAAGTGCTTCCTGAAAATTCTTTTTCTGTGTCTCATCCTGATGATGAATTTATTCACCCTGTGTAGAGGTAACTGAAGACTAGAGTCACCAGTCATAAATTCTCAGGTTTTCTGACCTGAGATTGTATTTCATAAATGTTATCATCAGCCTGATCATGGTGTTAGCACCATCACAGTATTTCAACCCATGAGGATACTACACTGAATCTCTTTCCTGTGATATATTTCTTCTATTACAGTTCATATAGTCTGTCATGTACCTTGCCACTCCCCCATCTATATGTCCTACCCTATCATTCCTGTAAAGTGGGTAGCATGGCAGAGCTACCATTATCTTCTTCCCACTGCATCCCCAAAGTGCAGGTTTGATCAGGATTGCCATTTAATGCCAAGCGTTCTAGCTCCCTCATGCCATTTTTAGGCTTCTAGTGTTGGTGTATATGTACTTGCAAGTACTGCCCTTGCTCTGTCACTCAGTAACGGCATTGCAGCAGTTTGATTTTTTATGTTCATTGTCATTGTGCTGTTTATTTCCCTTCTGAACTTTTCAGAGGCCCAGTGAGTACTGGCCACGTCCCTTCTGATGAGTGTACCAGCTGTAAAAAAAGAATGTTCCATGCCCATCAGCTCCCTCAGCCCTGGCTTCCTGCACCAGGAAACTGGCTTTGTTTCTGCTAAGGTATAGCTCATCTGTCCTTTACAGATTAGTCCTGTCTTCTGGTCTTGACAGGCATAAATCCCTCCTTTCTACCCTGAGACTCATCCACACGCTGTCACTCAGCATCTCAAACTGCCCTCAGTGTCTCTCACAGGGAAACTGAAGTATTCAGATAAAGGTCAGGATAGATGTCTTGGACATCTCATTCTTAACAATCAGCCCTTATTCTAAGGTTACCTTCCTATCCTTCCCACCATTTGGAACCAGCAAACCTACATACCTGCAAGTTCATTGCTGCACTTGCAAGTACCCTTCCTAGGCATCAAGCTTCACTGCTTTGGTGCCAAGTAAGCAAGTTGCCATGCTGTCCTCTCAGCTGCCACAAAACCAGCTGTTGGTTTCCAGCCATAAACCCACAACCACCACCGCCACTTTCTTCCTGTTGTTGATGGTCCCCTTTCTCAATGGACTGTATTTAGTGCAAGAGGACACTAACATGACCTGGAAGGCAAATCTAATCAAAGGCAGTAGACCTTTCCTTCCACCAGGATGCCTGTCTCCCTGGAGAAATTGCTCAAAGGCCTGACCAGAACAAAGGTTCCCAGGGGACCAGTGGGAGAGCATCTGTACCCATGCTACAGTTAACAACCAAACAGCATAAACCACTCACACTCCACAGAGTTGACTGTTCAAAATATGGGCTTTTCTGTTCAGATGCACATGATAGTGATTCTCTCCAGTGTTCAATGTTCCTAATGTGCACTGCTCAATAGCACATGTGGCTAACCCCAGCGTTTCACTGACACAGTACATAGAGTGCCATTTGACTGGTCTTTTATTAAATGCTCCTCCTGAGACCACTGTTCTTGGTATAGTGCCATTGTAAAGCAGTCTTTGCAGGATTTTTTCTTTATTTATTTTTCAAATCAACTATAGATTTTATGGAAGTTATCCTGGTAAATAAAACTAGGAATAATAGTAAATGGGCTTCACAGCCAGACTACGCAGTGAAAAGATGTTCACATACTTTTTTTAAGTGTTTTAATTGTGTGGACCTTTTTTTTCCCTCCTTGCTTGAAAGGATTCTTATTTCTCATCTGATAGCAAAGCAATGTTTGATCTTCTCTGTGCATTCATCACCATGGTACCAAAGTGCCTTACAGGGAAATAAGGCAGGCAGTTGGCAGTCTTTTCCTTGACTTCCAATAGGAGATCAACCTGTTATTATTATTATTATTATTGCATTGGCATGTATACATCAATGAAACAAACACAAGTATTTCTGAGCTGCCTGGATGCCATTGTAACAGATGGCGGGGAGTAGGAAAACAGCCCAGAAAGCATTTCTGCTTGCAGTAGTCTGCTAGTTGAAGGCAACCTGAAAGCGTTCACCCTGAGAACATTTGCTGATTCTTTAGAGGATGTACCTGTCACTAATAACGTAAGCAGTTTAGTGAAGTACGAAATTTTTATCAGTTTTAAATGCCATAAGATGAGCTCGTTACTTAAGGGAGAAAATAGCATGGATATATTGCAGTCTCCGTGAGAGGCTACTCTCCATCCATCATTATCAAGGGAGAAAGTTCCTTCGAACTGAGAGACAGGACATACCCTCCCAGCAGCACGTGAAAGTACACATTTACATTCATGAAAGTCAATAACGACAGGTCAGAAACACAGCCCCAGCAATGCATGGGAACGCTTTTTAATCAATATTAACTTACCTGGTTCTCTTTCTCCCTTACCAGCCCTCCCACGTACACTTATTTTTCCTTCCTGCCAGCTTTTCCAGTGGTTTCTGGGGTGCTGTGTAATCAGTACACAGAATTTAAGTAGCTCTTTCCATTCTGCTAATTCCAATTGACTGCAGATACCTATAACAAGAGGGCTTATTCATTTTCACACATGTAACAACGGTGCTCATGCCGTTTCATGACCGAAGAGAGGATGCTGTAATGTATTTTCTGAAAGAACTTTTTTTACACTTTGAGTTCATCTGGCTGAAGTCAGACCTTGAGCTTATAGGTATTTCTATTTATCACTGTCCCGCCCTTTCCATCCTAAAGCAATTTCTTTCCTTCAGGAGCCACAGTGTGGATAAAGTGCCACAGGATTAAATCTAATGACAGTTCAGTTTCCAGAAGGTGGAAACAGTTCTCTTTCCAGCAGAGGATGGATATGCAGCTCTGGTGGAAACAATAATTAGTCAGAGGAGAAATGCACATGTGTTTATCTGCAAGATAACCTTTTTTAGTTCGGCAACATCAACACAGATGTAAAGGAGAAAATACCTTTGGAGAAAGAAAATACCTGGCATGAAATTTACCCTTGCAGATATAAATACCAAATACATCATATGTTTGGAGAGCAGGTTATATTACCTGCTTACCACCAACATATGCTAAAATGATAGAAACCCGTTTTTACCTGATCCTGTATGAAACATGAGCAAGAGAAGGATTAGAAAAAAAGCATAATCTTAAATTTTCAGAGGATTCTTTAAAGCCTTGGCACCATGTCAGGCAGCATGTGGTATATATTACAGACTGCTCAGTTGCACCTCACAGATATATCTTAAAGGCTTGATTTTTCCACATACCATTTAGCAACAGCTGGCGTGTTTGTTTTGTTTCTTTTTTTTTCTCCCTTACTAATACAAACTTCTCGAGAGGGTTGGTTGGGCACCCGCATCTTTATAAGCAGGTAAGAACCAAATTCTGCTTTTTTTTCCCCCCATTTTGGAGAGCTGGATGTGAGACACATTGGAGAACTGAGCTGTGAGGATTAAAGTCTGCATCTGATGGGCAACTGGGTTATGGTGAGATCTGGAGTGGTCCTGTGCAGAGATGAACATTAACAGTATCTCTTCATGAAACGATATCTCCCCTTTTAGAATGGAAAGAAACCCTAGAGCCATTGACACAAAAGTCACTCTGGATCTCAGCACACTGAGAATCAGGCACTTCCATTCTCCCCATGCCAACAGCAAGGAGGACAACCCTGGAACTGGGCAGAAAACTAGCAGGAAAGCAGACATGTTTCTAGCAGAATGCCTGACAAATTCCAGTGAAATCATGTAATCTACAGAAATTATTGTATCTGAAAGAATCAGCAAATCTGATGAAAGCATGTCTGTTTCTGAGCAGACCTAGCTGGACTGGTGTATGTTATAGCAGCTCTTAACAGCCTCCCCTCCCTGCAAATATCTTGCATGTATCAGCATATCTCCCCCTTTTATGAATTTGTCAATAACATTTTTATTCTTGTTTTAGCTCTGTTATCACTGCGCAAATGAGGGAAATCAGGCTGAGTATCAGGACTTTCCCAGCCTTAGCTGAGAGAAAGACTTAGAAGGGAAAAGTGAAGATGGTCAGTTAACTTCAGTGGGGACACACAAGCAGGGCTCCATTCTTGAATGACATTCCACTTTAGGTAGAGAAACTGTGAAAATGGAACTCCAGATCCTGAAGAAGAGTCCCCAAATAATTAACTGATCCAAAATCCAAGGGAATGAAACTCACGCTTGAAGATAATGGGATGGGAAGAAGAAGGGAGCCTGCTTTGACACCGAAGAGAGGTTCATTTTGGCTGGTGCCAATCTGGTGAGTAGTAGACACAATTATATTTCTAAAGAAGAATTTTAGAAGGTTGATAAACATCACAGTAATGTAAGCTTCCCAGTTACTTAGAAACAGAGTTGAATGATTCAGAGCCATTTCTTAAACATATCTTTGATTGATATAGTCCCTCCAATGCAGGTAATAGAAGACTGAGAAGACTGATTCAATCTATCTGACACAGACTATCAGGTCTGCTTCCCTCATTCACCTCCATCTCCTTCATTTCCTTCTCTGAATCAATGTATTTGTGAATCTTGGACTGGATCCCAGCCAGGAATATCTGAAAATGCAGTCTCATATTGCCCAGATCTATAAAGAGGAAACTATTCAGACAAATTATGCACCTTAAGGGCAGAACATTAAATTGATCCTTTGGCAAGGAACACCATGTGTAACTTTACACAGCAGTTCCCATAAATACTAATAAGATTATCAGCTGAAGCATACATTACCTAGAGCTGTGGTTTTGTTTTAGGAGCAGCTATGAGGATAACAGTTTTTGTTGTGTGCAAGCACTTGCACTGTCTACATGCTCCCCCTACCCTCCCTCAGGCTGTGTCTCAAGAGGAGCTCATGGTAATGCATCATCCTGTATATCTGAGGTGGCTGCATGATTGAAGCCGGGTGAATCATCCGGTGGAAACAGCACTATCAGATAATCAGACCTGCTGATGCCCTAAGCAAGCAGAAGGGAAGTAGCTGTTGCTTCCTACATCTCCCATTATTTTTATCTAAACGTCGGAAGACCTCAGGGTAGGTTGTGTGGGGCCTTTGTGCAGCACTCTGCGTTTTGATTCCCCTCCTGCATTTTCTCAGCTGAGCAAGTGGCCCACTTGCCTCCACTATAACACTGTGTGTTCCAGCTCCCCCCTTCTCATTCCCCAGGTGCTTTCCAATCTACCAGCACTGAAAGGCATAATATATGCAGCTGTATATACATGTAGAGTTGCATATTTGCTCACATACACACTACAGATCTGAGTTACAGTTTGACAGTCCTAACTAGGCCATATCCTGAGCTGCCTGCATAATTCTGCAGAAAGTTACTGTTCCTCAAACCAATTTTGGAATTTAAATTTTATATATACAAGCTTTGAAAAGAGCATTTTCTATATATATAAATTTTAAGGAGTATTTAAAAATAGCATATATTATTTAGCATGTTTTCCTAGAAAACCTTCTGGCTGCCACTATGTGCACTTTCACGGAACAAGAGTGTTCCTCTGTTTGAGAAAGATAAACATGACTTCAGGTTTTTCACCATATTATTTTTTACCCTGTATTCTAATGTGCACTTTTGCCTCTTGGCCTGTCTTTGGAGACTGGTTATCTATGGACCCATAGAGTAGCCTGAAGACATTCACTCTGATGGAATATTATTAGTGATCAGTATGAATAAGGTGTTCATTTTCACTCTGGACGTGGGGTACACTTACGTAAACATTTATATATGCACATTTACAAATATGCACAGCTATTTTTTCACTTGCTTTTAAGTGCTACGTAACAATGGCACACAATGTCATTGTCTGTGCCAACTGCCTCTAGTACTGAAATGGTTCTCTGAGTTTTTAACTTGCTGTATGGCCCCATCTGGTACAAGAAACACATCACCATCTATTCATGAATGCCTATGGATAAAGACAGTCACCCATTTAGAAAAATAGCCAAACCCAAAGTTTCAGAGTTAAAAATTACTATGCGTGTTGTCAGGGCCAAAAGTGACAATTTGAAGGCTTAATATGTTATTAGAGGCTTGTTTCCACTCTTATGGTGGTTATTTGAGTTTGTTTAAGAAAATCTTTTGGAAAGAGATAGCAACCCTTACTTCCACGTTACCTCCAGTTCTTTACTGTAACAGGCAAGACTGATCCTGACAGCAGCAACATGTTTGCGTGGTTTCCAACACAGAAACATAGGGCATCCTCGTGTGAGTAACTGACAGGGAGAAGACTTGCATGTTTTCCCATCCTTTTAATTTCAAATAATAGCTATATAAAAACTTGTCTGCAAACATTTGCCATATTAAATAGTAGCTTTCTTTTTAGATTTCTGCGCAAATAAATATCAATGAACTTGACTAATTTAATGGACTAAAAGACACATTCTAAGGGCTGCTCAAATCCAGTTTGTGCCCCTGTCAGAATATGACAACTTGTTGATCATAATTTTGCCAGCTTGTACCCATAAAAAGTCAAAACAAGCTTCAAGCAAATATTGCAGATACTGCCAGATCCTACGTGAATTGTGGTGGGCAAAATTATGCCCCAAGGTGTAAATTCTGCAAATTAAAAGTTCTTTAATCTTTCAATAAAAAAAAGAGGAATAAAAGAAATTAGTGCATGCAGTGTGTGGCAGATCTACCACTGCACCACACCAAGGGAAACCTCAATTTTTGCTTTCTTTAACTCTTTCCTAACTGAGGATCTGATGTGAAGTTCACAGAAACCAATAGCAGATTCCCCCAGGACTTCAGAAGAATCTGTATTAGATCTCTGTTCTCTGAGTTACCCTGATATCCTCTTCATTAGGAAAAATAATCGTCTAATCTAACACTAACAGCGACGTGCCACAGAAGGTACAAAAGACAATGCTAACTGCTTCTCTCAGCTGTGACATCCAAGCTGGTAAATGATGGCACAGGTCTAGTGAAATTGCTAAAATTCAGTGGCTTTTGGGGGCTTTGAGTACCTTTTGAAAGCTTCACAAGTCCTGACTTGAAAAGGGCACTAAGTAGAGTTCCTCTGTTCACGTACATTCCTCTAGGGATGCATAAGCCACAAGAGATGCAGAGACATGCATCAAGCTCAGTGCTGCAACTGAGGTTCTCAGGATCAGCAAGTCTAGATGACAGATTCAGAAACCTTATGATGCAGCCCTTCAGGTTTGGGTAGGTTGGTATTATCTGCATTTTCAAATTCCTGCTGCACCTGAAATCAGGAATAACATTGCTGGGAAATTCCACCCTCAGAATGTTACCAGCTTTCTCCATATGTACATTGTGAAGGACAAGGACACATTTCTTATTCAGACTGATTCATCTTTCCCTAACACAAGGCTCAGAAGGAGTTAAAATCTCAGTCTGGTAAAGACTGAGGTCTTGCCAATCCTTTTTTTTTCAAGCTGCCAGACATAAAAATAAAGGAGATGTATCAGCACACTTCCTTAGAAGCTGAGCTTCCTGATTAAGAATAAATGCAGGATATACAGTGTATTTCATGGTGAAATGCATTCCCTGCTACAATTTCATGAATACAATTAGCCATTAGCAACATCTCTACACACAGAGTGGATTCATATCAGGAAATAATAGAAACAGCCACATACTGCTAAAATGCGGAGAGGGAGAAAACCACAAAACAAGAGCCAGCTCTTGAGTTAGTATTGTCCTGATGCTGCTCCATATCTGACTCTAGTCAGGCTGAGGAGAGGGAATGAGCAGCTGTGTTGTAAAACGCTCAGCAGGAACTGATGCAGTGGGTTTGTGCTCCTTATTAATGTACATCAGTGATGGTTAATCCCAGAATACTGCATTTTACCAGTTTAGCCCAGGGTACCTATACATCACTGCTTTTAGATGCCACAAATACTGGTGACGAACCTGAGCACTCAAGTGTGAAACTTAATCAGTAGGTTCCCTATGTTTGGTACTGTTAGGGCCATCACAATGTATAGGAATGTTTTCTGTTTGTTTCTTTTGTGATTTCTTTTCCCTTGCATCATTTTCCTTCCTGGGCATAGGAAAAACTTCTATTACATTGGCAAGTGCAGCATTTGCATGTGGCCTTGTTCTAAGCTTCCCTCACCAGTTGCCCGTGAAATATTAAGTAACAGTTACTCTCCTTGCAGAACCTTTACATCTATGGTGTATACAGAACCTGGCTGCTGCCAGGCTTAAACATAGGTTTTGGCAATCAAGTGTGCTTCAGGCTTCTGTGCTTGAGGCTAGCTTGCGGTGTAGTTACCTGAATTTGGTGCTTTCCAGAAAGTTTTCTTCTATTTCTACTTTCTGTTGAGTTAGTCGCAATGTTCTCCATTTTAATCTGTAATACAATTGAAGGCTGTCTTTCAAAAGTAATTCCAGGCATTTCTGACACCTTGGTGAGGAGCCAGATTCTATCATGTTAGGCCTAAAATGAGTAGAAACACTTTGGCTTCGTGTCTCTGGTGAGTAGCTGGTAGCATCATAGCTTGGACTGAGGTAGCATCATAGCTTGGACTGAGGTAGCATCATAGCTTGGACTGAGCACTGTAAAAGGAAAGACATGAAGTTGGTATGAAGCATCCACTCTGCTTATTTCAGGGTTCTAAGGGGATAGTTTCAGAGGACTTTCTGATGTCCTGTCAGAATTTGACAGCAAATAAAAACCAGTCTTTACAGATTTACAACTTTCCCTCCATAAACTACAAGGAAACATCTCCCCACATACTTATGATTCTTTTTTAATTGGGAATTAATTTTATTGTTTGTGTTTTAGTGCTACAGCTGGTTTTTATGGCTGAGGAATTTTTTTCTCCTCCAACTGAGTCTAATTTCCTCAAAACTGAAACAAATCATAATTCTCTCCATGATCATTCTGCAACAATGTTGTCATATTTATTTTAATCTTCTCTTGAACAAGCCATATTAAATAGTGAATATTGTAAGGGTCTTTAATTTAGGCTTAATTGGCAATGTGAAGCTTACTAACATTTTTTTACCATTCATCATAATGATTTTAAGGTGCACTCTGCCTAAATGCTGGGTCCAGTAAATCAGGAACAGGGCATAGCTCTAGGAAAAGACAGAGGCCTAAGGAGGAAAGAAAAACCTCTAGGTAGAACCTGCTTGAGATGCAGCCACATTCCTATAGTGAGGCAAGGCTGAGAAATTACTTCCCCAGTAGTAAATTGTAGTGTTCATTTCTAAAGAGCTTTCTGGTGGACAGATAAGCTAAACAGACATTGTAAGGGTTTGGGGGAGTTGGCTGCTTTTATTGAGAAGGGAAAAGGAACACA
Source organism: Melopsittacus undulatus (assembly GCF_012275295.1). Classification (NCBI taxonomy): domain Eukaryota; kingdom Metazoa; phylum Chordata; class Aves; order Psittaciformes; family Psittaculidae; genus Melopsittacus; species Melopsittacus undulatus. Next base: position 76,189,834 of record NC_047527.1, on the reverse strand, counting down.
TTGCTGAGCAGTCATGCTTGCATCCTGAATAGTCACACCTTCTTGTTTAAATGTTCAAGACTTTGTATGAACATGCAAGGTGCAGAAATTGCCTCCCTCCCACCCCCCACTGAGATCAATGTATACCAGACTGGAGAAAGATGTCTTTTCTAAAGTTTAAGTTTAAAACTGAAGTTTACTTCAATGTCTTTGTTGTCCTGGACTTGGATTACCAGATCCCTTCTTGGTTTATTTAATTGGCCCTAACATAAGTTCTTTTTGAGGATTTCAGAACTACATATATAATGCCGTACATAAACACACCTAAAGAAAAGAAAGAAAGTCAAAGTACCTGATTTGAGCTGGCCCTAAGGAAGGCTATTGTGCTACCTGCAGATTAATTGATACAATGCATATATATATATATGTATATATATATATTTGTTTTACTGTATGACCCCAAGGTTCAGACCCTTATCAGCAGACTCGAATCAACAGATTCTTTATAAGCTTCCTTCAGAAGCAGCTTTTGCTTTAGTTTACTCAAAATCTGAAAACAGGAACAAGGGTTAGAGCAATCTGAAATTCATCATCTACAGCTCCTCAAGTGTGAATTTAATATGAGAGTAAAGCTGACAGTATTATTGCTGCCAGGGTGCATGGCTCTGAAACCATTCAGCAGGGCCAAAATGAATTAGGTTTCTATCTGAAAAGGATGCCTATTGACAAAAATGCTTCAGCCCATTTCTCAAGGGAAAATCAAAACCATTCTTTTCCAGGATTCACATGCAGAGCTTTGGAAAGCATTTATTTTACAAACAAAACCAGACATATTGCTTTCTCTCTGTGCTGTACTCATCATCTCAAAATTTTAATAGATTTAACAAGAGGCACTAGTAAAAAACATGGTTTGAGCTGAGAAAATAATTTATAATTAATAGCTTACAAAACAGATTAATTTAATCTCATTCCCCTTAAAGCAATTGGTTTTCCTATGGTGGTGTTTGACCTTACTTTGTAAGCAGTCCTATTGCTAAGAACGGAAAAGCTACTTTTCAGAATGGCTATGAGTAACCAGCTCCATCAGAGCTGCATTCAGATAGAATTATTTATCACTCTGCTTCCTTCTTCTTCCTATTACTATTGGAGTAGTTGCCTTAAAGTGCTTGAGATTTTATTATCTGAACTATGGGATCACTTATAATTCATGTGAAATCGTTTGTTTCCTGGCAGGATGATGCTACGTCTAAGGATGTGGGTAAACTGATTGTCAGGACTCTGTTTCTCCCTTTGGATGAGGAAAAGTTGGAAGAAAAGTTGAGGAAGATACATCTGCTTTTATTCCCTCAGTAAATGTGGCGATTTAAAGTCAGGTAGCAGAGAGAGTTACAGAACTTAAATTAATAATATTGACTTTCATTTCTGGAACACACAGCCCCTCTCCAAAGCATTGTTCTGAGAAAAATATAAGGTGTCTGTCCCTATAGCTGGGCTTAACACAAGTATTTGTGTTACCCTGAAACTGAATTAAGCAGGGTGACACAAATACACAGCAATAATGATATGTTCTACTAATTTTCACCATCACTACAGTTATTCCCGTAATCTTATACATATTGAAATTGCAAAGATTTAGTAGAGGCTCTAATATTATCTTTTAAGCTTCTAGAAGCTACTTCTGCATGTCTCAGAAAGCATGCTCATGTAGTTACACATATATGTTCTTGTCTGTATTTTTGTAAGTAAGTCTTTAATGTATTTTTAGAAAGTGGATGAAAAAAGGAGTATAGTAAAAAAGGGCCCAATTTCTTTCTCCATTTGAGAGAACATGGTCAGAATCTACTGAGCTGTAATAAAACCACTGATCAAAGCAGCTGCAAAATTGCATGTAAGCCAGGATTAACAGTTTCAAGGACTTTGATAATCTCTCATCTTCTTTTATCTTCTCTGGATAAGATGAGGAGTACCCACGAGAGTACACTCTTAGAGCATACCCTTAGCAGGTTTCCTGATGATGCACAACTGGGAGGAGTGGCTGACACACCAGACAGTTGTGCTGCCATCAGGAGACACCTGGGCAGGCTGGATAACTGGGCTGAAGGTAACCTCATGAGTTTTGACAAGGAGAAGTGCACCTGGAATGTTGTGTCCATGTCTGAGCTCCTCATACAAGAGGTATGTAGACATACTGGAGAGAATCTAATGAAGGACCATGAAGATGATGAAGGGACCAAGAGGAAAACCTGAGAGGTGTGACTGCCTGGAAAAGAACAGGCTTAGGTGGGATTTTATTAATGTATATAAGTACCTGGAGGGAAGGTGCAAAGAGGACACAGACAGGTTCTTTTCAGTAATGCCCCGTGCCAGGACCAGAGGCGACCTGTGCAAACTGAAACACAAGAGGTTCCTTCTGAACATCAGGAAACACCATTTCACTATAAGGGTGACCAAGCACTGGCACAGGCAGCCCAGGGAGGTTGTGGGGTCTCCATCCTTGGGGATACTCAACAGCCATCTGGACACAACGCTGGACAGACACACTGCTACTTGAGCAGCAGGGATGGACCAGATGACCTCCAGAAATACTTTCCAACCTCAGCCTTCTGTGATTCTACAGGGATCACAGGCCAGACTGGCCTAGTTAGGATGCCAAAATGGCCTCTTGGTTGCCGTCTCATTTAAGCAAGTGACTTCTGCTTGAGGGCCTGTTGTTGGGAGCAGAATGGGAAGGAGGCAGTCTAGGACTGCTTGAACGTCTATGTGTTCAAGACACTAAGTGACCTGGCTCTTGGAGTGAGAAGGAAAAGGGTAGGAACCTAGAAGGGATCATAATAACTGCCAGTAGCTCTAATGAATGATAAAAAGAACAGCTTAGAGCCTGCCCACAAGGCCTGTTGCTAAACCATATTCTCTCATGCAGGCAGTTCAATGAGATCAGACACCACTTCTCTACAGCTTCCCAAATAGCACTGTCTTAATGCTTGAGTGATGTCCTGGGGCTCACTTCCTTTATACTTGCCATTTCTTCACTCTATTGATTATAGGAGCGCAATAAAAGGAGCAGCAAGTGCCAGTGAAAGAAAAGACTTGTGGGTTATGTTGTAGAAGCAGTACTCGGAGGAGGCGGTGACAACAGCTTGTAGACCTTGAAGACATGATAAGGGAAATACAAGATTTTCTTTTTATTAAAAAAAACCCAGATTTGAACAAGCAGACCCTTCATGCTGATCTGAAACCATATTTAACAACAGAATTCAAAGGGTCACTGCTACAGAGGTTTCATTAAAAAGGTTCTGCAAGCATGTGAGAAGACCTGTTTCAGCGAGATGACAAAGGAGTAAATGAGAGGAGAAAATAAAGGTTGGTTTTTTTTTTTTGTCAGGAATATAAAAAGAAATCTTGCTGCAGACTTTCACTGCTTTGCACCTTATTCTGCTCATGTTAGGCTTAGATGTCTAGTAAAAGCATTTGATTTGCATTTCTGTACTAGTTTTCAGTATTGCTACAATTGGGAGAGTACTTCCCTAGAAAAAGAGTTACAAGTGCAGAGTACAGACAAAACTTACCCTAGTCTTTGCTACCTGTGTAAAATGCTGTCAGGTCAGAATGGCATCCTTTATATCCAGCTCTCTTAATATAAATTTGCCAGATAGGAGCAACTCATCCTTGAATTGTGACGTACCAAGACGGATATTTCAATTAGGATGTAATTTGACAGTACAACATTCTTCTGGCATTGAAGAACATTGTACCTTTGGTGTAACATGAGATGGTATTGCTAGTCACAACACTGAAGTTCTTCAAGTCTCACTCTAACTGGCAGAACAGAAAACATGCCAGGTTTTGCAGCCCATGAATTCTGGGAGAGAAGTTAAGGGAATTGGAGAGGGCCTATGAATTGCCTCTGGCAATTATAGGATTAAATGAAGACACATGTCTTAGTTCTATATAGATTTTATCAGTGTAGAGAATAGCCCAGCAGACTGCATTTCCACATTTTCACCAGCCTTACACATCTTTTTGCAGTTAACACATGGTTCAAAGACTGGAATAAAAAATAATCGATACTTTATGTTTATGTCATCTGGCTTTCATCCATCATTTCTCATTGAATTATTCCGTGTTGTCTGGGAACAGCATTTGACAACAGCAATTTTCAAAGGGTTAGTATGCAGGAGCTGTGTAAAGCAGATTCTGCAAACCCTCACATGGATAGTCCCGGTTTAGTCAGATGATGGTTAACAAGGAGAGCTGATCCAAAACAATTAATGTAATGTCTTTTTAATGACTTCAGGCTACTAGGCTGAAATACAGGATATTTCAGTGGTGTAATGCCTAAGAGTTAAGTGTCCATCCAACAAGACAGGATCTACAGCACTCCTAGCACTCACATTACACGTGCACAGGAAAAGCCAAAGAAAATACCTATAAGGGAGCCTTTCACAACAGTAGTGTCTAAGGGTGTGAGAACAATGAAAGCTGCAATTTCTCTTCATGTCAGTTGCATTTAGATTTTCAGTGTATATCAGCTTTAGAGAAAATCTATCTTGATGCAAAACCTTGTTTTATGTTTATTCTTAATGATGCAGGATTTCGTACCAATTATAGTGGTCCAGGTTCTGATATTCCTATGCCTGTTGGGTCATATATTTTCTGTCAATATTACTGAACAAAAATATGCAAATGAAATGAAAGACGACCATTCTTAAAGAAGCAGCTACTCATTGAAGTAGCAGAAAAATTTGGTTCCTCATAAAGAAATAAAGACTGATTATGTGTTATTGAATGTTGTTATGATTATTACAACACCATATTCTTATAAGCAGGAAGGAATTTTTGGAATGTAAAACTTTGATATTGTGCTGGTAATTTGTTAATACTTTAGCTAAAAGCTATGGCAAATATAAACAGCAAGTCCTGCATTTGCCATGTAGAGTCATGATTCAAAGTTTATGAAAGTGCATTGATTGGTACCAGCCCCTAGCAAAGTCTTACTCCTGTATAGTTGTCCTCAAGGGATTTCTGTTCCATGAAATAGGCTCATTCCCCTTAAAACCAGTGAAAAACCTTTAGCATCTGCAAAATCCTATAGGAAGGAGCTTCACAGCCAGAGTAAGTACTTGGTGTGAAGAACAACTGCCTTTTGTTTGCTCTGAAACTGTTACCCACTACTTTCATCTGATATTCCCTAATTTTTATCATGGAAAAGAAAATGAACAATTGATACTTCTTGCCAGTTGGGTAAGTAGCAGTAAGTCTAGCACCTCTGCATGAGATAGTCATACCTCTAATACTGTGTGATAGCATTTAAATGACTTTGGTAAAAGTGTCAGGCAGCTGATTTAAAATTAAACAAAAGGAAGTACTTTTCCACACATGACTTCACTGTAGATGTCAGTAATTCTGAATGGTGTCAAGGCAAAACTACAAGCAGGTTGACAAGAAGCTTGACAAATCCATGAATGCATCAGAAGCTATCAGCTCTAGATGTAACTTCCAGCCTACAAAACCCGTAAACAGGCCTTAAAGAGCTAACAGAAAACGCGAAACTGCAACAGAGGCATATACACACTATGCTTAGCTTGTATTTGCTTTCTTTCTTATGATTAAAGTCAGAGCATTAAGGTAAATGAACCTTTAGGAGGGTCTGAGATGTATTTGCTCAGGCTCCTAAATACCAAAACAACCAGTTAAAATGGATGTTAAGAAGTTACAATACTCAGCTTCCTACCTGTGTTTTTTTACCATACTGTTTTTCCCTAGTTTGTTACTTAAAAGCTCTGTTAAAGCAAACACCACTGTCTTGGGAGGCATTTAATACCTTTACCCTTACCAGGACAGATTTTCAAGGAACCAACTTGCTGCAGAATATCACCTGAACATCAATGGACCCTCACAGAGCCCCCTCAGTACAAATTTCCACATTGACTGTGCCCCTCTCTGTCTCTGAGAATGACTTTTCCAATGTGGGTTGTGTCTGTTTGCTTCTAGACTCACCTACCTCATGTTTTCTTATTTGCTAAGAAGAATGCAATGAACAAGTGCATCAAAAACATTTCTAAAGTTAAGAAATACAATAGTAATTGCTTTTCCTTTGTCTGCAGTGTCTGTTACCCAGCATAGAATGAAAGTGGATTATTTTATTCTCATGTAATCTACTCTCACAAAAGAATTAACATTGTATTTTACTCTCTCGTTGTTATCCTCCAACAAGTCTGTCTAGTTATTTGTTCCAGTATTTCTGTTTCCAGAAACAGAAGCTTTGCTCACTGGCTACATTTTCTCCCTTTCTTTTTAAAGCTCACAACATGTTTACTCTTCCCATTATCTGAAATGCCATCCATGTTCCATAAATTGTGAAAAGTAATTTTTAACATGCTGGAATTTTATCAGCCAGTTTGATATGTGTCTAGTTTTGCTATGTTTTACAGGTGTGATTTTGTGCTGCCATTCTGATGCTATTCTTGCCTTGACACTGACCACTCAGCCAACAAAGCTAATTAACAGTAATTAAGTCAATCAGCTGCCTGGTGATGGTGGAGGCCTATGGAGTTATAATGAGGTTCATTTACTCACAGGGTGGGACACATCAAGCATGCTGGGAGCAGCTGCCATTGAGAGAACAGGGGTTTCAAACTCCACTGTGAGCAAGCAGGACATTCAACGTCCTTTGTATGAGCCCTTGAATGGGACTGAGTATACACCACTGAGCCCTTGTAGAGGCAGGTTCATCAGTTCTCATTTAAGATTCGCTGGTAAAAAGAAGGCACCAGGATGATGAAGAGATGAGGTACCTACATTCTCAGATAAACTGTGATGTTTTCCATCTCATCTTGTTGCAACAGGATGTAAGTATTGTGACTGTTTTGTGTGATCAAAGCTATGAAGTAAAACTTTGTGTTGTGCTCACATTTTCTGCTGTTGCTGAGTTTGAAATTTTATTATAGCACTGTAAGACAGGCAGAACATTTAATTATACTCTTAATAGCTGCACAGTGGTAGTAGAGTGCACATTTTGAAGGTTAAAGGCAAGATAGCGGTACCTGAAGTATCTGGGATGTAAATGTTACAAAGTACCATTTTTGTGTGTGTGTCCATCTGTGCTCTGTGCAACATCTGTGAAGTTATAAGTGACTCTTTCCATATGGTGAAAATTCTGGAAATTGACAGACTAATTTGTACAATCAGAAAGTACTCATATAAATAATATTACACTAGGATCTGGGGCAAGGGAAATTTGCAATGCCCTATGGGTTCATTTCTGTGCCAGGTACAATGACTTTAATGAATAATCCACTGCAATTGTATGTGCTTTGCCCAGGAAAACGATACTCTTGACATTTTCTTCTCCTTGCTGTATTTCTGAACCTCTCAGACAATGAGAATGCTAATCTCTACTTGAATAAAATCACACACATTATGTTAGTCTCTCTGCTTGCTTGATTACCTAGCATGCCACAAAACCAGCTCTTGTAGTATTTGCTCTTTTCCAACATTTGCCAAAAGGGCCATTTTATAATTTTGGAGGAATTTTTGGTATAATTGTTGGTAGAAGGTAATCACAGTTTATTTGTCTGCTTTGTTTCTTACCTTTCCTTCCAGAAATTATTCAGTGCACACAAAACTGTCTGCAAACAGTAATGAGTTGTGCTTTTTACATAACAAAATCACACCTGTAAAACATAGCAAAAACAGAAGACAGGGGAAATCAGCAGTGCAGTGCCCTTCTTATTTTCATTTCACGCTTGTTTCTCCTGCTATAGAGCAGGAACTGTGCAGTGGGTAAGGTCTATGTCTGTCCATCAGCTGCTGGTGGTCTTTCCCACAGAGCTAGAGCTAGTTCTAGCCTCTGACCAGGCCACACATGCCATAGTTGAGCAGGGGAGTGGGGAAGCAGTAAACTGCAAAGTTTGTTAGTCTGAGCTGGACACGTGCAGAAAGGCCTGTAGTAACAGGGGTCTTATGTTTGCATAGGGATCATCATCAAAGCTGACATCCAGAACTGTGGGACATCTGAGTGTCAGGACTCATTAGTGACCATTGGTAGTAAGTGTGAAGCATATCTCACTCCCCCTCCATAGCCAACATGGCTCCCAATTTTTTACATTCTTATCTCATTCTTTCATAATTCAGTGCTGTTCTCCAGCACCTTTCCAACCGTCTTACGTTTTCATCTCAATAATTTTCTGAATGCATCACTAGGTCAAAGGGCTGGAATTGTGGACTGTAAAATACCTGTGTAAACAAAGAAGGTGGCAGTTCTTCCTCAGAAAACATTGAAATGTGCAAAGATGCTAAAACAAAAAACCTATAATTCTCCTAGGTGAATTTAAAAAAGCCAAAACAGAACCCTGCCCAACAACCTACCCCAACAACTACCACCTTAAAGGACAACTCTAATGGGCACAGAAGTTTTATTTTGAAATTCCCAGTTTCTTGCACTTTCCTACCTCCATTTCTCATGTATGAAATGAATATGCAACAACAAAGTGTAATTTTTGTCTAATAATGTATTGTGAAGGCAAGCAAGAGATTGTGAGAACTGATTTGACTGAGCAAGACGAGCATGTTAGATATAAGAAGACAATTCTTTTATTCCATGAAGTTTTTACTATAAGCTCCCTCCTGATAGCAAAGTAGATACGTACAGATACTTGGCTATTAGTTTTGACAGAAAGGAAATGCAGACCAATTATGCTGTACTCTACAAGTACTAAGTAGAGCAGAGCACTGTCAGTGTCCTTGTTAAAAATTTGAAAGTATTATTGAAGTTGAAGTGGGATTTGTGATTTATTTGCCATTGAACAGACAGATGAATAAACCTTCACAAAAACTATTTTGGCAGTGAGTGTAAAAGTATCTAAAGTGAAGACTGTCAAGATGGCTGGGACCACCTATAATTCATTGGTTTGGACACCTTTCTCCCCAGCTGGACAGCTTCAGAAATTCCTCAGTTTGAAAGTTATTTGACCAACATGCTGTTTCCAGGCCTGATTTGCTTTCCAATGTAGGTGCAAATACAATAAAGTCAAGTAGAGTGAAATGAACTGGCACTTGAGATTAGTGTCAACATCTGTGTGCAAATACTTGCCATCATTGGATGGCACTATTAGCTATATCTACTTTGTTTAGATAGCAGTATTTAGTACTGCAGATTTCTCTACATTGCAGCTGCAGGCTATTAACCTAGAACATGACCTCTTTTAGTTATTAGTTAAGGCAATAATAGTAGTGATACAGATTACAATGAAGATCCCTTGAGAAAAAGCACAGTAATTAAACTCTATGTCACTAGAATTTTTCATCTTCTATAATGAAGCCAGTGTATTAATGAAAAATAAATAAATAAATAGAGGGAAATCATGTGGAAACACTTAGCTAAAGGAATCTCATTGTTTGGATTAACTTTTCTCCTAAGTATCAAAGATGAGATTAAAGGGGTGTGATTGAGAGCAATAAGAACAAATCCAGAATGACTTAGGAAAACAAATCTAGTGCTGTAGGGCACAAGCATATGACCAGCATTTGAACATATATTTCACATAGGCTTGATCCAGTGTGGAATAAGCTATGTAAACTTTATTTGAAAGACTGACCATTGCCAGAGGCAGGGTATTTCAGCATTTAGACCTTGATCTTCTCTGGCTTGTTGAAACCCACCATCCTATAGATATGTGAATTACCACAGTCCATGTACTTGTCTTGGAATCCCCTAGAGATTTTTATGCTGCAGTTTCATGTTTATTCATAATGCAATATTAAATCTGATAGGAAGTCAATAATGGCCTGCAATTGGATAAGAATGTATGCTCCATGTTCTTTGTTTGATATCAAAGTTACATGTTACTATGAGAATGTTTATGGGAATAAGATAAAGTACAGAAATAGGCAGAAAGATGAATTAATTAAACTACTAAACTTTGTTGCCAGGATCTCCACCTTTAAAGTGCTAATTAAGGTTAGCTGGTAACTTCTCATATCTCTATCAGCTGTTGCATTGCAAATTTAGTATATGACCCAAGGGAAATTTTTTATTAAAGATGTTAAACTTATTTTCCTGATGATTCAGGTGAACGTGATCCAGACATAACAAGATAGAAATCACTGCGTGTTATGATTTACTTTGAATCAAATCACCCAACTCACTCTACACTCATTGAAATATTATCAAGAGAGAGTTGGGAATGCTTATTACAGGTAAACAAGAGGAGGCTAATTTCAAAACAGATGATGCTGTCAGAAGAATCATCTCTCAGACAAAAGCAGGGCTGAAATTTAAAGTAACACACTCAAACACTTTACTTCACATTTTAATTAAACAGCTAGGCTTATCTTTCAGGTAGTGCTGTGATTTAAGCACTTGGCTAAAAATGGATAGGAGTCTCTGGGGCATGCAGAATTTGAAAAGCTCAGATACCCATGTAAGCCTTATAAAGGTTGCCCCATTTCACCTGAAGACAGACACATCTGCCATGCCTATTCATGGAACCTAACTCAATAAGGAATAGCAACTAGTTTCTAGTATGCGCAGCTCAAGGATGCTTCCCTTCCTTTCTTGAGTGTATAAGGTTATTCAGTTAAACACATGCCATGTCCTTAATGTAAATGATGGAAAACCAAACCAAACCTGTTAGTTAAAGTAAATGATGAAAAAAAACCCCTTTGTAGTTAATCTGAAGGCATCCTACAGATAGATTGCTTTGTAAGTATGCCCATCTATTGCAGCAGGTAAAAAAATTAAGAGCAACATGTGGTACAATACTTATATACTGCCTCATGCCTCCAAAAATATATAACTCAGCTAGAGGAGCCTATGGCTGCATTTCAAACTAGCAAGAAACAGTACCAATTTCTTTTGTGTATGTTGGCCAAATGCCACTTTCTATCCTGCAATGGGAAAAGTTTAGAAAAAGAACACTTTTCTGGTTAATTCTGCACCTTTCTCATCACAACATGATTTGCTACATTCCAGGCAGTTAGGATGGCTCCAGAATAGCTGCCCTGCAGGGTCCTTTTACCCTTGGCAGCACAGCTCTTAAAGACACTGTGCCGCTATTTGTGGCTTCCTACCACAGCTGCACATCAACTACACAAAGCAGAAGCCAGGCATGCTTTGGCAACAGAAATGGACTGGGAGAGAAGTGATTTGTTTTTTATTGTTCTGGTAAGAAATTAGTAATCAAATGTACAAAAGAAAGCAATTGCTTGCTGTTTTAAGCAATTGCACCAGAAGGAAGTGTTTGTTACCAGGAGAACAGGGTCAAGTTCACTAACTGTAGATTCATGATTAGCAATAGGCTTAATCTAGGAACATTTTAAAGTTGTATCCAGGAACCGTTCATCCAGTTTAGCATTGCCCACGTATCTCTTTCTCTACCATCACCACCCCAAATGACAGAGAGAAAAGGAACTGTGCCAAAACAGAAGTGGGAGTGGTAACACTTTAGTTCTCATGAAGTCTAGAGAAACAGTGTGAGGCTGAGATGTACTTAAGTGCAGTTTCATTTTCCCCACTTGTATTTCTCTAGGTGTTTGATTCAGGATTTAATTAGCTGCATGCACATAGGTATTTGGTACCAGTTTGAATGTCCTTTGGTATCTTGCTTGATCTACAGACTTACAGATGCTGCCCCAGAAGGGCATGGGTTCCTTATAGGTCCTATGGCATACCTGCAAGCTCTTGTGTGAATGTCTCAGAGGAATGCAATAATAGTTTGTGTCCAGAGGACACAGATTTCAGATGAGCACTAGAGTGTCTGCCACTGGATCTGAAGCCACTCCTGTCCCACTGCCTCCACAATGTCCAGTATCACTCAGGCATGTTTCACTTTGCAGTTTTAGCAGTCAGGGAGTGTTCAAACCAGTTGCAGGACTCATCTGCAGTCTACCATTTTCCTGCAGCTGTGCTTCAAAAGGGTCACATTTGTAGTTAATACATGCTTTCATATCTGCAGGAGGTTTTATTCAGTTCAATGTTAAGGTTGGACAATGCAGAGTTCACCAGGGAGGGGCAGTTAATGAACCACAGTTCTGCAGCTCTTTAGCGTATTTTGTCCAATTTCTCTTTGCAGTGACTTTGCAGACTCTGAGTATCTGCTAGTGAGAACCCAGCATGCCTTTCTGGAGTGAAAGCAAAAAGCATGCAGTGGAGGAAGCAGGTATCTAACAGATCCGTGTTCTACCCTTTGTGTGCTTGGTGTGTTGGGAGTTCATGCATGAAAGAAGTTCAGTCAAAGACAGTAACTCTTGCCACACACCACCTCTGGGTGTTACCACACTGTAGGCATATCTGTGATTCCCTTTTTGTCATTTTTGTCCTTGCCCTGTCCTACCTCGCTTGCAAAGTATCACAGGATCATAAGTAAATGATCCTTCATAAAACTATCCTTCAGTACCTGACTGATCACCAATGCACAGGAAATCCCACATTTCCTTTATTATAGATTTCAGGCCACAGATCTTGATTAAACACTCATGAGCTTCCACCAAAACCAACCATTTCCTTTTCCTTTCCCACACCAGATGACATGCTCTTGCATTACATCACATTTTATGCAAGTGTCTTCAGAGGAAGAAAATGAAGTAAAAAAAAAAGCTAAAACAACAGATTTAGCTAACATCTCAGTTTGATAAGGTAGTCATCTGGCAGGACTGTGGGATCAGCAAGAAGGGGGTATTTACTGTTTCTTCTTTAAGCAACATAAAAGATGTCACTTCTTCTGGTTTATGTAACTGTCTTCCTGAAAAGAGATTATTTAACTGTCAAATACAGTGGATTTTGTAAGGACTAGAAGACACTCCTCAGTGATGTAACACCTTCCTAAACTAACCGAGTGTGGCCTGTGGTAAGGATTATATATTTTCTTACAAAATTTATCACAAGAAACAGAATTTTGGCTCCCAATACACACGGGCAATCTCATGAGATAGAGTTTGGTTTGGCTGGGGTTTTTCATCTCTGAGAGGGCTGGTGGGTAGCAAGATAAAGAGAATGAGAGATTATTTCACAGAAAATCGCACTCAAGCTGCAACCTTGAAATTATAAATTCTATCTCCAGCTTTTCTATAAACTCACATCAATGTTTTGGAGCCCCTTATGAAGCAAATTTTTATATCTGTAGGAGTTAGTCTCTTTTTTAGCAGCTATATAACAGATAATTTCCATAGGTCTCTTGTGGTAATGCTGCAAAGAACTCAGTCCAGAGGCAAATGTGGCAGTTTGCATTTTTGTCACAGAAACCACTCACTAGTTGAGGTAATTCTGTAAGTTACACTGATTCATCATAGCTGTGATACCTTCTGTGGCTCAGACCACACAGAGAAATTTACAACTGCTGCTGCATCAAGGGTGGAATAGCTGCTCTTTATTTCAAATCACAGCGCTCGTATTTTTACTTCCAGAATGAGATTGAGCCTTTGGAGAAAAAACAGTAAATAACTGCCTATGGTGTGAGAAACAACCAAACTGATGGTGCTTCATCCCAGAATGAGTATCTCAAATCTGGATGCACGCCGTTTTCCTTTCACCACATACATACCAATAAGATAGTTCATCAAAATACATATTTTGTTGCCCTTTTTAGCTTGATTTATCAATTAAAATACTATTCTTATTTAATGGATATCTGGTGTGAATTTTGACACCATGGTGTAAGTACGATGAGCTCCAGTTCCCACCATTGCAAACTCGCTGTTGTGTTTCTTTCTTGCCTGCTACTGCTTAGGGGAGAGACCTGCCTTGTGTTGAAGTGCTGAGCACACCAGAGTTCAGATCATGGTGGTATCCCCCAGAAGGCATTTCAGCAGTAGAAGCCACATTTCACTGTCTTGCTACAAACACTGGACAGTTTGCAGCTTTTTACTGGAGGCATGCAGAAAGGAGTAAAAGCCAATGGGCAAGGGCTTGTATCATTTTTGAGGTCTCACCACTACTTTTCAAAGTTTGAGGTTGCTTGTGCTATATATTTGTCATTCTGATCCTTGCAGACAAGGAAATCCAAGGAAAATGCTTATATATATATATATATATGTATAAAAAAAGTTTATTTTTCATTTCTTTGTAAACAGATCAAAAGGGATCTGTACAGCTGATACTAAAATAAAATTACTTTGGCTTTGCACACATAACATGTAATGGAGAAGCTAATCGACATTCTGTCATTTCTGTTTCAATACACTGAACTCAATGATGCCGCCCTCTAGAATCTGTGACAGCTGATCTATTTCCAAAATAAACCAAGGAACTAAATTTATTTGCAAACAAAGATTACCTCATTCTGGCAGTCATACTAAGCCTTTTCCCCCTCAATAACGGGTAAAAGGGAAAATGTTTAAAACTCCCTTCCAAACAGTTAAAGATCAAAAGGGAGACTATATTTCACACGAAGCTGTATTTCATGGTGGAGAAAAATCAATCATAACTAGTTTCAAATGTTTTAAAAACAAATTATCAGCTCTGAAGAAAAACAGTGTACTGGCAAGTAACACAGGAATTCACAGATAAAACTCAGTAATTATGAATGGTGTGATAACGTTTGAGGAATAAAAATGATATGAAAATACAAAGTTTAAACTTTTATGTTGCCATCCATGAAAGCACATCAGAAAGTTAGCAGATGCATGTTTTTGTAAGTTCCCTGTAAAAACAAAAGAATGCCAATCTCCGTTTCTTGGACAATACAGAAGAAAAGGCTCTACAGAGAACTGTCAGTGCACTGTGGGCTCCTGTACCAGGAGTGTTGGGGGCTCCCTGGACAGATGATGGCAGGGCCTGGCAGCCAGGGCAGCAGGGGAACACTGGGGCAACCCCAGCCCTGGGCATCAGACACCTCACTGGGGATGGGGATGAGGCCAGGATTGGGTTGGCGTGGCTGTGGTCAGGCACGGTCTGTGATGTGGCAAGAGCTGTAGTTGATGTGGGGGTCAAATGGCAGAAGCTCAGCTTAAAAAATCCACAGGAGCTTTTGGCATGTGGAGATATATCAGTGTTTAGCAGTACCAGGTTAGATAGGAACCTACGTATGCATTTCCAAAAAAGCAAGAGAGCAATGTGAAAATAAAGATTTTTATTAGAAAATAGTTTTTTGTCTGCATGAGATTTTAATTGTTTGACATAACCATAAAAGCTTCAGCTGCAGGATCATCATGTGTTCATAACAAAAATCAGGCACGTTCAGCGAACCAGCAAATAATACACACAGTCAATAGCATGGCTATTAACCATCTGCGCAGATCTTTGAGACTAATAAAGTTGAACATGGAAATTTCACAGGTGGGGATACTACTCAGAAACACATTTTATGTTGCATTAAATGTAAAATGCATTTAGAATTAATTTACTTACAGCAGAGATTTTTGCATACAGGTGATCCCTGCTATCCTGAGTTTTATTCTAAAGGGGACATATACATGCTATTCAGTAAATAGAATAATTATAAGTCTGTATTATTATTTAAGTAGATTTCACTTTCCACTGTCTCATATTGTTTTGAATATAATGCACTGGCAATCACTTTCTTTACTTCTTTATTAATATTTTAAAACTATATAATCTTGTTTTGCTCAGGGATACAGGAAGCAGCAAAATGGAACAAACCCATCACTGAGCTGTTCCGTCACTGCATTTACGGTGAAGGCCAACGCGTCATGGAACTTTCTGAGAAAAAAGAACAGGGTTGGTTTCTAAATATGCAGTAGCACAGTGCTTCCATTCTTTTAACATCCCCCGGGTAGTATGTTACCTGCAAACATTATTCCTGTGCAATGTCTTCCTTACATAAAACTTAAAATGTTTATCTTGATAGATGCTAATTAAAAAACCCCAAAACTATTCTATCCACTCCCTGAACATTTTCCCACTGTTCAAACACCTGCCTCTGTTTTTGCTTCCTGGATATTCTACCTAAGCTGTTTGTCCTCAGGTAAAAAAAAAAAAACAAACCAACAAAAAAACCCCATACAGCAATACTTGCTTGAGTTTCCATTATCTGGAGGGAAAAATTGCAAGTGCTGAACTGGTGTAGTGGGAAAAGAGAACATGCCTGGAGCAGAACTGAGAGGAAAATAGAGGAGAGACAACTTCCATTCCCTCAGGGGCTGTGATTCTTCTGCCTTTTCCATTGCTTGCTGAAGCTTCTATTCATTTCACTGCCCCACAGCCTTATTACCTCAGTGTTATTTTTATCTGTATCACTGCTCTTTATTTGTCTTGTTATAATAACTAGGTACTTCAGCCAAGATCAAGACTGTACAAATATGGCCTGAATCTGCCAGTAAAATACTGCAGATTCTAATGGAAGAAGCAGGAACAAGAACAGAGAAAACAAACACTGTTTTAGTTTTATGTAGAGAACAAGACAGACGAGAGACTAAGGGTGATGTGCCTGCAACTGGGAGTCTAGTGCCAGTTTGAATGTCCCACTGTTCCCAAAAGAGATGTCAAGTGCCACAGTCCTCAGGAGGCTGTTGGACACCTGGCTGGCAGTATGACTAGCTGCGTGTGTGCAGGTACCAGGTGACAATGTTCAACCCACTTGAGGTCATTTGCCTAAGGTTGTTCAAGGGGTGCACAGCAAAGCTGTGCATGAACGTAAATCCCATCAGCTCTGGCTCACTCTCTTAATCACAAATTAATTCTTCCTGTTTTCAGCTTCTCTCGTTTTCTTTCTCCCAACCAACCACCTACACTACTGCTGTTACGAAGCAGAATATCCTTTCCTGCCTTAAATCTTTTTTCTTTCTGTTTCCATCTTTGGTTTTGGCTCCTGTCCCCCTCTCTCGCTCAGCAGAAGGCTGAACACT